>NC_091285.1:113632764-114279654 GCF_032444005.1 Ranitomeya imitator | reverse complement strand
AGTGTAGAGTGTAGGGTATAGAGTGTAGAGTGTAGGGTATAGAGTGTAGGGTATAGAGTGCAGGGCATAGAGTGTAGGGTAGAGAGTGTAGAGTGTAGGGTATAGAGTGTAGGGTATAGAGTGTAGGGTGTAGAGTGTAGGGTATAGAGTGTAGAGTGTAGGGTATAGAGTGTATGGTATAGAGTGTAGGGTATAGAGTGTAGGGTATAGAGTGTAGGGTATATAGTGTAGGGTATAGAGTGTAGGGTATAGAGTGTAGGGAATAGAGTGTAGAGTGTAAGGTATAGAGTGTAGAGTGTAGGGTATAGAGTGTAGGGTATAGAGAGTAGAGTGTAGGGATTAGAGTGTAGGGTATAGAGTGTAGGGTGTAGAGTGTAGGGTATAGAGTGTAGAGTGTAGGGTATAGAGTGTATGGTATAGAGTGTAGGGTATAGAGTGTAGGGTGTAGAGTGTAGGGTATAGAGTGTAGGGTATAGAGTGTAGGGCATAGAGTGTAGGGTATAGAGTGTAGGGAATAGAGTGTAGAGTGTAAGGTATAGAGTGTAGAGTGTAGGGTATAGAGTGTAGAGTATAGACTGTAGGGTATAGAGTGTAGGGTATAGAGTTTAGGGTATAGATTGTAGAGTGTAGGCTATAGAGTGTAGGGTATAGAGTGTAGAGTGTAGGGTATAGAGTGTAGGGTATAGAGTGTAGGGTATAGAGTGTAGAGTGTAGGGTATAGTGTGTAGGGTATAGAGTGCAGGGTGTAGAGTGTAGGGTATAGAGTGTAGGTTATAGAGTGTAGAGTGTAGGGTATAGAGTGTATGCTATAGAGTGTATGGTGTAGAGTGTAGGGTGTAGAGTGTAGTGTATAGAGTGTAGAGTGTAGGGTATAGAGTGTATGGTATAGAGTTTAGGGTATAGAGTGTGGGGTGTAGAGTGTAGGGTATAGAGTGTAGGGTATAGAGTGTAGGGTATAGAGTGTAGGGAATAGAGTGTAGAGTGTAAGGTATAGAGTGTAGAGTGTAGGGCATAGAGTGTAGAGTGTAGGGTATAGAGTGTAGGGTATAGAGTGTAGGGTATAGAGTGTAGGGTATAGAGTGTAGAGTGTAGGGTATAGAGTGTAGAGTGTAGGGTATAGAGTGTAGGGCATAGAGTGTAGAGTGTAGGGTATAGAGTGTAGGGTATAGAGTGTAGGGTATAGAATATAGGGTATAGAGTGTAGAGTGTAGGGTATAGAGTGTAGAGTGTAGGGTATAGAGTGTAGAGTGTATGGTATAGAGTGTAGGCTATAGAGTGTAGGGTATAGAGTGTAGAGTGTATGGTATAGAGTGTAGGGTATAGAGTGTAGGGTATAGAGTGTACGTTATAGAGTGTAGGGTATAGAGTGTAGGGTAGAGAGTGTAGAGTGTAGGGTATAGAGTGTAGGGTATAGAGTGTAGGGTATAGAGTGTAGAGTGTAGGGTATAGAGTGTATGCTATAGAGTGTATGGTGTAGAGTGTAGGGTGTAGAGTGTAGTGTATAGAGTGTAGAGTGTAGGGTATAGAGTGTATGGTATAGAGTGTAGGGTATAGAGTGTGGGGTGTAGAGTGTAGGGTATAGAGTGTAGGGTATAGAGTGTAGGGTATAGAGTGTAGGGAATAGAGTGTAGAGTGTAAGGTATAGAGTGTAGAGTGTAGGGCATAGAGTGTAGAGTGTAGGGTATAGAGTGTAGGGTATAGAGTGTAGGGTATAGAGTGTAGGGTATAGAGTGTAGAGTGTAGGGTATAGAGTGTAGAGTGTAGGGTATAGAGTGTAGAGTGTAGGGCATAGAGTGTAGAGTGTAGGGTATAGAGTGTATGGTATAGAGTGTAGGGTATAGAGTGTAGGGTATAGAGTGTAGAGTGTAGGGTATAGAGTGTAGAGTGTAGGGTATAGAGTGTAGGGTATAGAGTGTAGGGTAGAGAGTGTAGGGTAGAGAGTGTAGAGTGTAGGGTATAGAGTGTAGGGTATAGAGTGTAGGGTATAGAGTGTAGAGTGTAGGGATTAGAGTGTAGTGTATAGAGTGTAGGGTGTAGAGTGTAGGGTATAGAGTGTAGAGTGTAGGGTATAGAGTGTATGGTATAGAGTGTAGGGTATAGAGTGTGGGGTGTAGAGTGTAGGGTATAGAGTGTAGGGTATAGAGTGTAGGGTATAGAGTGTAGGGAATAGAGTGTAGAGTGTAAGGTATAGAGTGTAGAGTGTAGGGCATAGAGTGTAGAGTGTAGGGTATAGAGTGTAGGGTATAGAGTGTAGGGTATAGAGTGTAGGGTATAGAGTGTAGAGTGTAGGGTATAGAGTGTAGAGTGTAGGGTATAGAGTGTAGAGTGTAGGGCATAGAGTGTAGAGTGTAGGGTATAGAGTGTAGGGTATAGAGTGTAGGGTATAGAGTGTAGGGTATAGAGTGTAGAGTGTAGGGTATAGAGTGTAGAGTGTAGGGTATAGAGTGTAGGGTATAGAGTGTAGGGTAGAGAGTGTAGGGTAGAGAGTGTAGAGTGTAGGGTATAGAGTGTAGGGTATAGAGTGTAGGGTATAGAGTGTAGAGTGTAGGGATTAGAGTGTAGTGTATAGAGTGTAGGGTGTAGAGTGTAGGGTATAGAATGTAGAGTGTAGGGTATAGAGTGTATGGTATAGAGTGTAGGGTATAGAGTGTGGGGTGTAGAGTGTAGGGTATAGAGTGTAGGGTATAGAGTGTAGGGTATAGAGTGTAGGGTATAGAGTGTAGGGTATAGAGTGTAGGGTATAGAGTGTAGAGTGTAGGGTATAGAGTGTAGAGTGTAGGGTATAGAGTGTAGAGTGTAGGGTAAAGAGTGTAGGGTATAGAGTGTAGGGTATAGAGTGTAGAGTGTAGGGTATAGAGTGTAGAGTGTAGGGTATAGAGTGTAGGGTATAGAGTGCAGGGTATAGAGTGTAGGGTAGAGAGTGTAGAGTGTAGGGTATAGAGTGTAGGGTATAGAGTGTAGGGTGTAGAGTGTAGGGTATAGAGTGTAGAGTGTAGGGTATAGAGTGTATGGTATAGAGTGTAGGGTATAGAGTGTAGGGTGTAGAGTGTAGGGTATAGAGTGTAGGGTATAGAGTGTAGGGTATAGAGTGTAGGGAATAGAGTGTAGAGTGTAAGGTATAGAGTGTAGAGTGTAGGGTATAGAGTGTAGAGTATAGAGAGTAGAGTGTAGGGATTAGAGTGTAGGGTATAGAGTGTAGGGTGTAGAGTGTAGGGTATAGAGTGTAGAGTGTAGGGTATAGAGTGTATGGTATAGAGTGTAGGGTATAGAGTGTAGGGTGTAGAGTGTAGGGTATAGAGTGTAGGGTATAGAGTGTAGGGTATAGAGTGTAGGGAATAGAGTGTAGAGTGTAAGGTATAGAGTGTAGAGTGTAGGGTATAGAGTGTAGGGTATAGACTGTAGGGTATAGAGTGTAGGGTATAGAGTGTAGGGTATAGATTGTAGAGTGTATGCTATAGAGTGTAGGGTGTAGAGTGTAGAGTGTAGGGTATAGAGTGTAGGGCATAGAGTGTAGGGTATAGAGTGTAGGGTATAGAGTGTAGAGTGTAGGGTATAGTGTGTAGGGTATAGAGTGTAGGGTATAGAGTGTAGAGTGTAGGGTATAGAGTGTATGCTATAGAGTTTATGGTGTAGAGTGTATGGTATAGAGTGTAGGGTATAGAGTGTAGAGTGTATGGTATAGAGTGTAGGGTATAGAGTGTAGGGTATAGAGTGTATGTTATAGAGTGTAGGGTAGAGAGTGTAGAGTGTAGGGTATAGAGTGTAGGGTATAGAGTGTAGGGTATAGAGTGTAGAGTGTTGGGATTAGAGTGTAGGGTATAGAGTGTAGGATGTAGAGTGTAGGGTATAGAGTGTAGAGTGTAGGGTATAGAGTGTATGGTATAGAGTGTAGGGTATAGAGTGTAGGGTGTAGAGTGTAGGGTATAGCGTGTAGGGTATAGAGTGTAGGGTATAGAGTGTAGTGTATAGAGTGTAGGGTGTAGAGTGTAGGGTATAGAGTGTAGGGTATAGAGTGTAGGGTATAGAGTGTATGGTATAGAGTGTAGAGTGTAGGATATAGAGTGTAGGGTATAGAGTGTAGAGTGTAGGGTATAGAGTGTAGGGTATAGAGTGTAGGGTATAGAGTGTAGAGTGTAGGGATTAGAGTGTAGGGTATAGAGTGTAGGGTATAGAGTGTAGAGTGTAGGGTATAGAGTGTAGGGTATAGAGTGTAGAGTGTAGGGTATAGAGTTTAGGGTATAGAGTGTAGGGTATAGAGTGTAGGGTATAGAGTGTAGGGTATAGAGTGTAGGGTATAGAGTGTAGGGTATAGAGTGTAGAGTGTAGGGTATAGAGTGTAGAGTATAGAGAGTAGAGTGTAGGGATTAGAGTGTAGGGTATAGAGTTTAGGGTGTAGAGTGTAGGGTATAGAGTGTAGAGTGTAGGGTATAGAGTGTATGGTATAGAGTGTAGGGTATAGAGTGTAGGGTGTAGAGTGTAGGGTATAGAGTGTAGGGTATAGAGTGTAGGGTATAGAGTGTAGGGTATAGAGTGTAGGGAATAGAGTGTAGAGTGTAAGGTATAGAGTGTAGAGTGTAGAGTATAGAGTGTAGGGTATAGACTGTAGGGTATAGAGTGTAGGGTATAGAGTGTAGGGTATAGATTGTAGAGTGTAGGCTATAGAGTGTAGGGTATAGAGTGTAGAGTGTAGGGTATAGAGTGTAGGGCATAGAGTGTAGGGTATAGAGTGTAGGGTATAGAGTGTAGAGTGTAGGGTATAGTGTGTAGGGTATAGAGTGCAGGATGTAGAGTGTAGGGTATAGAGTGTAGGGTATAGAGTGTAGAGTGTAGGGTATAGAGTGTATGCTATAGAGTGTATGGTGTAGAGTGTATGGTATAGAGTGTAGGGTATAGAGTGTAGAGTGTATGGTATAGAGTGTAGGGTATAGAGTGTAGGGTATAGAGTGTAGAGTGTTGGGATTAGAGTGTAGGGTATAGAGTGTAGGATGTAGAGTGTAGGGTATAGAGTGTAGAGTGTAGGGTATAGAGTGTATGGTATAGAGTGTAGGGTATAGAGTGTAGGGTGTAGAGTGTAGGGTATAGCGTGTAGGGTATAGAGTGTAGGGTATAGAGTGTAGTGTATAGAGTGTAGGGTGTAGAGTGTAGGGTATAGAGTGTAGGGTATAGAGTGTAGGGTATAGAGTGTATGGTATAGAGTGTAGAGTGTAGGATATAGAGTGTAGGGTATAGAGTGTAGAGTGTAGGGTATAGAGTGTAGGGTATAGAGTGTAGGGTATAGAGTGTAGAGTGTAGGGATTAGAGTGTAGGGTATAGAGTGTAGAGTGTAGGGTATAGAGTGTAGGGTATAGAGTGTAGAGTGTAGGGTATAGAGTTTAGGGTATAGAGTGTAGGGTATAGAGTGTAGGGTATAGAGTGTAGGGTATAGAGTGTAGAGTGTAGGGTATAGAGTGTATGGTATAGAGTGTAGGGTATAGAGTGTAGGGTGTAGAGTGTAGGGTATAGAGTGTAGGGTATAGAGTGTAGGGTATAGAGTGTAGGGAATAGAGTGTAGATTGTAAGGTATAGAGTGTAGAGTGTAGGGTATAGAGTGTAGGGTATAGACTGTAGGGTATAGAGTGTAGGGTATAGATTGTAGAGTGTAGGCTATAGAGTGTAGGGTATAGAGTGTAGAGTGTAGGGTATAGAGTGTATGGCATAGAGTGTAGGGTATAGAGTGTAGGGTATAGAGTGTAGAGTGTAGGGTATAGTGTGTAGGGTATAGAGTGCAGGGTGTAGAGTGTAGGGTATAGAGTGTAGGGTGTAGAGTGTAGAGTGTAGGGTATAGAGTGTATGCTATAGAGTGTATGGTGTAGAGTGTATGGTATAGAATGTAGGGTATAGAGTGTAGAGTGTATGGTATAGAGTGTAGGGTATAGAGTGTAGGGTATAGAGTGTATGTTATAGAGCGTAGGGTATAGAGTGTAGGGTAGAGAGTGTAGAGTGTAGGGTATAGAGTGTAGGGTATAGAGTGTAGGGTATAGAGTGTAGAGTGTTGGGATTAGAGTGTAGGGTATAGAGTGTAGGATGTAGAGTGTAGGGTATAGAGTGTAGAGTGTAGGGTATAGAGTGTATGGTATAGAGTGTAGGGTATAGAGTGTAGGGTGTAGAGTGTAGGGTATAGAGTGTAGGGTATAGAGTGTAGAGTGTAGGGTATAGAGTGTAGGGTGTAGAGTGTAGGGTATAGAGTGTAGGGTATAGAGTGTAGAGTGTAGGGTATAGAGTGTATGCTATAGAGTGTATGGTGTAGAGTGTATGGTATAGAATGTAGGGTATAGAGTGTAGAGTGTATGGTATAGAGTGTAGGGTATAGAGTGTAGGGTATAGAGTGTATGTTATAGAGCGTAGGGTATAGAGTGTAGGGTAGAGAGTGTAGAGTGTAGGGTATAGAGTGTAGGGTATAGAGTGTAGGGTATAGAGTGTAGAGTGTTGGGATTAGAGTGTAGGGTATAGAGTGTAGGATGTAGAGTGTAGGGTATAGAGTGTAGAGTGTAGGGTATAGAGTGTATGGTATAGAGTGTAGGGTATAGAGTGTAGGGTGTAGAGTGTAGGATATAGAGTGTAGGGTATAGAGTGTAGAGTGTAGGGTATAGAGTGTAGGGTATAGAGTGTAGGGTATAGAGTGTAGAGTGTAGGGATTAGAGTGTAGGGTATAGAGTGTAGGGTATAGAGTGTAGAGTGTAGGGTATAGAGTGTAGGGTATAGAGTGTAGAGTGTAGGGTATAGAGTTTAGGGTATAGAGTGTAGGGTATAGAGTGTAGGGTATAGAGTGTAGGGTATAGAGTGTAGGGTATAGAGTGTAGGGTATAGAGTGTAGAGTGTAGGGTATAGAGTGTAGAGTATAGAGAGTAGAGTGTAGGGATTAGAGTGTAGGGTATAGAGTGTAGGGTGTAGAGTGTAGGGTATAGAGTGTAGAGTGTAGGGTATAGAGTGTATGGTATAGAGTGTAGGGTATAGAGTGTAGGGTGTAGAGTGTAGGGTATAGAGTGTAGGGTATTGAGTGTAGGGTATAGAGTGTAGGGTATAGAGTGTAGGGAATAGAGTGTAGAGTGTAAGGTATAGAGTGTAGAGTGTAGGGTATAGAGTGTAGAGTATAGAGAGTAGAGTGTAGGGATTAGAGTGTAGGGTATAGAGTGTAGGGTGTAGAGTGTAGGGTATAGAGTGTAGAGTGTAGGGTATAGAGTGTATGGTATAGAGTGTAGGGTATAGAGTGTAGGGTATAGAGTGTAGGGTATAGAGTGTAGGGTATAGATTGTAGAGTGTAGGCTATAGAGTGTAGGGTATAGAGTGTAGAGTGTAGGGTATAGAGTGTAGGGCATAGAGTGTAGGGTATAGAGTGTAGGGTATAGAGTGTAGAGTGTAGGGTATAGTGTGTAGGGTATAGAGTGCAGGATGTAGAGTGTAGGGTATAGAGTGTAGGGTATAGAGTGTAGAGTGTAGGGTATAGAGTGTATGCTATAGAGTGTATGGTGTAGAGTGTATGGTATAGAGTGTAGGGTATAGAGTGTAGAGTGTATGGTATAGAGTGTAGGGTATAGAGTGTAGGGTATAGAGTGTATGTTATAGAGTGTAGGGTATAGAGTGTAGGGTAGAGAGTGTAGAGTGTAGGGTATAGAGTGTAGGGTATAGAGTGTAGGGTATAGAGTGTAGAGTGTTGGGATTAGAGTGTAGGGTATAGAGTGTAGGATGTAGAGTGTAGGGTATAGAGTGTAGAGTGTAGGGTATAGAGTGTATGGTATAGAGTGTAGGGTATAGAGTGTAGGGTGTAGAGTGTAGGGTATAGCGTGTAGGGTATAGAGTGTAGGGTATAGAGTGTAGTGTATAGAGTGTAGGGTGTAGAGTGTAGGGTATAGAGTGTAGGGTATAGAGTGTAGGGTATAGAGTGTATGGTATAGAGTGTAGAGTGTAGGATATAGAGTGTAGGGTATAGAGTGTAGAGTGTAGGGTATAGAGTGTAGGGTATAGAGTGTAGGGTATAGAGTGTAGAGTGTAGGGATTAGAGTGTAGGGTATAGAGTGTAGGGTATAGAGTGTAGAGTGTAGGGTATAGAGTGTAGGGTATAGAGTGTAGAGTGTAGGGTATAGAGTTTAGGGTATAGAGTGTAGGGTATAGAGTGTAGGGTATAGAGTGTAGGGTATAGAGTGTAGGGTATAGAGTGTAGAGTGTAGGGTATAGAGTGTATGGTATAGAGTGTAGGGTATAGAGTGTAGGGTGTAGAGTGTAGGGTATAGAGTGTAGGGTATAGAGTGTAGGGTATAGAGTGTAGGGAATAGAGTGTAGATTGTAAGGTATAGAGTGTAGAGTGTAGGGTATAGAGTGTAGGGTATAGACTGTAGGGTATAGAGTGTAGGGTATAGAGTGTAGGGTATAGATTGTAGAGTGTAGGCTATAGAGTGTAGGGTATAGAGTGTAGAGTGTAGGGTATAGAGTGTAGGGCATAGAGTGTAGGGTATAGAGTGTAGGGTATAGAGTGTAGAGTGTAGGGTATAGTGTGTAGGGTATAGAGTGCAGGGTGTAGAGTGTAGGGTATAGAGTGTAGGGTGTAGAGTGTAGAGTGTAGGGTATAGAGTGTATGCTATAGAGTGTATGGTGTAGAGTGTATGGTATAGAATGTAGGGTATAGAGTGTAGAGTGTATGATATAGAGTGTAGGGTATAGAGTGTAGGGTATAGAGTGTATGTTATAGAGTGTAGGGTATAGAGTGTAGGGTAGAGAGTGTAGAGTGTAGGGTATAGAGTGTAGGGTATAGAGTGTAGGGTATAGAGTGTAGAGTGTTGGGATTAGAGTGTAGGGTATAGAGTGTAGGATGTAGAGTGTAGGGTATAGAGTGTAGAGTGTAGGGTATAGAGTGTATGGTATAGAGTGTAGGGTATAGAGTGTAGGGTGTAGAGTGTAGGGTATAGCGTGTAGGGTATAGAGTGTAGGGTATAGAGTGTAGTGTATAGAGTGTAGGGTGTAGAGTGTAGGGTATAGAGTGTAGGGTATAGAGTGTATGGTATAGAGTGTAGAGTGTAGGATATAGAGTGTAGGGTATAGAGTGTAGAGTGTAGGGTATAGAGTGTAGGGTATAGAGTGTAGGGTGTAGAGTGTAGGGATTAGAGTGTAGGGTATAGAGTGTAGGGTATAGAGTGTAGAGTGTAGGGTATAGAGTGTAGGGTATAGAGTGTAGAGTGTAGGGTATAGAGTTTAGGGTATAGAGTGTAGGGTATAGAGTGTAGGGTATAGAGTGTAGGGTATAGAGTGTAGGGTATAGAGTGTAGAGTGTAGGGTATAGAGTGTAGGGTATAGAGTGTAGGGTATAGAGTGTAAAGTGTAGGGTATAGAGTGTAGGGTATAGAGTGTAGTTCATAGAGTGTAGTGTATAGAGTGTAGGGTGTAGAGTGTAGGGTATAGAGTGTAGGGTATAGAGTGTAGAGTGTAGGGTATAGAGTGTAGGGTATAGAGTGTAGGGTATAGAGTGTAGGGTATAGAGTGTAGGGTATAGAGTGTAGGGTATAGAGTGTAGAGTGCAGGGTATAGAGTGTAGAGTGTAGGGTATAGAGTGTAGGGTATAGAGTGTAGGGTATAGAGTGTAGAGTGTAGGGTATAGAGTGTAGAGTGTAGGGTGTAGAGTGTATGGTATAGAGTGTAGGGTATAGAGTGTAGGGTGTAGAGTGTTGGGTATAGAGTGTAGGGTATAGAGTGTAGGGTATAGAGTGTAGGGTATAGAGTGTAGGGAATAGAGTGTAGAGTGTAAGGTATAGAGTGTAGAGTGTAGGGTATAGAGTGTAGGGTATAGAGTGTAGAGTGTAGGGATTAGAGTGTAGGGTATAGAGTGTAGGGTATAGAGTGTAGGGTATAGAGTGTAGAGTGTAGGGTATAGAGTGTAGGGTATAGAGTGTAGGGTATAGAGTGTAGGGCATAGAGTGTAGGGTATAGAGTGTAGGGTATAGAGTGTAGAGTGTAGGGTATAGAGTGTAGGGTATAGAGTGTAGGGTATAGCGTGTAGAGTGTAGGGTATAGAGTGTAGGGTATAGAGTGTAGGGTATAGAGTGTGGGGCATAGAGTGTAGGGTATAGAGTGTAGGGTATAGAATGTAGAGTGTAGGGTATAGAGTGTCGGGTATAGAGTGTAGGGTATAGAGTGTAGAGTGTAGGGTATAGAGTGTAGGGTATAGATTGTAGGGTATAGAGTGTAGAGTGTAGGGTATAGAGTGTAGGGTATAGAGTGTAGGGTATAGAGTGTAGGGCATAGAGTGTAGGGTATAGAGTGTAGGGAATAGAGTTTAGAGTGTAGGGTATAGAGTGTAGGGTATAGAGTGTAGGGTATAGAGTGTAGAGTGTAGGGTATAGAGTGTAGGGTATAGAGTGTAGGGTAGAGAGTGTAGGGTAGAGAGTGTAGAGTGTAGGGTATAGAGTGTAGGGTATAGAGTGTAGGGTATAGAGTGTAGAGTGTAGGGATTAGAGTGTAGGGTATAGAGTGTAGGGTGTAGAGTGTAGGGCATAGAGTGTAGAGTGTAGGGTATAGAGTGTATGGTATAGAGTGTATGGTATAGAGTGTAGGGTGTAGAGTGTAGGGTATAGAGTGTAGGGTATAGAGTGTAGGGTATAGAGTGTAGGGTATAGAGTGTAGGGAATAGAGTGTACAGTGTAGGGTATAGAGTGTAGGGTATAGAGTGTAGGGTATAGAGTGTAGAGTGTAGGGTATAGAGTGTAGGGTATAGAGTGTAGGGTATATTGTGTAGGGCATAGAGTGTAGGGTATAGAGTGTAGGGTATAGAGTGTAGAGTGTAGGGTATATAGTGTAGGGTATAGAGTGTAGGGTATAGAGTGTAGAGTGTAGGGTATAGAGTGTAGGGTATAGAGTGTAGGGTATAGAGTGTAGGGCATAGAGTGTAGGGTATAAAGTGTAGGGTATAGAGTGTAGAGTGTAGGGTATAGAGTGTAGGGTATAGAGTGTAGGGTATAGAGTGCAGAGTGTAGGGTATAGAGTGTAGGGTATAGAGTGTAGGGTATAGAGTGTAGAGTGTAGGGTATAGAGTGTAGGGTATAGAGTGTAGGGTATAGAGTGTAGGGTATAGAGTGTAGGGTATAGAGTGTAGGGCATAGAGTGTAGGGTATAGAGTGTAGGGTATAGAGTGTAGAGTGTAGGGTATAGAGTGTAGGGTATAGAGTGTAGAGTGTAGGGTATAGAGTGTAGGGTATAGAGTGTAGGGTATAGAGTGTAGGGTATAGAGTGTAGAATGTAGGGTATAGAGTGTAGGGTATAGAGTGTAGGGTATAGAGTGTAGAGTGTAGGGTATAGAGTGTAGGGTATAGAGTGTAGGGTATAAAGTGTAGGGCATAGAGTGTAGGGTATAGAGTGTAGGGTATAGAGTGTAGAGTGTAGGGTATAGAGTGTAGGGTATAGAGTGTAGGGTATATTGTGTAGGGCATAGAGTGTAGGGTATAGAGTGTAGGGTATAGAGTGTAGAGTGTAGGGTATAGAGTGTAGGGTATAGAGTGTAGGGTATATTGTGTAGGGCATAGAGTGTAGGGTATAGAGTGTAGGGTATAGAGTGTAGAGTGTAGGGTATAGAGTGTAGGGTATAGAGTGTAGGGTATAGAGTGTAGAGTGTAGGGTATAGAGTGTAGGGTATAGAGTGTAGGGTATAGAGTGTAGGGCATAGAGTGTAGGGTATAAAGTGTAGGGTATAGAGTGTAGAGTGTAGGGTATAGAGTGTAGGGTATAGAGTGTAGGGTATAGAGTGCAGAGTGTAGGGTATAGAGTGTAGGGTATAGAGTGTAGGGTATAGAGTGTAGAGTGTAGGGTATAGAGTGTAGGGTATAGAGTGTAGGGTATAGAGTGTAGGGTATAGAGTGTAGGGCATAGAGTGTAGGGTATAGAGTGTAGGGTATAGAGTGTAGAGTGTAGGGTATAGAGTGTAGGGTATAGAGTGTAGGGTATAGAGTGTAGAGTGTAGGGTATAGAGTGTAGGGTATAGAGTGTAGGGTATAGAGTGTAGGGTATAGAGTGTAGAATGTAGGGTATAGAGTGTAGGGTATAGAGTGTAGAGTGTAGGGTATAGAGTGTAGGGTATAGAGTGTAGGGTATAGAGTGTAGGGCATAGAGTGTAGGGTATAGAGTGTAGGGTATAGAGTGTAGAGTGTAGGGTATAGAGTGTAGGGTATAGAGTGTAGGGTATAGAGTGTAGAGTGTAGGGTATAGAGTGTAGAGTGTAGGGTATAGAGCGTAGGGTATAGAGTGTAGGGTAGAGAGTGTAGGGTAGAGAGTGTAGAGTGTATTGTATAGAGTGTAGGGTATAGAGTGTAGGGTATAGAGTGTAGAGTGTAGGGATTAGAGTGTAGGGTATAGAGTGTAGGGTGTAGAGTGTAGGGCATAGAGTGTAGAGTGTAGGGTTTAGAGTGTATGGTATAGAGTGTAGGGTATAGAGTGTAGGGTGTAGAGTGTAGGGTATAGAGTGTAGGGTATAGAGTGTAGGGTATAGAGTGTAGGGTATAGAGTGTAGGGAATAGAGTGTAGAGTGTAGGGTATAGAGTGTAAGATATAGAGTGTAGGGTCTAGAGTGTAGAGTGTAGGGTATAGAGTGTAGGGTATAGAGTGTAGGGCATAGAGTGTAGGGTATAGAGTGTAGGGTATAGAGTGTAGAGTGTAGGGTATAGAGTGTAGGGTATAGAGTGTAGGGTATAGAGTGTAGAGTGTAGGGTATAGAGTGTAGGGTATAGAGTGTAGGGTATAGAGTGTAGGGTATAGAGTGTAGGGCATAGAGTGTAGGGTATAAAGTGTAGGGTATAGAGTGTAGAGTGTAGGGTATAGAGTGTAGGGTATAGAGTGTAGGGTATAGAGTGCAGAGTGTAGGGTATAGAGTGTAGGGTATAGAGTGTAGGGTATAGAGTGTAGGGTATAGAGTGTAGGGTATAGAGTGTAGAGTATAGGGTATATAGTGTAGGGTATAGAGTGAAGGGTATAGAGTGTAGGGTATAGAGTGTAGAGTGTAGGGTATAGAGTGTAGGGTATAGAGTGTAGGGTATAGAGTGTAGAGTGTAGGGTATAGAGTGTAGGGTATAGAGTGTAGGGCATAGAGTGTAGGGTATAGAGTGTAGGGTATAGAGTGTAGAGTGTAGGGTATAGAGTGTAGGGTATAAAGTGTAGGGTATAGAGTGTAGAGTGTATGGCATAGAGTGTAGAGTGTAGGGTATAGAGTGTAGGGTATAGAGTGTAGGGTATAGAGTGTAGAGTGTAGGGTATAGAGTGTAGAGTGTAGGGTATAGAGTGTAGGGTATATAGTGTAGGGTAGAGAGTGTAGGGTAGAGAGTGTAGAGTGTAGGGTATAGAGTGTAGAGTATAGAGTGTAGGGTATAGAGTGTAGAGTGTAGGAATTATAGTGTAGTGTATAGAGTGTAGGGTGTAGAGTGTAGGGTATAAAGTGTAGAGTGTAGGGTATAGAGTGTATGGTATAGAGTGTAGGGTATAGAGTGTGGGGTGTAGAGTGTAGGGTATAGAGTGTAGGGTATAGAGTGTAGGGAATAGAGTGTAGAGTGTAAGGTATAGAGTGTAGAGTGTAGGGCATAGAGTGTAGAGTGTAGGGTATAGAGTGTAGGGTATAGAGTGTAGGGTATAGAGTGTAGAGTGTAGGGTATAGAGTGTAGAGTGTAGGGCATAGAGTGTAGAGTGTAGTGTATAGAGTGTAGGGTATAGAGTGTAGGGTATAGAGTGTAGGGTATAGAGTGTAGAGTGTAGGGTATAGAGTGTAGAGTGTAGGGTATAGATTGTAGGGTATAGTGTGCAGGGTATAGAGTGTAGGGTAGAGAGTGCAGAGTGTAGGGTATAGAGTGTAGGGTATAGAGTGTAGGGTATAGAGTGTAGGGTATAGAGTGTAGGGTATAGAGTGTAGGGAATAGAGTGTAGAGTGTAAGGTATAGAGTGTAGAGTGTAGGGTATAGAGTGTAGGGCATAGAGTGTAGGGTATAGAGTGTAGGGTATAGAGTGTAGAGTGTAGGGTATAGAGTGTAGGGTATAGAGTGTAGAGTGTAGGGCATAGAGTGTAGAGTGTAGGGTATAGAGTGTAGGGTATAGAGTGTAGGGTATAGAGTGTAGAGTGTAGGGTATAGAGTGTAGAGTGTAGGGTATAGAGTGTAGGGTATAGAGTGTAGGGTAGAGAGTGTAGGGTAGAGAGTGTAGAGTGTAGGGTATAGAGTGTAGGGTATAGAGTGTAGGGTATAGAGTGTAGAGTGTAGGGATTATAGTGTAGTGTATAGAGTGTAGGGTGTAGAGTGTAGGGTATAGAGTGTAGAGTGTAGGGTATAGAGTGTATGGTATAGAGTGTAGGGTATAGAGTGTGGGGTGTAGAGTGTAGGGTATAGAGTGTAGGGTATAGAGTGTAGGGAATAGAGTGTAGAGTGTAAGGTATAGAGTGTAGAGTGTAGGGCATAGAGTGTAGAGTGTAGGGTATAGAGTGTAGGGTATAGAGTGTAGGGTATAGAGTGTAGAGTGTAGGGTATAGAGTGTAGAGTGTAGGGTATAGAGTGTAGAGTGTAGGGCATAGAGTGTAGAGTGTAGGGTATAGAGTGTAGGGTATAGAGTGTATTGTATAGAGTGTAGGGTATAGAGTGTAGGGTATAGAGTGTAGAGTGTAGGGTACAGAGTGTAGAGTGTAGGGTATAGAGTGTAGGGTATAGTGTGCAGGGTATAGAGTGTAGGGTAGAGAGTGTAGAGTGTAGGGTATAGAGTGTAGGGTATAGAGTGTAGGGTATAGAGTGTAGAGTGTAGGGATTAGAGTGTAGGGTATAGAGTGTAGGGTGTAGGGTGTAGAGTGTAGGGTATAGAGTGTATGGTATAGAGTGTAGGGTATAGAGTGTAGGGTGTAGAGTGTAGGGTATAGAGTGTAGGGTATAGAGTGTAGGGTGTAGAGTGTAGGGTATAGAGTGTAGGGAATAGAGTGTAGAGTGTAAGGTATAGAGTGTAGAGTGTAGGGTATAGAGTGTAGGGTATAGAGTGTAGAGTGTAGGGATTAGAGTGTAGGGTATAGAGTGTAGGGTGTAGAGTGTAGGGTATAGAGTGTAGAGTGTAGGGTATAGAGTGTATGGTATAGAGTGTAGGGTATAGAGTGTAGGGTGTAGAGTGTAGGGTATAGAGTGTAGGGTATAGAGTGTAGGGTATAGAGTGTAGGGTATAGAGTGTAGGGAATAGAGTGTAGAGTGTAAGGTATAGAGTGTAGAGTGTAGGGTATAGAGTGTAGGGTATAGACTGTAGGGTATAGAGTGTAGGGTATAGAGTGTAGGGTATAGATTGTAGAGTGTAGGCTATAGAGTGTAGGGTATAGAGTGTAGATTGTAGGGTATAGAGTGTAGGGTATAGAGTGTAGGGTATAGAGTGTAGGGTACAGAGTGTAGAGTGTAGGGTATAGTGTGTAGGGTATAGAGTGCAGGGTGTAGAGTGTAGGGTATAGAGTGTATGCTATAGAGTGTATGGTGTAGAGTGTAGGGATTAGAGTGTAGGGTATAGAGTGTAGGGTATAGAGTGTAGGGTATAGAGTGTAGAGTGTAGGGTATAGAGTGTAGGGTATAGAGTGTAGGGTATAGAGTGTAGGGCATAGAGTGTAGGGTATAGAGTGTAGGGTATAGAGTGTAGAGTGTAGGGTATAGAGTGTAGGGTATAGAGTGTAGGGTATAGAGTGTAGAGTGTAGGGTATAGAGTGTAGGGTATAGAGTGTAGGGTATAGAGTGTAGGGTATAGAGTGTAGGGCATAGAGTGTAGGGTATAGAGTGTAGGGTATAGAGTGTAGAGTGTAGGGTATAGAGTGTAGGGTATAGAGTGCAGAGTGTAGGGTATAGAGTGTAGGGTATATAGTGTAGGGTATAGAGTGTAGGGTATAGAGTGTAGAGTGTAGGGTATAGAGTGTAGGGTATAGAGTGTAGGGTATAGAGTGTAGAGTGTAGGGTATAGAGTGTAGGGTATAGAGTGTAGGGTATAGAGTGTAGGGCATAGAGTGTAGGGTATAGAGTGTAGGGTATAGAGTGTAGAGTGTAGGGTATAGAGTGTGGGGTATAGAGTGTAGGGTATAGAGTGTAGAGTGTAGGGTATAGAGTGTAGAGTGTAGGGTATAGAGTGTAGGGTATAGAGTGTAGGGTAGAGAGTGTAGAGTGTAGGGTATAGAGTGTAGGGTATAGAGTGTAGGGTATAGAGTGTAGAGTGTAGGGATTAGAGTGTAGGGTATAGAGTGTAGGGTGTAGAGTGTAGGGCATAGAGTGTAGAGTGTAGGGTATAGAGTGTATGGTATAGAGTGTAGGGTATAGAGTGTAGGGTGTAGAGTGTAGGGTATAGAGTGTAGGGTATAGAGTGTAGGGTATAGAGTGTAGGGAATAGAGTGTAGAGTGTAGGGTATAGAGTGTAGGGTATAGAGTGTAGGGTATAGAGTGTAGAGTGTAGGGTATAGAGTGTAGGGTATAGAGTGTAGGGTATAGAGTGTAGGGCATAGAGTGTAGGGTATAAAGTGTAGGGTACAGAGTGTAGAGTGTAGGGTATAGAGTGTAGGGTATAGAGTGTAGGGTGTAGAGTGTAGAGTGTAGGGTATAGAGTGTAGGGTATAGAGTGTAGGGTATAGAGTGTAGGGCATAGAGTGTAGGGTATAAAGCGTAGGGTATAGAGTGTAGAGTGTAGGGTATAGAGTGTAGGGTATAGAGTGTAGGGTATAGAGTGCAGAGTGTAGGGTATAGAGTGTAGGGTATAGAGTGTAGGGTATAGAGTGTAGAGTGTAGGGTATAGAGTGTAGGGTATAGAGTGTAGGGTATAGAGTGTAGGGTATAGAGTGTAGGGCATAGAGTGTAGGGTATAGAGTGTAGGGTATAGAGTGTAGAGTGTAGGGTATAGAGTGTAGGGTATAGAGTGTAGGGTATATAGTGTAGAGTGTAGGGTATAGAGTGTAGGGTATAGAGTGTAGGGTATAGAGTGTAGAGTGTAGGGTATAGAGTGTAGGGTATAGAGTGTAGGGTATAGAGTGTAGGGCATAGAGTGTAGGGTATAGAGTGTAGGGTATAGAGTGTAGAGTGTAGGGTATAGAGTGTAGTGTATAGAGTGTAGGGTATAGAGTGTATAGTGTAGGGCATAGAGTGTAGAGTGTAGGGTATAGAGTGTAGGGTATAGAGTGTAGGGTATAGAGTGTAGAGTGTAGGGTATAGAGTGTAGAGTGTAGGGTATAGAGTGTAGGGTATAGAGTGTAGGGTAGAGAGTGTAGGGTAGAGAGTGTAGAGTGTAGGGTAGAGAGTGTAGGGTATAGAGTGTAGGGTATAGAGTGTAGAGTGTAGGGATTAGAGTGTAGTGTATAGAGTGTAGGGTGTAGAGTGTAGGGTATAGAGTGTATGGTATAGAGTGTAGGGTATAGAGTGTGGGGTGTAGAGTGTAGGGTATAGAGTGTAGGGTATAGAGTGTAGGGAATAGAGTGTAGAGTGTAAGGTATAGAGTGTAGAGTGTAGGGCATAGAGTGTAGAGTGTAGGGTATAGAGTGTAGGGTATAGAGTGTAGGGTATAGAGTGTAGAGTGTAGGGTATAGAGTGTACAGTGTAGGGTATAGAGTGTAGAGTGTAGGGCATAGAGTGTAGAGTGTAGGGTATAGAGTGTAGGGTATAGAGTGTAGGGTATAGAGTGTAGGGTATAGAGTGTATGGTATAGAGTGTAGAGTGTAGGGTATAGAGTGTAGAGTGTAGGGTATAGAGTGTAGGGTATAGAGTGCAGGGTATAGAGTGTAGGGTAGAGAGTGTAGAGTGTAGGGTATAGAGTGTAGGGTATAGAGTGTAGGGTGTAGAGTGTAGAGTGTAGGGATTAGAGTGTAGGGTATAGAGTGTAGGGTGTAGAGTGTAGGGTATAGAGTGTAGAGTGTAGGGTATAGAGTGTATGGTGTAGAGTGTAGGGTATAGAGTGTAGGGTGTAGAGTGTAGGGTATAGAGTGTAGGGTATAGAGTGTAGGGTATAGAGTGTAGGGAATAGAGTGCAGAGTGTAAGGTATAGAGTGTAGAGTGTAGGGTATAGAGTGTAGGGTATAGAGTGTAGAGTGTAGGGATTAGAGTGTAGGGTATAGAGTGTAGGGTGTAGAGTGTAGGGTATAGAGTGTAGAGTGTAGGGTATAGAGTGTATGGTATAGAGTGTAGGTTATAGAGTGTAGGGTGTAGAGTGTAGGGTATAGAGTGTAGGGTATAGAGTGTAGGGTATAGAGTGTAGGGTATAGAGTGTAGAGTGTAGGGATTAGAGTGTAGGGTATAGAGTGTAGGGTGTAGAGTGTAGGGTATAAAGTGTAGAGTGTAGGGTATAGAGTGTATGGTATAGAGTGTAGGGTATAGAGTGTAGGGTGTAGAGTGTAGGGTATAGAGTGTAGGGTATAGAGTGTAGGGAATAGAGTGTAAAGTGTAAGGTATAGAGTGTAGAGTGTAGGGTATAGAGTGTAGGGTATAGACTGTAGGGTATAGAGTGTAGGGTATAGAGTGTAGGGTATAGAATGTAGAGTGTAGGCTATAGAGTGTAGGGTATAGAGTGTAGATTGTAGGGTATAGAGTGTAGGGTATAGAGTGTAGGGTATAGAGTGTAGGGTATAGAGTGTAGAGTGTAGGGTATAGTGTGTAGGGTATAGAGTGCAGGGTGTAGAGTGTAGGGTATAGAGTGTAGGGTATAGAGAGTAGAGTGTAGGGTATAGAGTGTATGCTATAGAGTGTATGGTGTAGAGTGTATGGTATAGAGTGTAGGGTATAGAGTGTAGAGTGTAGGGATTAGAGTGTAGGGTATAGAGTGTAGGGTGTAGAGTGTAGGGTATAGAGTGTAGAGTGTAGGGTATAGAGTGTATGGTATAGAGTGTAGGTTATAGAGTGTAGGGTGTAGAGTGTAGGGTATAGAGTGTAGGGTATAGAGTGTAGGGTATAGAGTGTAGGGTGTAGAGTGTAGGGATTAGAGTGTAGGGTATAGAGTGTAGGGTGTAGAGTGTAGGGTATAGAGTGTAGAGTGTAGGGTATAGAGTGTATGGTACAGAGTTTAGGGTATAGAGTGTAGGGTGTAGAGTGTAGGGTATAGAGTGTAGGGTATAGAGTGTAGGGTATAGAGTGTAGGGAATAGAGTGCAGAGTGTAAGGTATAGAGTGTAGAGTGTAGGGTATAGAGTGTAGGGTATAGAGTGTAGAGTGTAGGGATTAGAGTGTAGGGTATAGAGTGTAGGGTGTAGAGTGTAGGGTATAGAGTGTAGAGTGTAGGGTATAGAGTGTATGGTATAGAGTGTAGGTTATAGAGTGTAGGGTGTAGAGTGTAGGGTATAGAGTGTAGGGTATAGAGTGTAGGGTATAGAGTGTAGGGTATAGAGTGTAGGGAATAGAGTGTAAAGTGTAAGGTATAGAGTGTAGAGTGTAGGGTATAGAGTGTAGGGTATAGACTGTAGGGTATAGTGTGTAGGGTATAGAGTGTAGGGTATAGATTGTAGAGTGTAGGCTATAGAGTGTAGGGTATAGAGTGTAGATTGTAGGGTATAGAGTGTAGGGTATAGAGTGTAGGGTATAGAGTGTAGGGTATAGAATGTAGAGTGTAGGGTATAGAGTGTATGCTATAGAGTGTATGGTGTAGAGTGTATGGTATAGAGTGTAGGGTATAGAGTGTAGAGTGTATGGTATAGAGTGTAGGGTATAGAGTGTAGGGTATAGAGTGTAGGGTATAGAGTGTAGAGTGTAGGGTATAGAGTGTAGGGTATAGAGTGTAGGTTATAGAGTGTAGGGTGTAGAGTGTAGGGTATAGAGTGTAGGGTATAGAGTGTAGGGTATAGAGTGTAGGGTATAGAGTGTAGGGAATAGAGTGTAAAGTGTAAGGTATAGAGTGTAGAGTGTAGGGTATAGAGTGTAGGGTATAGACTGTAGGGTATAGTGTGTAGGGTATAGAGTGTAGGGTATAGATTGTAGAGTGTAGGCTATAGAGTGTAGGGTATAGAGTGTAGATTGTAGGGTATAGAGTGTAGGGTATAGAGTGTAGGGTATAGAGTGTAGGGTATAGAGTGTAGAGTGTAGGGTATAGTGTGTAGGGTATAGAGTGCAGGGTGTAGAGTGTAGGGTATAGAGTGTAGGGTATAGAGTGTAGAGTGTAGGGTATAGAGTGTATGCTATAGAGTGTATGGTGTAGAGTGTATGGTATAGAGTGTAGGGTATAGAGTGTAGAGTGTATGGTATAGAGTGTAGGGTATAGAGTGTAGGGTATAGAGTGTAGGGTATAGAGTGTAGAGTGTAGGGTATAGAGTGTAGGGTATAGAGTGCAGGGTATAGAGTGTAGGGTAGAGAGTGTAGAGTGTAGGGTATAGAGTGTAGGGTATAGAGTGTAGGGTATAGAGTGTAGAGTGTAGGGATTAGAGTGTAGGGTATAGAGTGTAGGGTGTAGAGTGTAGGGTATAGAGTGTAGAGTGTAGGGTATAGAGTGTATGGTATAGAGTGTACGGTATAGAGTGTAGGGTGTAGAGTGTAGGGTATAGAGTGTAGGGTATAGAGTGTAGGGTATAGAGTGTAGAGTGTAAGGTATAGAGTGTAGAGTGTAGGGTATAGAGTGTAGGGTATAGAGTGTAGAGTGTAGGGATTAGAGTGTAGGGTATAGAGTGTAGGGTGTAGAGTGTAGGGTATAGAGTGTAGAGTGTAGGGTATAGAGTGTATGGTATAGAGTGTAGGGTATAGAGTGTAGGGTGTAGAGTGTAGGGTATAGAGTGTAGGGTATAGAGTGTAGGGTATAGAGTGTAGGGTATAGAGTGTAGGGTATAGAGTGTAGGGAATAGAGTGTAAAGTGTAAGGTATAGAGTGTAGAGTGTAGGGTATAGAGTGTAGGGTATAGAGTGTAGGGTATAGAGTGTAGGGTATAGAGTGTAGGGTATAGATTTTAGAGTGTAGGCTATAGAGTGTAGGGTATAGAGTGTAGATTGTAGGGTATAGAGTGTAGGGTATAGAGTGTAGGGTATAGAGTGTAGGGTATAGAGTGTAGAGTGTAGGGTATAGTGTGTAGGGTATAGAGTGCAGGGTGTAGAGTGTAGGGTATAGAGTGTAGGGTATAGAGTGTAGAGTGTAGGGTATAGAGTGTATGCTATAGAGTGTATGGTGTAGAGTGTATGGTATAGAGTGTAGGGTATAGAGTGTAGAGTGTATGGTATAGAGTGTAGGGTATAGAGTGTAGGGTATAGAGTGTATGTTATAGAGTGTAGGGTATAGAGTGTAGGGTAGAGAGTGTAGAGTGTATGGTATAGAGTGTAGGGTATAGAGTGTAGGGTATAGAGTGTAGAGTGTCGGGATTAGAGTGTAGGGTATAGAGTGTAGGATGTAGAGTGTAGGGTATAGAGTGTAGAGTGTAGGGTATAGAGTGTATGGTATAGAGTGTAGGGTATAGAGTGTAGGGTGTAGAGTGTAGGGTATAGAGTGTAGGGTATAGAGTGTAGGGTATAGAGTGTAAGGTATAGAGTGTAGGGTGTAGAGTGTAGGGTATAGAGTGTAGGGTATAGAGTGTAGGGTATAGAGTGTATGGTATAGAGTGTAGAGTGTAGGATATAGAGTGTAGGGTATAGAGTGTAGAGTGTAGGGTATAGAGTGTAGGGTATAGAGTGTAGAGTGTAGGGATTAGAGTGTAGGGTATAGAGTGTAAGGTGTAGAGTGTAGGGTATAGAGTGTAGGGTATAGAGTGTAGAGTGTAGGGTATAGAGTGTAGGGTATAGAGTGTAGGGTATAGAGTGTAGGGTATAGAGTGTAGGGTATAGAGTGTAGAGTGTAGGGTATAGAGTGTAGGGTATAGAGTGTAGAGTGTAGGGTATAGAGTGTAGGTTATAGAGTGTAGGGTATAGAGTGTAGGGCATAGAGTGTAGGGTATAGAGTGTAGGGTGTAGAGTGTAGGGTATAGAGTGTAGGGTATAGAGTGTAGAGTGTAGGGTATAGAGTGTAGGGTATAGAGTGTAGGGTATAGAGTGTAGGGTATAGAGTGGAGGGTATAGAGTGGAGGGTATAGAGTGTAGAGTGTAGAGTATAGAGTGTAGAGTGTAGGGTATAGAGTGTAAGGTATAGAGTGTAGGGTATAGAGTGTAGGGTATAGAGTGTAGAGTGTAGGGTATAGAGTGTAGAGTGTAGGGTATAGAGTGTATGGTATAGAGTGTAGGGTATAGAGTGTAGGGTGTAGAGTGTTGGGTATAGAGTGTAGGGTATAGAGTGTAGGGTATAGAGTGTAGGGTATAGAGTGTAGGGAATAGAGTGTAGAGTGTAGGGTATAGAGTGTAGAGTGTAGGGATTAGAGTGTAGGGTATAGAGTGTAGGGTATAGAGTGTAGGGTATAGAGTGTAGAGTGTAGGGTATAGAGTGTAGGGTATAGAGTGTAGGGTATAGAGTGTAGGGCATAGAGTGTAGGGTATAGAGTGTAGGGTATAGAGTGTAGAGTGTAGGGTATAGAGTGTAGGGTATAGAGTGTAGGGTATAGAGTGTAGAGTGTAGGGTATAGAGTGTAGGGTATAGAGTGTAGGGTATAGAGTGTAGGGTATAGAGTGTAGGGCATAGAGTGTAGGGTATAGAGTGTAGGGTATAGAGTGTAGAGTGTAGGGTATAGAGTTTAGGGTATAGAGTGTAGGGTATAGAGTGTAGAGTGTAGGGTATAGAGTGTAGGGTATAAAGTGTAGAGTGTAGGGTATAGAGTGTAGGGTATAGAGTGTAGGGTATAGAGTGTAGGGCATAGAGTGTAGGGTATAGAGTGTAGGGTGTAGGGCATAGAGTGTAGAGTGTAGGGTATAGAGTGTAGGGTATAGAGTGCAGGGTATAGAGTGTAGGGTATAGAGTGTAGAGTGTAGGATATAGAGTGTAGAGTGTAGGGTATAGAGTGTAGGGTATAGAGTGCAGGGTATAGAGTGTAGGGTAGAGAGTGTAGAGTGTAGGGTATAGAGTGTAGGGTATAGAGTGTAGGGTATAGAGTGTAGAGTGTAGGGATTAGAGTGTAGGGTATAGAGTGTAGGGTGTAGAGTGTAGGGTATAGAGTGTAGAGTGTAGGGTATAGAGTGTATGGTATAGAGTGTAGGGTATAGAGTGTAGGGTGTAGAGTGTAGGGTATAGAGTGTAGGGTATAGAGTGTAGGGTATAGAGTGTAGGGAATAGAGTGCAGAGTGTAAGGTATAGAGTGTAGAGTGTAGGGTATAGTGTGTAGGGTGTAGAGTGTAGGGATTAGAGTGTAGGGTATAGAGTGTAGGGTGTAGAGTGTAGGGTATAGAGTGTAGAGTGTAGGGTATAGAGTGTATGGTATAGAGTGTAGGTTATAGAGTGTAGGGTGTAGAGTGTAGGGTATAGAGTGTAGGGTATAGAGTGTAGGGTATAGAGTGTAGGGTATAGAGTGTAGGGTATAGAGTGTAGGGAATAAAGTGTAATGTGTAAGGTATAGAGTGTAGAGTGTAGGGTATAGAGTGTAGGGTATAGACTGTAGGGTATAGAGTGTAGGGTATAGAGTGTAGAGTGTAGGGTATAGAGTGTAGAGTGTAGGGTATAGAGTGTAGGGTATAGAGTGTAGGGTAGAGAGTGTAGGGTAGAGAGTGTAGAGTGTAGGGTATAGAGTGTAGGGTATAGAGTGTAGGGTATAGAGTGTAGAGTGTAGGGATTAGAGTGTAGTGTATAGAGTGTAGGGTGTAGAGTGTAGGATATAGAGTGTGGGGTGTAGAGTGTAGGATATAGAGTGTAGGGTATAGAGTGTAGGGAATAGAGTGTAGAGTGTAAGGTATAGAGTGTAGAGTGTAGGGCATAGAGTGTAGAGTGTAGGGTATAGAGTGTAGGGTATAGAGTGTAGGGTATAGAGTGTAGGGTATAGAGTGTAGAGTGTAGGGTATAGAGTGTAGAGTGTAGGGTATAGAGTGTAGAGTGTAGGGCATAGAGTGTAGAGTGTAGGGTATAGAGTGTAGGGTATAGAGTGTAGGGTATAGAGTGTAGGGTATACAGTGTAGAGTGTAGGGTATAGAGTGTAGAGTGTAGGGTATAGAGTGTAGGGTATAGAGTGCAGGGTATAGAGTGTAGGGTAGAGAGTGTAGAGTGTAGGGTATAGAGTGTAGGGTATAGAGTGTAGGGTATAGAGTGTAGGGTATAGAGTGTAGAGTGTAGGGATTAGAGTGTAGGGTATAGAGTGTAGGGTGTAGAGTGTAGGGTATAGAGTGTAGAGTGTAGGGTATAGAGTGTATGGTATAGAGTGTAGGGTATAGAGTGTAGGGAATAGAGTGCAGAGTGTAAGGTATAGAGTGTAGAGTGTAGGGTATAGAGTGTAGGGTATAGAGTGTAGAGTGTAGGGATTAGAGTGTAGGGTATAGAGTGTAGGGTGTAGAGTGTAGGGTATAGAGTGTAGAGTGTAGGGTATAGAGTGTATGGTATAGAGTGTAGGTTATAGAGTGTAGGGTGTAGAGTGTAGGGATTAGAGTGTAGGGTATAGAGTGTAGGGTGCAGAGTGTAGGGTATAAAGTGTAGAGTGTAGGGTATAGAGTGTATGGTATAGAGTGTAGGGTATAGAGTGTAGGGTGTAGAGTGTAGGGTATAGAGTGTAGGGTATAGAGTGTAGGGTATAGAGTGTAGGGAATAGAGTGCAGAGTGTAAGGTATAGAGTGTAGAGTGTAGGGTATAGAGTGTAGGGTATAGAGTGTAGAGTGTAGGGATTAGAGTGTAGGGTATAGAGTGTAGGGTGTACAGTGTAGGGTATAGAGTGTAGAGTGTAGGGTATAGAGTGTATGGTATAGAGTGTAGGTTATAGAGTGTAGGGTGTAGAGTGTAGGGTATAGAGTGTAGGGTATAGAGTGTAGGGTATAGAGTGTAGGGAATAGAGTGTAAAGTGTAAGGTATAGAGTGTAGAGTGTAGGGTATAGAGTGTAGGGTATAGACTGTAGGGTATAGAGTGTAGGGTATAGAGTGTAGGGTATAGAATGTAGAGTGTAGGCTATAGAGTGTAGGGTATAGAGTGTAGATTGTAGGGTATAGAGTGTAGGGTATAGAGTGTAGGGTATAGAGTGTAGGGTATAGAGTGTAGAGTGTAGGGTATAGTGTGTAGGGTATAGAGTGCAGGGTGTAGAGTGTAGGGTATAGAGTGTAGGGTATAGAGTGTAGAGTGTAGGGTATAGAGTGTATGCTATAGAGTGTATGGTGTAGAGTGTATGGTATAGAGTGTAGGGTATAGAGTGTAGAGTGTAGGGATTAGAGTGTAGGGTATAGAGTGAAGGGTGTAGAGTGTAGGGTATAGAGTGTAGAGTGTAGGGTATAGAGTGTATGGTATAGAGTGTAGGTTATAGAGTGTAGGGTGTAGAGTGTAGGGTATAGAGTGTAGGGTATAGAGTGTAGGGTATAGAGTGTAGGGTATAGAGTGTAGAGTGTAGGGATTAGAGTGTAGGGTATAGAGTGTAGGGTGTAGAGTGTAGGGTATAGAGTGTAGAGTGTAGGGTATAGAGTGTATGGTATAGAGTGTAGGGTATAGAGTGTAGGGTGTAGAGTGTAGGGTATAGAGTGTAGTGTATAGAGTGTAGGGTATAGAGTGTAGGGAATAGAGTGCAGAGTGTAAGGTATAGAGTGTAGAGTGTAGGGTATAGAGTGTAGGGTATAGAGTGTAGAGTGTAGGGATTAGAGTGTAGGGTATAGAGTGTAGGGTGTAGAGTGTAGGGTATAGAGTGTAGAGTGTAGGGTATAGAGTGTATGGTATAGAGTGTAGGTTATAGAGTGTAGGGTGTAGAGTGTAGGGTATAGAGTGTAGGGTATAGAGTGTAGGGTATAGAGTGTAGGGAATAGAGTGTAAAGTGTAAGGTATAGAGTGTAGAGTGTAGGGTATAGAGTGTAGGGTATAGACTGTAGGGTATAGAGTGTAGGGTATAGAGTGTAGGGTATAGATTTTAGAGTGTAGGCTATAGAGTGTAGGGTATAGAGTGTAGATTGTAGGGTATAGAGTGTAGGGTATAGAGTGTAGGGTATAGAGTGTAGGGTATAGAGTGTAGAGTGTAGGGTATAGTGTGTAGGGTATAGTGTGCAGGGTGTAGAGTGTAGGGTATAGAGTGTAGGGTATAGAGTGTAGAGTGTAGGGTATAGAGTGTATGCTATAGAGTGTATGGTGTAGAGTGTATGGTATAGAGTGTAGGGTATAGAGTGTAGAGTGTATGGTATAGAGTGTAGGGTATAGAGTGTAGGGTATAGAGTGTAGGGTATAGAGTGTAGAGTGTAGGGTATAGAGTGTAGGGTATAGAGTGCAGGGTATAGAGTGTAGGGTAGAGAGTGTAGAGTGTAGGGTATAGAGTGTAGGGTATAGAGTGTAGGGTATAGAGTGTAGAGTGTAGGGATTAGAGTGTAGGGTATAGAGTGTAGGGTGTAGAGTGTAGGGTATAGAGTGTAGAGTGTAGGGTATAGAGTGTATGGTATAGAGTGTAGGGTATAGAGTGTAGGGTGTAGAGTGTAGGGTATAGAGTGTATGGTATAGAGTGTAGGGTATAGAGTGTAGGGTATAGAGTGTAGAGTGTAAGGTATAGAGTGTAGAGTGTAGGGTATAGAGTGTAGGGTATAGAGTGTAGAGTGTAGGGATTAGAGTGTAGGGTATAGAGTGTAGGGTGTAGAGTGTAGGGTATAGAGTGTAGAGTGTAGGGTATAGAGTGTATGGTATAGAGTGTAGGGTATAGAGTGTAGGGTGTAGAGTGTAGGGTATAGAGTGTAGGGTATAGAGTGTAGGGTATAGAGTGTAGGGTATAGAGTGTAGGGAATAGAGTGTAAAGTGTAAGGTATAGAGTGTAGAGTGTAGGGTATAGAGTGTAGGGTATAGAGTGTAGGGTATAGAGTGTAGGGTATAGAGTGTAGGGTATAGATTGTAGAGTGTAGGCTATAGAGTGTAGGGTATAGAGTGTAGATTGTAGGGTATAGAGTGTAGGGTATAGAATGTAGGGTATAGAGTGTAGGGTATAGAGTGTAGAGTGTAGGGTATAGTGTGTAGGGTATAGAGTGCAGGGTGTAGAGTGTAGGGTATAGAGTGTAGGGTATAGAGTGTAGAGTGTAGGGTATAGAGTGTATGCTATAGAGTGTATGGTGTAGAGTGTATGGTATAGAGTGTAGGGTATAGAGTGTAGAGTGTATGGTATAGAGTGTAGGGTATAGAGTGTAGGGTATAGAGTGTAGGGTAGAGAGTTTAGAGTGTATGGTATAGAGTGTAGGGTATAGAGTGTAGGGTATAGAGTGTAGAGTGTCGGGATTAGAGTGTAGGGTATAGAGTGTAGGGTGTAGGGTATAGAGTGTAGAGTGTAGGGTATAGAGTGTATGGTATAGAGTGTAGGTTATAGAGTGTAGGGTGTAGAGTGTAGGGTATAGAGTGTAGGGTATAGAGTGTAGGGTATAGAGTGTAGGGTATAGAGTGTAGGGAATAGAGTGTAAAGTGTAAGGTATAGAGTGTAGAGTGTAGGGTATAGAGTGTAGGGTATAGACTGTAGGGTATAGAGTGTAGGGTATAGAGTGTAGGGTATAGATTGTAGAGTGTAGGCTATAGAGTGTAGGGTATAGAGTGTAGATTGTAGGGTATAGAGTGTAGGGTATAGAGTGTAGGGTATAGAGTGTAGGGTATAGAGTGTAGAGTGTAGGGTATAGTGTGTAGGGTATAGAGTGCAGGGTGTAGAGTGTAGGGTATAGAGTGTAGGGTATAGAGTGTAGAGTGTAGGGTATAGAGTGTATGCTATAGAGTGTATGGTGTAGAGTGTATGGTATAGAGTGTAGGGTATAGAGTGTAGAGTGTATGGTATAGAGTGTAGGGTATAGAGTGTAGGGTATAGAGTGTAGGGTATAGAGTGTAGAGTGTAGGGTATAGAGTGTAGGGTATAGAGTGTAGGGTAGAGAGTGTAGAGTGTAGGGTATAGAGTGTAGGGTATAGAGTGTAGGGTATAGAGTGTAGAGTGTAGGGATTAGAGTGTAGGGTATAGAGTGTAGGGTGTAGAGTGTAGGGTATAGAGTGTAGAGTGTAGGGTATAGAGTGTATGGTATAGAGTGTAGGGTATAGAGTGTAGGGTGTAGAGTGTAGGGTATAGAGTGTATGGTATAGAGTGTAGGGTATAGAGTGTAGGGTATAGAGTGTAGAGTGTAAGGTATAGAGTGTAGAGTGTAGGGTATAGAGTGTAGGGTATAGAGTGTAGAGTGTAGGGATTAGAGTGTAGGGTATAGAGTGTAGGGTGTAGAGTGTAGGGTATAGAGTGTAGAGTGTAGGGTATAGAGTGTATGGTATAGAGTGTAGGGTATAGAGTGTAGGGTGTAGAGTGTAGGGTATAGAGTGTAGGGTATAGAGTGTAGGGTATAGAGTGTAGGGTATAGAGTGTAGGGAATAGAGTGTAAAGTGTAAGGTATAGAGTGTAGAGTGTAGGGTATAGAGTGTAGGGTATAGAGTGTAGGGTATAGAGTGTAGGGTATAGATTGTAGAGTGTAGGCTATAGAGTGTAGGGTATAGAGTGTAGATTGTAGGGTATAGAGTGTAGGGTATAGAGTGTAGGGTATAGAGTGTAGGGTATAGAGTGTAGAGTGTAGGGTATAGTGTGTAGGGTATAGAGTGCAGGGTGTAGAGTGTAGGGTATAGAGTGTAGGGTATAGAGTGTAGAGTGTAGGGTATAGAGTGTATGCTATAGAGTGTATGGTGTAGAGTGTATGGTATAGAGTGTAGGGTATAGAGTGTAGAGTGTATGGTATAGAGTGTAGGGTATAGAGTGTAGGGTATAGAGTGTATGTTATAGAGTGTAGGGTATAGAGTGTAGGGTAGAGAGTGTAGAGTGTATGGTATAGAGTGTAGGGTATAGAGTGTAGGGTATAGAGTGTAGAGTGTCGGGATTAGAGTGTAGGGTATAGAGTGTAGGATGTAGAGTGTAGGGTATAGAGTGTAGAGTGTAGGGTATAGAGTGTATGGTATAGAGTGTAGGGTATAGAGTGTAGGGTGTAGAGTGTAGGGTATAGAGTGTAGGGTATAGAGTGTAGGGTATAGAGTGTAAGGTATAGAGTGTAGGGTATAAAGTGCATGTTATAGAGTGTAGGGTATAGAGTGTAGAGTGTAGGGTATAGAGTGTAGGGTATAGAGTGTAGGGTATAGAGTGTATGGTATAGAGTGTAGGGTATAGAGTGTAGAGTGTAGGGTATAGAGTGTAGGGTTTAGAGTGTAGGGTATGGAGTGTAGGGTATAGATTGTAGGGTATAGAGTGTAGAGTGTAGGGTATAGAGTGTAGGGTATAGAGTGTATGGTATAGAGTGTAGAGTGTAGGGTATAGAGTGTATATTGTAGGGTAAAGAGTGTAGGGTATAGAGAGTATGGTATAGAGTGTAGGGAATAGAGTGTAGAGTGTAGGGTATAGAGTGTAGAGTGTAGGGTATAGAGTGTAGGGTATAGAGTGTAGAGTGTAGGGTATAAAGTGTAGAGAGTAGGGTAAAGAGTGTAGGGTATAGAGTGTAGGTTATAGAGTGTAGGGTATAAAGTGTAGAGTGTAGGGTGTAGAGTGTAGGGTATAGAGTGTAAGGTATAGAGTGTAGGGTGTAAAGTGTATGTTATAGAGTGTAGGTTATAGAGTGTAGAGCGTAGGGTATAGAGTGTAGGGTATAAAGTGTAGGGTATAGAGTGTAGGGTATAGATTGTAGGGTATAGAGTATAGATTGTAGGGTATAGAGTCTATGGTATAGAGTGTAGAGTGTAGGGTATAGAGTGTATAGTGTAGGGTAAAGAGTGTAGGGTATAGAGTGTATGGTATAGAGTGTAGGGAATAGAGTGTAGAGTGTAGGGTATAGAGTGTATGGTATAGACTGTAGGGTATAGAGTCTAGAGTGTAGGGTATAGAGTGTAGGGTATAGAGTGTAGGGTATAGAGTGTAGAGTGTAGGGATTAGAGTGTAGGGTATAGAGTGTAGGGTATAGAGTGTAGAATGTACGGTATAGAGTGTATGGTATAGAGTATAGAGTGTAGGGTATAGAGTATAGAGTGTAGGGTATAGAGTGTAGGGTATAGAGTGTAAAGTGTAGAGTGTATGGTATAGAGTGTAGAGTGTAGGGTATAGAGTGTAGGGTATAGAGTGTATGGAATAGAGTGTAGGGTATAGAGTATTGAGTGTAGGGTATAGAGTGTAGGGTATAGAGCGTAGGGTGTAGGGTATAGAGTGTAGGGTATAGAGTTTAGAGTGTAGGGTACAGAGTGTATGGTATAGAGTGTAGGGTGTATGGTATAGAGTGCAGGGGATAGAGTGTAGAGTGTGAGGTATAGAGTGTAGGGTATAGAGTGTATGGTATAGAGTGTATGGTATAGATTGTAATGTATAGAGTGTAGGGTATAGAGTGTAGAGTGTAGGGTATAGAGTGTAGAGTGTAGGGTATAGAGTGTAGGGTATAGAGGGTATGATATAGAGTGTATGGTATAGATTGTAGGGTATAGAGTGTAGGGTATAGAGTGTAGAGTGTAGGGTATAGAGTGTAGAGTGTAGGGTATAGAGTGTAGGGTATAGAGTGCAGAGTGTAGGGTATAGAGTGTAGGGTATAGAGTGTATAGTGTATGGTATAGAGTGTAGGGGATAGAGTGTATGGTATAGAGTGTATGGTATAGAGTGTAGGGTATAGAGTGTAGAGTGTAGGGTATAGAGTGTAGGGTATAGAGTGTAGGGTATAGCGTTTAGGGTATAGAGTGTAGGGTATAGATTGTAGGGTATAGAGTGTAGGGTATAAAGTGTAGAGTGTAGGGTATAGAGTGTATGGTATAGAGTGTAGAGTGTATGGTATAGAGTGTATGGTATAGAGTGTAGGGTGTAGAATGTATGTTATAGAGTGTAGGGTATAGAGTGTATGGTATGGAGATTAGATTGTAGGGCATAGAGTGTAGGGTATAGAGTTTATGGTATAGAGTGTAGGGTATAGAGTGTAGAGTGTAGAGTATAGAGTGTAGGGTATAGAGTGTAGGATATAGAGTGTATGGTATAGAGTGTAGGTTATAGAGTGTAGAGTGTAGGGTATAGAGTGTAGGGTATAGAGTGTAGGGTAAAGAGTGTAAGGTATAGATTGTAAGGTATAGAATGTATAGCGTAGAGTATAGAGTGTAGGGTATAGAGTGTATGGTGTAGAGTGTAGGGTATAGAGTGTATAGTGTAGGGTATAGAGTGTAGGGTATAGAGTGTATAGTATAGAGTGTAGGGTATATAGTGTAGGGTATAGAGTGTAGAGTGTGGGGTGTAGAGTGTATGGTATAGAGTGTATGGTGTAGAGTGTATGGTATAGAGTGTAGGGTATAGAGTGTATGGTATAGAGTGTAGGGTATAGAGTGTAGATTGTAGGGTATAGAGTGTAGGGTGTAGGGTATAGAGTGTAGGGTATAGATTGTAGGGTATAGAGTGTAGAGTGTAGGGTATAGAGTGTAGGGTATAGAGTGTATGGTATAGAGTGTAGAGTGTAGGGTATAGAGTGTATAGTGTAGGGTATAGAGTGTAGGGTATAGAGTGTAGAGTGTAGGGTATAGAGTGTAGGGTATAGAGTGTAGGGTATAGAGTGTAGGGTATAGAGTGTAGGGTGTGGAGTTTAGGGTATAGAGTGTAGCGTGTAGGGTATAGAGTGTATGGTATAGAGTGTAGAGTGTAGGGTATAGAGTGTATGGTATAGAGTGTAGGGTGTAGAATGTATGTTATAGAGTGTAGGGTATAGAGTGTATGGTATGGAGATTAGAGTGTAGGGCATATAGTGTATGGTATAGAGTGTATGGTATACAGTGTAGGGTATAGAGTGTAGAGTGTAGGGTATAGAGTGTATGGTATAGAGTGTAGGGTATAGAGTGTAGAGTGTAGGGTATAGAGTGTAGGGTATAGAGTGTAGGGTATAGCGTTTAGGGTATAGAGTGTAGGGTATAGATTGTAGGGTATAGAGTGTAGGGTATAAAGTGTAGAGTGTAGGGTATAGAGTGTATGGTGTAGAGTGTAGAGTGTATGGTATAGAGTGTATGGTATAGAGTGTAGGGTGTAGAATGTATGTTATAGAGTGTAGGGTATAGAGTGTATGGTATGGAGATTAGATTGTAGGGCATAGAGTGTAGGGTATAGAGTTTATGGTATGGAGTGTAGGGTATAGAGTGTAGAGTGTAGGGTATAGAGTGTAGGGTATAGAGTGTAGGATATAGAGTGTATAGTATAGAGTGTAGGTTATAGAGTGTAGAGTGTAGGGTATAGAGTGTAGGGTATAGAGTGTAGGGTAAAGAGTGTAAGGTATAGATTGTAAGGTATAGAATGTATAGCGTAGAGTATAGAGTGTAGGGTATAGAGTGTATGGTGTAGAGTGTAGGGTATAGAGTGTATAGTGTAGGGTATAGAGTGTAGGGTATAGAGTGTATAGTATAGAGTGTAGGGTATAGAGTGTAGGGTATAGAGTGTAGAGTGTGGGGTGTAGAGTGTATGGTATAGAGTGTATGGTGTAGAGTGTATGGTATAGAGTGTAGGGTATAGAGTGTATGGTATAGAGTGTAGGGTATAGAGTGTAGATTGTAGGGTATAGAGTGTAGGGTGTAGGGTATAGAGTGTAGGGTATAGATTGTAGGGTATAGAGTGTAGAGTGTAGGGTATAGAGTGTAGGGTATAGAGTGTATGGTATAGAGTGTAGAGTGTAGGGTATAGAGTGTATAGTGTAGGGTATAGAGTGTAGGGTATAGAGTGTATGGTATAGAGTATAGGGAATAGAGTGTAGAGTGTATGGTATAGAGTGTAGGGTATAGAGTGTAGAGTGTAGGGTATAGAGTGTAGGGTATAGAGTGTAGGGTATAGAGTGTAGAGTGTAGGGTATAGAGTGTAGGGTATAGAGTGTAGGGTATAGAGTGTAGAGTGTAGGGATTAGAGTGTAGGGTATAGAGTGTAGGGTATAAAGTGTAGAATGTACGTTATAGAGTGTAGGGTATAGAGTATAGAGTGTAGGGTGTAGAGTGTAAAGTGTAGATTGTAGGGTATAGAGTGTAGAGTGTAGGGTATAGAGTGTAGGGTATAGAGTGTATGGAATAGAGTGTTGGGTATAGAGTGTAGAGTGTAGGGTATAGAGTGTAGGGTATAGAGCGTAGGGTGTAGGGTATAGAGTGTATGGTATAGAGTGTAGGGTGTAGAGTGTAGGGTATAGAGTGTAGAGTGTAGGGTATAGAAAGTAGGGTATAGAGTGTAAAGTGTATGGTATAGAGTGTAGGGGATAGAGTGTATGGTATAGAGTGTATGGTATAGAGTGTAGGGTAGAGAATGTAGGGTATAGAGTGTAGAGTGTAGGGTATATAGTGTAGGGTGTAGAGTGTAGGGTATAGAGTGTAGAGTGTATGGTATAGAGTGTAGGGGATAGAGTGTATGGTATAGAGTGTATGGTATAGAGTGTATGGTATAGATTGTAGGGTATAGAGTGTAGGGTATCGAGTGTAGAGTGTAGGGTATAGAGTGTAGGGTATAGAGTGTAGGGTATAGAGTGTAGGGTATAGAGTGTAGGGTATTGAGTGTAGGGTATAGAGTGTAGGGTATAGGGTGTAGGGTATAAAGTGTAGGGTGTAGAGTGTAGGGTATAGAGTGTAGGGTATAGAGTGTAGGGTATAGAGTGTAGGGTATAGCGTGTAGGGTATAGAGTGAAGGGTATAGAGTGTAGAGTGTAGGGTATAGAGTGTAGAGTGTAGGGTATAGAGTGTAGGGTATAGAGCGTAGGGTGTAGGGTATAGAGTGTAGGGTATAGAGTGTATGGAATAGAGTGTAGGGTATAGAGTGTAGAGTGTAGGGTATAGAGTGTAGGGTATAGAGTGTATGGAATAGAATGTTGGGTATAGAGTGTAGAGTGTAGATTATAGAGTGTAGGGTATAGAGTGTATGGAATAGAGTGTTGGGTATAGAGTGTAGAGTGTAGGGTATAGAGTGCAGGGTATAGAGTGTAGGGTATAGAGTGTAGAGTGTAGGGTATAGAGTGTAGGGTACAGAGTGTATGGTATAGAGTGTATGGTATAGATTGTAGGGTATAGAGTGTAGGGTATAGAGTGTAGAGTGTAGGGTATAGAGTGTAGAGTGTAGGGTATAGAGTGTAGGGTATAGAGTGTAGAGTGTAGGGTATAGAGTGTAGGGTATAGAGTGTAGGATATAGAGTGTAGGGTATAGAGTGTAGAGTGTGTGGTATAGAGTGCAGGGGATAGAGTATAGAGTGTGAGGTATAGAGTGTAGGGTATAGAGTGTATGGTGTAGAGTGTATGGTATAGAGTGTAGGGTATAGAGTGTATGGTATAGAGTGTAGGGTATAGAGTGTAGATTGTAGGGTATAGAGTGTAGGGTATAGAGTGTAGGGTATAGATTGTAGGGTATAGAGTGTAGAGTGTAGGGTATAGAGTGTAGGGTATAGAGTGTAGAGTTTAGGGTATAGAGTGTAGGGTATAGAGTGTAGATTGTAGGGTATAGAGTGTAGGGTTTAAAGAGTAGGGTATAGAGTGTAGAGTATAGAGTGTAGAGTGTAGGGTATAGAGTGTAGGGTATAGAGTGTAGAGTGTAGGGTATAGAGTGTAGGGTATAGAGTGTAGAGTGTAGAGTGTAGGGTATAAAGTCTAGAGAGTAGGGTATAGAGTGTAGGGTATAGAGTGTAGGTTATATAGTGTAGGGTATAGAGTGTAGAGTGTAGGGTGTAGAGTATAGGGTATAGAGTGTAGGGTATAGAGTGTAGAGTGTAGGGTATAAAGTGTAGAGAGTAGGGTATAGAGTGTAGGGTATAGAGTGTAGAGTGTAGGGTATAGAGTGTAGGGTTTAAAGAGTAGGGTATAGAGTGTAGAGTGTAGGGTATAGAGTGTAGAGTGTAGGGTATAGAGTGTAGGGTATAGAGTGTAGAGTGTAGGGTATAGAGTGTAGGGTATAGAGTGTAGAGTGTAGGGTATAAAGTGTAGAGAGTAGGGTATAGAGTGTAGGGTATAGAGTGTAGGTTATATAGTGTAGGGTATAGAGTGTAGAGTGTAGGGTGTAGAGTATAGGGTATAGAGTGTAGGGTATAGAGTGTAGAGTGTAGGGTATAAAGTGTAGAGAGTAGGGTATAGAGTGTAGGGTATAGAGTGTAGGTTATAGAGTGTAGGGTATAGAGTGTGGAGTGTAGGGTGTAGATTGTAGGTTATAGAGTGTAGAGTGTAGGGTATAAAGTGTAGAGAGTAGGGTATAGAGTGTATGTTATATAGTGTAGGGTATAGAGTGTAGAGTGTAGGGTGTAGAGTATAGGGTATAGAGTGTAGGGTATAGAGTGTAGAGTGTAGGGTATAAAGTGTAGAGAGTAGGGTATAGAGTGTAGGGTATAGAGTGTAGGTTATAGAGTGTAGGGTATAGAGTGTGGAGTGTAGGGTGTAGATTGTAGGTTATAGAGTGTAGATTGTAGGGTATGAAGTGTAGAGAGTAGGGTATAGAGTGTAGGGTATAGAGTGTAGGTTATAGAGTGTAGGGTATAGAGTGTAGAGTGTAGGGTGTAGAGTGTAGGGTATAGTAACATAGTAACATAGTAACATAGTTAGTAAGGCCGAAAAAAGACATTTGTCCATCCAGTTCAGCCTATATTCCATCATAATAAATACCCAGATCTACGTCCTTCTACAGAACCTAATAATTGTATGATACAATATTGTTCTGCTCCAGGAAGACATCCAGGCCTCTCTTGAACCCCTCGACTGAGTTCGCCATCACCACCTCCTCAGGCAAGCAATTCCAGATTCTCACTGCCCTAACAGTAAAGAATCCTCTTCTATGTTGGTGGAAAAACCTTCTCTCCTCCAGACGCAAAGAATGCCCCCTTGTGCCCGTCACCTTCCTTGGTATAAACAGATCCTCAGCGAGATATTTGTATTGTCCCCTTATATACTTATACATGGTTATTAGACTAGACTAAATATAGAGTGTAAGGTATAGAGTGTAGGGTATAAAGTGTATGTTATAGAGTGTAGGGTATAGAGTGTAGAGTGTAGGGTATAGAGTGTAGGGTATAGAGTGTAGGGTATAGAGTGTATGGTATAGAGTGTAGGGTATAGAGTGTAGAGTGTAGGGTATAAAGTGTAGAGAGTAGGGTATAGAGTGTAGGGTATAGAGTGTAGGTTATAGAGTGTAGGGTATAGAGTGTGGAGTGTAGGGTGTAGATTGTAGGTTATAGAGTGTAGAGTGTAGGGTATAAAGTGTAGAGAGTAGGGTATAGAGTGTAGGTTATATAGTGTAGGGTATAGAGTGTAGAGTGTAGGGTGTAGAGTATAGGGTATAGAGTGTAGGGTATAGAGTGTAGAGTGTAGGGTATAAAGTGTAGAGAGTAGGGTATAGAGTGTAGGGTATAGAGTGTAGGTTATAGAGTGTAGGGTATAGAGTGTGGAGTGTAGGGTGTAGATTGTAGGTTATAGAGTGTAGATTGTAGGGTATAAAGTGTAGAGAGTAGGGTATAGAGTGTAGGGCATAGAGTGTAGGTTATAGAGTGTAGGGTATAGAGTGTAGAGTGTAGGGTGTAGAGTGTAGGGTATAGAGTGTAAGGTATAGAGTGTAGGGTATAAAGTGTATGTTATAGAGTGTAGGGTATAGAGTGTAGAGTGTAGGGTATAGAGTGTAGGGTATAGAGTGTAGGGTATAGAGTGTATGGTATAGAGTGTAGGGTATAGAGTGTAGATTGTAGGGTATAGAGTGTAGGGTGTAGGGTATACAGTGTAGGGTATAGATTGTAGGGTGTAGAGTGTAGGGTATAGAGTGTAGGGTATAGAGTGTATGGTATAGAGTGTAGAGTGTAGGGTATAGAGTGTATAGTGTAGGGAATAGAGTGTAGGGTATAGAGTGTATGGCATAGAGTGTAGGGAATAGAGTGTAGAGTGTATGGTATAGAGTGTAGGGTATAGAGTGTAGAGTGTAGGGTATAGAGTGTAGGGTATAGAGTGTAGGGTATAGAGTGTAGAGTGTAGGGTATAGAGTGTAGGGTATAGAGTGTAGGGTATAGAGTGTAGAGTGTAGGGATTAGAGTGTAGGGTATAGAGTGTAGGGTATAGAGTTTAGAATGTACGGTATAGAGTGTAGGGTATAGAGTATAGAGTGTAGGGTATAGAGTGTAAAGTGTAGAGTGTAGGGTATAGAGTGTAGAGTGTAGGGTATAAAGTGTAGGGTATAGAGTGTATGGAATAGAGTGTTGGGTATAGAGTGTAGAGTGTAGGGTATAGAGTGTAGGGTATAGAGCGTAGGGTGTAGGGTATAGAGTGTAGGGTATAGAGTGTAGGGTATAGAGTGTAGAGTGTAGGGTATAGAGTGTATGGTATAGAGTGTAGGGTGTAGAGTGTAGAGTGTAGGGTATAGAGTGTAGAGTGTAGGGTATAGAGTGTAGAGTGTAGGGTATAGAGTGTAGGGTATAGAGTGTAGAGCGTAGGGTATAGAAAGTAGGGTATAGAGTGTAAAGTGTATGGTATAGAGTGTAGGGGATAGAGTGTATGGTATAGAGTGTATGGTATAGAGTGTAGGGTAGAGAATGTAGGGTATAGAGTGTAGAGTGTAGGGTATATAGTGTAGGGTGTAGAGTGTAGGGTATAGAGTGTAGAGTGTATGGTATAGAGTGTAGGGGATAGAGTGTATGGTATAGAGTGTATGGTATAGAGTGTATGGTATAGATTGTAGGGTATAGAGTGTAGGATATCGAGTGTAGAGTGTAGGGTATAGAGTGTAGGGTATAGAGTGTAGGGTGTTGAGTGTAGGGTATAGAGTGTAGAGTGTAGGGTATAGAGTGTAGAGTGTAGGGTATAGAGTGTAGGGTATAGAGTGTAGAGCGTAGGGTATAGAAAGTAGGGTATAGAGTGTAAAGTGTATGGTATAGAGTGTATGGTATAGAGTGTAGGGTAGAGAATGTAGGGTATAGAGTGTAGAGTGTAGGGTATATAGTGTAGGGTATAGAGTGTAGAGTGTAGGGATTAGAGTGTAGGGTATAGAGTGTAGGGTATAGAGTTTAGAATGTACGGTATAGAGTGTAGGGTATAGAGTATAGAGTGTAGGGTATAGAGTGTAAAGTGTAGAGTGTAGGGTATAGAGTGTAGAGTGTAGGGTATAGAGTGTAGGGTATAGAGTGTATGGAATAGAGTGTTGGGTATAGAGTGTAGAGTGTAGGGTATAGAGTGTAGGGTATAGAGCGTAGGGTGTAGGGTATAGAGTGTAGGGTATAGAGTGTAGGGTATAGAGTGTAGAGTGTAGGGTATAGAGTGTATGGTATAGAGTGTAGGGTGTAGAGTGTAGGGTATAGAGTGTAGAGTGTAGGGTATAGAGTGTAGAGTGTAGGGTATAGAGTGTAGGGTATAGAGTGTAGAGCGTAGGGTATAGAAAGTAGGGTATAGAGTGTAAAGTGTATGGTATAGAGTGTAGGGGATAGAGTGTATGGTATAGAGTGTATGGTATAGAGTGTAGGGTAGAGAATGTAGGGTATAGAGTGTAGAGTGTAGGGTATATAGTGTAGGGTGTAGAGTGTAGGGTATAGAGTGTAGAGTGTATGGTATAGAGTGTAGGGGATAGAGTGTATGGTATAGAGTGTATGGTATAGAGTGTATGGTATAGATTGTAGGGTATAGAGTGTAGGATATCGAGTGTAGAGTGTAGGGTATAGAGTGTAGGGTATAGAGTGTAGGGTGTTGAGTGTAGGGTATAGCGTGTAGGGTATAGGGTGTAGGGTATAGAGTGTAGGGTGTAGAGTGTAGGGTGTAGAGTGTAGGGTATAGAGTGTAGGGTATAGAGTGTAGGGTATAGCGTGTAGGGTATAGAGTGAAGGGTATAGAGTGTAGAGTGTAGGGTATAGAGTGTAGAGTGTAGGGTATAGAGTGTAGGGTATAGAGCGTAGGGTGTAGGGTATAGAGTGTAGTGTATAGAGTGTATGGAATAGAGTGTAGGGTATAGAGTGTAGAGTGTAGGGTATAGAGTGTAGGGTATAGAGTGTATGGAATAGAGTGTTGGGTATAGAGTGTAGAGTGTAGAGTATAGAGTGTAGGGTATAGAGTGTATGGAATAGAGTGTTGGGTATAGAGTGTAGAGTGTAGGGTATAGAGTGTAGGGTATAGAGTGTAGGGTATAGAGTGTAGAGTGTAGGGTATAGAGTGTAGGGTATAGAGTGTATGGTATAGAGTGTATGGTATAGATTGTAGGGTATAGAGTGTAGGGTATAGAGTGTAGAGTGTAGGGTATAGAGTGTAGAGTGTAGGGTATAGAGTGTAGGGTATAGAGTGTAGAGTGTATGGTATAGAGTGCAGGGGACATAGTGTAGAGTGTGAGGTATAGAGTGTAGGGTACAGAGTGTATGGAATAAAGTGTAGGGTATAGAGTGTAGGGTACAGAGTGTAGTGTATAGAGTGTAGAGTGTAGGGTATAGAGTGTAGGGTGTAGAGTGTATGGTATAGAGTGTAGGGTATAGAGTGTAGAGTGTAGGGTATAGAGTGTAGGGTATAGAGTGTAGAGTGTAGGATATAGAGTGTAGGGTATAGAGTGTAGAGTGTGTGGTATAGAGTGCAGGGGATAGAGTGTAGAGTGTGAGGTATAGAGTGTAGGGTATAGAGTGTATGGTATAGAGTGAATGGTATAGATTGTAGGGTATAGAGTGTAGGGTATAGAGTGTAGAGTGTAGGGTATAGAGTGTAGAGTGTAGGGTATAGAGTGTATGGTATAGAGTGTATGGCATAGATTGTAGGGTATAGAGTGTAGAGTGTAGGGTATAGAGTGTAGAGTGTAGGGTATAGAGTGTAGGGTATAGAGTGTAGAGTGTAGGGTATAGAGTATAGAGTGTAGAGTGTATGGTATAGAGTGCAGGGGATAGAGTGTAGAGTGTAGGGTATAGAGTGTAGGGTATAGAGTGTAGAGTGTAGGGTATAGAGTGTAGGGTTTAGAGAGTAGGGTATAGAGTGTAGAGTGTAGGGTATAGAGTGTAGAGTGTAGGGTATAGAGTGTAGGGTATAGAGTGTAGAGTGTAGGGTATAGAGTGTAGTGTTTAGAGAGTTGGGTATTGAGTGTAGAGTATAGAGTGTAGGGTATAGAGTGTAGGGTATAGAGTGTAGAGTGTAGGGTATAAAGTGTAGAGAGTAGGGTGTAGAGTGTAGGGTATAGAGTGTAGGTTATAGAGTGTAGGGTATAGATTGTAGATTGTAGGGTGTAGAGTGTAGGGTATAGAGTGTAAGGTATAGAGTGTAGGGTATAAAGTGTATGTTTTAGAGTGTAGGGTATAGAGTGTAGAGTGTAGGGTATAAAGTGTACGGTATAGAGTGTAGCGTATAGAGTGTATGGTATAGAGTGTAGGGTATAGAGTGTAGATTGTAGGGTATAGAGTGTAGGGTGTAGGGTATAGAGTGTAGGGTATAGATTGTAGGGTATAGAGTGTAGAGTGTAGGGTATAGAGTGTAGGGTATAGAGTGTATGGTATAGAGTGTAGAGTGTAGGGTATAGAGTGTATAGTGTAGGGTATAGAGTGTAGGGTATAGAGTGTAGAGTGTAGGGTATAGAGTGTAGGGTATAGAGTGTAGGGTATAGAGTGTAGGGTATAGAGTGTAGGGTGTGGAGTTTAGGGTATAGAGTGTAGCGTGTAGGGTATAGAGTGTATGGTATAGAGTGTAGAGTGTAGGGTATAGAGTGTATGGTATAGAGTGTAGGGTGTAGAATGTATGTTATAGAGTGTAGGGTATAGAGTGTATGGTATGGAGATTAGAGTGTAGGGCATATAGTGTATGGTATAGAGTGTATGGTATACAGTGTAGGGTATAGAGTGTAGAGTGTAGGGTATAGAGTGTATGGTATAGAGTGTAGGGTATAGAGTGTAGAGTGTAGGGTATAGAGTGTAGGGTATAGAGTGTAGGGTATAGCGTTTAGGGTATAGAGTGTAGGGTATAGATTGTAGGGTATAGAGTGTAGGGTATAAAGTGTAGAGTGTAGGGTATAGAGTGTATGGTGTAGAGTGTAGAGTGTATGGTATAGAGTGTATGGTATAGAGTGTAGGGTGTAGAATGTATGTTATAGAGTGTAGGGTATAGAGTGTATGGTATGGAGATTAGATTGTAGGGCATAGAGTGTAGGGTATAGAGTTTATGGTATGGAGTGTAGGGTATAGAGTGTAGAGTGTAGGGTATAGAGTGTAGGGTATAGAGTGTAGGATATAGAGTGTATAGTATAGAGTGTAGGTTATAGAGTGTAGAGTGTAGGGTATAGAGTGTAGGGTATAGAGTGTAGGGTAAAGAGTGTAAGGTATAGATTGTAAGGTATAGAATGTATAGCGTAGAGTATAGAGTGTAGGGTATAGAGTGTATGGTGTAGAGTGTAGGGTATAGAGTGTATAGTGTAGGGTATAGAGTGTAGGGTATAGAGTGTATAGTATAGAGTGTAGGGTATAGAGTGTAGGGTATAGAGTGTAGAGTGTGGGGTGTAGAGTGTATGGTATAGAGTGTATGGTGTAGAGTGTATGGTATAGAGTGTAGGGTATAGAGTGTATGGTATAGAGTGTAGGGTATAGAGTGTAGATTGTAGGGTATAGAGTGTAGGGTGTAGGGTATAGAGTGTAGGGTATAGATTGTAGGGTATAGAGTGTAGAGTGTAGGGTATAGAGTGTAGGGTATAGAGTGTATGGTATAGAGTGTAGAGTGTAGGGTATAGAGTGTATAGTGTAGGGTATAGAGTGTAGGGTATAGAGTGTATGGTATAGAGTATAGGGAATAGAGTGTAGAGTGTATGGTATAGAGTGTAGGGTATAGAGTGTAGAGTGTAGGGTATAGAGTGTAGGGTATAGAGTGTAGGGTATAGAGTGTAGAGTGTAGGGTATAGAGTGTAGGGTATAGAGTGTAGGGTATAGAGTGTAGAGTGTAGGGATTAGAGTGTAGGGTATAGAGTGTAGGGTATAAAGTGTAGAATGTACGTTATAGAGTGTAGGGTATAGAGTATAGAGTGTAGGGTGTAGAGTGTAAAGTGTAGATTGTAGGGTATAGAGTGTAGAGTGTAGGGTATAGAGTGTAGGGTATAGAGTGTATGGAATAGAGTGTTGGGTATAGAGTGTAGAGTGTAGGGTATAGAGTGTAGGGTATAGAGCGTAGGGTGTAGGGTATAGAGTGTATGGTATAGAGTGTAGGGTGTAGAGTGTAGGGTATAGAGTGTAGAGTGTAGGGTATAGAAAGTAGGGTATAGAGTGTAAAGTGTATGGTATAGAGTGTAGGGGATAGAGTGTATGGTATAGAGTGTATGGTATAGAGTGTAGGGTAGAGAATGTAGGGTATAGAGTGTAGAGTGTAGGGTATATAGTGTAGGGTGTAGAGTGTAGGGTATAGAGTGTAGAGTGTATGGTATAGAGTGTAGGGGATAGAGTGTATGGTATAGAGTGTATGGTATAGAGTGTATGGTATAGATTGTAGGGTATAGAGTGTAGGGTATCGAGTGTAGAGTGTAGGGTATAGAGTGTAGGGTATAGAGTGTAGGGTATAGAGTGTAGGGTATAGAGTGTAGGGTATTGAGTGTAGGGTATAGAGTGTAGGGTATAGGGTGTAGGGTATAAAGTGTAGGGTGTAGAGTGTAGGGTATAGAGTGTAGGGTATAGAGTGTAGGGTATAGAGTGTAGGGTATAGCGTGTAGGGTATAGAGTGAAGGGTATAGAGTGTAGAGTGTAGGGTATAGAGTGTAGAGTGTAGGGTATAGAGTGTAGGGTATAGAGCGTAGGGTGTAGGGTATAGAGTGTAGGGTATAGAGTGTATGGAATAGAGTGTAGGGTATAGAGTGTAGAGTGTAGGGTATAGAGTGTAGGGTATAGAGTGTATGGAATAGAATGTTGGGTATAGAGTGTAGAGTGTAGATTATAGAGTGTAGGGTATAGAGTGTATGGAATAGAGTGTTGGGTATAGAGTGTAGAGTGTAGGGTATAGAGTGCAGGGTATAGAGTGTAGGGTATAGAGTGTAGAGTGTAGGGTATAGAGTGTAGGGTACAGAGTGTATGGTATAGAGTGTATGGTATAGATTGTAGGGTATAGAGTGTAGGGTATAGAGTGTAGAGTGTAGGGTATAGAGTGTAGAGTGTAGGGTATAGAGTGTAGGGTATAGAGTGTAGAGTGTAGGGTATAGAGTGTAGGGTATAGAGTGTAGGATATAGAGTGTAGGGTATAGAGTGTAGAGTGTGTGGTATAGAGTGCAGGGGATAGAGTATAGAGTGTGAGGTATAGAGTGTAGGGTATAGAGTGTATGGTGTAGAGTGTATGGTATAGAGTGTAGGGTATAGAGTGTATGGTATAGAGTGTAGGGTATAGAGTGTAGATTGTAGGGTATAGAGTGTAGGGTATAGAGTGTAGGGTATAGATTGTAGGGTATAGAGTGTAGAGTGTAGGGTATAGAGTGTAGGGTATAGAGTGTAGAGTTTAGGGTATAGAGTGTAGGGTATAGAGTGTAGATTGTAGGGTATAGAGTGTAGGGTTTAAAGAGTAGGGTATAGAGTGTAGAGTATAGAGTGTAGAGTGTAGGGTATAGAGTGTAGGGTATAGAGTGTAGAGTGTAGGGTATAGAGTGTAGGGTATAGAGTGTAGAGTGTAGAGTGTAGGGTATAAAGTCTAGAGAGTAGGGTATAGAGTGTAGGGTATAGAGTGTAGGTTATATAGTGTAGGGTATAGAGTGTAGAGTGTAGGGTGTAGAGTATAGGGTATAGAGTGTAGGGTATAGAGTGTAGAGTGTAGGGTATAAAGTGTAGAGAGTAGGGTATAGAGTGTAGGGTATAGAGTGTAGAGTGTAGGGTATAGAGTGTAGGGTTTAAAGAGTAGGGTATAGAGTGTAGAGTGTAGGGTATAGAGTGTAGAGTGTAGGGTATAGAGTGTAGGGTATAGAGTGTAGAGTGTAGGGTATAGAGTGTAGGGTATAGAGTGTAGAGTGTAGGGTATAAAGTGTAGAGAGTAGGGTATAGAGTGTAGGGTATAGAGTGTAGGTTATATAGTGTAGGGTATAGAGTGTAGAGTGTAGGGTGTAGAGTATAGGGTATAGAGTGTAGGGTATAGAGTGTAGAGTGTAGGGTATAAAGTGTAGAGAGTAGGGTATAGAGTGTAGGGTATAGAGTGTAGGTTATAGAGTGTAGGGTATAGAGTGTGGAGTGTAGGGTGTAGATTGTAGGTTATAGAGTGTAGAGTGTAGGGTATAAAGTGTAGAGAGTAGGGTATAGAGTGTATGTTATATAGTGTAGGGTATAGAGTGTAGAGTGTAGGGTGTAGAGTATAGGGTATAGAGTGTAGGGTATAGAGTGTAGAGTGTAGGGTATAAAGTGTAGAGAGTAGGGTATAGAGTGTAGGGTATAGAGTGTAGGTTATAGAGTGTAGGGTATAGAGTGTGGAGTGTAGGGTGTAGATTGTAGGTTATAGAGTGTAGATTGTAGGGTATGAAGTGTAGAGAGTAGGGTATAGAGTGTAGGGTATAGAGTGTAGGTTATAGAGTGTAGGGTATAGAGTGTAGAGTGTAGGGTGTAGAGTGTAGGGTATAGTAACATAGTAACATAGTAACATAGTTAGTAAGGCCGAAAAAAGACATTTGTCCATCCAGTTCAGCCTATATTCCATCATAATAAATACCCAGATCTACGTCCTTCTACAGAACCTAATAATTGTATGATACAATATTGTTCTGCTCCAGGAAGACATCCAGGCCTCTCTTGAACCCCTCGACTGAGTTCGCCATCACCACCTCCTCAGGCAAGCAATTCCAGATTCTCACTGCCCTAACAGTAAAGAATCCTCTTCTATGTTGGTGGAAAAACCTTCTCTCCTCCAGACGCAAAGAATGCCCCCTTGTGCCCGTCACCTTCCTTGGTATAAACAGATCCTCAGCGAGATATTTGTATTGTCCCCTTATATACTTATACATGGTTATTAGACTAGACTAAATATAGAGTGTAAGGTATAGAGTGTAGGGTATAAAGTGTATGTTATAGAGTGTAGGGTATAGAGTGTAGAGTGTAGGGTATAGAGTGTAGGGTATAGAGTGTAGGGTATAGAGTGTATGGTATAGAGTGTAGGGTATAGAGTGTAGAGTGTAGGGTATAAAGTGTAGAGAGTAGGGTATAGAGTGTAGGGTATAGAGTGTAGGTTATAGAGTGTAGGGTATAGAGTGTGGAGTGTAGGGTGTAGATTGTAGGTTATAGAGTGTAGAGTGTAGGGTATAAAGTGTAGAGAGTAGGGTATAGAGTGTAGGTTATATAGTGTAGGGTATAGAGTGTAGAGTGTAGGGTGTAGAGTATAGGGTATAGAGTGTAGGGTATAGAGTGTAGAGTGTAGGGTATAAAGTGTAGAGAGTAGGGTATAGAGTGTAGGGTATAGAGTGTAGGTTATAGAGTGTAGGGTATAGAGTGTGGAGTGTAGGGTGTAGATTGTAGGTTATAGAGTGTAGATTGTAGGGTATAAAGTGTAGAGAGTAGGGTATAGAGTGTAGGGCATAGAGTGTAGGTTATAGAGTGTAGGGTATAGAGTGTAGAGTGTAGGGTGTAGAGTGTAGGGTATAGAGTGTAAGGTATAGAGTGTAGGGTATAAAGTGTATGTTATAGAGTGTAGGGTATAGAGTGTAGAGTGTAGGGTATAGAGTGTAGGGTATAGAGTGTAGGGTATAGAGTGTATGGTATAGAGTGTAGGGTATAGAGTGTAGATTGTAGGGTATAGAGTGTAGGGTGTAGGGTATACAGTGTAGGGTATAGATTGTAGGGTGTAGAGTGTAGGGTATAGAGTGTAGGGTATAGAGTGTATGGTATAGAGTGTAGAGTGTAGGGTATAGAGTGTATAGTGTAGGGAATAGAGTGTAGGGTATAGAGTGTATGGCATAGAGTGTAGGGAATAGAGTGTAGAGTGTATGGTATAGAGTGTAGGGTATAGAGTGTAGAGTGTAGGGTATAGAGTGTAGGGTATAGAGTGTAGGGTATAGAGTGTAGAGTGTAGGGTATAGAGTGTAGGGTATAGAGTGTAGGGTATAGAGTGTAGAGTGTAGGGATTAGAGTGTAGGGTATAGAGTGTAGGGTATAGAGTTTAGAATGTACGGTATAGAGTGTAGGGTATAGAGTATAGAGTGTAGGGTATAGAGTGTAAAGTGTAGAGTGTAGGGTATAGAGTGTAGAGTGTAGGGTATAAAGTGTAGGGTATAGAGTGTATGGAATAGAGTGTTGGGTATAGAGTGTAGAGTGTAGGGTATAGAGTGTAGGGTATAGAGCGTAGGGTGTAGGGTATAGAGTGTAGGGTATAGAGTGTAGGGTATAGAGTGTAGAGTGTAGGGTATAGAGTGTATGGTATAGAGTGTAGGGTGTAGAGTGTAGAGTGTAGGGTATAGAGTGTAGAGTGTAGGGTATAGAGTGTAGAGTGTAGGGTATAGAGTGTAGGGTATAGAGTGTAGAGCGTAGGGTATAGAAAGTAGGGTATAGAGTGTAAAGTGTATGGTATAGAGTGTAGGGGATAGAGTGTATGGTATAGAGTGTATGGTATAGAGTGTAGGGTAGAGAATGTAGGGTATAGAGTGTAGAGTGTAGGGTATATAGTGTAGGGTGTAGAGTGTAGGGTATAGAGTGTAGAGTGTATGGTATAGAGTGTAGGGGATAGAGTGTATGGTATAGAGTGTATGGTATAGAGTGTATGGTATAGATTGTAGGGTATAGAGTGTAGGATATCGAGTGTAGAGTGTAGGGTATAGAGTGTAGGGTATAGAGTGTAGGGTGTTGAGTGTAGGGTATAGAGTGTAGAGTGTAGGGTATAGAGTGTAGAGTGTAGGGTATAGAGTGTAGGGTATAGAGTGTAGAGCGTAGGGTATAGAAAGTAGGGTATAGAGTGTAAAGTGTATGGTATAGAGTGTATGGTATAGAGTGTAGGGTAGAGAATGTAGGGTATAGAGTGTAGAGTGTAGGGTATATAGTGTAGGGTATAGAGTGTAGAGTGTAGGGATTAGAGTGTAGGGTATAGAGTGTAGGGTATAGAGTTTAGAATGTACGGTATAGAGTGTAGGGTATAGAGTATAGAGTGTAGGGTATAGAGTGTAAAGTGTAGAGTGTAGGGTATAGAGTGTAGAGTGTAGGGTATAGAGTGTAGGGTATAGAGTGTATGGAATAGAGTGTTGGGTATAGAGTGTAGAGTGTAGGGTATAGAGTGTAGGGTATAGAGCGTAGGGTGTAGGGTATAGAGTGTAGGGTATAGAGTGTAGGGTATAGAGTGTAGAGTGTAGGGTATAGAGTGTATGGTATAGAGTGTAGGGTGTAGAGTGTAGGGTATAGAGTGTAGAGTGTAGGGTATAGAGTGTAGAGTGTAGGGTATAGAGTGTAGGGTATAGAGTGTAGAGCGTAGGGTATAGAAAGTAGGGTATAGAGTGTAAAGTGTATGGTATAGAGTGTAGGGGATAGAGTGTATGGTATAGAGTGTATGGTATAGAGTGTAGGGTAGAGAATGTAGGGTATAGAGTGTAGAGTGTAGGGTATATAGTGTAGGGTGTAGAGTGTAGGGTATAGAGTGTAGAGTGTATGGTATAGAGTGTAGGGGATAGAGTGTATGGTATAGAGTGTATGGTATAGAGTGTATGGTATAGATTGTAGGGTATAGAGTGTAGGATATCGAGTGTAGAGTGTAGGGTATAGAGTGTAGGGTATAGAGTGTAGGGTGTTGAGTGTAGGGTATAGCGTGTAGGGTATAGGGTGTAGGGTATAGAGTGTAGGGTGTAGAGTGTAGGGTGTAGAGTGTAGGGTATAGAGTGTAGGGTATAGAGTGTAGGGTATAGCGTGTAGGGTATAGAGTGAAGGGTATAGAGTGTAGAGTGTAGGGTATAGAGTGTAGAGTGTAGGGTATAGAGTGTAGGGTATAGAGCGTAGGGTGTAGGGTATAGAGTGTAGTGTATAGAGTGTATGGAATAGAGTGTAGGGTATAGAGTGTAGAGTGTAGGGTATAGAGTGTAGGGTATAGAGTGTATGGAATAGAGTGTTGGGTATAGAGTGTAGAGTGTAGAGTATAGAGTGTAGGGTATAGAGTGTATGGAATAGAGTGTTGGGTATAGAGTGTAGAGTGTAGGGTATAGAGTGTAGGGTATAGAGTGTAGGGTATAGAGTGTAGAGTGTAGGGTATAGAGTGTAGGGTATAGAGTGTATGGTATAGAGTGTATGGTATAGATTGTAGGGTATAGAGTGTAGGGTATAGAGTGTAGAGTGTAGGGTATAGAGTGTAGAGTGTAGGGTATAGAGTGTAGGGTATAGAGTGTAGAGTGTATGGTATAGAGTGCAGGGGACATAGTGTAGAGTGTGAGGTATAGAGTGTAGGGTACAGAGTGTATGGAATAAAGTGTAGGGTATAGAGTGTAGGGTACAGAGTGTAGTGTATAGAGTGTAGAGTGTAGGGTATAGAGTGTAGGGTGTAGAGTGTATGGTATAGAGTGTAGGGTATAGAGTGTAGAGTGTAGGGTATAGAGTGTAGGGTATAGAGTGTAGAGTGTAGGATATAGAGTGTAGGGTATAGAGTGTAGAGTGTGTGGTATAGAGTGCAGGGGATAGAGTGTAGAGTGTGAGGTATAGAGTGTAGGGTATAGAGTGTATGGTATAGAGTGAATGGTATAGATTGTAGGGTATAGAGTGTAGGGTATAGAGTGTAGAGTGTAGGGTATAGAGTGTAGAGTGTAGGGTATAGAGTGTATGGTATAGAGTGTATGGTATAGATTGTAGGGTATAGAGTGTAGAGTGTAGGGTATAGAGTGTAGAGTGTAGGGTATAGAGTGTAGGGTATAGAGTGTAGAGTGTAGGGTATAGAGTATAGAGTGTAGAGTGTATGGTATAGAGTGCAGGGGATAGAGTGTAGAGTGTAGGGTATAGAGTGTAGGGTATAGAGTGTAGAGTGTAGGGTATAGAGTGTAGGGTTTAGAGAGTAGGGTATAGAGTGTAGAGTGTAGGGTATAGAGTGTAGAGTGTAGGGTATAGAGTGTAGGGTATAGAGTGTAGAGTGTAGGGTATAGAGTGTAGTGTTTAGAGAGTTGGGTATTGAGTGTAGAGTATAGAGTGTAGGGTATAGAGTGTAGGGTATAGAGTGTAGAGTGTAGGGTATAAAGTGTAGAGAGTAGGGTGTAGAGTGTAGGGTATAGAGTGTAGGTTATAGAGTGTAGGGTATAGATTGTAGATTGTAGGGTGTAGAGTGTAGGGTATAGAGTGTAAGGTATAGAGTGTAGGGTATAAAGTGTATGTTTTAGAGTGTAGGGTATAGAGTGTAGAGTGTAGGGTATAAAGTGTACGGTATAGAGTGTAGCGTATAGAGTGTTTGGTACAGTGTGTAGGGTAAAGAGTGTAGAGTGTAGGCTATAGAGTGTAGGGTATAGAGTGTAGGGTAAAGAGTGTATGGTATAGAGTGTAGAGTGTAGGGTATAGAGTGTATAGTGTAGGGTATAGAGTGTATAGTGTAGGGTATAGAGTGTAGGGTATAGAGTGTATGGTATAGAGTGTAGGGAATAGAGTGTAGGCTATAGAGTGTATGATATAGAGTGTAGGGTATAGAGTGTATGGTATAGAGTGTAGGGTATAGAGTGTAGGGTATAGAGTGTATGGTATAGAGTGTATGGTATAGATTGTAGGGTATAGAGTGTAGGGTACAGAGTGCAGAGTGTAGGGTATAGAGTGTAGGGTATAGAGTGTAGAGTGTATGGTATAAAGTGCAGGGGATAGAGTGTAGAGTGTGAGGTATAGAGTGTAGGGTATAGAGTGTATGGTATAGAGTGTATGGTATAGATTGTAGGGTATAGAGTGTAGGGTATAGAGTGTAGAGTATAGAGTGTAGAGTGTAGGGTATAGAGTGTAGGGTATAGAGTGTAGGGTATAGAGTGTAGAGTGTAGGGTATAGAGTGTAGGGTATAGAGTGTATGGTATAGAGAGTATGGTATAGATTGTAGGGTATAAAGTGTAGGGTATAGAGTGTAGAGTGTAGGGTATAGAGTGTAGAGTGTAGGGTATAGAGTGTAGGGTATAGAGTGTAGAGTGTAGGGTATAGAGTGTAGGGAATAGAGGGTAGAGTGTATGGTATAGAATGCAGGTGATATAGTGTATAGTGTGAGGTATAGAGTGTAGGGTATAGAGTGTAGGGTATAGAGTGTAGGGTATAGAGTGTAGGGTGTAGAGTGTAGAGTATAGAGTGTAGGGTGTAGAGTGTATGGTATAGAGTGTATGGTATAGATTGTAGGGTATAGAGTGTAGGGTATAGAGTGTAGAGTGTAGGGTATAGAGTGTAGAGTGTAGGGTATAGAGTGTAGGGTATAGAGTGTAGAGTGTAGGGTATAGAGTGTAGGGTATAGAGTGTAGAGAGTGTGGTATAGAGTGCATGGGATAGAGTGTAGAGTGTGAGGTATAGAGTGTAGGGTATAGAGTGTATGGTATGGAGTGTATGGTATAGATTGTAGGGTATAGAGTGTAGGGTATAGAGTGCAGAGTGTAGGGTATAGAGTGTATGGTATAGAGTGTATGGTATAGATTGTAGGGTATAGAGTGTAGGGTATAGACTGTAGAGTGTAGGGTATAGAGTGTAGAGTGTAGGGTTTAGAGTGTAGTTTATAGAGTGTAGGGTATAGAGTGTAGAGTGTAGGGTATAGAGTGTAGGGTGTAGAGTGTATGGTATAGAGTGTATGGTATAGATTGTAAGGTATAGAGTGTAGGGTATAGAGTGTAGAGTGTAGGGTATAGAGTGTAGAGTGTAGGGTATAGAGTGTAGGGTATAGAGTGTAGAGTGTAGGGTATAGAGTGTAGGGTATAGAGTGTAGAGAGTGTGGTATAGAGTGCAGGGGATAGAGTGTAGAGTGTGAGGTATAGAGTGTAGGGTATAGAGTGTATGGTATGGAGTGTATGGTATAGATTGTAGGGTATAGAGTGTAGGGTATAGAGTGCAGAGTGTAGGGTATAGAGTGTAGAGTGTAGGGTATTGAGTGTAGGGTATAGAGTGTAGAGTGTATGGTATAGAGTGCAGGGGATAGAGTGTAGAGTGTGAGGTATAGAGTGTAGGATATAGAGTGTATGGTATAGAGTGTATGGTATAGATTGTAGGGTATAGAGTGTAGGGTATAGACTGTAGAGTGTAGGGTATAGAGTGTAGAGTGTAGGGTTTAGAGTGTAGTTTATAGAGTGTAGGGTATAGAGTGTAGAGTGTAGGGTATAGAGTGTAGGGTGTAGAGTGTATGGTATAGAGTGTATGGTATAGATTGTAGGGTATAGAGTGTAGGGTATAGAGTGTAGAGTGTAGGGTATAGAGTGTAGAGTGTAGGGTATAGAGTGTAGGGTATAGAGTGTAGAGTGTAGGGTATAGAGTGTAGGGTATAGAGTGTAGAGAGTGTGGTATAGAGTGCAGGGGATAGAGTGTAGAGTGTGAGGTATAGAGTGTAGGGTATAGAGTGTATGGTATGGAGTGTATGGTATAGATTGTAGGGTATAGAGTGTAGGGTATAGAGTGCAGAGTGTAGGGTATAGAGTGTATGGTATAGAGTGTATGGTATAGATTGTAGGGTATAGAGTGTAGGGTATAGAGTGTAGAATGTAGGGTATAGAGTGTAGAGTGTAGGGTATTGAGTGTAGGGTATAGAGTGTAGAGTGTATGGTATAGAGTGCAGGGGATAGAGTGTAGAGTGTGAGGTATAGAGTGTAGGGTATAGAGTGTATGGTATAGAGTGTATGGTATAGATTGTAGGGTATAGAGTGTAGGGTATAGACTGTAGAGTGTAGGGTATAGAGTGTAGAGTGTAGGGTTTAGAGTGTAGTTTATAGAGTGTAGGGTATAGAGTGTAGAGTGTAGGGTATAGAGGGTAGGGTATAGAGTGTATGGTATAGAGTGTATGGTATAGATTGTAGGGTATAGAGTGTAGGGTATAGAGTGTAGAGTGTAGGGAATAGAGTGTAGAGTGTGAGGTATAGAGTGTAGGGTATAGAGTGTATGGTAAGGAGTGTATGGTATAGATTGTAGGGTATAGAGTGTAGGGTATAGAGTGTAGAGTGTAGGGTATAAAGTGTAGAGTGTAGGGTATAGAGTGTAGAGTGTAGGGTATAGAATGTAGGGTATAGAGTGTAGAGTGTATGGTATAGAGTGCAGGGGATAGAGTGTAGAGTGTGAGGTATAGAGTGTAGGGTATAGAGTGTATGGTATAGAGTGTATGGTATAGATTATAGGGAATAGAGTGTAGGGTATAGAGTGTAGATTGTAGGGTATAGAGTGTAGAGTGTAGGGTATAGAGTGTAGGGTATAGAGTGTAGGGTATAGAGTGTAGAGTGTAGGGTATAGAGGGTAGGGTATAGAGTGTATGGTATAGAGTGTATGGTATAGATTGTAGGGTATAGAGTGTAGGGTATAGAGTGTAGAGTGTAGGGTATAGAGTGTAGAGTGTATGGTATAGAGTGCAGGGGATAGAGTGTAGAGTGTGAGGTATAGAGTGTAGGGTATAGAGTGTATGGTATAGAGTGTAGGGTATAGAGTGTAGGGTATAGAGTGTAGGGTATAGAGTGTAGTGTGTAGAGTGTATGGTATAGAGTGTATGGTATAGATTGTAGGGTATAGAGTGTAGGGTATAGAGTGTAGAGTGTAGGGTGTAGAGTGTAGGGTATACAGTGTAGGGTATAGAGTGTAGAGTGTAGGGTATAGAGTGTAGGGTATAGAGTGTAGGGTATAGAGTGTAGGGTGTAGAGTGTAGGGTATAGAGTGTAGGGTATAGAGTGTAGAGTGTAGGGTATAGAGTGTAGAGTGTAGGGTATAGAATGTAGGGTATAGAGTGTAGAGTGTAGGGTATAGAGTGTAGGGTATAGAGTGTAGAGTGTATGGTATAGTGTGTATGGTATAGAGTGTATGATATAGATTGTAGGGTATAGAGTGTAGGGTATAGAGTGTAGGGTATAGAGTGTAGAGTGTAGGGTATAGAGTGTACGGTATAGAGTGTATGGTAAAGAGTGTAGGGTATAGAGTGTAGAGTGTAGGGTATAAAGTGTAGAGAGTAGGGTATAGAGTGTAGGGTATAGAGTGTAGGTTATATAGTGTAGGGTATAGAGTGTAGAGTGTAGGGTGTAGAGTATAGGGTATAGAGTGTAGGGTATAGAGTGTAGAGTGTAGGGTATAAAGTGTAGAGAGTAGGGTATAGAGTGTAGGGTATAGAGTGTAGGTTATAGAGTGTAGGGTATAGAGTGTGGAGTGTAGGGTGTAGATTGTAGGTTATAGAGTGTAGAGTGTAGGGTATAAAGTGTAGAGAGTAGGGTATAGAGTGTATGTTATATAGTGTAGGGTATAGAGTGTAGAGTGTAGGGTGTAGAGTATAGGGTATAGAGTGTAGGGTATAGAGTGTAGAATGTAGGGTATAAAGTGTAGAGAGTAGGGTATAGAGTGTAGGGTATAGAGTGTAGGTTATAGAGTGTAGGGTATAGAGTGTGGAGTGTAGGGTGTAGATTGTAGGTTATAGAGTGTAGATTGTAGGGTATGAAGTGTAGAGAGTAGGGTATAGAGTGTAGGGTATAGAGTGTAGGTTATAGAGTGTAGGGTATAGAGTGTAGAGTGTAGGGTGTAGAGTGTAGGGTATAGAGTGTAAGGTATAGAGTGTAGGGTATAAAGTGTATGTTATAGAGTGTAGGGTATAGAGTGTAGAGTGTAGGGTATAGAGTGTAGGGTATAGAGTGTAGGGTATAGAGTGTATGGTATAGAGTGTAGGGTATAGAGTGTAGAGTGTAGGGTATAGAGTGTAGGGTTTAGAGTGTAGGGTATGGAGTGTAGGGTATAGATTGTAGGGTATAGAGTGTAGAGTGTAGGGTATAGAGTGTAGGGTATAGAGTGTATGGTATAGAGTGTAGAGTGTAGGGTATAGAGTGTATATTGTAGGGTAAAAAGTGTAGGGTATAGAGAGTATGGTATAGAGTGTAGGGAATAGAGTGTAGAGTGTAGGGTATAGAGTGTAGAGTGTAGGGTATAGAGTGTAGGGTATAGAGTGTAGAGTGTAGGGTATAAAGTGTAGAGAGTAGGGTAAAGAGTGTAGGGTATAGAGTGTATGGTATAGAGTGTAGGGAATAGAGTGTAGAGTGTATGGTATAGAGTGTAGGGTATAGAGTGTAGAGTGTAGGGTATAGAGTGTAGGGTATAGAGTGTAGGGTATAGAGTGTAGAGTGTAGGGTATAGAGTGTAGGGTATAGAGTGTAGGGTATAGAGTGTAGAGTGTAGGGATTAGAGTGTAGGGTATAGAATGTAGTGTATAGAGTGTAGAGTGTAGGGTATAGAGTGTAGGGTATAGAGTGTAGGCTATAGAGTGTAGGGTATAGAGTGTAGGGTATAGAGTGTATGGTATAGAGTGTAGGGAATAGAGTGTAGAGTGTATGGTATAGAGTGTAGGGTATAGAGTGTAGAGTGTAGGGTATAGAGTGTAGGGTATAGAGTGTAGGGTATAGAGTGTAGAGTGTAGGGTATAGAGTGTAGGGTATAGAGTGTAGGGTATAGAGTGTAGAGTGTAGGGATTAGAGTGTAGGGTATAGAATGTAGGGTATAGAGTGTAGAGTGTAGGGTATAGAGTGTAGGGTATAGAGTGTAGGCTATAGAGTGTAGGGTATAGAGTGCAAAGTGTAGAGTGTAAGGTATAGAGTGTAGAGTGTAGTGTATAGAGTGTAGGGTATAGAGTGTATGGAATAGAGTGTAGGGTGTAGAGTGTAGGGTATAGAGTGTAAGGTATAGAGTGTAGGGTGTAGAGTGTAGGGTATAGAGTGTATGGTATAGAGTGTAGGGTGTAGAGTGTAGGGTATAGAGTGCAGAGTGTAGGGTATAGAGTGTAGGGTATAGAGTGTATGGTATACAGTGTAGAGTGTAGGGTATAGAGTGTATAGTGTAGGGTATAGAGTGTCGGGTATAGAGTGTAGGGTATAGAGCGTATGGTATAGAGTGTAGGGTATAGAGTGTAGAGTGTAGGGTACAGAGTGGAGGGTATGGAGTGTAGGGTATAGAGTGTAGGGTATAGAGTTTAGGGTATAGAGTGTAGGGTATAGAGTGTAGAGTGTAGGGTATAGAGTGTAGGGTATAGAGTGTAGGGTATACAGTCTAGAGTATAGAGTGTAGGGTATAGAGTGTAGGGTATAGAGTGTAGAGTGTAGAGTGTAGGGTATAGAGTGTAGGGTATAGAGTGTAGGGTATAGAGTGTAAGGTATAGAGTGTAGGGTGTAGAGTGTAGGGTATAGAGTGCAGAGTGTAGGGTATAGAGTGTAGGGTATAGAGTGTATGGTATACAGTGTAGAGTGTAGGGTATAGAGTGTAGGGTATAGAGTGTATGGTATACAGTGTAGAGTGTAGGGTATAGAGTGTATAGTGTAGGGTATAGAGTGTCGGGTATAGAGTGTAGGGTATAGAGCGTATGGTATAGAGTGTAGGGTATAGAGTGTAGAGTGTAGGGTACAGAGTGGAGGGTATGGAGTGTAGGGTATAGAGTGTAGGGTATAGAGTTTAGGGTATAGAGTGTAGGGTATAGAGTGTAGAGTGTAGGGTATAGAGTGTAGGGTATAGAGTGTAGGGTATACAGTGTAGAGTATAGAGTGTAGGGTATAGAGTGTAGGGTATAGAGTGTAGAGTGTAGGGTATAGAGTGTAGGGTATAGAGTGTAGGGTATAGAGTGTAGAGTGTAGGGTATAGAGTGTATGGTATAGAGTGTAGGGTATAGAGTGTAGAGTGTAGGGTATAGAGTTTAGGGTATAGAGTGTAGGGTATAGAGTGTAGAGTGTAGGGTATAGATTGTAGGGTATAGAGTGTAGAGTGTAGGGTATAGAGTGTAGGGTATAGAATGTAGGGTTTAGAGTGTACGGTATAGAGTGTAGGGTATAGCGTGTAGAGTGTAGGGTATAGAGTGTAGGGTATGGATTGTATGGTATAGAGTGTAGGGTATAGAGTGTAGGGTATAGAGTGTAGAGTGTACTGATTACAGTGTAGGGTATAGAGTGTAGGGTATAGAATGTATGGAATAGAGTGTAGGGTATAGAGTATAGAGTGTAGGGTATAGAGTGTAGGGTATAGAGCGTAGGGTGTAGGGTATAGAGTGCAGGGTATAGAGTGTAGAGTGTAGAGTGTAGGGTATAGCGTGTAGAGTGTAGGGTATAGAGTGTAGGGTATAGAGTGTAGATTGTAGGGTATAGAGTGTAGAGTGTAGGGTATAGAGTGTAGGGTATAGAGTGTAGGGTATAGAGTGTAGGGTGTAGGGTATAGAAGGTAGGGTATAGAAAGTATGGTATAGAGTGTATGGTATAGATTGTAGGGTATAGAGTGTAGGGTATAGAGTGTAGAGTGTAGGGTATAGAGTGTAGAGTGTATGGTATAGAGTGCAGGGGATAGAGTGTAGAGTGTGAGGTATAGAGTGTAGGGTATAGAGTGTATGGTATAGAGTGTAGGGTATAGAGTGTAGGGTATAGAGTGTAGGGTATAGATTGTAGAGTATAGAGTGTAGGGTGTAGAGTGTATGGTATAGAGTGTATGGTATAGATTGTAGGGTATAGAGTGTAGGGTATAGAGTGTAGAGTGTAGGGTATAGAGTGTAGGGTATAGAGTGTAGAGTGTAGGGTGTAGAGTGTAGGGTATAGAGTGTAGAGTGTATGGTATAGAGTGCAGGGGATAGAGTGTAGAGTGTGAGGTATAGAGTGTAGGGTATAGAGTGTATGGTATAGATTGTAGGGCATAGAGTGTAGGGTATAGAGTGTAGAGTGTAGGGTATAGAGTGTAGAGTGTAGGGTATAGAGTGTAGGGTATAGAGTGTAGGGTATAGAGTGTATGGTATAGATTGTAGGGTATAGAGTGTAGGGTATAGAGTGTAGAGTGTAGGGTATAGAGTGTAGAGTGTAGGTTATAGAGTGTAGGGTATAGAGTGCAGAGTGTAGGGTATAGAGTGTAGGGTATAGAGTGTAGGGTATAGCGTGTAGGGTATAGAGTGTAGCGTATAGATTGTAGGGTATAGAGTGTAGGGTATAAAGTGTAGAGTGTAGGGTATAGAGTGTATGGTATAGAGTGTAGAGTGTATGGTATAGAGTGTATAGTATAGAGTGTAGGGTGTAGAATGTATGTTATAGAGTGTAGGGTATAGAGTGTATGGTATGGAGATTAGAGTGTAGGGCATAGAGTGTAGGGTATAGAGTGTATGGTATAGAGTGTAGGGTATAGAGTGTAGAGTGTAGGGTATAGAGTGTAGGGTATAGAGTGTAGGATATAGAGTGTATGGTATAGAGTGTAGGTTATAGAGTGTAGAGTGTAGGGTATAGAGTGTAGGGTAAAGAGTGTAAGGTATAGATTGTAAGGTATAGAATGTATAGCGTAGAGTATAGAGTGTAGGGTATAGAGTGTATGGTGTAGAGTGTAGGGTATAGAGTGTATAGTGTAGGGTATAGAGTGTAGGGTATAGAGTGTATAGTATAGAGTGTAGGGTATAGAGTGTAGGGTATAGAGTGTAGAGTGTGGGGTGTAGAGTGTATGGTATAGAGTGTATGGTGTAGAGTGTATGGTATAGAGTGTAGGGTATAGAATGTATGGTATAGAGTGTAGGGTATGGAGTGTAGATTGTAGGGTATAGAGTGTAGGGTGTAGGGTATAGAGTGTAGGGTATAGATTGTAGGGTATAGAGTGTAGAGTGTAGGGTATAGAGTGTAGGGTATAGAGTGTATGGTATAGAGTGTAGAGTGTAGGGTATAGAGTGTATAGTGTAGGGTATAGAGTGTAGGGTATAGAGTGCATGGTATAGAGTGTAGGGAATAGAGTGTAGAGTGTATGGTATAGAGTGTAGGGTATAGAGTGTAGAGTGTAGGGTATAGAGTGTAGGGTATAGAGTGTAGGGTATAGAGTGTAGAGTGTAGGGTATAGAGTGTAGGGTATAGAGTGTAGGGTATAGAGTGTAGAGTGTAGGGATTAGAGTGCAGGGTATAAAGTGTAGGGTACAGAGTGTAGAATGTACGGTATAGAGTGTAGGGTATAGAGTATAGAGTGTAGGGTATAGAGTGTAAAGTGTAGAGTGTAGGGTATAGAGTGTAGAGTGTAGGGTATAGAGTGTAGGGTATAGAGTGTATGGAATATAGTGTTGGGTATAGAGTGTAGAGTGTAGGGTATAGAGTGTAGGGTATAGAGCGTAGGGTGTAGGGTATAGAGTGTAGGGTATAGAGTGTAGGGTATAGAGTGTAGAGTGTAGGGTATAGAGTGTATGGTATAGAGTGTAGGGTGTAGAGTGTAGGGTATAGAGTGTAGAGTGTAGGGTATAGAGTGTAGAGTGTAGGGTATAGAGTGTAGGGTATAGAGTGTAGAGTGTAGGGTATAGAAAGTAGGGTATAGAGTGTAAAGTGTATGGTATAGAGTGTAGGGGATAGAGTGTATGGTATAGAGTGTATGGTATAGAGTGTATAGTATAGAGTGTAGGGTATAGAGTGTAGGGTATAGAGTGTAGAGTGTGGGGTGTAGAGTGTATGGTATAGAGTGTATGGTGTAGAGTGTATGGTATAGAGTGTAGGGTATAGAGTGTATGGTATAGAGTGTAGGGTATGGAGTGTAGATTGTAGGGTATAGAGTGTAGGGTGTAGGGTATAGAGTGTAGGGTATAGATTGTAGGGTATAGAGTGTAGAGTGTAGGGTATAGAGTGTAGGGTATAGAGTGTATGGTATAGAGTGTAGAGTGTAGGGTATAGAGTGTATAGTGTAGGGTATAGAGTGTAGGGTATAGAGTGCATGGTATAGAGTGTAGGGAATAGAGTGTAGAGTGTATGGTATAGAGTGTAGGGTATAGAGTGTAGAGTGTAGGGTATAGAGTGTAGGGTATAGAGTGTAGGGTATAGAGTGTAGAGTGTAGGGTATAGAGTGTAGGGTATAGAGTGTAGGGTATAGAGTGTAGAGTGTAGGGATTAGAGTGCAGGGTATAAAGTGTAGGGTACAGAGTGTAGAATGTACGGTATAGAGTGTAGGGTATAGAGTATAGAGTGTAGGGTATAGAGTGTAAAGTGTAGAGTGTAGGGTATAGAGTGTAGAGTGTAGGGTATAGAGTGTAGGGTATAGAGTGTATGGAATATAGTGTTGGGTATAGAGTGTAGAGTGTAGGGTATAGAGTGTAGGGTATAGAGCGTAGGGTGTAGGGTATAGAGTGTAGGGTATAGAGTGTAGGGTATAGAGTGTAGAGTGTAGGGTATAGAGTGTATGGTATAGAGTGTAGGGTGTAGAGTGTAGGGTATAGAGTGTAGAGTGTAGGGTACAGAGTGTAGAGTGTAGGGTATAGAGTGTAGGGTATAGAGTGTAGAGTGTAGGGTATAGAAAGTAGGGTATAGAGTGTAAAGTGTATGGTATAGAGTGTAGGGGATAGAGTGTATGGTATAGAGTGTATGGTATAGAGTGTAGGGTAGAGAATGTAGGGTATAGAGTGTAGAGTGTAGGGTATAGAGTGTAGGGTGTAGAGTGTAGGGTATAGAGTGTAGAGTGTATGGTATAGAGTGTATGGTGTAGAGTGTATGGTATAGAGTGTAGGGTATAGAGTGTATGGTATAGAGTGTAGGGTATAGAGTGTAGATTGTAGGGTATAGAGTGTAGGGTGTAGGGTATAGAGTGTAGGGTATAGATTGTAGGGTATAGAGTGTAGAGTGTAGGGTATAGAGTGTTGGGTATAGAGTGTATGGTATAGAGTGTAGAGTGTAGGGTATAGAGTGTATAGTGTAGGGTATAGAGTGTAGGGTATAGAGTGTATGGTATAGAGTGTAGGGAATAGAGTGTAGAGTGTATGGTATAGAGTGTAGGGTATAGAGTGTAGAGTGTAGGGTATAGAGTGTAGGGTATAGAGTGTAGGGTATAGAGTGTAGAGTGTAGGGTATAGAGTGTAGGGTATAGAGTGTAGAGTGTAGGGATTAGAGTGTAGGGTATAAAGTGTAGGGTATAGAGTGTAGAATGTACGGTATAGAGTGTAGGGTATAGAGTATAGAGTGTAGGGTATAGAGTGTAAAGTGTAGAGTGTAGGGTATAGAGTGTAGAGTGTAGGGTATAGAGTGTAGGGTATAGAGTGTATGGAATAGAGTGTTGGGTATAGAGTGTAGAGTGTAGGGTATAGAGTGTAGGATATAGAGCGTAGGGTGTAGGGTATAGAGTGTAGGGTATAGAGTGTAGGGTATAGAGTGTAGAGTGTAGGGTATAGAGTGTATGGTATAGAGTGTAGGGTGTAGAGTGTAGGGTATAGAGTGTAGAGTGTAGGGTATAGAGTGTAGAGTGTAGGGTATAGAGTGTAGGGTATAGAGTGTAGAGTGTAGGGTATAGAAAGTAGGGTATAGAGTGTAAAGTGTATGGTATAGAGTGTAGGGGATAGAGTGTATGGTATAGAGTGTATGGTATAGAGTGTAGGGTAGAGAATGTAGGGTATAGAGTGTAGAGTGTAGGGTATATAGTGTAGGGTGTAGAGTGTAGGGTATAGAGTGTAGAGTGTATGGTATAGAGAGTAGGGGATAGAGTGTATGGTATAGAGTGTATGGTATAGAGTGTATAGTATAGATTGTAGGGTATAGAGTGTAGGGTATCGAGTGTAGAGTGTAGGGTATAGAGTGTAGGGTATAGAGTGTAGGGTATAGAGTGTAGGGTATAGAGTGTAGGGTGTTGAGTGTAGGGTATAGAGTGTAGGGTATAGGGTGTAGGGTATAAAGTGTAGGGTGTAGAGTGTAGGGTATAGAGTGTAGGGTATAGAGTGTAGGGTATAGAGTGTAGGGTATAGCGTGTATGGTATAGAGTGAAGGGTATAGAGTGTAGAGTGTAGGGTATAGAGTGTAGAGTGTAGGGTATAGAGTGTAGGGTATAGAGCGTAGGGTGTAGGGTATAGAGTGTAGGGTATAGAGTGTATGGAATAGAGTGTAGGGTATAGAGTGTAGAGTGTAGGGTATAGAGTGTAGGGTATAGAGTGTATGGAATAGAGTGTTGGGTATAGAGTGTAGAGTGTAGATTATAGAGTGTAGGGTATAGAGTGTATGGAATAGAGTGTTGGGTATAGAGTGTAGAGTGTAGGGTATAGAGTGTAGGGTATAGAGTGTAGGGTATAGAGTGTAGAGTGTAGGGTATAGAGTGTAGGGTATAGAGGGTATGGTATAGAGTGTATGGTATAGATTGTAGGGTATAGAGTGTAGGGTATAGAGTGTAGAGTGTAGGGTATAGAGTGTAGAGTGTAGGGTATAGAGTGTAGGGTATAGAGTGTAGAGTGTAGGGTATAGAGTGTAGGGTATAGAGTGTAGGATATAGAGTGTAGGGTATAGAGTGTAGAGTGTGTGGTATAGAGTGCAGGGGATAGAGTGTAGAGTGTGAGGTATAGAGTGTAGGGTATAGAGTGTATGGTATAGAGTGTATGGTATAGATTGTAGTGTATAGAGTGTAGGGTATAGAGTGTAAAGTGTAGGGTATAGAGTGTAGAGTGTAGGGTATAGAGTGTATGGTATAGAGTGTATGGTATAGATTGTAGGGTATAGAGTGTAGGGTATAGAGTGTAGAGTGTAGGGTATAGAGTGTAGAGTGTAGGGTATAGAGTGTAGGGTATAGAGTGTAGAGTGTAGGGTATAGAGTGTAGAGTATAGAGTGTAGAGTGTATGGTATAGAGTGCAGGGGATAGAGTGTAGAGTGTAGGGTATAGAGTGTAGGGTATAGAGTGTAGAGTGTAGGGTATAGAGTGTAGGGTTTAGAGAGTAGGGTATAGAGTGTAGAGTGTAGGGTATTGAGTGTAGGGTATAGAGTGTAGGGTATAGAGTGTAGGGTATAGAGTGTAGGGTGTAGAGTGTAGGGTATAGAGTGTAGGGTATAGGGTGTAGGGTATGGAGTGTAGGGTGTAGAATGTAGGGTATAGAGTGTAGGGTATAGAGTGTAGGGTATAGAGTGTAGGGTATAGCGTGTAGGGTATAGAGTGTAGGGTATAGAGTGTAGGGTATAGAGTGTAGGGGATAAAGTGTAGAGTGTAGGGTATAGAGTGTAGGGTATAGAGTGTAGAGTATAGAGTGTAAAGTGTAGAGTGTAGGGTGTAGAGTGTAGAGTGTAGAGTGTAGGGTATAGAGTGTAGGGTATAGAGTGTATGGTATAGAGTGTAGGGTATAGAGTGTATAGTGTAGGGTATATAGTGTAGGGTTTAATGTGTAGAGTGTAGGGTATAGAGTGTAAGGTATAGACCGTAGGGTATAGAGTGTATGGTGTATGGTGTAGAGTGTAGGGTATAGAGTGTAGGGTATAGAGTGTAGGGTATAGAGTGAATGGTATAGAGTGTAGGGTATAGAGTGTAAGCTATAAAGTGTAGGGTGAAGAGTGTAGGGTATAGAGTGTAGGGTATAGAGTGTAGGGTATAGAGTGTAGGGTATAGAGTGTAGGGTATAGAGTGTAGAGTTTAGGGTATAGAGTGTAGGGTATAGAGTGTAGAGTGTAGGGTATAGAGTGTAGGGTTTAAAGAGTAGGGTATAGAGTGTAGAGTGTAGGGTATAGAGTGTAGAGTGTAGGGTATAGAGTGTAGGGTATAGAGTGTAGAGTGTAGGGTATAGAGTAAAGGGTATAGAGTGTAGAGTGTAGGGTATAAAGTGTAGAGAGTAGGATATAGAGTGTAGGGTATAGAGTGTAGGTTATATAGTGTAGGGTATAGAGTGTAGAGTGTAGGGTGTAGAGTATAGGGTATAGAGTGTAGGGTATAGAGTGTAGAGTGTAGGGTATAAAGTGTAGAGAGTAGGGTATAGAGTGTAGGGTATAGAGTGTAGGTTATAGAGTGTAGGGTATAGAGTGTGGAGTGTAGGGTGTAGATTGTAGGTTATAGAGTGTAGAGTGTAGGGTATAAAGTGTAGAGAGTAGGGTATAGAGTGTAGGTTATATAGTGTAGGGTATAGAGTGTAGAGTGTAGGGTGTAGAGTATAGGGTATAGAGTGTAGGGTATAGAGTGTAGAGTGTAGGGTATAAAGTGTAGAGAGTAGGGTATAGAGTGTAGGGTATAGAGTGTAGGTTATAGAGTGTAGGGTATAGAGTGTGGAGGAGTGTAGGGTGTAGATAGAAGGTTATAGAGAGTAGATTGTAGGGTATAAAGTGTAGAGAGTAGGGTATAGAGTGTAGGGCATAGAGTGTAGGTTATAGAGTGTAGGGTATAGAGTGTAGAGTGTAGGGTGTAGAGTGTAGGGTATAGAGTGTAGGGTATAGAGTGTAGAGTGTAGGGTATAGAGTGTAGAGTGTAGGGTATAGAGTGTAGGGTATAGAGTGTAGAGTGTAGGGTATAGAGTGTAGAGTATAGAGTGTAGAGTGTATGGTATAGAGTGCAGGGGATAGAGTGTAGAGTGTAGGGTATAGAGTGTAGGGTATAGAGTGTAGAGTGTAGGGTATAGAGTGTAGGGTTTAGAGAGTAGGGTATAGAGTGTAGAGTGTAGGGTATTGAGTGTAGGGTATAGAGTGTAGGGTATAGAGTGTAGGGTATAGAGTGTAGGGTGTAGAGTGTAGGGTATAGAGTGTAGGGTATAGGGTGTAGGGTATGGAGTGTAGGGTGTAGAATGTAGGGTATAGAGTGTAGGGTATAGAGTGTAGGGTATAGAGTGTAGGGTATAGCGTGTAGGGTATATAGTGTAGGGTATAGAGTGTAGGGTATAGAGTGTAGGGGATAAAGTGTAGAGTGTAGGGTATAGAGTGTAGGGTATAGAGTGTAGAGTATAGAGTGTAAAGTGTAGAGTGTAGGGTGTAGAGTGTAGAGTGTAGAGTGTAGAGTGTAGGGTATAGAGTGTAGGGTATAGAGTGTATGGTATAGAGTGTAGGGTATAGAGTGTATAGTGTAGGGTATATAGTGTAGGGTTTAATGTGTAGAGTGTAGGGTATAGAGTGTAAAGTATAGACCGTAGGGTATAGAGTGTATGGTGTATGGTGTAGAGTGTAGGGTATAGAGTGTAGGGTATAGAGTGTAGGGTATAGAGTGAATGGTATAGAGTGTAGGGTATAGAGTGTAAGCTATAAAGTGTAGGGTGAAGAGTGTAGGGTATAGAGTGTAGGGTATAGAGTGTAGGGTATAGAGTGTAGGGTATAGAGTGTAGGGTATAGAGTGTAGAGTTTAGGGTATAGAGTGTAGGGTATAGAGTGTAGAGTGTAGGGTATAGAGTGTAGGGTTTAAAGAGTAGGGTATAGAGTGTAGAGTGTAGGGTATAGAGTGTAGAGTGTAGGGTATAGAGTGTAGGGTATAGAGTGTAGAGTGTAGGGTATAGAGTAAAGGGTATAGAGTGTAGAGTGTAGGGTATAAAGTGTAGAGAGTAGGATATAGAGTGTAGGGTATAGAGTGTAGGTTATATAGTGTAGGGTATAGAGTGTAGAGTGTAGGGTGTAGAGTATAGGGTATAGAGTGTAGGGTATAGAGTGTAGAGTGTAGGGTATAAAGTGTAGAGAGTAGGGTATAGAGTGTAGGGTATAGAGTGTAGGTTATAGAGTGTAGGGTATAGAGTGTGGAGTGTAGGGTGTAGATTGTAGGTTATAGAGTGTAGAGTGTAGGGTATAAAGTGTAGAGAGTAGGGTATAGAGTGTAGGTTATATAGTGTAGGGTATAGAGTGTAGAGTGTAGGGTGTAGAGTATAGGGTATAGAGTGTAGGGTATAGAGTGTAGAGTGTAGGGTATAAAGTGTAGAGAGTAGGGTATAGAGTGTAGGGTATAGAGTGTAGGTTATAGAGTGTAGGGTATAGAGTGTGGAGGAGTGTAGGGTGTAGATAGAAGGTTATAGAGAGTAGATTGTAGGGTATAAAGTGTAGAGAGTAGGGTATAGAGTGTAGGGCATAGAGTGTAGGTTATAGAGTGTAGGGTATAGAGTGTAGAGTGTAGGGTGTAGAGTGTAGGGTATAGAGTGTAAGGTATAGAGTGTAGGGTATAAAGTGTATGTTATAGAGTGTAGGGTATAGAGTGTAGAGTGTAGGGTATAGAGTGTAGGGTATAGAGTGTATGGTATAGAGTGTAGGGTATAGAGTGTAGATTGTAGGGTATAGAGTGTAGGGTGTAGGGTATACAGTGTAGGGTATAGATTGTAGGGTATAGAGTGTAGAGTGTAGGGTATAGAGTGTAGGGTATAGAGTGTATGGTATAGAGTGTAGAGTGTAGGGTATAGAGTGTATAGTGTAGGGAATAGAGTGTAGGGTATAGAGAGTATGGCATAGAGTGTAGGGAATAGAGTGTAGAGTGTATGGTATAGAGTGTAGGGTATAGAGTGTAGAGTGTAGGGTATAGAGTGTAGGGTATAGAGTGTAGGGTATAGAGTGTAGAGTGTAGGGTATAGAGTGTAGGGTATAGAGTGTAGGGTATAGAGTGTAGAGTGTAGGGATTAGAGTGTAGGGTATAGAGTGTAGGGTATAGAGTTTAGAATGTACGGTATAGAGTGTAGGGTATAGAGTATAGAGTGTAGGGTATAGAGTGTAAAGTGTAGAGTGTAGGGTATAGAGTGTAGAGTGTAGGGTATAGAGTGTAGGGTATAGAGTGTATGGAATAGAGTGTTGGGTATAGAGTGTAGAGTGTAGGGTATAGAGTGTAGGGTATAGAGCGTAGGGTGTAGGGTATAGAGTGTAGGGTATAGAGTGTAGGGTATAGAGTGTAGAGTGTAGGGTATAGAGTGTATGGTATAGAGTGTAGGGTGTAGAGTGTACGGTATAGAGTGTAGAGTGTAGGGTATAGAGTGTAGAGTGTAGGGTATAGAGTGTAGGGTATAGAGTGTAGAGCGTAGGGTATAGAAAGTAGGGTATAGAGTGTAAAGTGTATGGTATAGAGTGTAGGGGATAGAGTGTATGGTATAGAGTGTATGGTATAGAGTGTAGGGTAGAGAATGTAGGGTATAGAGTGTAGAGTGTAGGGTATATAGTGTAGGGTGTAGAGTGTAGGGTATAGAGTGTAGAGAGTATGGTATAGAGTGTAGGGGATAGAGTGTATGGTATAGAGTGTATGGTATAGATTGTAGGGTATAGAGTGTAGGATATCGAGTGTAGAGTGTAGGGTATAGAGTGTAGGGTATAGAGTGTAGGGTATAGAGTGTAGGGTGTTGAGTGTAGGGTATAGAGTGTAGGGTATAGGGTGTAGGGTATAGAGTGTAGGGTGTAGAGTGTAGGGTATAGAGTGTAGGGTATAGAGTGTAGGGTATAGAGTGTAGGGTATAGCGTGTAGGGTATAGAGTGAAGGGTATAGAGTGTAGAGTGTAGGGTATAGAGTGTAGAGTGTAGGGTATAGAGTGTAGGGTATAGAGCGTAGGGTATAGAGTGTAGAGTGTAGGGTATAGAGTGTAGGGTATAGAGTGTATGGTATAGAGTGTATGGTATAGATTGCAGGGTATAGAGTGTAGGGTATAGAGTGTAGAGTGTAGAGTGTAGGGTATAGAGTGTAGGGTATAGAGTGTAGAGTGTAGGGTATAGAGTGTAGAGTATAGAGTGTAGAGTGTATGGTATAGAGTGCAGGGGATATAGTGTAGAGTGTGAGGTATAGAGTGTAGGGTACAGAGTGTATGGAATAAAGTGTAGGGTATAGAGTGTAGGGTACAGAGTGTAGTGTATAGAGTGTAGAGTGTAGGGTATAGAGTGTAGGGTGTAGAGTGTATGGTATAGAGTGTAGGGTATAGAGTGTAGAGTGTAGGGTATAGAGTGTAGGGTATAGAGTGTAGAGTGTAGGATATAGAGTGTAGGGTATAGAGTGTAGAGTGTGTGGTATAGAGTGCAGGGGATAGAGTGTAGAGTGTGAGGTATAGAGTGTAGGGTATAGAGTGTATGGTATAGAGTGAATGGTATAGATTGTAGGGTATAGAGTGTAGGGTATAGAGTGTAGAGTGTAGGGTATAGAGTGTAGAGTGTAGGGTATAGAGTGTATGGTATAGAGTGTATGGTATAGATTGTAGGGTATAGAGTGTAGAGTGTAGGGTATAGAGTGTAGAGTGTAGGGTATAGAGTGTAGGGTATAGAGTGTAGAGTGCAGGGTATAGAGTGTAGAGTATAGAGTGTAGAGTGTATGGTATAGAGTGCAGGGGATAGAGTGTAGAGTGTAGGGTATAGAGTGTAGGGTATAGAGTGTAGAGTGTAGGGTATAGAGTGTAGGGTTTAGAGAGTAGGGTATAGAGTGTAGAGTGTAGGGTATAGAGTGTAGAGTGTAGGGTATAGAGTGTAGGGTATAGAGTGTAGAGTGTAGGGTATAGAGTGTAGTGTTTAGAGAGTTGGGTATTGAGTGTAGAGTATAGAGTGTAGGGTATAGAGTGTAGGGTATAGAGTGTAGAGTGTAGGGTATAAAGTGTAGAGAGTAGGGTGTAGAGTGTAGGGTATAGAGTGTAGGTTATAGAGTGTAGGGTATAGATTGTAGATTGTAGGGTGTAGAGTGTAGGGTATAGAGTGTAAGGTATAGAGTGTAGGGTATAAAGTGTATGTTTTAGAGTGTAGGGTATAGAGTGTAGAGTGTAGGGTATAAAGTGTACGGTATAGAGTGTAGCGTATAGAGTGTTTGGTACAGTGTGTAGGGTAAAGAGTGTAGAGTGTAGGCTATAGAGTGTAGGGTATAGAGTGTAGGGTAAAGAGTGTATGGTATAGAGTGTAGAGTGTAGGGTATAGAGTGTATAGTGTAGGGTATAGAGTGTATAGTGTAGGGTATAGAGTGTAGGGTATAGAGTGTATGGTATAGAGTGTAGGGAATAGAGTGTAGGCTATAGAGTGTATGATATAGAGTGTAGGGTATAGAGTGTAGGGTATAGAGTGTAGGGTATAGAGTGTAGGGTATAGAGTGTATGGTATAGAGTGTATGGTATAGATTGTAGGGTATAGAGTGTAGGGAATAGAGTGCAGAGTGTAGGGTATAGAGTGTAGGGTATAGAGTGTAGAGTGTATGGTATAAAGTGCAGGGGATAGAGTGTAGAGTGTGAGGTATAGAGTGTAGGGTATAGAGTGTATGGTATAGAGTGTAGGGTATAGAGTGTAGGGTATAGAGTGTAGGGTATAGAGTGTAGTGTGTAGAGTGTATGGTATAGAGTGTATGGTATAGATTGTAGGGTATAGAGTGTAGGGTATAGAGTGTAGAGTGTAGGGTGTAGAGTGTAGGGTATAGAGTGTAGGGTATAGAGTGTAGAGTGTAGGGTATAGAGTGTAGGGTATAGAGTGTAGGGTATAGAGTGTAGGGTGTAGAGTGTAGGGTATAGAGTGTAGGGTATAGAGTGTAGAGTGTAGGGTATAGAGTGTAGAGTGTAGGGTATAGAGTGTAGGGTATAGAGTGTAGAGTGTAGGGTATAGAGTGTAGGGTATAGAGTGTAGAGTGTATGGTATAGTGTGTATGGTATAGAGTGTATGATATAGATTGTAGGGTATAGAGTGTAGGGTATAGAGTGTAGGGTATAGAGTGTAGAGTGTAGGGTATAGAGTGTACGGTATAGAGTGTATGGTATAGAGTGTAGGGTATAGAGTGTAGAGTGTAGGGTATAAAGTGTAGAGAGTAGGGTATAGAGTGTAGGGTATAGAGTGTAGGTTATATAGTGTAGGGTATAGAGTGTAGAGTGTAGGGTGTAGAGTATAGGGTATAGAGTGTAGGGTATAGAGTGTAGAGTGTAGGGTATAAAGTGTAGAGAGTAGGGTATAGAGTATAGGGTATAGAGTGTAGGTTATAGAGTGTAGGGTATAGAGTGTGGAGTGTAGGGTATAGAGTGCAGGGGATAGAGTGTAGAGTGTGAGGTATAGAGTGTAGGGTATAGAGTGTATGGTATAGAGTGTAGGGTATAGAGTGTAGGGTATAGAGTGTAGGGTATAGAGTGTAGTGTGTAGAGTGTATGGTATAGAGTGTATGGTATAGATTGTAGGGTATAGAGTGTAGGGTATAGAGTGTAGAGTGTAGGGTGTAGAATGTAGGGTATAGAGTGTAGGGTATAGAGTGTAGAGTGTAGGGTATAGAGTGTAGGGTATAGAGTGTAGGGTATAGAGTGTAGGGTGTAGAGTGTAGGGTATAGAGTGTAGAGTGTAGGGTATAGAGTGTAGAGTGTATGGTATAGAGTGCAGGGGATAGAGTGTAGAGTGTGAGGTATAGAGTGTAGGGTATAGAGTGTATGGTATAGAGTGTAGGGTATAGAGTGTAGGGTATAGAGTGTAGGGTATAGAGTGTAATGTGTAGAGTGTATGGTATAGAGTGTATGGTATAGATTGTAGGGTATAGAGTGTAGGGTATAGAGTGTAGAGTGTAGGGTGTAGAGTGTAGGGTATAGAGTGTAGGGTATAGAGTGTAGAGTGTAGGGTATAGAGTGTAGGGTATAGAGTGTAGGGTATAGAGTGTAGGGTGTAGAGTGTAGGGTATAGAGTGTAGGGTATAGAGTGTAGAGTGTAGGGTATAGAGTGTAGAGTGTAGGGTATAGAGTGTAGGGTATAGAGTGTAGGGTATAGAGTGTAGAGTGTAGGGTATAGAGTGTAGGGTATAGAGTGTAGAGTGTATGGTATAGTGTGTATGGTATAGAGTGTATGATATAGATTGTAGGGTATAGAGTGTAGGGTATAGAGTGTAGGGTATAGAGTGTAGAGTGTAGGGTATAGAGTGTACGGTATAGAGTGTATGGTAAAGAGTGTAGGGTATAGAGTGTAGAGTGTAGGGTATAAAGTGTAGAGAGTAGGGTATAGAGTGTAGGGTATAGAGTGTAGGTTATATAGTGTAGGGTATAGAGTGTAGAGTGTAGGGTGTAGAGTATAGGGTATAGAGTGTAGGGTATAGAGTGTAGAGTGTAGGGTATAAAGTGTAGAGAGTAGGGTATAGAGTGTAGGGTATAGAGTGTAGGTTATAGAGTGTAGGGTATAGAGTGTGGAGTGTAGGGTGTAGATTGTAGGTTATAGAGTGTAGAGTGTAGGGTATAAAGTTTAGAGAGTAGGGTATAGAGTGTATGTTATATAGTGTAGGGTATAGAGTGCAGAGTGTAGGGTGTAGAGTATAGGGTATAGAGTGTAGGGTATAGAGTGTAGAATGTAGGGTATAAAGTGTAGAGAGTAGGGTATAGAGTGTAGGGTATAGAGTGTAGGTTATAGAGTGTAGGGTATAGAGTGTGGAGTGTAGGGTGTAGATTGTAGGTTATAGAGTGTAGATTGTAGGGTATGAAGTGTAGAGAGTAGGGTATAGAGTGTAGGGTATAGAGTGTAGGTTATAGAGTGTAGGGTATAGAGTGTAGAGTGTAGGGTGTAGAGTGTAGGGTATAGAGTGTAAGGTATAGAGTGTAGGGTATAAAGTGTATGTTATAGAGTGTAGGGTATAGAGTGTAGAGTGTAGGGTATAGAGTGTAGGGTATAGAGTGTAGGGTATAGAGTGTAGGGTATAGAGTGTAGAGTGTATGGTATAGAGTGTAGGGTTTAGAGTGTAGGGTATGGAGTGTAGGGTATAGATTGTAGGGTATAGAGTGTAGAGTGTAGGGTATAGAGTGTAGGGTATAGAGTGTACGGTATAGAGTGTAGAGTGTAGGGTATAGAGTGTATATTGTAGGGTAAAAAGTGTAGGCTATAGAGAGTATGGTATAGAGTGTAGGGAATAGAGTGTAGAGTGTAGGGTATAGAGTGTAGAGTGTAGGGTATAGAGTGTAGGGTATAGAGTGTAGAGTGTAGGGTATAAAGTGTAGAGAGTAGGGTAAAGAGTGTAGGGTATAGAGTGTAGGTTATAGAGTGTAGGGTATAAAGTGTAGAGTGTAGGGTGTAGAGTGTAGGGTATAGAGTGTAAGGTATAGAGTGTAGGGTGTAAAGTGTATGTTATAGAGTGTAGGTTATAGAGTGTAGAGCGTAGGGTATAGAGTGTAGGGTATAAAGTGTAGGGTATAGAGTGTAGGGTATAAAGTGTAGGGTATAGAGTGTAGATTGTAGGGTATAGAGTCTATAGTATAGAGTGTAGAGTGTAGGGTATAGAGTGTATAGTGTAGGGTAAAGAGTGTAGGGTATAGAGTGTATGGTATAGAGTGTAGGGAATAGAGTGTAGAGTGTAGGGTATAGAGTGTATGGTATAGACTGTAGGGTATAGAGTCTAGAGTGTAGGGTATAGAGTGTAGGGTATAGAGTATAGGGTATAGAGTGTAGAGTGTAGGGATTAGAGTGTAGGGTATAGAGTGTAGGGTATAGAGTGTAGAATGTACGGTATAGAGTGTATGGTATAGAGTATAGAGTGTAGGGTATAGAGTATAGAGTGTAGGGTATAGAGTGTAGGGTATAGAGTGTAAAGTGTAGAGTGTATGGTATAGAGTGTATGGTATAGATTGTAGGGTATAGAGTGTAGAGTGTAGGGTATAGAGTGTAGAGTGTAGGGTATAGAGTGTAGGGTATAGAGTGTAGAGTGTAGGGTATAGAGTGTAGAGTATAGAGTGTAGAGTGTATGGTATAGAGTGCAGGGGATAGAGTGTAGAGTGTAGGGTATAGAGTGTAGGGTATAGAGTGTAGAGTGTAGGGTATAGAGTGTAGGGTTTAGAGAGTAGGGTATAGAGTGTAGAGTGTAGGGTATAGAGTGTAGGGTATAGAGTGTAGGGTATAGAGTGTAGAGTGTAGGGTATAGAGTGTAGTGTTTAGAGAGTTGGGTATTGAGTGTAGAGTATAGAGTGTAGGGTATAGAGTGTAGGGTATAGAGTGTAGAGTGTAGGGTATAAAGTGTAGAGAGTAGGGTGTAGAGTGTAGGGTATAGAGTGTAGGTTATAGAGTGTAGGGTATAGATTGTAGATTGTAGGGTGTAGAGTGTAGGGTATAAAGTGTAAGGTATAGAGTGTAGGGTATAAAGTGTATGTTTTAGAGTGTAGGGTATAGAGTGTAGAGTGTAGGGTATAAAGTGTACGGTATAGAGTGTAGCGTATAGAGTGTTTGGTACAGTGTGTAGGGTAAAGAGTGTAGAGTGTAGGCTATAGAGTGTAGGGTATAGAGTGTAGGGTAAAGAGTGTATGGTATAGAGTGTAGAGTGTAGGGTATAGAGTGTATAGTGTAGGGTATAGAGTGTATAGTGTAGGGTATAGAGTGTAGGGTATAGAGTGTATGGTATAGAGTGTAGGGTATAGAGTGTATGGTATAGAGTGTATGGTATAGATTGTAGGGTATAGAGTGTAGGGTAAAGAGTGTATGGTATAGAGTGTAGAGTGTAGGGTATAGAGTGTATAGTGTAGGGTATAGAGTGTATAGTGTAGGGAATAGAGTGTAGGCTATAGAGTGTATGATATAGAGTGTAGGGTATAGAGTGTATGGTATAGAGTGTAGGGTATAGAGTGTAGGGTATAGAGTGTATGGTATAGAGTGTATGGTATAGATTGTAGGGTATAGAGTGTAGGGTATAGAGTGCAGAGTGTAGGGTATAGAGTGTAGGGTATAGAGTGTAGAGTGTATGGTATAAAGTGCAGGGGATAGAGTGTAGAGTGTGAGGTATAGAGTGTAGGGTATAGAGTGTATGGTATAGAGTGTATGGTATAGATTGTAGGGTATAGAGTGTAGGGTATAGAGTGTAGAGTATAGAGTGTAGAGTGTAGGGTATAGAGTGTAGGGTATAGAGTGTAGGGTATAGAGTGTAGAGTGTAGGGTATAGAGTGTATGGTATAGAGAGTATGGTATAGATTGTAGGGTATAAAGTGTAGGGTATAGAGTGTAGAGTGTAGGGTATAGAGTGTAGAGTGTAGGGTATAGAGTGTAGGGTATAGAGTGTAGAGTGTAGGGTATAGAGTGTAGGGAATAGAGTGTAGAGTGTATGGTATAGAATGCAGGGGATATAGTGTATAGTGTGAGGTATAGAGTGTAGGGTATAGAGTGTAGGGTATAGAGTGTAGGGTATAGAGTGTAGGGTGTAGAGTGTAGGGTATAGAGTGTAGGGTGTAGAGTGTATGGTATAGAGTGTATGGTATAGATTGTAGGGTATAGAGTGTAGGGTATAGAGTGTAGAGTGTAGGGTATAGAGTGTAGAGTGTAGGGTATAGAGTGTAGGGTATAGAGTGTAGAGTGTAGGGTATAGAGTGTAGGGTATAGAGTGTAGAGAGTGTGGTATAGAGTGCATGGGATAGAGTGTAGAGTGTGAGGTACAGAGTGTAGGGTATAGAGTGTATGGTATGGAGTGTATGGTATAGATTGTAGGGTATAGAGTGTAGGGTATAGAGTGCAGAGTGTAGGGTATAGAGTGTATGGTAAAGAGTGTATGGTATAGATTGTAGGGTATAGAGTGTAGGGTATAGACTGTAGAGTGTAGGGTATAGAGTGTAGAGTGTAGGGTTTAGAGTGTAGTTTATAGAGTGTAGGGTATAGAGTGTAGAGTGTAGGGTATAGAGTGTAGGGTGTAGAGTGTATGGTATAGAGTGTATGGTATAGATTGTAGGGTATAGAGTGTAGGGTATAGAGTGTAGAGTGTAGGGTATAGAGTGTAGAGTGTAGGGTATAGAGTGTAGGGTATAGAGTGTAGAGTGTAGGGTATAGAGTGTAGGGTATAGAGTGTAGAGAGTGTGGTATAGAGTGCAGGGGATAGAGTGTAGAGTGTGAGGTATAGAGTGTAGGTTATAGAGTGTATGGTATGGAGTGTATGGTATAGATTGTAGGGTATAGAGTGTAGGGTATAGAGTGCAGAGTGTAGGGTATAGAGTGTATGGTATAGAGTGTATGGTATAGATTGTAGGGTATAGAGTGTAGGGTATAGAGTGTAGAGTGTAGGGTATAGAGTGTAGAGTGTAGGGTATTGAGTGTAGGGTATAGAGTGTAGAGTGTATGGTATAGAGTGCAGGGGATAGAGTGTAGAGTGTGAGGTATAGAGTGTAGGGTATAGAGTGTATGGTATAGAGTGTATGGTATAGATTGTAGGGTATAGAGTGTAGGGTATAGACTGTAGAGTGTAGGGTATAGAGTGTAGAGTGTAGGGTTTAGAGTGTAGTTTATAGAGTGTAGGGTATAGAGTGTAGAGTGTAGGGTATAGAGTGTAGGGTGTAGAGTGTATGGTATAGAGTGTATGGTATAGATTGTAGGGTATAGAGTGTAGGGTATAGAGTGTAGAGTGTAGGGTATAGAGTGTAGAGTGTAGGGTATAGAGTGTAGGGTATAGAGTGTAGAGTGTAGGGTATAGAGTGTAGGGTATAGAGTGTAGAGAGTGTGGTATAGAGTGCAGGGGATAGAGTGTAGAGTGTGAGGTATAGAGTGTAGGGTATAGAGTGTATGGTATGGAGTGTATGGTATAGATTGTAGGGTATAGAGTGTAGGGTATAGAGTGCAGAGTGTAGGGTATAGAGTGTATGGTATAGAGTGTATGGTATAGATTGTAGGGTATAGAGTGTAGGGTATAGAGTGTAGAATGTAGGGTATAGAGTGTAGAGTGTAGGGTATTGAGTGTAGGGTATAGAGTGTAGAGTGTATGGTATAGAGTGCAGGGGATAGAGTGTAGAGTGTGAGGTATAGAGTGTAGGGTATAGAGTGTATGGTATAGAGTGTATGGTATAGATTGTAGGGTATAGAGTGTAGGGTATAGACTGTAGAGTGTAGGGTATAGAGTGTAGAGTGTAGGGTTTAGAGTGTAGTTTATAGAGTGTAGGGTATAGAGTGTAGACTGTAGGGTATAGAGGGTAGGGTATAGAGTGTATGGTATAGAGTGTATGGTATAGATTGTAGGGTATAGAGTGTAGGGTATAGAGTGTAGAGTGTAGGGAATAGAGTGTAGAGTGTGAGGTATAGAGTGTAGGGTATAGAGTGTATGGTAAGGAGTGTATGGTATAGATTGTAGGGTATAGAGTGTAGGGTATAGAGTGTAGAGTGTAGGGTATAAAGTGTAGAGTGTAGGGTATAGAGTGTAGAGTGTAGGGTATAGAATGTAGGGTATATTGTGTAGAGTGTATGGTATAGAGTGCAGGGGATAGAGTGTAGAGTGTGAGGTATAGAGTGTAGGGTATAGAGTGTATGGTATAGAGTGTATGGTATAGATTATAGGGAATAGAGTGTAGGGTATAGAGTGTAGATTGTAGGGTATAGAGTGTAGAGTGTAGGGTATAGAGTGTAGGGTATAGAGTGTAGGGTATAGAGTGTAGAGTGTAGGGTATAGAGGGTAGGGTATAGAGTGTATGGTATAGAGTGTATGGTATAGATTGTAGGGTATAGAGTGTAGGGTATAGAGTGTAGAGTGTAGGGTATAGAGTGTAGAGTGTATGGTATAGAGTGCAGGGGATAGAGTGTAGAGTGTGAGGTATAGAGTGTAGGGTATAGAGTGTATGGTATAGAGTGTAGGGTATGGAGTGTAGGGTATAGAGTGTAGGGTATAGAGTGTAGTGTGTAGAGTGTATGGTATAGAGTGTATGGTATAGATTGTAGGGTATAGAGTGTAGGGTATAGAGTGTAGAGTGTAGGGTGTAGAGTGTAGGGTATAGAGTGTAGGGTATAGAGTGTAGAGTGTAGGGTATAGAGTGTAGGGTATAGAGTGTAGGGTATAGAGTGTAGGGTGTAGAGTGTAGGGTATAGAGTGTAGGGTATAGAGTGTAGAGTGTAGGGTATAGAGTGTAGAGTGTAGGGTATAGAGTGTAGGGTATAGAGTGTAGAGTGTAGGGTATAGAGTGTAGGGTATAGAGTGTAGAGTGTATGGTATAGTGTGTATGGTATAGAGTGTATGATATAGATTGTAGGGTATAGAGTGTAGGGTATAGAGTGTAGGGTATAGAGTGTAGAGTGTAGGGTATAGAGTGTACGGTATAGAGTGTATGGTAAAGAGTGTAGGGTATAGAGTGTAGAGTGTAGGGTATAAAGTGTAGAGAGTAGGGTATAGAGTGTAGGGTATAGAGTGTAGGTTATATAGTGTAGGGTATAGAGTGTAGAGTGTAGGGTGTAGAGTATAGGGTATAGAGTGTAGGGTATAGAGTGTAGAGTGTAGGGTATAAAGTGTAGAGAGTAGGGTATAGAGTGTAGGGTATAGAGTGTAGGTTATAGAGTGTAGGGTATAGAGTGTGGAGTGTAGGGTGTAGATTGTAGGTTATAGAGTGTAGAGTGTAGGGTATAAAGTGTAGAGAGTAGGGTATAGAGTGTATGTTATATAGTGTAGGGTATAGAGTGTAGAGTGTAGGGTGTAGAGTATAGGGTATAGAGTGTAGGGTATAGAGTGTAGAATGTAGGGTATAAAGTGTAGAGAGTAGGGTATAGAGTGTAGGGTATAGAGTGTAGGTTATAGAGTGTAGGGTATAGAGTGTGGAGTGTAGGGTGTAGATTGTAGGTTATAGAGTGTAGATTGTAGGGTATGAAGTGTAGAGAGTAGGGTATAGAGTGTAGGGTATAGAGTGTAGGTTATAGAGTGTAGGGTATAGAGTGTAGAGTGTAGGGTGTAGAGTGTAGGGTATAGAGTGTAAGGTATAGAGTGTAGGGTATAAAGTGTATGTTATAGAGTGTAGGGTATAGAGTGTAGAGTGTAGGGTATAGAGTGTAGGGTATAGAGTGTAGGGTATAGAGTGTATGGTATAGAGTGTAGGGTATAGAGTGTAGAGTGTAGGGTATAGAGTGTAGGGTTTAGAGTGTAGGGTATGGAGTGTAGGGTATAGATTGTAGGGTATAGAGTGTAGAGTGTAGGGTATAAAGTGTAGAGAGTAGGGTATAGAGTGTATGTTATATAGTGTAGGGTATAGAGTGTAGAGTGTAGGGTGTAGAGTATAGGGTATAGAGTGTAGGGTATAGAGTGTAGAATGTAGGGTATAAAGTGTAGAGAGTAGGGTATAGAGTGTAGGGTATAGAGTGTAGGTTATAGAGTGTAGGGTATAGAGTGTGGAGTGTAGGGTGTAGATTGTAGGTTATAGAGTGTAGATTGTAGGGTATGAAGTGTAGAGAGTAGGGTATAGAGTGTAGGGTATAGAGTGTAGGTTATAGAGTGTAGGGTATAGAGTGTAGAGTGTAGGGTGTAGAGTGTAGGGTATAGAGTGTAAGGTATAGAGTGTAGGGTATAAAGTGTATGTTATAGAGTGTAGGGTATAGAGTGTAGAGTGTAGGGTATAGAGTGTAGGGTATAGAGTGTAGGGTATAGAGTGTATGGTATAGAGTGTAGGGTATAGAGTGTAGAGTGTAGGGTATAGAGTGTAGGGTTTAGAGTGTAGGGTATGGAGTGTAGGGTATAGATTGTAGGGTATAGAGTGTAGAGTGTAGGGTATAGAGTGTATATTGTAGGGTAAAAAGTGTAGGGTATAGAGAGTATGGTATAGAGTGTAGAGAATAGAGTGTAGAGTGTAGGGTATAGAGTGTAGAGTGTAGGGTATAGAGTGTAGGGTATAGAGTGTAGAGTGTAGGGTATAAAGTGTAGAGAGTAGGGTAAAGAGTGTAGGGTATAGAGTGTAGGTTATAGAGTGTAGGGTATAAAGTGTAGAGTGTAGGGTGTAGAGTGTAGGGTATAGAGTGTAAGGTATAGAGTGTAGGGTGTAAAGTGTATGTTATAGAGTGTAGGTTATAGAGTGTAGAGCGTAGGGTATAGAGTGTAGGGTATAAAGTGTAGGGTATTGAGTGTAGGGTATAAAGTGTAGGGTATAGAGTGTAGATTGTAGGGTATAGAGTCTATAGTATAGAGTGTAGAGTGTAGGGTATAGAGTGTATAGTGTAGGGTAAAGAGTGTAGGGTATAGAGTGTATGGTATAGAGTGTAGGGAATAGAGTGTAGAGTGTAGGGTATAGAGTGTATGGTATAGACTGTAGGGTATAGAGTCTAGAGTGTAGGGTATAGAGTGTAGGGTATAGAGTATAGGGTATAGAGTGTAGAGTGTAGGGATTAGAGTGTAGGGTATAGAGTGTAGGGTATAGAGTGTAGAATGTACGGTATAGAGTGTATGGTATAGAGTATAGAGTGTAGGGTATAGAGTATAGAGTGTAGGGTATAGAGTGTAGGGTATAGAGTGTAAAGTGTAGAGTGTATGGTATAGAGTGTAGAGTGTAGGGTATAGAGTGTAGGGTATAGAGTGTATGGAATAGAGTGTAGGGTATAGAGTGTTGAGTGTAGGGTATAGAGTGTAGGGTATAGAGCGTAGGGTGTAGGGTATAGAGTGTAGGGTATAGAGTTTAGAGTGTAGGGTACAGAGTGTATGGTATAGAGTGTAGGGTGTATGGTATAGAGTGCAGGGGATAGAGTGTAGGGTATAGAGTGTATGGTATAGAGTGTATGGTATAGATTGTAATGTATAGAGTGTAGGGTATAGAGTGTAGAGTGTAGGGTATAGAGTGTAGAGTGTAGGGTATAGAGTGTAGGGTATAGAGGGTATGATATAGAGTGTATGGTATAGATTGTAGGGTATAGAGTGTAGGGTATAGAGTGTAGAGTGTAGGGTATAGAGTGTAGGGGATAGAGTGTATGGTATAGAGTGTATGGTATAGAGTGTAGGGTATAGAGTGTAGGGTATAGAGTGTAGGGTATAGAGTGTAGGGTATAGAGTGTAGGGTATAGAGTGTAGGGTGTAGAGTTTAGGGTATAGAGTTTAGCGTGTAGGGTATAGAGTGTATGGTATAGAGTGTAGAGTGTAGGGTATAGAGTGTATGGTATAGAGTGTAGGGTGTAGAATGTATGTTATAGAGTGTAGGGTATAGAGTGTATGGTATGGAGATTAGAGTGTAGGGCATATAGTGTATGGTATAGAGTGTATGGTATAGAGTGTAGGGTATAGAGTGTAGAGTGTAGGGTATAGAGTGTATGGTATAGAGTGTAGGGTATAGATTGTAGAGTGTAGGGTATAGAGTGTAGGGTATAGAGTGTAGGGTATAGCGTGTAGGGTATAGAGTGTAGGGTATAGATTGTAGGGTATAGAGTGTAGGGTATAAAGTGTAGAGTGTAGGGTATAGAGTGTATGGTATAGAGTGTAGAGTGTATGGTATAGAGTGTATGGTATAGAGTGTAGGGTGTAGAATGTATGTTATAGAGTGTAGGGTATAGAGTGTATGGTATGGAGATTAGAGTGTAGGGCATAGAGTGTAGGGTATAGAGTGTATGGTATAGAGTGTAGGGTATAGAGTGTAGAGTGTAGGGTATAGAGTGTAGGGTATAGAGTGTAGGATATAGAGTGTATGGTATAGAGTGTAGGTTATAGAGTGTAGAGTGTAGGGTATAGAGTGTAGGGTAAAGAGTGTAAGGTATAGATTGTAAGGTATAGAATGTATAGCGTAGAGTATAGAGTGTAGGGCATAGTGTGTATGGTGTAGAGTGTAGGGTATAGAGTGTATAGTGTAGGGTATAGAGTGTAGGGTATAGAGTGTATAGTATAGAGTGTAGGGTATAGAGTGTAGGGTATAGAGTGTAGAGTGTGGGGTGTAGAGTGTATGGTATAGAGTGTATGGTGTAGAGTGTATGGTATAGAGTGTAGGGTATAGAGTGTATGGTATAGAGTGTAGGGTATAGAGTGTAGATTGTAGGGTATAGAGTGTAGGGTGTAGGGTATAGAGTGTAGGGTATAGATTGTAGGGTATAGAGTGTAGAGTGTAGGGTATAGAGTGTAGGGTATAGAGTGTATGGTATAGAGTGTAGAGTGTAGGGTATAGAGTGTATAGTGTAGGGTATAGAGTGTAGGGTATAGAGTGTATGGTATAGAGTGTAGGGAATAGAGTGTAGAGTGTATGGTATAGAGTGTAGGGTATAGAGTGTAGAGTGTAGGGTATAGAGTGTAGGGTATAGAGTGTAGGGTATAGAGTGTAGAGTGTAGGGTATAGAGTGTAGGGTATAGAGTGTAGGGTATAGAGTGTAGAGTGTAGGGATTAGAGTGTAGGGTATAAAGTGTAGGGTATAGAGTGTAGAATGTACGGTATAGAGTGTAGGGTATAGAGTATAGAGTGTAGGGTATAGAGTGTAAAGTGTAGAGTGTAGGGTATAGAGTGTAGAGTGTAGGGTATATAGTGTAGGGTATAGAGTGTATGAAATAGAGTGTTGGGTATAGAGTGTAGAGTGTAGGGTATAGAGTGTAGGGTATAGAGCGTAGGGTGTAGGGTATAGAGTGTAGGGTATAGAGTGTAGGGTATAGAGTGTAGAGTGTAGGGTATAGAGTGTATGGTATAGAGTGTAGGGTGTAGAGTGTAGGGTATAGAGTGTAGAGTGTAGGGTATAGAGTGTAGAGTGTAGGGTATAGAGTGTAGGGTATAGAGTGTAGAGTGTAGGGTATAGAAAGTAGGGTATAGAGTGTAAAGTGTATGGTATAGAGTGTAGGGGATAGAGTGTATGGTATAGAGTGTATGGTATAGAGTGTAGGGTAGAGAATGTAGGGTATAGAGTGTAGAGTGTAGGGTATATAGTGTAGGGTGTAGAGTGTAGGGTATAGAGTGTAGAGTGTATGGTATAGAGTGTATGGTGTAGAGTGTATGGTATAGAGTGTAGGGTATAGAGTGTATGGTATAGAGTGTAGGGTATAGAGTGTAGATTGTAGGGTATAGAGTGTAGGGTGTAGGGTATAGAGTGTAGGGTATAGATTGTAGGGTATAGAGTGTAGAGTGTAGGGTATAGAGTGTAGGGTATAGAGTGTATGGTATAGAGTGTAGAGTGTAGGGTATAGAGTGTATAGTGTAGGGTATAGAGTGTAGGGTATAGAGTGTATGGTATAGAGTGTAGGGAATAGAGTGTAGAGTGTATGGTATAGAGTGTAGGGTATAGAGTGTAGAGTGTAGGGTATAGAGTGTAGGGTATAGAGTGTAGGGTATAGAGTGTAGAATGTAGGGTATAGAGTGTAGGGTATAGAGTGTAGGGTATAGAGTGTAGAGTGTAGGGATTAGAGTGTAGGGTATAAAGTGTAGGGTATAGAGTGTAGAATGTATGGTATAGAGTGTAGGGTATAGAGTATAGAGTGTAGGGTATAGAGTGTAAAGTGTAGAGTGTAGGGTATAGAGTGTAGAGTGTAGGGTATAGAGTGTAGGGTATAGAGTGTATGGAATAGAGTGTTGGGTATAGAGTGTAGAGTGTAGGGTATAGAGTGTAGGGTATAGAGTGTAGAGTGTAGGGTATAGAGTGTATGGTATAGAGTGTAGGGTGTAGAGTGTAGGGTATAGAGTGTAGAGTGTAGGGTATAGAGTGTAGAGTGTAGGGTATAGAGTGTAGGGTATAGAGTGTAGAGTGTAGGGTATAGAAAGTAGGGTATAGAGTGTAAAGTGTATGGTATAGAGTGTAGGGGATAGAGTGTATGGTATAGAGTGTATGGTATAGAGTGTAGGGTAGAGAATGTAGGGTATAGAGTGTAGAGTGTAGGGTATATAGTGTAGGGTGTAGAGTGTAGGGTATAGAGTGTAGAGTGTATGGTATAGAGTGTAGGGGATAGAGTGTATGGTATAGAGTGTATGGTATAGAGTGTATGGTATAGATTGTAGGGTATAGAGTGTAGGGTATCGAGTGTAGAGTGTAGGGTATAGAGTGTAGGGTATAGAGTGTAGGGTATAGAGTGTAGGGTATAGAGTGTAGGGTGTTGAGTGTAGGGTATAGAGTGTAGGGTATAGGGTGTAGGGTATAAAGTGTAGGGTGTAGAGTGTAGGGTATAGAGTGTAGGGTATAGAGTGTAGGGTATAGAGTGTAGGGTATAGCGTGTATGGTATAGAGTGAAGGGTATAGAGTGTAGAGTGTAGGGTATAGAGTGTAGAGTGTAGGGTATAGAGTGTAGGGTATAGAGCGTAGGGTGTAGGGTATAGAGTGTAGGGTATAGAGTGTATGGAATAGAGTGTAGGGTATAGAGTGTAGAGTGTAGGGTATAGAGTGTAGGGTATAGAGTGTATGGAATAGAGTGTTGGGTATAGAGTGTAGAGTGTAGATTATAGAGTGTAGGGTATAGAGTGTATGGAATAGAGTGTTGGGTATAGAGTGTAGAGTGTAGGGTATAGAGTGTAGGGTATAGAGTGTAGGGTATAGAGTGTAGAGTGTAGGGTATAGAGTGTAGGGTATAGAGGGTATGGTATAGAGTGTATGGTATAGATTGTAGGGTATAGAGTGTAGGGTATAGAGTGTAGAGTGTAGGGTATAGAGTGTAGAGTGTAGGGTATAGAGTGTAGGGTATAGAGTGTAGAGTGTAGGGTATAGAGTGTAGGGTATAGAGTGTAGGATATAGAGTGTAGGGTATAGAGTGTAGAGTGTGTGGTATAGAGTGCAGGGGATAGAGTGTAGAGTGTGAGGTATAGAGTGTAGGGTATAGAGTGTATGGTATAGAGTGTATGGTATAGATTGTAGGGTATAGAGTGTAGGGTATAGAGTGTAAAGTGTAGGGTATAGAGTGTAGAGTGTAGGGTATAGAGTGTATGGTATAGAGTGTATGGTATAGATTGTAGGGTATAGAGTGTAGGGTATAGAGTGTAGAGTGTAGGGTATAGAGTGTAGAGTGTAGGGTATAGAGTGTAGGGTATAGAGTGTAGAGTGTAGGGTATAGAGTGTAGGGTTTAGAGAGTAGGGTATAGAGTGTAGAGTGTAGGGTATAGAGTGTAGGGTATAGAGTATAGGGTATAGAGTGTAGGGTATAGAGTGTAGGGTGTAGAGTGTAGGGTATAGAGTGTAGGGTATAGGGTGTAGGGTATGGAGTGTAGGGTGTAGAATGTAGGGTATAGAGTGTAGGGTATAGAGTGTAGGGTATAGAGTGTAGGGTATAGCGTGTAGGGTATATAGTGTAGGGTATAGAGTGTAGGGTATAGAGTGTAGGGGATAAAGTGTAGAGTGTAGGGTATAGAGTGTAGGGTATAGAGTGTAGAGTATAGAGTGTAAAGTGTAGAGTGTAGGGTGTAGAGTGTAGAGTGTAGGGTATAGAGTGTAGAGTGTAGGGTATAGAGTGTAGGGTATAGAGTGTATGGTATAGAGTGTAGGGTATAGAGTGTAGAGTGTAGGGTATATAGTGTAGGGTATAATGTGTAGAGTGTAGGGTATAGAGTGTAAGGTATAGAGGGTAGGTTATAGAGTGTATGGTGTATGGTGTAGAGTGTAGGGTATAGAGTGTAGGGTATAGAGTGTAGGGTATAGAGTGAATGGTATAGAGTGTAGGGTATAGAGTGTAAGCTATAAAGTGTAGGGTGAAGAGTGTAGGGTATAGAGTGTAGGGTATAGAGTGTAGGGTATAGAGTGTAGGGTATATAGTGTAGAGTTTAGGGTATAGAGTGTAGGGTATAGAGTGTAGAGTGTAGGGTATAGAGTGTAGGGTTTAAAGAGTAGGGTATAGAGTGTAGAGTGTAGGGTATAGAGTGTAGAGTGTAGGGTATAGAGTGTAGGGTATAGAGTGTAGAGTGTAGGGTATAGAGTGAAGGGTATAGAGTGTAGAGTGTAGGGTATAAAGTGTAGAGAGTAGGGTATAGAGTGTAGGGTATAGAGTGTAGGTTATATAGTGTAGGGTATAGAGTGTAGAGTGTAGGGTGTAGAGTATAGGGTATAGTGTGTAGGGTATAGAGTGTAGGTTATAGAGTGTAGGGTATAGAGTGTGGAGTGTAGGGTGTAGATTGTAGGTTATAGAGTGTAGAGTGTAAGGTATAAAGTGTAGAGAGTAGGGTATAGAGTGTAGGTTATATAGTGTAGGGTATAGAGTGTAGAGTGTAGGGTGTAGAGTATAGGGTATAGAGTGTAGGGTATAGAGTGTAGAGTGTAGGGTATAAAGTGTAGAGAGTAGGGTATAGAGTGTAGGGTATAGAGTGTAGGTTATAGAGTGTAGGGTATAGAGTGTGGAGTGTAGGGTGTAGATTGTAGGTTATAGAACGTAGATTGTAGGGTATAAAGTGTAGAGAGTAGGGTATAGAGTGTAGGGTATAGAGTGTAGGTTATAGAGTGTAGGGTATAGAGTGTAGAGTGTAGGGTGTAGAGTGTAGGGTATAGAGTGTAAGGTATAGAGTGTAGGGTATAAAGTGTATGTTATAGAGTGTAGGGTATAGAGTGTAGAGTGTAGGGTATAGAGTGTAGGGTGTAGAGTGTAGGGTATAGAGTGTATGGTATAGAGTGTAGGGTATAGAGTGTAGATTGTAGGGTATAGAGTGTAGGGTGTAGGGTATACAGTGTAGGGTATAGATTGTAGGGTATAGAGTGTAGAGTGTAGGGTATAGAGTGTTTGGTATAGAGTGTAGAGTGTAGGGTATAGAGTGTATAGTGTAGGGAATAGAGTGTAGGGTATAGAGTGTATGGTATAGAGTGTAGGGAATAGAGTGTAGAGTGTATGATATAGAGTGTAGGGTATAGAGTGTAGAGTGTAGGGTATAGAGTGTAGGGTATAGAGTGTAGGGTATAGAGTGTAGAGTGTAGGGTATAGAGTGTAGGGTATAGAGTGTAGGGTATAGAGTGTAGAGTGTAGGGATTAGAGTGTAGGGTATAGAGTGTAGGGTATAGAGTTTAGAATGTACGGTATAGAGTGTAGGGTATAGAGTATAGAGTGTAGGGTATAGAGTGTAAAGTGTAGAGTGTAGGGTATAGAGTGTAGAGTGTAGGGTATAGAGTGTAGGGTATAGAGTGTATGGAATAGAGTGTTGGGTATAGAGTGTAGAGTGTAGGGTATAGAGTGTAGGGTACAGAGCGTAGGGTGTAGGGTATAGAGTGTAGGGTATAGAGTGTAGGGTATAGAGTGTAGAGTGTAGGGTATAGAGTGTATGGTATAGAGTGTAGGGTGTAGAGTGTAGGGTATAGAGTGTAGAGTGTAGGGTATAGAGTGTAGAGTGTAGGGTATAGAGTGTAGGGTATAGAGTGTAGAGCGTAGGGTATAGAAAGTAGGGTATAGAGTGTAAAGTGTATGGTATAGAGTGTAGGGGATAGAGTGTATGGTATAGAGTGTATGGTATAGAGTGTAGGGTAGAGAATGTAGGGTATAGAGTGTAGAGTGTAGGGTATATAGTGTAGGGTGTAGAGTGTAGGGTATAGAGTGTAGAGTGTATGGTATAGAGTGTAGGGGATAGAGTGTATGGTATAGAGTGTATGGTATAGAGTGTATGGTATAGATTGTAGGGTATAGAGTGTAGGATATCGAGTGTAGAGTGTAGGGTATAGAGTGTAGGGTATAGAGTGTAGGGTATAGAGTGTAGGGTGTTGAGTGTAGGGTATAGAGTGTAGGGTATAGGGTGTAGGGTATAGAGTGTAGGGTGTAGAGTGTAGGGTATAGAGTGTAGGGTATAGAGTGTAGGGTATAGAGTGTAGGGTATAGCGTGTAGGGTATAGAGTGAAGGGTATAGAGTGTAGAGTGTAGGGTATAGAGTGTAGAGTGTAGGGTATAGAGTGTAGGGTATAGAGCGTAGGGTGTAGGGTATAGAGTGTAGTGTATAGAGTGTATGGAATAGAGTGTAGGGTATAGAGTGTAGAGTGTAGGGTATAGAGTGTAGGGTATAGAGGGTATGGAATAGAGTGTTGGGTATAGAGTGTAGAGTGTAGAGTATAGAGTGTAGGGTATAGAGTGTATGGAATAGAGTGTTGGGTATAGAGTGTAGAGTGTAGGGTATAGAGTGTAGGGTATAGAGTGTAGGGTATAGAGTGTAGAGTGTAGGGTATAGAGTGTAGGGTATAGAGTGTATGGTATAGAGTGTATGGTATAGATTGTAGGGTATAGAGTGTAGGGTATAGAGTGTAGAGTGTAGGGTATAGAGTGTAGAGTGTAGGGTATAGAGTGTAGGGTGTAGAGTGTATGGTATAGAGTGTAGGGTATAGAGTGTAGAGTGTAGGGTATAGAGTGTAGGGTATAGAGTGTAGAGTGCAGGATATAGAGTGTAGGGTATAGAGTGTAGAGTGTGTGGTATAGAGTGCAGGGGATAGAGTGTAGAGTGTGAGGTATAGAGTGTAGGGTATAGAGTGTATGGTATAGAGTGAATGGTATAGATTGTAGGGTATAGAGTGTAGGGTATAGAGTGTAGGGTATAGAGTGTAGAGTGTAGGGTATAGAGTGTATGGTATAGAGTGTATGGTATAAATTGTAGGGTATAGAGTGTAGGGTATAGAGTGTAGAGTGTAGGGTATAGAGTGTAGAGTGTAGGGTATAGAGTGTAGGGTATAGAGTGTAGAGTGTAGGGTATAGAGTGTAGAGTATAGAGTGTAGAGTGTATGGTATAGAGTGCAGGGGATAGAGTGTAGAGTGTAGGGTATAGAGTGTAGGGTATAGAGTGTAGGGTTTAGAGAGTAGGGTATAGAGTGTAGAGTGTAGGGTATAGAGTGTAGAGTGTAGGGTATAGAGTGTAGGGTATAGAGTGTAGAGTGTAGGGTATAGAGTGTAGTGTTTAGAGAGTTGGGTATTGAGTGTAGAGTATAGAGTGTAGGGTATAGAGTGTAGGGTATAGAGTGTAGAGTGTAGGGTATAAAGTGTAGAGAGTAGGGTGTAGAGTGTAGGGTATAGAGTGTAGGTTATAGAGTGTAGGGTATAGATTGTAGATTGTAGAGTGTAGAGTGTAGGGTATAGAGTGTAAGGTATAGAGTGTAGGGTATAAAGTGTATGTTTTAGAGTGTAGGGTATAGAGTGTAGAGTGTAGGGTATAGAGTGTACGGTATAGAGTGTAGCGTATAGAGTGTTTGGTACAGTGTGTAGGGTAAAGAGTGTAGAGTGTAGGCTATAGAGTGTAGGGTATAGAGTGTAGGGTAAAGAGTGTATGGTATAGAGTGTAGAGTGTAGGGTATAGAGTGTATAGTGTAGGGTATAGAGTGTATAGTGTAGGGTATAGAGTGTAGGGTATAGAGTGTATGGTATAGAGTGTAGGGAATAGAGTGTAGGCTATAGAGTGTATGATATAGAGTGTAGGGTATAGAGTGTATGGTATAGAGTGTAGGGTATAGAGTGTAGGGTATAGAGTGTATGGTATAGAGTGTATGGTATAGATTGTAGGGTATAGAGTGTAGGGTATAGAGTGTAGAGTGTAGGGTATAGAGTGTAGGGTATAGAGTGTAGATTGTATGGTATAAAGTGCAGGGGATAGAGTGTAGAGTGTGAGGTATAGAGTGTAGGGTATAGAGTGTATGGTATAGAGTGTATGGTATAGATTGTAGGGTATAGAGTGTAGGGTATAGAGTGTAGAGTATAGAGTGTAGAGTGTAGGGTATAGAGTGTAGGGTATAGAGTGTAGGGTATAGAGTGTAGAGTGTAGGGTATAGAGTGTAGGGTATAGAGTGTATGGTATAGAGAGTATGGTATAGATTGTAGGGTATAAAGTGTAGGGTATAGAGTGTAGAGTGTAGGGTATAGAGTGTAGAGTGTAGGGTATAGAGTGTAGGGTATAGAGTGTAAAGTGTAGGGTATAGAGTGTAGGGAATAGAGTGTAGAGTGTATGGTATAGAATGCAGGGGATATAGTGTATAGTGTGAGGTATAGAGTGTAGGGTATAGAGTGTAGGGTATAGAGTGTAGGGTATAGAGTGTAGGGTATAGAGTGTAGAGTGTAGGGTATAGAGTGTAGGGTGTAGAGTGTATGGTATAGAGTGTATGGTATAGATTGTAGGGTATAGAGTGTAGGGTATAGAGTGTAGAGTGTAGGGTATAGAGTGTAGAGTGTAGGGTATAGAGTGTAGGGTATAGAGTGTAGAGTGTAGGGTATAGAGTGTAGGGTGTAGAGTGTATGGTATAGAGTGTAGGGTATAGAGTGTAGAGTGTAGGGTATAGAGTGTAGGGTATAGAGTGTAGAGTGTAGGATATAGAGTGTAGGGTATAGAGTGTAGAGTGTGTGGTATAGAGTGCAGGGGATAGAGTGTAGAGTGTGAGGTATAGAGTGTAGGGTATAGAGTGTATGGTATAGAGTGAATGGTATAGATTGTAGGGTATAGAGTGTAGGGTATAGAGTGTAGAGTGTAGGGTATAGAGTGTAGAGTGTAGGGTATAGAGTGTATGGTATAGAGTGTATGGTATAAATTGTAGGGTATAGAGTGTAGGGTATAGAGTGTAGAGTGTAGGGTATAGAGTGTAGAGTGTAGGGTATAGAGTGTAGGGTATAGAGTGTAGAGTGTAGGGTATAGAGTGTAGAGTATAGAGTGTAGAGTGTATGGTATAGAGTGCAGGGGATAGAGTGTAGAGTGTAGGGTATAGAGTGTAGGGTATAGAGTGTAGGGTTTAGAGAGTAGGGTATAGAGTGTAGAGTGTAGGGTATAGAGTGTAGAGTGTAGGGTATAGAGTGTAGGGTATAGAGTGTAGAGTGTAGGGTATAGAGTGTAGTGTTTAGAGAGTTGGGTATTGAGTGTAGAGTATAGAGTGTAGGGTATAGAGTGTAGGGTATAGAGTGTAGAGTGTAGGGTATAAAGTGTAGAGAGTAGGGTGTAGAGTGTAGGGTATAGAGTGTAGGTTATAGAGTGTAGGGTATAGATTGTAGATTGTAGGGTGTAGAGTGTAGGGTATAGAGTGTAAGGTATAGAGTGTAGGGTATAAAGTGTATGTTTTAGAGTGTAGGGTATAGAGTGTAGAGTGTAGGGTATAGAGTGTACGGTATAGAGTGTAGCGTATAGAGTGTTTGGTACAGTGTGTAGGGTAAAGAGTGTAGAGTGTAGGCTATAGAGTGTAGGGTATAGAGTGTAGGGTAAAGAGTGTATGGTATAGAGTGTAGAGTGTAGGGTATAGAGTGTATAGTGTAGGGTATAGAGTGTATAGTGTAGGGTATAGAGTGTAGGGTATAGAGTGTATGGTATAGAGTGTAGGGAATAGAGTGTAGGCTATAGAGTGTATGATATAGAGTGTAGGGTATAGAGTGTATGGTATAGAGTGTAGGGTATAGAGTGTAGGGTATAGAGTGTATGGTATAGAGTGTATGGTATAGATTGTAGGGTATAGAGTGTAGGGTATAGAGTGTAGAGTGTAGGGTATAGAGTGTAGGGTATAGAGTGTAGATTGTATGGTATAAAGTGCAGGGGATAGAGTGTAGAGTGTGAGGTATAGAGCGTAGGGTATAGAGTGTATGGTATAGAGTGTATGGTATAGATTGTAGGGTATAGAGTGTAGGGTATAGAGTGTAGAGTATAGAGTGTAGAGTGTAGGGTATAGAGTGTAGGGTATAGAGTGTAGGGTATAGAGTGTAGAGTGTAGGGTATAGAGTGTAGGGTATAGAGTGTATGGTATAGAGAGTATGGTATAGATTGTAGGGTATAAAGTGTAGGGTATAGAGTGTAGAGTGTAGGGTATAGAGTGTAGAGTGTAGGGTATAGAGTGTAGGGTATAGAGTGTAGAGTGTAGGGTATAGAGTGTAGGGAATAGAGTGTAGAGTGTATGGTATAGAATGCAGGGGATATAGTGTATAGTGTGAGGTATAGAGTGTAGGGTATAGAGTGTAGGGTATAGAGTGTAGGGTATAGAGTGTAGGGTATAGAGTGTAGAGTGTAGGGTATAGAGTGTAGGGTGTAGAGTGTATGGTATAGAGTGTATGGTATAGATTGTAGGGTATAGAGTGTAGGGTATAGAGTGTAGAGTGTAGGGTATAGAGTGTAGAGTGTAGGGTATAGAGTGTAGGGTATAGAGTGTAGAGTGTAGGGTATAGAGTGTAGGGTGTAGAGTGTATGGTATAGAGTGTATGGTATAGATTGTAGGGTATAGAGTGTAGGGTATAGAGTGTAGAGTGTAGGGTATAGAGTGTAGGGTATAGAGTGTAGAGTGTAGGGTATAGAGTGTAGGGTATAGAGTGTAGAGAGTGTGGTATAGAGTGCAGGGGATAGAGTGTAGAGTGTGAGGTATAGAGTGTAGGGTATAGAGTGTATGGTATGGAGTGTATGGTATAGATTGTAGGGTATAGAGTGTAGGGTATAGAGTGCAGAGTGTAGGGTATAGAGTGTATGGTATAGAGTGTATGGTATAGATTGTAGGGTATAGAGTGTAGGGTATAGAGTGTAGAGTGTAGGGTATAGAGTGTAGAGTGTAGGGTATTGAGTGTAGGGTATAGAGTGTAGAGTGTATGGTATAGAGTGCAGGGGATAGAGTGTAGAGTGTGAGGTATAGAGTGTAGGGTATAGAGTGTATGGTATAGAGTGTATGGTATAGATTGTAGGGTATAGAGTGTAGGGTATAGACTGTAGAGTGTAGGGTATAGAGTGTAGAGTGTAGGGTTTAGAGTGTAGTTTATAGAGTGTAGGGTATAGAGTGTAGAGTGTAGGGTATAGAGTGTAGGGTGTAGATTGTATGGTATAGAGTGTATGGTATAGATTGTAGGGTATAGAGTGTAGGGTATAGAGTGTAGAGTGTAGGGTATAGAGTGTAAAGTGTAGGGTATAGAGTGTAGGGTATAGAGTGTAGAGTGTAGGGTATAGAGTGTAGGGAATAGAGTGTAGAGAGTGTGGTATAGAGTGCAGGGGATAGAGTGTAGAGTGTGAGGTATAGAGTGTAGGGTATAGAGTGTATGGTATGGAGTGTATGGTATAGATTGTAGGGTATAGAGTGTAGGGTATAGATTGCAGAGTGTAGGGTATAGAGTGTATGGTATAGAGTGTATGGTATAGATTGTAGGGTATAGAGTGTAGGGTATAGAGTGTAGAGTGTAGGGTATAGAGTGTAGAGTGTAGGGTATTGAGTGTAGGGTATAGAGTGTAGAGTGTATGGTATAGAGTGCAGGGGATAGAGTGTAGAGTGTGAGGTATAGAGTGTAGGGTATAGAGTGTATGGTATAGAGTGTATGGTATAGATTGTAGGGTATAGAGTGTAGGGTATAGACTGTAGAGTGTAGGGTATAGAGTGTAGAGTGTAGGGTATAGAGTGTAGGGTATAGAGTGTAGGGTATAGAGTGTAGAGTGTAGGGTATAGAGTGTAGGGTATAGAGTGTAGGGTATAGAGTGTAGAGTGTAGGGTATAGAGTGTAGGGTATAGAGTGTAGAGTGTATGGTATAGAGTGCAGGGGATATAGTGTAGAGTGTGAGGTATAGAGTGTAGGGTACAGAGTGTATGGAATAAAGTGTAGGGTATAGAGTGTAGGGTACAGAGTGTAGTGTATAGAGTGTAGAGTGTAGGGTATAGAGTGTAGGGTGTAGAGTGTATGGTACAGAGTGTAGGGTATAGAGTGTAGAGTGTAGGGTATAGAGTGTAGGGTATAGAGTGTAGAGTGTAGGATATAGAGTGTAGGGTATAGAGTGTAGAGTGTGTGGTATAGAGTGCAGGGGATAGAGTGTAGAGTGTGAGGTATAGAGTGTAGGGTATAGAGTGTATGGTATAGAGTGAATGGTATAGATTGTAGGGTATATTGTGTAGGGTATAGAGTGTAGAGTGTAGGGTATAGAGTGTAGAGTGTAGGGTATAGAGTGTATGGTATAGAGTGTATGGTATAGATTGTAGGGTATAGAGTGTAGAGTGTAGGGTATAGAGTGTAGAGTGTAGGGTATAGAGTGTAGGGTATAGAGTGTAGAGTGTAGGGTATAGAGTGTAGAGTATAGAGTGTAGAGTGTATGGTATAGAGTGCAGGGGATAGAGTGTAGAGTGTAGGGTATAGAGTGTAGGGTATAGAGTGTAGAGTGTAGGGTATAGAGTGTAGGGTTTAGAGAGTAGGGTATAGAGTGTAGAGTGTAGGGTATAGAGTGTAGAGTGTAGGGTATAGAGTGTAGGGTATAGAGTGTAGAGTGTAGGGTATAGAGTGTAGTGTTTAGAGAGTTGGGTATTGAGTGTAGAGTATAGAGTGTAGGGTATAGAGTGTAGGGTATAGAGTGTAGAGTGTAGGGTATAAAGTGTAGAGAGTAGGGTGTAGAGTGTAGGGTATAGAGTGTAGGTTATAGAGTGTAGGGTATAGATTGTAGATTGTAGGGTGTAGAGTGTAGGGTATAGAGTGTAAGGTATAGAGTGTAGGGTATAAAGTGTATGTTTTAGAGTGTAGGGTATAGAGTTTAGAGTGTAGGGTATAAAGTGTACGGTATAGAGTGTAGCGTATAGAGTGTTTGGTACAGTGTGTAGGGTAAAGAGTGTAGAGTGTAGGCTATAGAGTGTAGGGTATAGAGTGTAGGGTAAAGAGTGTATGGTATAGAGTGTAGAGTGTAGGGTATAGAGTGTATAGTGTAGGGTATAGAGTGTATAGTGTAGGGTATAGAGTGTAGGGTATAGAGTGTATGGTATAGAGTGTAGGGAATAGAGTGTAGGCTATAGAGTGTATGATATAGAGTGTAGGGTATAGAGTGTATGGTATAGAGTGTAGGGTATAGAGTGTAGGGTATAGAGTGTATGGTATAGAGTGTATGGTATAGATTGTAGGGTATAGAGTGTAGGGTATAGAGTGCAGAGTGTAGGGTATAGAGTGTAGGGTATAGAGTGTAGAGTGTATGGTATAAAGTGCAGGGGATAGAGTGTAGAGTGTGAGGTATAGAGTGTAGGGTATAGAGTGTATGGTATAGAGTGTATGGTATAGATTGTAGGGTATAGAGTGTAGGGTATAGAGTGTAGAGTATAGAGTGTAGAGTGTAGGGTATAGAGTGTAGGGTATAGAGTGTAGGGTATAGAGTGTAGAGTGTAGGGTATAGAGTGTAGGGTATAGAGTGTATGGTATAGAGAGTATGGTATAGATTGTAGGGTATAAAGTGTAGGGTATAGAGTGTAGAGTGTAGGGTATAGAGTGTAGAGTGTAGGGTATAGAGTGTAGGGTATAGAGTGTAGAGTGTAGGGTATAGAGTGTAGGGAATAGAGTGTAGAGTGTATGGTATAGAATGCAGGGGATATAGTGTATAGTGTGAGGTATAGAGTGTAGGGTATAGAGTGTAGGGTATAGAGTGTAGGGTGTAGAGTGTAGGGTATAGAGTGTAGGGTGTAGAGTGTATGGTATAGAGTGTATGGTATAGATTGTAGGGTATAGAGTGTAGGGTATAGAGTGTAGAGTGTAGGGTATAGAGTGTAGAGTGTAGGGTATAGAGTGTAGGGTATAGAGTGTAGAGTGTAGGGTATAGAGTGTAGGGTATAGAGTGTAGAGAGTGTGGTATAGAGTGCATGGGATAGAGTGTAGAGTGTGAGGTATAGAGTGTAGGGTATAGAGTGTATGGTATGGAGTGTATGGTATAGATTGTAGGGTATAGAGTGTAGGGTATAGAGTGCAGAGTGTAGGGTATAGAGTGTATGGTAAAGAGTGTATGGTATAGATTGTAGGGTATAGAGTGTAGGGTATAGACTGTAGAGTGTAGGGTATAGAGTGTAGAGTGTAGGGTTTAGAGTGTAGTTTATAGAGTGTAGGGTATAGAGTGTAGAGTGTAGGGTATAGAGTGTAGGGTGTAGAGTGTATGGTATAGAGTGTATGGTATAGATTGTAGGGTATAGAGTGTAGGGTATAGAGTGTAGAGTGTAGGGTATAGAGTGTAGAGTGTAGGGTATAGAGTGTAGGGTATAGAGTGTAGAGTGTAGGGTATAGAGTGTAGGGTATAGAGTGTAGAGAGTGTGGTATAGAGTGCAAGGGATAGAGTGTAGAGTGTGAGGTATAGAGTGTAGGGTATAGAGTGTATGGTATGGAGTGTATGGTATAGATTGTAGGGTATAGAGTGTAGGGTATAGAGTGCAGAGTGTAGGGTATAGAGTGTATGGTATAGAGTGTATGGTATAGATTGTAGGGTATAGAGTGTAGGGTATAGAATGTAGAGTGTAGGGTATAGAGTGTAGAGTGTAGGGTATTGAGTGTGGGGTATAGAGTGTAGAGTGTATGGTATAGAGTGCAGGGGATAGAGTGTAGAGTGTGAGGTATAGAGTGTAGGGTATAGAGTGTATGGTATAGAGTGTATGGTATAGATTGTAGGGTATAGAGTGTAGGGTATAGACTGTAGAGTGTAGGGTATAGAGTGTAGAGTGTAGGGTTTAGAGTGTAGTTTATAGAGTGTAGGGTATAGAGTGTAGAGTGTAGGGTATAGAATGTAGGGTGTAGAGTGTATGGTATAGAGTGTATGGTATAGATTGTAGGGTATAGAGTGTAGGGTATAGAGTGTAGAGTGTAGGGTATAGAGTGTAGAGTGTAGGGTATAGAGTGTAGGGTATAGAGTGTAGAGTGTAGGGTATAGAGTGTAGGGTATAGAGTGTAGAGAGTGTGGTATAGAGTGCAGGGGATAGAGTGTAGAGTGTGAGGTATAGAGTGTAGGGTATAGAGTGTATGGTATGGAGTGTATGGTATAGAATGTAGGGTATAGAGTGTAGGGTATAGAGTGCAGAGTGTAGGGTATAGAGTGTATGGTATAGAGTGTATGGTATAGATTGTAGGGTATAGAGTGTAGGGTATAGAGTGTAGAATGTAGGGTATAGAGTGTAGAGTGTAGGGTATTGAGTGTAGGGTATAGAGTGTAGAGTGTATGGTATAGAGTGCAGGGGATAGAGTGGAGAGTGTGAGGTATAGAGTGTAGGGTATAGAGTGTATGGTATAGAGTGTATGGTATAGATTGTAGGGTATAGAGTGTAGGGTATAGACTGTAGAGTGTAGGGTATAGAGTGTCGAGTGTAGGGTTTAGAGTGTAGTTTATAGAGTGTAGGGTATAGAGTGTAGAGTGTAGGGTATAGAGGGTAGGGTATAGAGTGTATGGTATAGAGTGTATGGTATAGATTGTAGGGTATAGAGTGTAGGGTATAGAGTGTAGAGTGTAGGGAATAGAGTGTAGAGTGTGAGGTATAGAGTGTAGGGTATAGAGTGTATGGTAAGGAGTGTATGGTATAGATTGTAGGGTATAGAGTGTAGGGTATAGAGTGTAGAGTGTAGGGTATAAAGTGTAGAGTGTAGGGTATAGAGTGTAGAGTGTAGGGTATAGAATGTAGGGTATATAGTGTAGAGTGTATGGTATAGAGTGCAGGGGATAGAGTGTAGAGTGTGAGGTATAGAGTGTAGGGTATAGAGTGTATGGTATAGAGTGTATGGTATAGATTATAGGGAATAGAGTGTAGGGTATAGAGTGTAGATTGTAGGGTATAGAGTGTAGAGTGTAGGGTATAGAGTGTAGGGTATAGAGTGTAGGGTATAGAGTGTAGAGTGTAGGGTATAGAGGGTAGGGTATAGAGTGTATGGTATAGAGTGTATGGTATAGATTGTAGGGTATAGAGTGTAGGGTATAGAGTGTAGAGTGTAGGGTATAGAGTGTAGAGTGTATGGTATAGAGTGCAGGGGATAGAGTGTAGAGTGTGAGGTATAGAGTGTAGGGTATAGAGTGTATGGTATAGAGTGTAGGGTATAGAGTGTAGGGTATAGAGTGTAGGGTATAGAGTGTAGTGTGTAGAGTGTATGGTATAGAGTGTATGGTATAGATTGTAGGGTATAGAGTGTAGGGTATAGAGTGTAGAGTGTAGGGTGTAGAGTGTAGTGTATAGAGTGTAGGGTATAGAGTGTAGAGTGTAGGGTATAGAGTGTAGGGTATAGAGTGTAGGGTATAGAGTGTAGGGTGTAGAGTGTAGGGTATAGAGTGTAGGGTATAGAGTGTAGAGTGTAGGGTATAGAGTGTAGAGTGTAGGGTATAGAGTGTAGGGTATAGAGTGTAGAGTGTAGGGTATAGAGTGTAGGGTATAGAGTGTAGAGTGTATGGTATAGTGTGTATGGTATAGAGTGTATGATATAGATTGTAGGGTATAGAGTGTAGGGTATAGAGTGTAGGGTATAGAGTGTAGAGTGTAGGGTATAGAGTGTACGGTATAGAGTGTATGGTAAAGAGTGTAGGGTATAGAGTGTAGAGTGTAGGGTATAAAGTGTAGAGAGTAGGGTATAGAGTGTAGGGTATAGAGTGTAGGTTATATAGTGTAGGGTATAGAGTGTAGAGTGTAGGGTGTAGAGTATATGGGTATAGAGTGTAGGGTATAGAGTGTAGAGTGTAGGGTATAAAGTGTAGAGAGTAGGGTATAGAGTGTAGGGTATAGAGTGTAGGTTATAGAGTGTAGGGTATAGAGTGTGGAGTGTAGGGTGTAGATTGTAGGTTATAGAGTGTAGAGTGTAGGGTATAAAGTGTAGAGAGTAGGGTATAGAGTGTATGTTATATAGTGTAGGGTATAGAGTATAGAGTGTAGGGTGTAGAGTATAGGGTATAGAATGTAGGGTATAGAGTGTAGAATGTAGGGTATAAAGTGTAGAGAGTAGGGTATAGAGTGTAGGGTATAGAGTGTAGGTTATAGAGTGTAGGGTATAGAGTGTGGAGTGTAGGGTGTAGATTGTAGGTTATAGAGTGTAGATTGTAGGGTATGAAGTGTAGAGAGTAGGGTATAGAGTGTAGGGTATAGAGTGTAGGTTATAGAGTGTAGGGTATAGAGTGTAGAGTGTAGGGTGTAGAGTGTAGGGTATAGAGTGTAAGGTATAGAGTGTAGGGTATAAAGTGTATGTTATAGAGTGTAGGGTATAGAGTGTAGAGTGTAGGGTATAGAGTGTAGGGTATAGAGTGTAGGCTATAGAGTGTATGGTATAGAGTGTAGGGTATAGAGTGTAGAGTGTATGGTATAGAGTGTAGGGTTTAGAGTGTAGGGTATGGAGTGTAGGGTATAGATTGTAGGGTATAGAGTGTAGAGTGTAGGGTATAGAGTGTAGGGTATAGAGTGTATGGTATAGAGTGTAGAGTGTAGGGTATAGAGTGTATATTGTAGGGTAAAAAGTGTAGGGTATAGAGAGTATGGTATAGAGTGTAGGGAATAGAGTGTAGAGTGTAGGGTATAGAGTGTAGAGTGTAGGGTATAGAGTGTAGGGTATAGAGTGTAGAGTGTAGGGTATAAAGTGTAGAGAGTAGGGTAAAGAGTGTAGGGTATAGAGTGTAGGTTATAGAGTGTAGGGTATAAAGTGTAGAGTGTAGGGTGTAGAGTGTAGGGTATAGAGTGTAAGGTATAGAGTGTAGGGTGTAAAGTGTATGTTATAGAGTGTAGGTTATAGAGTGTAGAGCGTAGGGTATAGAGTGTAGGGTATAAAGTGTAGGGTATAGAGTGTAGGGTATAAAGTGTAGGGTATAGAGTGTAGATTGTAGGGTATAGAGTCTATAGTATAGAGTGTAGAGTGTAGGGTATAGAGTGTATAGTGTAGGGTAAAGAGTGTAGGGTATAGAGTGTATGGTATAGAGTGTAGGGAATAGAGTGTATAGTGTAGGGTATAGAGTGTATGGTATAGACTGTAGGGTATAGAGTCTAGAGTGTAGGGTATAGAGTGTAGGGTATAGAGTATAGGGTATAGAGTGTAGAGTGTAGGGATTAGAGTGTAGGGTATAGAGTGTAGGGTATAGAGTGTAGAATGTACGGTATAGAGTGTATGGTATAGAGTATAGAGTGTAGGGTATAGAGTATAGAGTGTAGGGTATAGAGTGTAGGGTATAGAGTGTAAAGTGTAGAGTGTATGGTATAGAGTGTATGGTATAGATTGTAGGGTATAGAGTGTAGAGTGTAGGGTATAGAGTGTAGGGTATAGAGTGTAGAGTGTAGGGTATTGAGTGTAGGGTATAGAGTGTAGAGTGTATGGTATAGAGTGCAGGGGATAGAGTGTAGAGTGTAGGGTATAGAGTGTAGGGTATAGAGTGTAGAGTGTAGGGTATAGAGTGTAGGGTTTAGAGAGTAGGGTATAGAGTGTAGAGTGTAGGGTATAGAGTGTAGAGTGTAGGGTATAGAGTGTAGGGTATAGAGTGTAGAGTGTTGGGTATAGAGTGTAGTGTTTAGAGAGTTGGGTATTGAGTGTAGAGTATAGAGTGTAGGGTATAGAGTGTAGGGTATAGAGTGTAGAGTGTAGGGTATAAAGTGTAGAGAGTAGGGTGTAGAGTGTAGGGTATAGAGTGTAGGTTATAGAGTGTAGGGTATAGATTGTAGATTGTAGGGTGTAGAGTGTAGGGTATAGAGTGTAAGGTATAGAGTGTAGGGTATAAAGTGTATGTTTTAGAGTGTAGGGTATAGAGTGTAGAGTGTAGGGTATAAAGTGTACGGTATAGAGTGTAGCGTATAGAGTGTTTGGTACAGTGTGTAGGGTAAAGAGTGTAGAGTGTAGGCTATAGAGTGTAGGGTATAGAGTGTAGGGTAAAGAGTGTATGGTATAGAGTGTAGAGTGTAGGGTATAGAGTGTATAGTGTAGGGTATAGAGTGTATAGTGTAGGGTATAGAGTGTAGGGTATAGAGTGTATGGTATAGAGTGTAGGGTATAGAGTGTATGGTATAGAGTGTATGGTATAGATTGTAGGGTATAGAGTGTAGGGTAAAGAGTGTATGGTATAGAGTGTAGAGTGTAGGGTATAGAGTGTATAGTGTAGGGTATAGAGTGTATAGTGTAGGGAATAGAGTGTAGGCTATAGAGTGTATGATATAGAGTGTAGGGTATAGAGTGTATGGTATAGAGTGTAGGGTATAGAGTGTAGGGTATAGAGTGTATGGTATAGAGTGTATGGTATAGAGTGTAGGGTATAGAGTGTAGGCTATAGAGTGTATGGTATAGAGTGTAGGGTATAGAGTGTAGAGTGTATGGTATAGAGTGTAGGGTTTAGAGTGTAGGGTATGGAGTGTAGGGTATAGATTGTAGGGTATAGAGTGTAGAGTGTAGGGTATAGAGTGTAGGGTATAGAGTGTATGGTATAGAGTGTAGAGTGTAGGGTATAGAGTGTATATTGTAGGGTAAAAAGTGTAGGGTATAGAGAGTATGGTATAGAGTGTAGGGAATAGAGTGTAGAGTGTAGGGTATAGAGTGTAGAGTGTAGGGTATAGAGTGTAGGGTATAGAGTGTAGAGTGTAGGGTATAAAGTGTAGAGAGTAGGGTAAAGAGTGTAGGGTATAGAGTGTAGGTTATAGAGTGTAGGGTATAAAGTGTAGAGTGTAGGGTGTAGAGTGTAGGGTATAGAGTGTAAGGTATAGAGTGTAGGGTGTAAAGTGTATGTTATAGAGTGTAGGTTATAGAGTGTAGAGCGTAGGGTATAGAGTGTAGGGTATAAAGTGTAGGGTATAGAGTGTAGGGTATAAAGTGTAGGGTATAGAGTGTAGATTGTAGGGTATAGAGTCTATAGTATAGAGTGTAGAGTGTAGGGTATAGAGTGTATAGTGTAGGGTAAAGAGTGTAGGGTATAGAGTGTATGGTATAGAGTGTAGGGAATAGAGTGTATAGTGTAGGGTATAGAGTGTATGGTATAGACTGTAGGGTATAGAGTCTAGAGTGTAGGGTATAGAGTGTAGGGTATAGAGTATAGGGTATAGAGTGTAGAGTGTAGGGATTAGAGTGTAGGGTATAGAGTGTAGGGTATAGAGTGTAGAATGTACGGTATAGAGTGTATGGTATAGAGTATAGAGTGTAGGGTATAGAGTATAGAGTGTAGGGTATAGAGTGTAGGGTATAGAGTGTAAAGTGTAGAGTGTATGGTATAGAGTGTATGGTATAGATTGTAGGGTATAGAGTGTAGAGTGTAGGGTATAGAGTGTAGAGTGTAGGGTATAGAGTGTAGGGTATAGAGTGTAGAGTGTAGGGTATAGAGTGTAGAGTATAGAGTGTAGAGTGTATGGTATAGAGTGCAGGGGATAGAGTGTAGAGTGTAGGGTATAGAGTGTAGGGTATAGAGTGTAGAGTGTAGGGTATAGAGTGTAGGGTTTAGAGAGTAGGGTATAGAGTGTAGAGTGTAGGGTATAGAGTGTAGAGTGTAGGGTATAGAGTGTAGGGTATAGAGTGTAGAGTGTAGGGTATAGAGTGTAGTGTTTAGAGAGTTGGGTATTGAGTGTAGAGTATAGAGTGTAGGGTATAGAGTGTAGGGTATAGAGTGTAGAGTGTAGGGTATAAAGTGTAGAGAGTAGGGTGTAGAGTGTAGGGTATAGAGTGTAGGTTATAGAGTGTAGGGTATAGATTGTAGATTGTAGGGTGTAGAGTGTAGGGTATAGAGTGTAAGGTATAGAGTGTAGGGTATAAAGTGTATGTTTTAGAGTGTAGGGTATAGAGTGTAGAGTGTAGGGTATAAAGTGTACGGTATAGAGTGTAGCGTATAGAGTGTTTGGTACAGTGTGTAGGGTAAAGAGTGTAGAGTGTAGGCTATAGAGTGTAGGGTATAGAGTGTAGGGTAAAGAGTGTATGGTATAGAGTGTAGAGTGTAGGGTATAGAGTGTATAGTGTAGGGTATAGAGTGTATAGTGTAGGGTATAGAGTGTAGGGTATAGAGTGTATGGTATAGAGTGTAGGGTATAGAGTGTATGGTATAGAGTGTATGGTATAGATTGTAGGGTATAGAGTGTAGGGTAAAGAGTGTATGGTATAGAGTGTAGAGTGTAGGGTATAGAGTGTATAGTGTAGGGTATAGAGTGTATAGTGTAGGGAATAGAGTGTAGGCTATAGAGTGTATGATATAGAGTGTAGGGTATAGAGTGTATGGTATAGAGTGTAGGGTATAGAGTGTAGGGTATAGAGTGTATGGTATAGAGTGTATGGTATAGATTGTAGGGTATAGAGTGTAGGGTATAGAGTGCAGAGTGTAGGGTATAGAGTGTAGGGTATAGAGTGTAGAGTGTATGGTATAAAGTGCAGGGGATAGAGTGTAGAGTGTGAGGTATAGAGTGTAGGGTATAGAGTGTATGGTATAGAGTGTATGGTATAGATTGTAGGGTATAGAGTGTAGGGTATAGAGTGTAGAGTATAGAGTGTAGAGTGTAGGGTATAGAGTGTAGGGTATAGAGTGTAGGGTATAGAGTGTAGAGTGTAGGGTATAGAGTGTAGGGTATAGAGTGTATGGTATAGAGAGTATGGTATAGATTGTAGGGTATAAAGTGTAGGGTATAGAGTGTAGAGTGTAGGGTATAGAGTGTAGAGTGTAGGGTATAGAGTGTAGGGTATAGAGTGTAGAGTGTAGGGTATAGAGTGTAGGGAATAGAGTGTAGAGTGTATGGTATAGAATGCAGGGGATATAGTGTATAGTGTGAGGTATAGAGTGTAGGGTATAGAGTGTAGGGTATAGAGTGTAGGGTATAGAGTGTAGGGTGTAGAGTGTAGGGTATAGAGTGTAGGGTGTAGAGTGTATGGTATAGAGTGTATGGTATAGATTGTAGGGTATAGAGTGTAGGGTATAGAGTGTAGAGTGTAGGGTATAGAGTGTAGAGTGTAGGGTATAGAGTGTAGGGTATAGAGTGTAGAGTGTAGGGTATAGAGTGTAGGGTATAGAGTGTAGAGAGTGTGGTATAGAGTGCATGGGATAGAGTGTAGAGTGTGAGGTACAGAGTGTAGGGTATAGAGTGTATGGTATGGAGTGTATGGTATAGATTGTAGGGTATAGAGTGTAGGGTATAGAGTGCAGAGTGTAGGGTATAGAGTGTATGGTAAAGAGTGTATGGTATAGATTGTAGGGTATAGAGTGTAGGGTATAGACTGTAGAGTGTAGGGTATAGAGTGTAGAGTGTAGGGTTTAGAGTGTAGTTTATAGAGTGTAGGGTATAGAGTGTAGAGTGTAGGGTATAGAGTGTAGGGTGTAGAGTGTATGGTATAGAGTGTATGGTATAGATTGTAGGGTATAGAGTGTAGGGTATAGAGTGTAGAGTGTAGGGTATAGAGTGTAGAGTGTAGGGTATAGAGTGTAGGGTATAGAGTGTAGAGTGTAGGGTATAGAGTGTAGGGTATAGAGTGTAGAGAGTGTGGTATAGAGTGCAGGGGATAGAGTGTAGAGTGTGAGGTATAGAGTGTAGGGTATAGAGTGTATGGTATGGAGTGTATGGTATAGATTGTAGGGTATAGAGTGTAGGGTATAGAGTGCAGAGTGTAGGGTATAGAGTGTATGGTATAGAGTGTATGGTATAGATTGTAGGGTATAGAGTGTAGGGTATAGAGTGTAGAGTGTAGGGTATAGAGTGTAGAGTGTAGGGTATTGAGTGTAGGGTATAGAGTGTAGAGTGTATGGTATAGAGTGCAGGGGATAGAGTGTAGAGTGTGAGGTATAGAGTGTAGGGTATAGAGTGTATGGTATAGAGTGTATGGTATAGATTGTAGGGTATAGAGTGTAGGGTATAGACTGTAGAGTGTAGGGTATAGAGTGTAGAGTGTAGGGTTTAGAGTGTAGTTTATAGAGTGTAGGGTATAGAGTGTAGAGTGTAGGGTATAGAGTGTAGGGTGTAGAGTGTATGGTATAGAGTGTATGGTATAGATTGTAGGGTATAGAGTGTAGGGTATAGAGTGTAGAGTGTAGGGTATAGAGTGTAGAGTGTAGGGTATAGAGTGTAGGGTATAGAGTGTAGAGTGTAGGGTATAGAGTGTAGGGTATAGAGTGTAGAGAGTGTGGTATAGAGTGCAGGGGATAGAGTGTAGAGTGTGAGGTATAGAGTGTAGGGTATAGAGTGTATGGTATGGAGTGTATGGTATAGATTGTAGGGTATAGAGTGTAGGGTATAGAGTGCAGAGTGTAGGGTATAGAGTGTATGGTATAGAGTGTATGGTATAGATTGTAGGGTATAGAGTGTAGGGTATAGAGTGTAGAATGTAGGGTATAGAGTGTAGAGTGTAGGGTATTGAGTGTAGGGTATAGAGTGTAGAGTGTATGGTATAGAGTGCAGGGGATAGAGTGTAGAGTGTGAGGTATAGCGTGTAGGGTATAGAGTGTATGGTATAGAGTGTATGGTATAGATTGTAGGGTATAGAGTGTAGGGTATAGACTGTAGAGTGTAGGGTATAGAGTGTAGAGTGTAGGGTTTAGAGTGTAGTTTATAGAGTGTAGGGTATAGAGTGTAGAGTGTAGGGTATAGAGGGTAGGGTATAGAGTGTATGGTATAGAGTGTATGGTATAGATTGTAGGGTATAGAGTGTAGGGTATAGAGTGTAGAGTGTAGGGAATAGAGTGTAGAGTGTGAGGAATAGAGTGTAGGGTATAGAGTGTATGGTAAGGAGTGTATGGTATAGATTGTAGGGTATAGAGTGTAGGGTATAGAGTGTAGAGTGTAGGGTATAAAGTGTAGAGTGTAGGGTATAGAGTGTAGAGTGTAGGGTATAGAATGTAGGGTATAGAGTGTAGAGTGTATGGTATAGAGTGCAGGGGATAGAGTGTAGAGTGTGAGGTATAGAGTGTAGGGTATAGAGTGTATGGTATAGAGTGTATGGTATAGATTATAGGGAATAGAGTGTAGGGTATAGAGTGTAGATTGTAGGGTATAGAGTGTAGAGTGTAGGGTATAGAGTGTAGGGTATAGAGTGTAGGGTATAAAGTGTAGAGTGTAGGGTATAGAGGGTAGGGTATAGAGTGTATGGTATAGAGTGTATGGTATAGATTGTAGGGTATAGAGTGTAGGGTATAGAGTGTAGAGTGTAGGGTATAGAGTGTAGAGTGTATGGTATAGAGTGCAGGGGATAGAGTGTAGAGTGTGAGGTATAGAGTGTAGGGTATAGAGTGTATGGTATAGAGTGTAGGGTATAGAGTGTAGGGTATAGAGTGTAGGGTATAGAGTGTAGTGTGTAGAGTGTATGGTATAGAGTGTATGGTATAGATTGTAGGGTATAGAGTGTAGGGTATAGAGTGTAGGGTATAGAGTGTAGGGTGTAGAGTGTAGGGTATAGAGTGTAGGGTATAGAGTGTAGAGTGTAGGGTATAGAGTGTAGAGTGTAGGGTATAGAGTGTAGGGTATAGAGTGTAGAGTGTAGGGTATAGAGTGTAGGGTATAGAGTGTAGAGTGTATGGTATAGTGTGTATGGTATAGAGTGTATGATATAGATTGTAGGGTATAGAGTGTAGGGTATAGAGTGTAGGGTATAGAGTGTAGAGTGTAGGGTATAGAGTGTACGGTATAGAGTGTATGGTAAAGAGTGTAGGGTATAGAGTGTAGAGTGTAGGGTATAAAGTGTAGAGAGTAGGGTATAGAGTGTAGGGTATAGAGTGTAGGTTATATAGTGTAGGGTATAGAGTGTAGAGTGTAGGGTGTAGAGTATAGGGTATAGAGTGTAGGGTATAGAGTGTAGAGTGTAGGGTATAAAGTGTAGAGAGTAGGGTATAGAGTGTAGGGTATAGAGTGTAGGTTATAGAGTGTAGGGTATAGAGTGTGGAGTGTAGGGTGTAGATTGTAGGTTATAGAGTGTAGAGTGTAGGGTATAAAGTGTAGAGAGTAGGGTATAGAGTGTATGTTATATAGTGTAGGGTATAGAGTGTAGAGTGTAGGGTGTAGAGTATAGGGTATAGAATGTAGGGTATAGAGTGTAGAATGTAGGGTATAAAGTGTAGAGAGTAGGGTATAGAGTGTAGGGTATAGAGTGTAGGTTATAGAGTGTAGGGTATAGAGTGTGGAGTGTAGGGTGTAGATTGTAGGTTATAGAGTGTAGATTGTAGGGTATGAAGTGTAGAGAGTAGGGTATAGAGTGTAGGTTATAGAGTGTAGGTTATAGAGTGTAGGGTATAGAGTGTAGAGTGTAGGGTGTAGAGTGTAGGGTATAGAGTGTAAGGTATAGAGTGTAGGGTATAAAGTGTATGTTATAGAGTGTAGGGTATAGAGTGTAGAGTGTAGGGTATAGAGTGTAGGGTATAGAGTGTAGGCTATAGAGTGTATGGTATAGAGTGTAGGGTATAGAGTGTAGAGTGTATGGTATAGAGTGTAGGGTTTAGAGTGTAGGGTATGGAGTGTAGGGTATAGATTGTAGGGTATAGAGTGTAGAGTGTAGGGTATAGAGTGTAGGGTATAGAGTGTATGGTATAGAGTGTAGAGTGTAGGGTATAGAGTGTATATTGTAGGGTAAAAAGTGTAGGGTATAGAGAGTATGGTATAGAGTGTAGGGAATAGAGTGTAGAGCGTAGGGTATAGAAAGTAGGGTATAGAGTGTAAAGTGTATGGTATAGAGTGTAGGGGATAGAGTGTATGGTATAGAGTGTATGGTATAGAGTGTAGGGTAGAGAATGTAGGGTATAGAGTGTAGAGTGTAGGGTATATAGTGTAGGGTGTAGAGTGTAGGGTATAGAGTGTAGAGTGTATGGTATAGAGTGTAGGGGATAGAGTGTATGGTATAGAGTGTATGGTATAGAGTGTATGGTATAGATTGTAGGGTATAGAGTGTAGGATATCGAGTGTAGAGTGTAGGGTATAGAGTGTAGGGTATAGAGTGTAGGGTATAGAGTGTAGGGTGTTGAGTGTAGGGTATAGAGTGTAGGGTATAGGGTGTAGGGTATAGAGTGTAGGGTGTAGAGTGTAGGGTATAGAGTGTAGGGTATAGAGTGTAGGGTATAGAGTGTAGGGTATAGCGTGTAGGGTATAGAGTGAAGGGTATAGAGTGTAGAGTGTAGGGTATAGAGTGTAGAGTGTAGGGTATAGAGTGTAGGGTATAGAGCGTAGGGTGTAGGGTATAGAGTGTAGTGTATAGAGTGTATGGAATAGAGTGTAGGGTATAGAGTGTAGAGTGTAGGGTATAGAGTGTAGGGTATAGAGGGTATGGAATAGAGTGTTGGGTATAGAGTGTAGAGTGTAGAGTATAGAGTGTAGGGTATAGAGTGTATGGAATAGAGTGTTGGGTATAGAGTGTAGAGTGTAGGGTATAGAGTGTAGGGTATAGAGTGTAGGGTATAGAGTGTAGAGTGTAGGGTATAGAGTGTAGGGTATAGAGTGTATGGTATAGAGTGTATGGTATAGATTGTAGGGTATAGAGTGTAGGGTATAGAGTGTAGAGTGTAGGGTATAGAGTGTAGAGTGTAGGGTATAGAGTGTAGGGTGTAGAGTGTATGGTATAGAGTGTAGGGTATAGAGTGTAGAGTGTAGGGTATAGAGTGTAGGGTATAGAGTGTAGAGTGCAGGATATAGAGTGTAGGGTATAGAGTGTAGAGTGTGTGGTATAGAGTGCAGGGGATAGAGTGTAGAGTGTGAGGTATAGAGTGTAGGGTATAGAGTGTATGGTATAGAGTGAATGGTATAGATTGTAGGGTATAGAGTGTAGGGTATAGAGTGTAGGGTATAGAGTGTAGAGTGTAGGGTATAGAGTGTATGGTATAGAGTGTATGGTATAAATTGTAGGGTATAGAGTGTAGGGTATAGAGTGTAGAGTGTAGGGTATAGAGTGTAGAGTGTAGGGTATAGAGTGTAGGGTATAGAGTGTAGAGTGTAGGGTATAGAGTGTAGAGTATAGAGTGTAGAGTGTATGGTATAGAGTGCAGGGGATAGAGTGTAGAGTGTAGGGTATAGAGTGTAGGGTATAGAGTGTAGGGTTTAGAGAGTAGGGTATAGAGTGTAGAGTGTAGGGTATAGAGTGTAGAGTGTAGGGTATAGAGTGTAGGGTATAGAGTGTAGAGTGTAGGGTATAGAGTGTAGTGTTTAGAGAGTTGGGTATTGAGTGTAGAGTATAGAGTGTAGGGTATAGAGTGTAGGGTATAGAGTGTAGAGTGTAGGGTATAAAGTGTAGAGAGTAGGGTGTAGAGTGTAGGGTATAGAGTGTAGGTTATAGAGTGTAGGGTATAGATTGTAGATTGTAGAGTGTAGAGTGTAGGGTATAGAGTGTAAGGTATAGAGTGTAGGGTATAAAGTGTATGTTTTAGAGTGTAGGGTATAGAGTGTAGAGTGTAGGGTATAGAGTGTACGGTATAGAGTGTAGCGTATAGAGTGTTTGGTACAGTGTGTAGGGTAAAGAGTGTAGAGTGTAGGCTATAGAGTGTAGGGTATAGAGTGTAGGGTAAAGAGTGTATGGTATAGAGTGTAGAGTGTAGGGTATAGAGTGTATAGTGTAGGGTATAGAGTGTATAGTGTAGGGTATAGAGTGTAGGGTATAGAGTGTATGGTATAGAGTGTAGGGAATAGAGTGTAGGCTATAGAGTGTATGATATAGAGTGTAGGGTATAGAGTGTATGGTATAGAGTGTAGGGTATAGAGTGTAGGGTATAGAGTGTATGGTATAGAGTGTATGGTATAGATTGTAGGGTATAGAGTGTAGGGTATAGAGTGTAGAGTGTAGGGTATAGAGTGTAGGGTATAGAGTGTAGATTGTATGGTATAAAGTGCAGGGGATAGAGTGTAGAGTGTGAGGTATAGAGTGTAGGGTATAGAGTGTATGGTATAGAGTGTATGGTATAGATTGTAGGGTATAGAGTGTAGGGTATAGAGTGTAGAGTATAGAGTGTAGAGTGTAGGGTATAGAGTGTAGGGTATAGAGTGTAGGGTATAGAGTGTAGAGTGTAGGGTATAGAGTGTAGGGTATAGAGTGTATGGTATAGAGAGTATGGTATAGATTGTAGGGTATAAAGTGTAGGGTATAGAGTGTAGAGTGTAGGGTATAGAGTGTAGAGTGTAGGGTATAGAGTGTAGGGTATAGAGTGTAAAGTGTAGGGTATAGAGTGTAGGGAATAGAGTGTAGAGTGTATGGTATAGAATGCAGGGGATATAGTGTATAGTGTGAGGTATAGAGTGTAGGGTATAGAGTGTAGGGTATAGAGTGTAGGGTATAGAGTGTAGGGTATAGAGTGTAGAGTGTAGGGTATAGAGTGTAGGGTGTAGAGTGTATGGTATAGAGTGTATGGTATAGATTGTAGGGTATAGAGTGTAGGGTATAGAGTGTAGAGTGTAGGGTATAGAGTGTAGAGTGTAGGGTATAGAGTGTAGGGTATAGAGTGTAGAGTGTAGGGTATAGAGTGTAGGGTGTAGAGTGTATGGTATAGAGTGTAGGGTATAGAGTGTAGAGTGTAGGGTATAGAGTGTAGGGTATAGAGTGTAGAGTGTAGGATATAGAGTGTAGGGTATAGAGTGTAGAGTGTGTGGTATAGAGTGCAGGGGATAGAGTGTAGAGTGTGAGGTATAGAGTGTAGGGTATAGAGTGTATGGTATAGAGTGAATGGTATAGATTGTAGGGTATAGAGTGTAGGGTATAGAGTGTAGAGTGTAGGGTATAGAGTGTAGAGTGTAGGGTATAGAGTGTATGGTATAGAGTGTATGGTATAAATTGTAGGGTATAGAGTGTAGGGTATAGAGTGTAGAGTGTAGGGTATAGAGTGTAGAGTGTAGGGTATAGAGTGTAGGGTATAGAGTGTAGAGTGTAGGGTATAGAGTGTAGAGTATAGAGTGTAGAGTGTATGGTATAGAGTGCAGGGGATAGAGTGTAGAGTGTAGGGTATAGAGTGTAGGGTATAGAGTGTAGGGTTTAGAGAGTAGGGTATAGAGTGTAGAGTGTAGGGTATAGAGTGTAGAGTGTAGGGTATAGAGTGTAGGGTATAGAGTGTAGAGTGTAGGGTATAGAGTGTAGTGTTTAGAGAGTTGGGTATTGAGTGTAGAGTATAGAGTGTAGGGTATAGAGTGTAGGGTATAGAGTGTAGAGTGTAGGGTATAAAGTGTAGAGAGTAGGGTGTAGAGTGTAGGGTATAGAGTGTAGGTTATAGAGTGTAGGGTATAGATTGTAGATTGTAGGGTGTAGAGTGTAGGGTATAGAGTGTAAGGTATAGAGTGTAGGGTATAAAGTGTATGTTTTAGAGTGTAGGGTATAGAGTGTAGAGTGTAGGGTATAGAGTGTACGGTATAGAGTGTAGCGTATAGAGTGTTTGGTACAGTGTGTAGGGTAAAGAGTGTAGAGTGTAGGCTATAGAGTGTAGGGTATAGAGTGTAGGGTAAAGAGTGTATGGTATAGAGTGTAGAGTGTAGGGTATAGAGTGTATAGTGTAGGGTATAGAGTGTATAGTGTAGGGTATAGAGTGTAGGGTATAGAGTGTATGGTATAGAGTGTAGGGAATAGAGTGTAGGCTATAGAGTGTATGATATAGAGTGTAGGGTATAGAGTGTATGGTATAGAGTGTAGGGTATAGAGAGTAGGGTATAGAGTGTATGGTATAGAGTGTATGGTATAGATTGTAGGGTATAGAGTGTAGGGTATAGAGTGTAGAGTGTAGGGTATAGAGTGTAGGGTATAGAGTGTAGATTGTATGGTATAAAGTGCAGGGGATAGAGTGTAGAGTGTGAGGTATAGAGCGTAGGGTATAGAGTGTATGGTATAGAGTGTATGGTATAGATTGTAGGGTATAGAGTGTAGGGTATAGAGTGTAGAGTATAGAGTGTAGAGTGTAGGGTATAGAGTGTAGGGTATAGAGTGTAGGGTATAGAGTGTAGAGTGTAGGGTATAGAGTGTAGGGTATAGAGTGTATGGTATAGAGAGTATGGTATAGATTGTAGGGTATAAAGTGTAGGGTATAGAGTGTAGAGTGTAGGGTATAGAGTGTAGAGTGTAGGGTATAGAGTGTAGGGTATAGAGTGTAGAGTGTAGGGTATAGAGTGTAGGGAATAGAGTGTAGAGTGTATGGTATAGAATGCAGGGGATATAGTGTATAGTGTGAGGTATAGAGTGTAGGGTATAGAGTGTAGGGTATAGAGTGTAGGGTATAGAGTGTAGGGTATAGAGTGTAGAGTGTAGGGTATAGAGTGTAGGGTGTAGAGTGTATGGTATAGAGTGTATGGTATAGATTGTAGGGTATAGAGTGTAGGGTATAGAGTGTAGAGTGTAGGGTATAGAGTGTAGAGTGTAGGGTATAGAGTGTAGGGTATAGAGTGTAGAGTGTAGGGTATAGAGTGTAGGGTATAGAGTGTAGAGAGTGTGGTATAGAGTGCATGGGATAGAGTGTAGAGTGTGAGGTATAGAGTGTAGGGTATAGAGTGTATGGTATGGAGTGTATGGTATAGATTGTAGGGTATAGAGTGTAGGGTATAGAGTGCAGAGTGTAGGGTATAGAGTGTATGGTATAGAGTGTATGGTATAGATTGTAGGGTATAGAGTGTAGGGTATAGACTGTAGAGTGTAGGGTATAGAGTGTAGAGTGTAGGGTTTAGAGTGTAGTTTATAGAGTGTAGGGTATAGAGTGTAGAGTGTAGGGTATAGAGTGTAGGGTGTAGAGTGTATGGTATAGAGTGTATGGTATAGATTGTAGGGTATAGAGTGTAGGGTATAGAGTGTAGAGTGTAGGGTATAGAGTGTAGGGTATAGAGTGTAGAGTGTAGGGTATAGAGTGTAGGGTATAGAGTGTAGAGAGTGTGGTATAGAGTGCAGGGGATAGAGTGTAGAGTGTGAGGTATAGAGTGTAGGGTATAGAGTGTATGGTATGGAGTGTATGGTATAGATTGTAGGGTATAGAGTGTAGGGTATAGAGTGCAGAGTGTAGGGTATAGAGTGTATGGTATAGAGTGTATGGTATAGATTGTAGGGTATAGAGTGTAGGGTATAGAGTGTAGAGTGTAGGGTATAGAGTGTAGAGTGTAGGGTATTGAGTGTAGGGTATAGAGTGTAGAGTGTATGGTATAGAGTGCAGGGGATAGAGTGTAGAGTGTGAGGTATAGAGTGTAGGGTATAGAGTGTATGGTATAGAGTGTATGGTATAGATTGTAGGGTATAGAGTGTAGGGTATAGACTGTAGAGTGTAGGGTATAGAGTGTAGAGTGTAGGGTTTAGAGTGTAGTTTATAGAGTGTAGGGTATAGAGTGTAGAGTGTAGGGTATAGAGTGTAGGGTGTAGATTGTATGGTATAGAGTGTATGGTATAGATTGTAGGGTATAGAGTGTAGGGTATAGAGTGTAGAGTGTAGGGTATAGAGTGTAAAGTGTAGGGTATAGAGTGTAGGGTATAGAGTGTAGAGTGTAGGGTATAGAGTGTAGGGAATAGAGTGTAGAGAGTGTGGTATAGAGTGCAGGGGATAGAGTGTAGAGTGTGAGGTATAGAGTGTAGGGTATAGAGTGTATGGTATGGAGTGTATGGTATAGATTGTAGGGTATAGAGTGTAGGGTATAGATTGCAGAGTGTAGGGTATAGAGTGTATGGTATAGAGTGTATGGTATAGATTGTAGGGTATAGAGTGTAGGGTATAGAGTGTAGAGTGTAGGGTATAGAGTGTAGAGTGTAGGGTATTGAGTGTAGGGTATAGAGTGTAGAGTGTATGGTATAGAGTGCAGGGGATAGAGTGTAGAGTGTGAGGTATAGAGTGTAGGGTATAGAGTGTATGGTATAGAGTGTATGGTATAGATTGTAGGGTATAGAGTGTAGGGTATAGACTGTAGAGTGTAGGGTATAGAGTGTAGAGTGTAGGGTATAGAGTGTAGGGTATAGAGTGTAGGGTATAGAGTGTAGAGTGTAGGGTATAGAGTGTAGGGTATAGAGTGTAGGGTATAGAGTGTAGAGTGTAGGGTATAGAGTGTAGAGTATAGAGTGTAGAGTGTATGGTATAGAGTGCAGGGGATATAGTGTAGAGTGTGAGGTATAGAGTGTAGGGTACATAGTGTATGGAATAAAGTGTAGGGTATAGAGTGTAGGGTACAGAGTGTAGTGTATAGAGTGTAGAGTGTAGGGTATAGAGTGTAGGGTGTAGAGTGTATGGTATAGAGTGTAGGGTATAGAGTGTAGAGTGTAGGGTATAGAGTGTAGGGTATAGAGTGTAGAGTGTAGGATATAGAGTGTAGGGTATAGAGTGTAGAGTGTGTGGTATAGAGTGCAGGGGATAGAGTGTAGAGTGTGAGGTATAGAGTGTAGGGTATAGAGTGTATGGTATAGAGTGAATGGTATAGATTGTAGGGTATATTGTGTAGGGTATAGAGTGTAGAGTGTAGGGTATAGAGTGTAGAGTGTAGGGTATAGAGTGTATGGTATAGAGTGTATGGTATAGATTGTAGGGTATAGAGTGTAGAGTGTAGGGTATAGAGTGTAGAGTGTAGGGTATAGAGTGTAGGGTATAGAGTGTAGAGTGTAGGGTATAGAGTGTAGAGTATAGAGTGTAGAGTGTATGGTATAGAGTGCAGGGGATAGAGTGTAGAGTGTAGGGTATAGAGTGTAGGGTATAGAGTGTAGAGTGTAGGGTATAGAGTGTAGGGTTTAGAGAGTAGGGTATAGAGTGTAGAGTGTAGGGTATAGAGTGTAGAGTGTAGGGTATAGAGTGTAGGGTATAGAGTGTAGAGTGTAGGGTATAGAGTGTAGTGTTTAGAGAGTTGGGTATTGAGTGTAGAGTATAGAGTGTAGGGTATAGAGTGTAGGGTATAGAGTGTAGAGTGTAGGGTATAAAGTGTAGAGAGTAGGGTGTAGAGTGTAGGGTATAGAGTGTAGGTTATAGAGTGTAGGGTATAGATTGTAGATTGTAGGGTGTAGAGTGTAGGGTATAGAGTGTAAGGTATAGAGTGTAGGGTATAAAGTGTATGTTTTAGAGTGTAGGGTATAGAGTTTAGAGTGTAGGGTATAAAGTGTACGGTATAGAGTGTAGCGTATAGAGTGTTTGGTACAGTGTGTAGGGTAAAGAGTGTAGAGTGTAGGCTATAGAGTGTAGGGTATAGAGTGTAGGGTAAAGAGTGTATGGTATAGAGTGTAGAGTGTAGGGTATAGAGTGTATAGTGTAGGGTATAGAGTGTATAGTGTAGGGTATAGAGTGTAGGGTATAGAGTGTATGGTATAGAGTGTAGGGAATAGAGTGTAGGCTATAGAGTGTATGATATAGAGTGTAGGGTATAGAGTGTATGGTATAGAGTGTAGGGTATAGAGTGTAGGGTATAGAGTGTATGGTATAGAGTGTATGGTATAGATTGTAGGGTATAGAGTGTAGGGTATAGAGTGCAGAGTGTAGGGTATAGAGTGTAGGGTATAGAGTGTAGAGTGTATGGTATAAAGTGCAGGGGATAGAGTGTAGAGTGTGAGGTATAGAGTGTAGGGTATAGAGTGTATGGTATAGAGTGTATGGTATAGATTGTAGGGTATAGAGTGTAGGGTATAGAGTGTAGAGTATAGAGTGTAGAGTGTAGGGTATAGAGTGTAGGGTATAGAGTGTAGGGTATAGAGTGTAGAGTGTAGGGTATAGAGTGTAGGGTATAGAGTGTATGGTATAGAGAGTATGGTATAGATTGTAGGGTATAAAGTGTAGGGTATAGAGTGTAGAGTGTAGGGTATAGAGTGTAGAGTGTAGGGTATAGAGTGTAGGGTATAGAGTGTAGAGTGTAGGGTATAGAGTGTAGGGAATAGAGTGTAGAGTGTATGGTATAGAATGCAGGGGATATAGTGTATAGTGTGAGGTATAGAGTGTAGGGTATAGAGTGTAGGGTATAGAGTGTAGGGTGTAGAGTGTAGGGTATAGAGTGTAGGGTGTAGAGTGTATGGTATAGAGTGTATGGTATAGATTGTAGGGTATAGAGTGTAGGGTATAGAGTGTAGAGTGTAGGGTATAGAGTGTAGAGTGTAGGGTATAGAGTGTAGGGTATAGAGTGTAGAGTGTAGGGTATAGAGTGTAGGGTATAGAGTGTAGAGAGTGTGGTATAGAGTGCATGGGATAGAGTGTAGAGTGTGAGGTATAGAGTGTAGGGTATAGAGTGTATGGTATGGAGTGTATGGTATAGATTGTAGGGTATAGAGTGTAGGGTATAGAGTGCAGAGTGTAGGGTATAGAGTGTATGGTAAAGAGTGTATGGTATAGATTGTAGGGTATAGAGTGTAGGGTATAGACTGTAGAGTGTAGGGTATAGAGTGTAGAGTGTAGGGTTTAGAGTGTAGTTTATAGAGTGTAGGGTATAGAGTGTAGAGTGTAGGGTATAGAGTGTAGGGTGTAGAGTGTATGGTATAGAGTGTATGGTATAGATTGTAGGGTATAGAGTGTAGGGTATAGAGTGTAGAGTGTAGGGTATAGAGTGTAGAGTGTAGGGTATAGAGTGTAGGGTATAGAGTGTAGAGTGTAGGGTATAGAGTGTAGGGTATAGAGTGTAGAGAGTGTGGTATAGAGTGCAAGGGATAGAGTGTAGAGTGTGAGGTATAGAGTGTAGGGTATAGAGTGTATGGTATGGAGTGTATGGTATAGATTGTAGGGTATAGAGTGTAGGGTATAGAGTGCAGAGTGTAGGGTATAGAGTGTATGGTATAGAGTGTATGGTATAGATTGTAGGGTATAGAGTGTAGGGTATAGAATGTAGAGTGTAGGGTATAGAGTGTAGAGTGTAGGGTATTGAGTGTGGGGTATAGAGTGTAGAGTGTATGGTATAGAGTGCAGGGGATAGAGTGTAGAGTGTGAGGTATAGAGTGTAGGGTATAGAGTGTATGGTATAGAGTGTATGGTATAGATTGTAGGGTATAGAGTGTAGGGTATAGACTGTAGAGTGTAGGGTATAGAGTGTAGAGTGTAGGGTTTAGAGTGTAGTTTATAGAGTGTAGGGTATAGAGTGTAGAGTGTAGGGTATAGAATGTAGGGTGTAGAGTGTATGGTATAGAGTGTATGGTATAGATTGTAGGGTATAGAGTGTAGGGTATAGAGTGTAGAGTGTAGGGTATAGAGTGTAGAGTGTAGGGTATAGAGTGTAGGGTATAGAGTGTAGAGTGTAGGGTATAGAGTGTAGGGTATAGAGTGTAGAGAGTGTGGTATAGAGTGCAGGGGATAGAGTGTAGAGTGTGAGGTATAGAGTGTAGGGTATAGAGTGTATGGTATGGAGTGTATGGTATAGAATGTAGGGTATAGAGTGTAGGGTATAGAGTGCAGAGTGTAGGGTATAGAGTGTATGGTATAGAGTGTATGGTATAGATTGTAGGGTATAGAGTGTAGGGTATAGAGTGTAGAATGTAGGGTATAGAGTGTAGAGTGTAGGGTATTGAGTGTAGGGTATAGAGTGTAGAGTGTATGGTATAGAGTGCAGGGGATAGAGTGGAGAGTGTGAGGTATAGAGTGTAGGGTATAGAGTGTATGGTATAGAGTGTATGGTATAGATTGTAGGGTATAGAGTGTAGGGTATAGACTGTAGAGTGTAGGGTATAGAGTGTCGAGTGTAGGGTTTAGAGTGTAGTTTATAGAGTGTAGGGTATAGAGTGTAGAGTGTAGGGTATAGAGGGTAGGGTATAGAGTGTATGGTATAGAGTGTATGGTATAGATTGTAGGGTATAGAGTGTAGGGTATAGAGTGTAGAGTGTAGGGAATAGAGTGTAGAGTGTGAGGTATAGAGTGTAGGGTATAGAGTGTATGGTAAGGAGTGTATGGTATAGATTGTAGGGTATAGAGTGTAGGGTATAGAGTGTAGAGTGTAGGGTATAAAGTGTAGAGTGTAGGGTATAGAGTGTAGAGTGTAGGGTATAGAATGTAGGGTATATAGTGTAGAGTGTATGGTATAGAGTGCAGGGGATAGAGTGTAGAGTGTGAGGTATAGAGTGTAGGGTATAGAGTGTATGGTATAGAGTGTATGGTATAGATTATAGGGAATAGAGTGTAGGGTATAGAGTGTAGATTGTAGGGTATAGAGTGTAGAGTGTAGGGTATAGAGTGTAGGGTATAGAGTGTAGGGTATAGAGTGTAGAGTGTAGGGTATAGAGGGTAGGGTATAGAGTGTATGGTATAGAGTGTATGGTATAGATTGTAGGGTATAGAGTGTAGGGTATTGAGTGTAGAGTGTAGGGTATAGAGTGTAGAGTGTATGGTATAGAGTGCAGGGGATAGAGTGTAGAGTGTGAGGTATAGAGTGTAGGGTATAGAGTGTATGGTATAGAGTGTAGGGTATAGAGTGTAGGGTATAGAGTGTAGGGTATAGAGTGTAGTGTGTAGAGTGTATGGTATAGAGTGTATGGTATAGATTGTAGGGTATAGAGTGTAGGGTATAGAGTGTAGAGTGTAGGGTGTAGAGTGTAGTGTATAGAGTGTAGGGTATAGAGTGTAGAGTGTAGGGTATAGAGTGTAGGGTATAGAGTGTAGGGTATAGAGTGTAGGGTGTAGAGTGTAGGGTATAGAGTGTAGGGTATAGAGTGTAGAGTGTAGGGTATAGAGTGTAGAGTGTAGGGTATAGAGTGTAGGGTATAGAGTGTAGAGTGTAGGGTATAGAGTGTAGGGTATAGAGTGTAGAGTGTATGGTATAGTGTGTATGGTATAGAGTGTATGATATAGATTGTAGGGTATAGAGTGTAGGGTATAGAGTGTAGGGTATAGAGTGTAGAGTGTAGGGTATAGAGTGTACGGTATAGAGTGTATGGTAAAGAGTGTAGGGTATAGAGTGTAGAGTGTAGGGTATAAAGTGTAGAGAGTAGGGTATAGAGTGTAGGGTATAGAGTGTAGGTTATATAGTGTAGGGTATAGAGTGTAGAGTGTAGGGTGTAGAGTATATGGGTATAGAGTGTAGGGTATAGAGTGTAGAGTGTAGGGTATAAAGTGTAGAGAGTAGGGTATAGAGTGTAGGGTATAGAGTGTAGGTTATAGAGTGTAGGGTATAGAGTGTGGAGTGTAGGGTGTAGATTGTAGGTTATAGAGTGTAGAGTGTAGGGTATAAAGTGTAGAGAGTAGGGTATAGAGTGTATGTTATATAGTGTAGGGTATAGAGTATAGAGTGTAGGGTGTAGAGTATAGGGTATAGAATGTAGGGTATAGAGTGTAGAATGTAGGGTATAAAGTGTAGAGAGTAGGGTATAGAGTGTAGGGTATAGAGTGTAGGTTATAGAGTGTAGGGTATAGAGTGTGGAGTGTAGGGTGTAGATTGTAGGTTATAGAGTGTAGATTGTAGGGTATGAAGTGTAGAGAGTAGGGTATAGAGTGTAGGGTATAGAGTGTAGGTTATAGAGTGTAGGGTATAGAGTGTAGAGTGTAGGGTGTAGAGTGTAGGGTATAGAGTGTAAGGTATAGAGTGTAGGGTATAAAGTGTATGTTATAGAGTGTAGGGTATAGAGTGTAGAGTGTAGGGTATAGAGTGTAGGGTATAGAGTGTAGGCTATAGAGTGTATGGTATAGAGTGTAGGGTATAGAGTGTAGAGTGTATGGTATAGAGTGTAGGGTTTAGAGTGTAGGGTATGGAGTGTAGGGTATAGATTGTAGGGTATAGAGTGTAGAGTGTAGGGTATAGAGTGTAGGGTATAGAGTGTATGGTATAGAGTGTAGAGTGTAGGGTATAGAGTGTATATTGTAGGGTAAAAAGTGTAGGGTATAGAGAGTATGGTATAGAGTGTAGGGAATAGAGTGTAGAGTGTAGGGTATAGAGTGTAGAGTGTAGGGTATAGAGTGTAGGGTATAGAGTGTAGAGTGTAGGGTATAAAGTGTAGAGAGTAGGGTAAAGAGTGTAGGGTATAGAGTGTAGGTTATAGAGTGTAGGGTATAAAGTGTAGAGTGTAGGGTGTAGAGTGTAGGGTATAGAGTGTAAGGTATAGAGTGTAGGGTGTAAAGTGTATGTTATAGAGTGTAGGTTATAGAGTGTAGAGCGTAGGGTATAGAGTGTAGGGTATAAAGTGTAGGGTATAGAGTGTAGGGTATAAAGTGTAGGGTATAGAGTGTAGATTGTAGGGTATAGAGTCTATAGTATAGAGTGTAGAGTGTAGGGTATAGAGTGTATAGTGTAGGGTAAAGAGTGTAGGGTATAGAGTGTATGGTATAGAGTGTAGGGAATAGAGTGTATAGTGTAGGGTATAGAGTGTATGGTATAGACTGTAGGGTATAGAGTCTAGAGTGTAGGGTATAGAGTGTAGGGTATAGAGTATAGGGTATAGAGTGTAGAGTGTAGGGATTAGAGTGTAGGGTATAGAGTGTAGGGTATAGAGTGTAGAATGTACGGTATAGAGTGTATGGTATAGAGTATAGAGTGTAGGGTATAGAGTATAGAGTGTAGGGTATAGAGTGTAGGGTATAGAGTGTAAAGTGTAGAGTGTATGGTATAGAGTGTATGGTATAGATTGTAGGGTATAGAGTGTAGAGTGTAGGGTATAGAGTGTAGAGTGTAGGGTATAGAGTGTAGGGTATAGAGTGTAGAGTGTAGGGTATAGAGTGTAGAGTATAGAGTGTAGAGTGTATGGTATAGAGTGCAGGGGATAGAGTGTAGAGTGTAGGGTATAGAGTGTAGGGTATAGAGTGTAGAGTGTAGGGTATAGAGTGTAGGGTTTAGAGAGTAGGGTATAGAGTGTAGAGTGTAGGGTATAGAGTGTAGAGTGTAGGGTATAGAGTGTAGGGTATAGAGTGTAGAGTGTTGGGTATAGAGTGTAGTGTTTAGAGAGTTGGGTATTGAGTGTAGAGTATAGAGTGTAGGGTATAGAGTGTAGGGTATAGAGTGTAGAGTGTAGGGTATAAAGTGTAGAGAGTAGGGTGTAGAGTGTAGGGTATAGAGTGTAGGTTATAGAGTGTAGGGTATAGATTGTAGATTGTAGGGTGTAGAGTGTAGGGTATAGAGTGTAAGGTATAGAGTGTAGGGTATAAAGTGTATGTTTTAGAGTGTAGGGTATAGAGTGTAGAGTGTAGGGTATAAAGTGTACGGTATAGAGTGTAGCGTATAGAGTGTTTGGTACAGTGTGTAGGGTAAAGAGTGTAGAGTGTAGGCTATAGAGTGTAGGGTATAGAGTGTAGGGTAAAGAGTGTATGGTATAGAGTGTAGAGTGTAGGGTATAGAGTGTATAGTGTAGGGTATAGAGTGTATAGTGTAGGGTATAGAGTGTAGGGTATAGAGTGTATGGTATAGAGTGTAGGGTATAGAGTGTATGGTATAGAGTGTATGGTATAGATTGTAGGGTATAGAGTGTAGGGTAAAGAGTGTATGGTATAGAGTGTAGAGTGTAGGGTATAGAGTGTATAGTGTAGGGTATAGAGTGTATAGTGTAGGGAATAGAGTGTAGGCTATAGAGTGTATGATATAGAGTGTAGGGTATAGAGTGTATGGTATAGAGTGTAGGGTATAGAGTGTAGGGTATAGAGTGTATGGTATAGAGTGTATGGTATAGAGTGTAGGGTATAGAGTGTAGGCTATAGAGTGTATGGTATAGAGTGTAGGGTATAGAGTGTAGAGTGTATGGTATAGAGTGTAGGGTTTAGAGTGTAGGGTATGGAGTGTAGGGTATAGATTGTAGGGTATAGAGTGTAGAGTGTAGGGTATAGAGTGTAGGGTATAGAGTGTATGGTATAGAGTGTAGAGTGTAGGGTATAGAGTGTATATTGTAGGGTAAAAAGTGTAGGGTATAGAGAGTATGGTATAGAGTGTAGGGAATAGAGTGTAGAGTGTAGGGTATAGAGTGTAGAGTGTAGGGTATAGAGTGTAGGGTATAGAGTGTAGAGTGTAGGGTATAAAGTGTAGAGAGTAGGGTAAAGAGTGTAGGGTATAGAGTGTAGGTTATAGAGTGTAGGGTATAAAGTGTAGAGTGTAGGGTGTAGAGTGTAGGGTATAGAGTGTAAGGTATAGAGTGTAGGGTGTAAAGTGTATGTTATAGAGTGTAGGTTATAGAGTGTAGAGCGTAGGGTATAGAGTGTAGGGTATAAAGTGTAGGGTATAGAGTGTAGGGTATAAAGTGTAGGGTATAGAGTGTAGATTGTAGGGTATAGAGTCTATAGTATAGAGTGTAGAGTGTAGGGTATAGAGTGTATAGTGTAGGGTAAAGAGTGTAGGGTATAGAGTGTATGGTATAGAGTGTAGGGAATAGAGTGTATAGTGTAGGGTATAGAGTGTATGGTATAGACTGTAGGGTATAGAGTCTAGAGTGTAGGGTATAGAGTGTAGGGTATAGAGTATAGGGTATAGAGTGTAGAGTGTAGGGATTAGAGTGTAGGGTATAGAGTGTAGGGTATAGAGTGTAGAATGTACGGTATAGAGTGTATGGTATAGAGTATAGAGTGTAGGGTATAGAGTATAGAGTGTAGGGTATAGAGTGTAGGGTATAGAGTGTAAAGTGTAGAGTGTATGGTATAGAGTGTATGGTATAGATTGTAGGGTATAGAGTGTAGAGTGTAGGGTATAGAGTGTAGAGTGTAGGGTATAGAGTGTAGGGTATAGAGTGTAGAGTGTAGGGTATAGAGTGTAGAGTATAGAGTGTAGAGTGTATGGTATAGAGTGCAGGGGATAGAGTGTAGAGTGTAGGGTATAGAGTGTAGGGTATAGAGTGTAGAGTGTAGGGTATAGAGTGTAGGGTTTAGAGAGTAGGGTATAGAGTGTAGAGTGTAGGGTATAGAGTGTAGAGTGTAGGGTATAGAGTGTAGGGTATAGAGTGTAGAGTGTAGGGTATAGAGTGTAGTGTTTAGAGAGTTGGGTATTGAGTGTAGAGTATAGAGTGTAGGGTATAGAGTGTAGGGTATAGAGTGTAGAGTGTAGGGTATAAAGTGTAGAGAGTAGGGTGTAGAGTGTAGGGTATAGAGTGTAGGTTATAGAGTGTAGGGTATAGATTGTAGATTGTAGGGTGTAGAGTGTAGGGTATAGAGTGTAAGGTATAGAGTGTAGGGTATAAAGTGTATGTTTTAGAGTGTAGGGTATAGAGTGTAGAGTGTAGGGTATAAAGTGTACGGTATAGAGTGTAGCGTATAGAGTGTTTGGTACAGTGTGTAGGGTAAAGAGTGTAGAGTGTAGGCTATAGAGTGTAGGGTATAGAGTGTAGGGTAAAGAGTGTATGGTATAGAGTGTAGAGTGTAGGGTATAGAGTGTATAGTGTAGGGTATAGAGTGTATAGTGTAGGGTATAGAGTGTAGGGTATAGAGTGTATGGTATAGAGTGTAGGGTATAGAGTGTATGGTATAGAGTGTATGGTATAGATTGTAGGGTATAGAGTGTAGGGTAAAGAGTGTATGGTATAGAGTGTAGAGTGTAGGGTATAGAGTGTATAGTGTAGGGTATAGAGTGTATAGTGTAGGGAATAGAGTGTAGGCTATAGAGTGTATGATATAGAGTGTAGGGTATAGAGTGTATGGTATAGAGTGTAGGGTATAGAGTGTAGGGTATAGAGTGTATGGTATAGAGTGTATGGTATAGATTGTAGGGTATAGAGTGTAGGGTATAGAGTGCAGAGTGTAGGGTATAGAGTGTAGGGTATAGAGTGTAGAGTGTATGGTATAAAGTGCAGGGGATAGAGTGTAGAGTGTGAGGTATAGAGTGTAGGGTATAGAGTGTATGGTATAGAGTGTATGGTATAGATTGTAGGGTATAGAGTGTAGGGTATAGAGTGTAGAGTATAGAGTGTAGAGTGTAGGGTATAGAGTGTAGGGTATAGAGTGTAGGGTATAGAGTGTAGAGTGTAGGGTATAGAGTGTAGGGTATAGAGTGTATGGTATAGAGAGTATGGTATAGATTGTAGGGTATAAAGTGTAGGGTATAGAGTGTAGAGTGTAGGGTATAGAGTGTAGAGTGTAGGGTATAGAGTGTAGGGTATAGAGTGTAGAGTGTAGGGTATAGAGTGTAGGGAATAGAGTGTAGAGTGTATGGTATAGAATGCAGGGGATATAGTGTATAGTGTGAGGTATAGAGTGTAGGGTATAGAGTGTAGGGTATAGAGTGTAGGGTATAGAGTGTAGGGTGTAGAGTGTAGGGTATAGAGTGTAGGGTGTAGAGTGTATGGTATAGAGTGTATGGTATAGATTGTAGGGTATAGAGTGTAGGGTATAGAGTGTAGAGTGTAGGGTATAGAGTGTAGAGTGTAGGGTATAGAGTGTAGGGTATAGAGTGTAGAGTGTAGGGTATAGAGTGTAGGGTATAGAGTGTAGAGAGTGTGGTATAGAGTGCATGGGATAGAGTGTAGAGTGTGAGGTACAGAGTGTAGGGTATAGAGTGTATGGTATGGAGTGTATGGTATAGATTGTAGGGTATAGAGTGTAGGGTATAGAGTGCAGAGTGTAGGGTATAGAGTGTATGGTAAAGAGTGTATGGTATAGATTGTAGGGTATAGAGTGTAGGGTATAGACTGTAGAGTGTAGGGTATAGAGTGTAGAGTGTAGGGTTTAGAGTGTAGTTTATAGAGTGTAGGGTATAGAGTGTAGAGTGTAGGGTATAGAGTGTAGGGTGTAGAGTGTATGGTATAGAGTGTATGGTATAGATTGTAGGGTATAGAGTGTAGGGTATAGAGTGTAGAGTGTAGGGTATAGAGTGTAGAGTGTAGGGTATAGAGTGTAGGGTATAGAGTGTAGAGTGTAGGGTATAGAGTGTAGGGTATAGAGTGTAGAGAGTGTGGTATAGAGTGCAGGGGATAGAGTGTAGAGTGTGAGGTATAGAGTGTAGGGTATAGAGTGTATGGTATGGAGTGTATGGTATAGATTGTAGGGTATAGAGTGTAGGGTATAGAGTGCAGAGTGTAGGGTATAGAGTGTATGGTATAGAGTGTATGGTATAGATTGTAGGGTATAGAGTGTAGGGTATAGAGTGTAGAGTGTAGGGTATAGAGTGTAGAGTGTAGGGTATTGAGTGTAGGGTATAGAGTGTAGAGTGTATGGTATAGAGTGCAGGGGATAGAGTGTAGAGTGTGAGGTATAGAGTGTAGGGTATAGAGTGTATGGTATAGAGTGTATGGTATAGATTGTAGGGTATAGAGTGTAGGGTATAGACTGTAGAGTGTAGGGTATAGAGTGTAGAGTGTAGGGTTTAGAGTGTAGTTTATAGAGTGTAGGGTATAGAGTGTAGAGTGTAGGGTATAGAGTGTAGGGTGTAGAGTGTATGGTATAGAGTGTATGGTATAGATTGTAGGGTATAGAGTGTAGGGTATAGAGTGTAGAGTGTAGGGTATAGAGTGTAGAGTGTAGGGTATAGAGTGTAGGGTATAGAGTGTAGAGTGTAGGGTATAGAGTGTAGGGTATAGAGTGTAGAGAGTGTGGTATAGAGTGCAGGGGATAGAGTGTAGAGTGTGAGGTATAGAGTGTAGGGTATAGAGTGTATGGTATGGAGTGTATGGTATAGATTGTAGGGTATAGAGTGTAGGGTATAGAGTGCAGAGTGTAGGGTATAGAGTGTATGGTATAGAGTGTATGGTATAGATTGTAGGGTATAGAGTGTAGGGTATAGAGTGTAGAATGTAGGGTATAGAGTGTAGAGTGTAGGGTATTGAGTGTAGGGTATAGAGTGTAGAGTGTATGGTATAGAGTGCAGGGGATAGAGTGTAGAGTGTGAGGTATAGCGTGTAGGGTATAGAGTGTATGGTATAGAGTGTATGGTATAGATTGTAGGGTATAGAGTGTAGGGTATAGACTGTAGAGTGTAGGGTATAGAGTGTAGAGTGTAGGGTTTAGAGTGTAGTTTATAGAGTGTAGGGTATAGAGTGTAGAGTGTAGGGTATAGAGGGTAGGGTATAGAGTGTATGGTATAGAGTGTATGGTATAGATTGTAGGGTATAGAGTGTAGGGTATAGAGTGTAGAGTGTAGGGAATAGAGTGTAGAGTGTGAGGAATAGAGTGTAGGGTATAGAGTGTATGGTAAGGAGTGTATGGTATAGATTGTAGGGTATAGAGTGTAGGGTATAGAGTGTAGAGTGTAGGGTATAAAGTGTAGAGTGTAGGGTATAGAGTGTAGAGTGTAGGGTATAGAATGTAGGGTATAGAGTGTAGAGTGTATGGTATAGAGTGCAGGGGATAGAGTGTAGAGTGTGAGGTATAGAGTGTAGGGTATAGAGTGTATGGTATAGAGTGTATGGTATAGATTATAGGGAATAGAGTGTAGGGTATAGAGTGTAGATTGTAGGGTATAGAGTGTAGAGTGTAGGGTATAGAGTGTAGGGTATAGAGTGTAGGGTATAAAGTGTAGAGTGTAGGGTATAGAGGGTAGGGTATAGAGTGTATGGTATAGAGTGTATGGTATAGATTGTAGGGTATAGAGTGTAGGGTATAGAGTGTAGAGTGTAGGGTATAGAGTGTAGAGTGTATGGTATAGAGTGCAGGGGATAGAGTGTAGAGTGTGAGGTATAGAGTGTAGGGTATAGAGTGTATGGTATAGAGTGTAGGGTATAGAGTGTAGGGTATAGAGTGTAGGGTATAGAGTGTAGTGTGTAGAGTGTATGGTATAGAGTGTATGGTATAGATTGTAGGGTATAGAGTGTAGGGTATAGAGTGTAGGGTATAGAGTGTAGGGTGTAGAGTGTAGGGTATAGAGTGTAGGGTATAGAGTGTAGAGTGTAGGGTATAGAGTGTAGAGTGTAGGGTATAGAGTGTAGGGTATAGAGTGTAGAGTGTAGGGTATAGAGTGTAGGGTATAGAGTGTAGAGTGTATGGTATAGTGTGTATGGTATAGAGTGTATGATATAGATTGTAGGGTATAGAGTGTAGGGTATAGAGTGTAGGGTATAGAGTGTAGAGTGTAGGGTATAGAGTGTACGGTATAGAGTGTATGGTAAAGAGTGTAGGGTATAGAGTGTAGAGTGTAGGGTATAAAGTGTAGAGAGTAGGGTATAGAGTGTAGGGTATAGAGTGTAGGTTATATAGTGTAGGGTATAGAGTGTAGAGTGTAGGGTGTAGAGTATAGGGTATAGAGTGTAGGGTATAGAGTGTAGAGTGTAGGGTATAAAGTGTAGAGAGTAGGGTATAGAGTGTAGGGTATAGAGTGTAGGTTATAGAGTGTAGGGTATAGAGTGTGGAGTGTAGGGTGTAGATTGTAGGTTATAGAGTGTAGAGTGTAGGGTATAAAGTGTAGAGAGTAGGGTATAGAGTGTATGTTATATAGTGTAGGGTATAGAGTGTAGAGTGTAGGGTGTAGAGTATAGGGTATAGAATGTAGGGTATAGAGTGTAGAATGTAGGGTATAAAGTGTAGAGAGTAGGGTATAGAGTGTAGGGTATAGAGTGTAGGTTATAGAGTGTAGGGTATAGAGTGTGGAGTGTAGGGTGTAGATTGTAGGTTATAGAGTGTAGATTGTAGGGTATGAAGTGTAGAGAGTAGGGTATAGAGTGTAGGTTATAGAGTGTAGGTTATAGAGTGTAGGGTATAGAGTGTAGAGTGTAGGGTGTAGAGTGTAGGGTATAGAGTGTAAGGTATAGAGTGTAGGGTATAAAGTGTATGTTATAGAGTGTAGGGTATAGAGTGTAGAGTGTAGGGTATAGAGTGTAGGGTATAGAGTGTAGGCTATAGAGTGTATGGTATAGAGTGTAGGGTATAGAGTGTAGAGTGTATGGTATAGAGTGTAGGGTTTAGAGTGTAGGGTATGGAGTGTAGGGTATAGATTGTAGGGTATAGAGTGTAGAGTGTAGGGTATAGAGTGTAGGGTATAGAGTGTATGGTATAGAGTGTAGAGTGTAGGGTATAGAGTGTATATTGTAGGGTAAAAAGTGTAGGGTATAGAGAGTATGGTATAGAGTGTAGGGAATAGAGTGTAGAGTGTAGGGTATAGAGTGTAGAGTGTAGGGTATAGAGTGTAGGGTATAGAGTGTAGAGTGTAGGGTATAAAGTGTAGAGAGTAGGGTAAAGAGTGTAGGGTATAGAGTGTAGGTTATAGAGTGTAGGGTATAAAGTGTAGAGTGTAGGGTGTAGAGTGTAGGGTATAGAGTGTAAGGTATAGAGTGTAGGGTGTAAAGTGTATGTTATAGAGTGTAGGTTATAGAGTGTAGAGCGTAGGGTATAGAGTGTAGGGTATAAAGTGTAGGGTATAGAGTGTAGGGTATAAAGTGTAGGGTATAGAGTGTAGATTGTAGGGTATAGAGTCTATAGTATAGAGTGTAGAGTGTAGGGTATAGAGTGTATAGTGTAGGGTAAAGAGTGTAGGGTATAGAGTGTATGGTATAGAGTGTAGGGAATAGAGTGTATAGTGTAGGGTATAGAGTGTATGGTATAGACTGTAGGGTATAGAGTCTAGAGTGTAGGGTATAGAGTGTAGGGTATAGAGTATAGGGTATAGAGTGTAGAGTGTAGGGATTAGAGTGTAGGGTATAGAGTGTAGGGTATAGAGTGTAGAATGTACGGTATAGAGTGTATGGTATAGAGTATAGAGTGTAGGGTATAGAGTATAGAGTGTAGGGTATAGAGTGTAGGGTATAGAGTGTAAAGTGTAGAGTGTATGGTATAGAGTGTATGGTATAGATTGTAGGGTATAGAGTGTAGAGTGTAGGGTATAGAGTGTAGAGTGTAGGGTATAGAGTGTAGGGTATAGAGTGTAGAGTGTAGGGTATAGAGTGTAGAGTATAGAGTGTAGAGTGTATGGTATAGAGTGCAGGGGATAGAGTGTAGAGTGTAGGGTATAGAGTGTAGGGTATAGAGTGTAGAGTGTAGGGTATAGAGTGTAGGGTTTAGAGAGTAGGGTATAGAGTGTAGAGTGTAGGGTATAGAGTGTAGAGTGTAGGGTATAGAGTGTAGGGTATAGAGTGTAGAGTGTAGGGTATAGAGTGTAGTGTTTAGAGAGTTGGGTATTGAGTGTAGAGTATAGAGTGTAGGGTATAGAGTGTAGGGTATAGAGTGTAGAGTGTAGGGTATAAAGTGTAGAGAGTAGGGTGTAGAGTGTAGGGTATAGAGTGTAGGTTATAGAGTGTAGGGTATAGATTGTAGATTGTAGGGTGTAGAGTGTAGGGTATAGAGTGTAAGGTATAGAGTGTAGGGTATAAAGTGTATGTTTTAGAGTGTAGGGTATAGAGTGTAGAGTGTAGGGTATAAAGTGTACGGTATAGAGTGTAGCGTATAGAGTGTTTGGTACAGTGTGTAGGGTAAAGAGTGTAGAGTGTAGGCTATAGAGTGTAGGGTATAGAGTGTAGGGTAAAGAGTGTATGGTATAGAGTGTAGAGTGTAGGGTATAGAGTGTATAGTGTAGGGTATAGAGTGTATAGTGTAGGGTATAGAGTGTAGGGTATAGAGTGTATGGTATAGAGTGTAGGGTATAGAGTGTATGGTATAGAGTGTATGGTATAGATTGTAGGGTATAGAGTGTAGGGTAAAGAGTGTATGGTATAGAGTGTAGAGTGTAGGGTATAGAGTGTATAGTGTAGGGTATAGAGTGTATAGTGTAGGGAATAGAGTGTAGGCTATAGAGTGTATGATATAGAGTGTAGGGTATAGAGTGTATGGTATAGAGTGTAGGGTATAGAGTGTAGGGTATAGAGTGTATGGTATAGAGTGTATGGTATAGATTGTAGGGTATAGAGTGTAGGGTATAGAGTGCAGAGTGTAGGGTATAGAGTGTAGGGTATAGAGTGTAGAGTGTATGGTATAAAGTGCAGGGGATAGAGTGTAGAGTGTGAGGTATAGAGTGTAGGGTATAGAGTGTATGGTATAGAGTGTATGGTATAGATTGTAGGGTATAGAGTGTAGGGTATAGAGTGTAGAGTATAGAGTGTAGAGTGTAGGGTATAGAGTGTAGGGTATAGAGTGTAGGGTATAGAGTGTAGAGTGTAGGGTATAGAGTGTAGGGTATAGAGTGTATGGTATAGAGAGTATGGTATAGATTGTAGGGTATAAAGTGTAGGGTATAGAGTGTAGAGTGTAGGGTATAGAGTGTAGAGTGTAGGGTATAGAGTGTAGGGTATAGAGTGTAGAGTGTAGGGTATAGAGTGTAGGGAATAGAGTGTAGAGTGTATGGTATAGAATGCAGGGGATATAGTGTATAGTGTGAGGTATAGAGTGTAGGGTATAGAGTGTAGGGTATAGAGTGTAGGGTATAGAGTGTAGGGTGTAGAGTGTAGGGTATAGAGTGTAGGGTGTAGAGTGTATGGTATAGAGTGTATGGTATAGATTGTAGGGTATAGAGTGTAGGGTATAGAGTGTAGAGTGTAGGGTATAGAGTGTAGAGTGTAGGGTATAGAGTGTAGGGTATAGAGTGTAGAGTGTAGGGTATAGAGTGTAGGGTATAGAGTGTAGAGAGTGTGGTATAGAGTGCATGGGATAGAGTGTAGAGTGTGAGGTACAGAGTGTAGGGTATAGAGTGTATGGTATGGAGTGTATGGTATAGATTGTAGGGTATAGAGTGTAGGGTATAGAGTGCAGAGTGTAGGGTATAGAGTGTATGGTAAAGAGTGTATGGTATAGATTGTAGGGTATAGAGTGTAGGGTATAGACTGTAGAGTGTAGGGTATAGAGTGTAGAGTGTAGGGTTTAGAGTGTAGTTTATAGAGTGTAGGGTATAGAGTGTAGAGTGTAGGGTATAGAGTGTAGGGTGTAGAGTGTATGGTATAGAGTGTATGGTATAGATTGTAGGGTATAGAGTGTAGGGTATAGAGTGTAGAGTGTAGGGTATAGAGTGTAGAGTGTAGGGTATAGAGTGTAGGGTATAGAGTGTAGAGTGTAGGGTATAGAGTGTAGGGTATAGAGTGTAGAGAGTGTGGTATAGAGTGCAGGGGATAGAGTGTAGAGTGTGAGGTATAGAGTGTAGGGTATAGAGTGTATGGTATGGAGTGTATGGTATAGATTGTAGGGTATAGAGTGTAGGGTATAGAGTGCAGAGTGTAGGGTATAGAGTGTATGGTATAGAGTGTATGGTATAGATTGTAGGGTATAGAGTGTAGGGTATAGAGTGTAGAGTGTAGGGTATAGAGTGTAGAGTGTAGGGTATTGAGTGTAGGGTATAGAGTGTAGAGTGTATGGTATAGAGTGCAGGGGATAGAGTGTAGAGTGTGAGGTATAGAGTGTAGGGTATAGAGTGTATGGTATAGAGTGTATGGTATAGATTGTAGGGTATAGAGTGTAGGGTATAGACTGTAGAGTGTAGGGTATAGAGTGTAGAGTGTAGGGTTTAGAGTGTAGTTTATAGAGTGTAGGGTATAGAGTGTAGAGTGTAGGGTATAGAGTGTAGGGTGTAGAGTGTATGGTATAGAGTGTATGGTATAGATTGTAGGGTATAGAGTGTAGGGTATAGAGTGTAGAGTGTAGGGTATAGAGTGTAGAGTGTAGGGTATAGAGTGTAGGGTATAGAGTGTAGAGTGTAGGGTATAGAGTGTAGGGTATAGAGTGTAGAGAGTGTGGTATAGAGTGCAGGGGATAGAGTGTAGAGTGTGAGGTATAGAGTGTAGGGTATAGAGTGTATGGTATGGAGTGTATGGTATAGATTGTAGGGTATAGAGTGTAGGGTATAGAGTGCAGAGTGTAGGGTATAGAGTGTATGGTATAGAGTGTATGGTATAGATTGTAGGGTATAGAGTGTAGGGTATAGAGTGTAGAATGTAGGGTATAGAGTGTAGAGTGTAGGGTATTGAGTGTAGGGTATAGAGTGTAGAGTGTATGGTATAGAGTGCAGGGGATAGAGTGTAGAGTGTGAGGTATAGCGTGTAGGGTATAGAGTGTATGGTATAGAGTGTATGGTATAGATTGTAGGGTATAGAGTGTAGGGTATAGACTGTAGAGTGTAGGGTATAGAGTGTAGAGTGTAGGGTTTAGAGTGTAGTTTATAGAGTGTAGGGTATAGAGTGTAGAGTGTAGGGTATAGAGGGTAGGGTATAGAGTGTATGGTATAGAGTGTATGGCATAGATTGTAGGGTATAGAGTGTAGGGTATAGAGTGTAGAGTGTAGGGAATAGAGTGTAGAGTGTGAGGTATAGAGTGTAGGGTATAGAGTGTATGGTAAGGAGTGTATGGTATAGATTGTAGGGTATAGAGTGTAGGGTATAGAGTGTAGAGTGTAGGGTATAAAGTGTAGAGTGTAGGGTATAGAGTGTAGAGTGTAGGGTATAGAATGTAGGGTATAGAGTGTAGAGTGTATGGTATAGAGTGCAGGGGATAGAGTGTAGAGTGTGAGGTATAGAGTGTAGGGTTTAGAGTGTATGGTATAGAGTGTAGGGTATAGAGTGTAGGGTATAGAGTGTAGGGTATAGAGTGTAGTGTGTAGAGTGTATGGTATAGAGTGTATGGTATAGATTGTAGGGTATAGAGTGTAGGGTATAGAGTGTAGGGTATAGAGTGTAGGGTGTAGAGTGTAGGGTATAGAGTGTAGGGTATAGAGTGTAGAGTGTAGGGTATAGAGTGTAGAGTGTAGGGTATAGAGTGTAGGGTATAGAGTGTAGAGTGTAGGGTATAGAGTGTAGGGTATAGAGTGTAGAGTGTATGGTATAGTGTGTATGGTATAGAGTGTATGATATAGATTGTAGGGTATAGAGTGTAGGGTATAGAGTGTAGGGTATAGAGTGTAGAGTGTAGGGTATAGAGTGTACGGTATAGAGTGTATGGTAAAGAGTGTAGGGTATAGAGTGTAGAGTGTAGGGTATAAAGTGTAGAGAGTAGGGTATAGAGTGTAGGGTATAGAGTGTAGGTTATATAGTGTAGGGTATAGAGTGTAGAGTGTAGGGTGTAGAGTATAGGGTATAGAGTGTAGGGTATAGAGTGTAGAGTGTAGGGTATAAAGTGTAGAGAGTAGGGTATAGAGTGTAGGGTATAGAGTGTAGGTTATAGAGTGTAGGGTATAGAGTGTGGAGTGTAGGGTGTAGATTGTAGGTTATAGAGTGTAGAGTGTAGGGTATAAAGTGTAGAGAGTAGGGTATAGAGTGTATGTTATATAGTGTAGGGTATAGAGTGTAGAGTGTAGGGTGTAGAGTATAGGGTATAGAGTGTAGGGTATAGAGTGTAGAATGTAGGGTATAAAGTGTAGAGAGTAGGGTATAGAGTGTAGGGTATAGAGTGTAGGTTATAGAGTGTAGGGTATAGAGTGTGGAGTGTAGGGTGTAGATTGTAGGTTATAGAGTGTAGATTGTAGGGTATGAAGTGTAGAGAGTAGGGTATAGAGTGTAGGGTATAGAGTGTAGGTTATAGAGTGTAGGGTATAGAGTGTAGAGTGTAGGGTGTAGAGTGTAGGGTATAGAGTGTAAGGTATAGAGTGTAGGGTATAAAGTGTATGTTATAGAGTGTAGGGTATAGAGTGTAGAGTGTAGGGTATAGAGTGTAGGGTATAGAGTGTAGGGTATAGAGTGTATGGTATAGAGTGTAGGGTATAGAGTGTAGAGTGTAGGGTATAGAGTGTAGGGTTTAGAGTGTAGGGTATGGAGTGTAGGGTATAGATTGTAGGGTATAGAGTGTAGAGTGTAGGGTATAGAGTGTAGGGTATAGAGTGTATGGTATAGAGTGTAGAGTGTAGGGTATAGAGTGTATATTGTAGGGTAAAAAGTGTAGGGTATAGAGAGTATGGTATAGAGTGTAGGGAATAGAGTGTAGAGTGTAGGGTATAGAGTGTAGAGTGTAGGGTATAGAGTGTAGGGTATAGAGTGTAGAGTGTAGGGTATAAAGTGTAGAGAGTAGGGTAAAGAGTGTAGGGTATAGAGTGTAGGTTATAGAGTGTAGGGTATAAAGTGTAGCGTGTAGGGTGTAGAGTGTAGGGTATAGAGTGTAAGGTATAGAGTGTAGGGTGTAAAGTGTATGTTATAGAGTGTAGGTTATAGAGTGTAGAGCGTAGGGTATAGAGTGTAGGGTATAAAGTGTAGGGTATAGAGTGTAGGGTATAAAGTGTAGGGTATAGAGTGTAGATTGTAGGGTATAGAGTCTATAGTATAGAGTGTAGAGTGTAGGGTATAGAGTGTATAGTGTAGGGTAAAGAGTGTAGGGTATAGAGTGTATGGTATAGAGTGTAGGGAATAGAGTGTAGAGTGTAGGGTATAGAGTGTATGGTATAGACTGTAGGGTATAGAGTCTAGAGTGTAGGGTATAGAGTGTAGGGTATAGAGTATAGGGTATAGAGTGTAGAGTGTAGGGATTAGAGTGTAGGGTATAGAGTGTAGGGTATAGAGTGTAGAATGTACGGTATAGAGTGTATGGTATAGAGTATAGAGTGTAGGGTATAGAGTATAGAGTGTAGGGTATAGAGTGTAGGGTATAGAGTGTAAAGTGTAGAGTGTATGGTATAGAGTGTAGAGTGTAGGGTATAGAGTGTAGGGTATAGAGTGTATGGAATAGAGTGTAGGGTATAGAGTGTTGAGTGTAGGGTATAGAGTGTAGGGTATAGAGCGTAGGGTGTAGGGTATAGAGTGTAGGGTATAGAGTTTAGAGTGTAGGGTACAGAGTGTATGGTATAGAGTGTAGGGTGTATGGTATAGAGTGCAGGGGATAGAGTGTAGAGTGTGAGGTATAGAGTGTAGGGTATAGAGTGTATGGTATAGAGTGTATGGTATAGATTGTAATGTATAGAGTGTAGGGTATAGAGTGTAGAGTGTAGGGTATAGAGTGTAGAGTGTAGGGTATAGAGTGTAGGGTATAGAGGGTATGATATAGAGTGTATGGTATAGATTGTAGGGTATAGAGTGTAGGGTATAGAGTGTAGAGTGTAGGGTATAGAGTGTAGGGGATAGAGTGTATGGTATAGAGTGTATGGTATAGAGTGTAGGGTATAGAGTGTAGGGTATAGAGTGTAGAGTGTAGGGTATAGAGTGTAGGGTATAGAGTGTAGGGTATAGAGTGTAGGGTATAGAGTGTAGGGTGTAGAGTTTAGGGTATAGAGTGTAGGGTGTAGGGTATAGAGTGTATGGTATAGAGTGTAGAGTGTAGGGTATAGAGTGTATGGTATAGAGTGTAGGGTGTAGAATGTATGTTATAGAGTGTAGGGTATAGAGTGTATGGTATGGAGATTAGAGTGTAGGGCATATAGTGTATGGTATAGAGTGTAGGGTATAGAGTGTATGGTATAGAGTGTATGGTATAGATTGTAGGGTATAGAGTGTAGGGTAAAGAGTGTATGGTATAGAGTGTAGAGTGTAGGGTATAGAGTGTATAGTGTAGGGTATAGAGTGTATAGTGTAGGGAATAGAGTGTAGGCTATAGAGTGTATGATATAGAGTGTAGGGTATAGAGTGTATGGTATAGAGTGTAGGGTATAGAGTGTAGGGTATAGAGTGTATGGTATAGAGTGTATGGTATAGATTGTAGGGTATAGAGTGTAGGGTATAGAGTGCAGAGTGTAGGGTATAGAGTGTAGGGTATAGAGTGTAGAGTGTATGGTATAAAGTGCAGGGGATAGAGTGTAGAGTGTGAGGTATAGAGTGTAGGGTATAGAGTGTATGGTATAGAGTGTATGGTATAGATTGTAGGGTATAGAGTGTAGGGTATAGAGTGTAGAGTATAGAGTGTAGAGTGTAGGGTATAGAGTGTAGGGTATAGAGTGTAGGGTATAGAGTGTAGAGTGTAGGGTATAGAGTGTAGGGTATAGAGTGTATGGTATAGAGAGTATGGTATAGATTGTAGGGTATAAAGTGTAGGGTATAGAGTGTAGAGTGTAGGGTATAGAGTGTAGAGTGTAGGGTATAGAGTGTAGGGTATAGAGTGTAGAGTGTAGGGTATAGAGTGTAGGGAATAGAGTGTAGAGTGTATGGTATAGAATGCAGGGGATATAGTGTATAGTGTGAGGTATAGAGTGTAGGGTATAGAGTGTAGGGTATAGAGTGTAGGGTATAGAGTGTAGGGTGTAGAGTGTAGGGTATAGAGTGTAGGGTGTAGAGTGTATGGTATAGAGTGTATGGTATAGATTGTAGGGTATAGAGTGTAGGGTATAGAGTGTAGAGTGTAGGGTATAGAGTGTAGAGTGTAGGGTATAGAGTGTAGGGTATAGAGTGTAGAGTGTAGGGTATAGAGTGTAGGGTATAGAGTGTAGAGAGTGTGGTATAGAGTGCATGGGATAGAGTGTAGAGTGTGAGGTACAGAGTGTAGGGTATAGAGTGTATGGTATGGAGTGTATGGTATAGATTGTAGGGTATAGAGTGTAGGGTATAGAGTGCAGAGTGTAGGGTATAGAGTGTATGGTAAAGAGTGTATGGTATAGATTGTAGGGTATAGAGTGTAGGGTATAGACTGTAGAGTGTAGGGTATAGAGTGTAGAGTGTAGGGTTTAGAGTGTAGTTTATAGAGTGTAGGGTATAGAGTGTAGAGTGTAGGGTATAGAGTGTAGGGTGTAGAGTGTATGGTATAGAGTGTATGGTATAGATTGTAGGGTATAGAGTGTAGGGTATAGAGTGTAGAGTGTAGGGTATAGAGTGTAGAGTGTAGGGTATAGAGTGTAGGGTATAGAGTGTAGAGTGTAGGGTATAGAGTGTAGGGTATAGAGTGTAGAGAGTGTGGTATAGAGTGCAGGGGATAGAGTGTAGAGTGTGAGGTATAGAGTGTAGGGTATAGAGTGTATGGTATGGAGTGTATGGTATAGATTGTAGGGTATAGAGTGTAGGGTATAGAGTGCAGAGTGTAGGGTATAGAGTGTATGGTATAGAGTGTATGGTATAGATTGTAGGGTATAGAGTGTAGGGTATAGAGTGTAGAGTGTAGGGTATAGAGTGTAGAGTGTAGGGTATTGAGTGTAGGGTATAGAGTGTAGAGTGTATGGTATAGAGTGCAGGGGATAGAGTGTAGAGTGTGAGGTATAGAGTGTAGGGTATAGAGTGTATGGTATAGAGTGTATGGTATAGATTGTAGGGTATAGAGTGTAGGGTATAGACTGTAGAGTGTAGGGTATAGAGTGTAGAGTGTAGGGTTTAGAGTGTAGTTTATAGAGTGTAGGGTATAGAGTGTAGAGTGTAGGGTATAGAGTGTAGGGTGTAGAGTGTATGGTATAGAGTGTATGGTATAGATTGTAGGGTATAGAGTGTAGGGTATAGAGTGTAGAGTGTAGGGTATAGAGTGTAGAGTGTAGGGTATAGAGTGTAGGGTATAGAGTGTAGAGTGTAGGGTATAGAGTGTAGGGTATAGAGTGTAGAGAGTGTGGTATAGAGTGCAGGGGATAGAGTGTAGAGTGTGAGGTATAGAGTGTAGGGTATAGAGTGTATGGTATGGAGTGTATGGTATAGATTGTAGGGTATAGAGTGTAGGGTATAGAGTGCAGAGTGTAGGGTATAGAGTGTATGGTATAGAGTGTATGGTATAGATTGTAGGGTATAGAGTGTAGGGTATAGAGTGTAGAATGTAGGGTATAGAGTGTAGAGTGTAGGGTATTGAGTGTAGGGTATAGAGTGTAGAGTGTATGGTATAGAGTGCAGGGGATAGAGTGTAGAGTGTGAGGTATAGCGTGTAGGGTATAGAGTGTATGGTATAGAGTGTATGGTATAGATTGTAGGGTATAGAGTGTAGGGTATAGACTGTAGAGTGTAGGGTATAGAGTGTAGAGTGTAGGGTTTAGAGTGTAGTTTATAGAGTGTAGGGTATAGAGTGTAGAGTGTAGGGTATAGAGGGTAGGGTATAGAGTGTATGGTATAGAGTGTATGGTATAGATTGTAGGGTATAGAGTGTAGGGTATAGAGTGTAGAGTGTAGGGAATAGAGTGTAGAGTGTGAGGTATAGAGTGTAGGGTATAGAGTGTATGGTAAGGAGTGTATGGTATAGATTGTAGGGTATAGAGTGTAGGGTATAGAGTGTAGAGTGTAGGGTATAAAGTGTAGAGTGTAGGGTATAGAGTGTAGAGTGTAGGGTATAGAATGTAGGGTATAGAGTGTAGAGTGTATGGTATAGAGTGCAGGGGATAGAGTGTAGAGTGTGAGGTATAGAGTGTAGGGTTTAGAGTGTATGGTATAGAGTGTAGGGTATAGAGTGTAGGGTATAGAGTGTAGGGTATAGAGTGTAGTGTGTAGAGTGTATGGTATAGAGTGTATGGTATAGATTGTAGGGTATAGAGTGTAGGGTATAGAGTGTAGGGTATAGAGTGTAGGGTGTAGAGTGTAGGGTATAGAGTGTAGGGTATAGAGTGTAGAGTGTAGGGTATAGAGTGTAGAGTGTAGGGTATAGAGTGTAGGGTATAGAGTGTAGAGTGTAGGGTATAGAGTGTAGGGTATAGAGTGTAGAGTGTATGGTATAGTGTGTATGGTATAGAGTGTATGATATAGATTGTAGGGTATAGAGTGTAGGGTATAGAGTGTAGGGTATAGAGTGTAGAGTGTAGGGTATAGAGTGTACGGTATAGAGTGTATGGTAAAGAGTGTAGGGTATAGAGTGTAGAGTGTAGGGTATAAAGTGTAGAGAGTAGGGTATAGAGTGTAGGGTATAGAGTGTAGGTTATATAGTGTAGGGTATAGAGTGTAGAGTGTAGGGTGTAGAGTATAGGGTATAGAGTGTAGGGTATAGAGTGTAGAGTGTAGGGTATAAAGTGTAGAGAGTAGGGTATAGAGTGTAGGGTATAGAGTGTAGGTTATAGAGTGTAGGGTATAGAGTGTGGAGTGTAGGGTGTAGATTGTAGGTTATAGAGTGTAGAGTGTAGGGTATAAAGTGTAGAGAGTAGGGTATAGAGTGTATGTTATATAGTGTAGGGTATAGAGTGTAGAGTGTAGGGTGTAGAGTATAGGGTATAGAGTGTAGGGTATAGAGTGTAGAATGTAGGGTATAAAGTGTAGAGAATAGGGTATAGAGTGTAGGGTATAGAGTGTAGGTTATAGAGTGTAGGGTATAGAGTGTGGAGTGTAGGGTGTAGATTGTAGGTTATAGAGTGTAGATTGTAGGGTATGAAGTGTAGAGAGTAGGGTATAGAGTGTAGGGTATAGAGTGTAGGTTATAGAGTGTAGGGTATAGAGTGTAGAGTGTAGGGTGTAGAGTGTAGGGTATAGAGTGTAAGGTATAGAGTGTAGGGTATAAAGTGTATGTTATAGAGTGTAGGGTATAGAGTGTAGAGTGTAGGGTATAGAGTGTAGGGTATAGAGTGTAGGGTATAGAGTGTATGGTATAGAGTGTAGGGTATAGAGTGTAGAGTGTAGGGTATAGAGTGTAGGGTTTAGAGTGTAGGGTATGGAGTGTAGGGTATAGATTGTAGGGTATAGAGTGTAGAGTGTAGGGTATAGAGTGTAGGGTATAGAGTGTATGGTATAGAGTGTAGAGTGTAGGGTATAGAGTGTATATTGTAGGGTAAAAAGTGTAGGGTATAGAGAGTATGGTATAGAGTGTAGGGAATAGAGTGTAGAGTGTAGGGTATAGAGTGTAGAGTGTAGGGTATAGAGTGTAGGGTATAGAGTGTAGAGTGTAGGGTATAAAGTGTAGAGAGTAGGGTAAAGAGTGTAGGGTATAGAGTGTAGGTTATAGAGTGTAGGGTATAAAGTGTAGCGTGTAGGGTGTAGAGTGTAGGGTATAGAGTGTAAGGTATAGAGTGTAGGGTGTAAAGTGTATGTTATAGAGTGTAGGTTATAGAGTGTAGAGCGTAGGGTATAGAGTGTAGGGTATAAAGTGTAGGGTATAGAGTGTAGGGTATAAAGTGTAGGGTATAGAGTGTAGATTGTAGGGTATAGAGTCTATAGTATAGAGTGTAGAGTGTAGGGTATAGAGTGTATAGTGTAGGGTAAAGAGTGTAGGGTATAGAGTGTATGGTATAGAGTGTAGGGAATAGAGTGTAGAGTGTAGGGTATAGAGTGTATGGTATAGACTGTAGGGTATAGAGTCTAGAGTGTAGGGTATAGAGTGTAGGGTATAGAGTATAGGGTATAGAGTGTAGAGTGTAGGGATTAGAGTGTAGGGTATAGAGTGTAGGGTATAGAGTGTAGAATGTACGGTATAGAGTGTATGGTATAGAGTATAGAGTGTAGGGTATAGAGTATAGAGTGTAGGGTATAGAGTGTAGGGTATAGAGTGTAAAGTGTAGAGTGTATGGTATAGAGTGTAGAGTGTAGGGTATAGAGTGTAGGGTATAGAGTGTATGGAATAGAGTGTAGGGTATAGAGTGTTGAGTGTAGGGTATAGAGTGTAGGGTATAGAGCGTAGGGTGTAGGGTATAGAGTGTAGGGTATAGAGTTTAGAGTGTAGGGTACAGAGTGTATGGTATAGAGTGTAGGGTGTATGGTATAGAGTGCAGGGGATAGAGTGTAGAGTGTGAGGTATAGAGTGTAGGGTATAGAGTGTATGGTATAGAGTGTATGGTATAGATTGTAATGTATAGAGTGTAGGGTATAGAGTGTAGAGTGTAGGGTATAGAGTGTAGAGTGTAGGGTATAGAGTGTAGGGTATAGAGGGTATGATATAGAGTGTATGGTATAGATTGTAGGGTATAGAGTGTAGGGTATAGAGTGTAGAGTGTAGGGTATAGAGTGTAGGGGATAGAGTGTATGGTATAGAGTGTATGGTATAGAGTGTAGGGTATAGAGTGTAGGGTATAGAGTGTAGAGTGTAGGGTATAGAGTGTAGGGTATAGAGTGTAGGGTATAGAGTGTAGGGTATAGAGTGTAGGGTGTAGAGTTTAGGGTATAGAGTGTAGGGTGTAGGGTATAGAGTGTATGGTATAGAGTGTAGAGTGTAGGGTATAGAGTGTATGGTATAGAGTGTAGGGTGTAGAATGTATGTTATAGAGTGTAGGGTATAGAGTGTATGGTATGGAGATTAGAGTGTAGGGCATATAGTGTATGGTATAGAGTGTATGGTATAGAGTGTAGGGTATAGAGTGTAGAGTGTAGGGTATAGAGTGTATGGTATAGAGTGTAGGGTATAGACTGTAGAGTGTAGGGTATAGAGTGTAGGGTATAGAGTGTAGGGTATAGCGTGTAGGGTATAGAGTGTAGGGTATAGATTGTAGGGTATAGAGTGTAGGGTATAAAGTGTAGAGTGTAGGGTATAGAGTGTATGGTATAGAGTGTAGAGTGTATGGTATAGAGTGTATGGTATAGAGTGTAGGGTGTAGAATGTATGTTATAGAGTGTAGGGTATAGAGTGTATGGTATGGAGATTAGAGTGTAGGGCACAGAGTGTAGGGTATAGAGTGTATGGTATAGAGTGTAGGGTATAGAGTGTAGAGTGTAGGGTATAGAGTGTAGGGTATAGAGGTTAGGATATAGAGTGTATGGTATAGAGTGTAGGTTATAGAGTGTAGAGTGTAGGGTATAGAGTGTAGGGTAAAGAGTGTAAGGTATAGATTGTAAGGTATAGAATGTATAGCGTAGAGTATAGAGTGTAGGGTATAGAGTGTATGGTGTAGAGTGTAGGGTATAGAGTGTATAGTGTAGGGTATAGAGTGTAGGGTATAGAGTGTATAGTATAGAGTGTAGGGTATAGAGTGTAGGGTATAGAGTGTAGAGTGTGGGGTGTAGAGTGTATGGTATAGAGTGTATGGTGTAGAGTGTATGGTATAGAGTGTAGGGTATAGAGTGTATGGTATAGAGTGTAGGGTATAGAGTGTAGATTGTAGGGTATAGAGTGTAGGGTGTAGGGTATAGAGTGTAGGGTATAGATTGTAGGGTATAGAGTGTAGAGTGTAGGGTATAGAGTGTAGGGTATAGAGTGTATGGTATAGAGTGTAGAGTGTAGGGTATAGAGTGTATAGTGTAGGGTATAGAGTGTAGGGTATAGAGTGTATGGTATAGAGTGTAGGGAATAGAGTGTAGAGTGTATGGTATAGAGTGTAGGGTATAGAGTGTAGAGTGTAGGGTATAGAGTGTAGGGTATAGAGTGTAGAGTGTAGGGTATAGAGTGTAGGGTATAGAGTGTAGGGTGTAGAGTGTAGGGATTAGAGTGTAGGGTATAAAGTGTAGGGTATAGAGTGTAGAATGTACGGTATAGAGTGTAGGGTATAGAGTATAGAGTGTAGGGTATAGAGTGTAAAGTGTAGAGTGTAGGGTATAGAGTGTAGAGTGTAGGGTATAGAGTGTAGGGTATAGAGTGTATGGAATAGAGTGTTGGGTATAGAGTGTAGAGTGTAGGGTATAGAGTGTAGGGTATAGAGCGTAGAGTGTAGGGTATAGAGTGTAGGGTATAGAGTGTAGGGTATAGAGTGTAGAGTGTAGGGTATAGAGTGTATGGTATAGAGTGTAGGGTGTAGAGTGTAGGGTATAGAGTGTAGAGTGTAGGGTATAGAGTGTAGAGTGTAGGGTATAGAGTGTAGGGTATAGAGTGTAGAGTGTAGGGTATAGAAAGTAGGGTATAGAGTGTAAAGTGTATGGTATAGAGTGCAGGGGATAGAGTGTATGGTATAGAGTGTATGGTATAGAGTGTAGGGTAGAGAATGTAGGGTATAGAGTGTAGAGTGTAGGGTATATAGTGTAGGGTGTAGAGTGTAGGGTATAGAGTGTAGAGTGTATGGTATAGAGTGTATGGTGTAGAGTGTATGGTATAGAGTGTAGGGTATAGAGTGTATGGTATAGAGTGTAGGGTATAGAGTGTAGATTGTAGGGTATAGAGTGTAGGGTGTAGGGTATAGAGTGTAGGGTATAGATTGTAGGGTATAGAGTGTAGAGTGTAGGGTATAGAGTGTAGGGTATAGAGTGTATGGTATAGAGTGTAGAGTGTAGGGTATAGAGTGTATAGTGTAGGGTATAGAGTGTAGGGTATAGAGTGTATGGTATAGAGTGTAGGGAATAGAGTGTAGAGTGTATGGTATAGAGTGTAGGGTATAGAGTGTAGAGTGTAGGGTATAGAGTGTAGGGTATAGAGTGTAGGGTATAGAGTGTAGAATGTAGGGTATAGAATGTAGGGTATAGAGTGTAGGGTATAGAGTGTAGAGTGTAGGGATTAGAGTGTAGGGTATAAAGTGTAGGGTATAGAGTGTAGAATGTATGGTATAGAGTGTAGGGTATAGAGTATAGAGTGTAGGGTATAGAGTGTAAAGTGTAGAGTGTAGGGTATAGAGTGTAGAGTGTAGGGTATAGAGTGTAGGGTATAGAGTGTATGGAATAGAGTGTTGGGTATAGAGTGTAGAGTGTAAGGTATAGAGTGTAGGGTATAGAGCGTAGGGTGTAGGGTATAGAGTGTAGGGTATAGAGTGTAGGGTATAGAGTGTAGAGTGTAGGGTATAGAGTGTATGGTATAGAGTGTAGGGTGTAGAGTGTAGGGTATAGAGTGTAGAGTGTAGGGTATAGAGTGTAGAGTGTAGGGTATAGAGTGTAGGGTATAGAGTGTAGAGTGTAGGGTATAGAAAGTAGGGTATAGAGTGTAAAGTGTATGGTATAGAGTGTAGGGGATGGAGTGTATGGTATAGAGTGTATGGTATAGAGTGTAGGGTAGAGAATGTAGGGTATAGAGTGTAGAGTGTAGGGTATATAGTGTAGGGTGTAGAGTGTAGGGTATAGAGTGTAGAGTGTATGGTATAGAGTGTAGGGGATAGAGTGTATGGTAAAGAGTGTATGGTATAGAGTGTATGGTATAGATTGTAGGGTATAGAGTGTAGGGTATCGAGTGTAGAGTGTAGGGTATAGAGTGTAGGGTATAGAGTGTAGGGTATAGAGTGTAGGGTATAGAGTGTAGGGTGTTGAGTGTAGGGTATAGAGTGTAGGGTATAGGGTGTAGGGTATAAAGTGTAGGGTGTAGAGTGTAGGGTATAGAGTGTAGGGTATAGAGTGTAGGGTATAGAGTGTAGGGTATAGCGTGTATGGTATAGAGTGAAGGGTATAGAGTGTAGAGTGTAGGGTATAGAGTGTAGAGTGTAGGGTATAGAGTGTAGGGTATAGAGCGTAGGGTGTAGGGTATAGAGTGTAGGGTATAGAGTGTATGGAATAGAGTGTAGGGTATAGAGTGTAGAGTGTAGGGTATAGAGTGTAGGGTATAGAGTGTATGGAATAGAGTGTTGGGTATAGAGTGTAGAGTGTAGATTATAGAGTGTAGGGTATAGAGTGTATGGAATAGAGTGTTGGGTATAGAGTGTAGAGTGTAGGGTATAGAGTGTAGGGTATAGAGTGTAGGGTATAGAGTGTAGAGTGTAGGGTATAGAGTGTAGGGTATAGAGGGTATGGTATAGAGTGTATGGTATAGATTGTAGGGTATAGAGTGTAGGGTATAGAGTGTAGAGTGTAGGGTATAGAGTGTAGAGTGTAGGGTATAGAGTGTAGGGTATTGAGTGTAGAGTGTAGGGTATAGAGTGTAGGGTATAGAGTGTAGGATATAGAGAGTAGGGTATAGAGTGTAGAGTGTGTGGTATAGAGTGCAGGGGATAGAGTGTAGAGTGTGAGGTATAGAGTGTAGGGTATAGAGTGTATGGTATAGAGTGTATGGTATAGATTGTAGGGTATAGAGTGTAGGGTATAGAGTGTAAAGTGTAGGGTATAGAGTGTAGAGTGTAGGGTATAGAGTGTATGGTATAGAGTGTATGGTATAGATTGTAGGGTATAGAGTGTAGGGTATAGAGTGTAGAGTGTAGGGTATAGAGTGTAGAGTGTAGGGTATAGAGTGTAGGGTATAGAGTGTAGAGTGTAGGGTATAGAGTGTAGAGTATAGAGTGTAGAGTGTATGGTATAGAGTGCAGGGGATAGAGTGTAGAGTGTAGGGTATAGAGTGTAGGGTATAGAGTGTAGAGTGTAGGGTATAGAGTGTAGGGTTTAGAGAGTAGGGTATAGAGTGTAGAGTGTAGGGTATAGAGTGTAGGGTATAGAGTATAGGGTATAGAGTGTAGGGTATAGAGTGTAGGGTGTAGAGTGTAGGGTATAGAGTGTAGGGTATAGGGTGTAGGGTATGGAGTGTACGGTGTAGAATGTAGGGTATAGAGTGTAGGGTATAGAGTGTAGGGTATAGAGTGTAGGGTATAGCGTGTAGGGTATATAGTGTAGGGTATAGAGTGTAGGGTATAGAGTGTAGGGGATAAAGTGTAGAGTGTAGGGTATAGAGTGTAGGGTATAGAGTGTAGAGTATAGAGTGTAAAGTGTAGAGTGTAGGGTGTAGAGTGTAGAGTGTAGGGTATAGAGTGTAGAGTGTAGGGTATAGAGTGTAGGGTATAGAGTGTATGGTATAGAGTGTAGGGTATAGAGTGTAGAGTGTAGGGTATATAGTGTAGGGTATAATGTGTAGAGTGTAGGGTATAGAGTGTAAGGTATAGAGGGTAGGGTATAGAGTGTATGGTGTATGGTGTAGAGTGTAGGGTATAGAGTGTAGGGTATAGAGTGTAGGGTATAGAGTGAATGGTATAGAGTGTAGGGTATAGAGTGTAAGCTATAAAGTGTAGGGTGAAGAGTGTAGGGTATAGAGTGTAGGGTATAGAGTGTAGGGTATAGAGTGTAGGGTATATAGTGTAGAGTTTAGGGTATAGAGTGTAGGGTATAGAGTGTAGAGTGTAGGGTATAGAGTGTAGGGTTTAAAGAGTAGGGTATAGAGTGTAGAGTGTAGGGTATAGAGTGTAGAGTGTAGGGTATAGAGTGTAGGGTATAGAGTGTAGAGTGTAGGGTATAGAGTGTAGGGTATAGAGTGTAGAGTGTAGGGTATAAAGTGTAGAGAGTAGGGTATAGAGTGTAGGGTATAGAGTGTAGGCTATATAGTGTAGGGTATAGAGTGTAGAGTGTAGGGTGTAGAGTATAGGGTATAGTGTGTAGGGTATAGAGTGTAGGTTATAGAGTGTAGGGTATAGAGTGTGGAGTGTAGGGTGTAGATTGTAGGTTATAGAGTGTAGAGTGTAAGGTATAAAGTGTAGAGAGTAGGGTATAGAGTGTAGGTTATATAGTGTAGGTTATAGAGTGTAGAGTGTAGGGTGTAGAGTATAGGGTATAGAGTGTAGGGTATAGAGTGTAGAGTGTAGGGTATAAAGTGTAGAGAGTAGGGTATAGAGTGTAGGGTATAGAGTGTAGGTTATAGAGTGTAGGGTATAGAGTGTGGAGTGTAGGGTGTAGATTGTAGGTTATAGAACGTAGATTGTAGGGTATAAAGTGTAGAGAGTAGGGTATAGAGTGTAGGGTATAGAGTGTAGGTTATAGAGTGTAGGGTATAGAGTGTAGAGTGTAGGGTGTAGAGTGTAGGGTATAGAGTGTAAGGTATAGAGTGTAGGGTATAAAGTGTATGTTATAGAGTGTAGGGTATAGAGTGTAGAGTGTAGGGTATAGAGTGTAGGGTATAGAGTGTAGGGTATAGAGTGTATGGTATAGAGTGTAGGGTATAGAGTGTAGATTGTAGGGTATAGAGTGTAGGGTGTAGGGTATACAGTGTAGGGTATAGATTGTAGGGTATAGAGTGTAGAGTGTAGGGTATAGAGTGTAGGGTATAGAGTGTATGGTATAGAGTGTAGAGTGTAGGGTATAGAGTGTATAGTGTAGGGAATAGAGTGTAGGGTATAGAGTGTATGGTATAGAGTGTAGGGAATAGAGTGTAGAGTGTATGATATAGAGTGTAGGGTATAGAGTGTAGAGTGTAGGGTATAGAGTGTAGGGTATAGAGTGTAGGGTATAGAGTGTAGAGTGTAGGGTATAGAGTGTAGGGTATAGAGTGTAGGGTATAGAGTTTAGAATGTACGGTATAGAGTGTAGGGTATAGAGTATAGAGTGTAGGGTATAGAGTGTAAAGTGTAGAGTGTAGGGTATAGAGTGTAGAGTGTAGGGTATAGAGTGTAGGGTATAGAGTGTATGGAATAGAGTGTTGGGTATAGAGTGTAGAGTGTAGGGTATAGAGTGTAGGGTATAGAGCGTAGGGTGTAGGGTATAGAGTGTAGGGTATAGAGTGTAGGGTATAGAGTGTAGAGTGTAGGGTATAGAGTGTATGGTATAGAGTGTAGGGTGTAGAGTGTATGGTATAGAGTGTAGGGAATAGAGTGTAGAGTGTATGATATAGAGTGTAGGGTATAGAGTGTAGAGTGTAGGGTATAGAGTGTAGGGTATAGAGTGTAGGGTATAGAGTGTAGAGTGTAGGGTATAGAGTGTAGGGTATAGAGTGTAGGGTATAGAGTTTAGAATGTACGGTATAGAGTGTAGGGTATAGAGTATAGAGTGTAGGGTATAGAGTGTAAAGTGTAGAGTGTAGGGTATAGAGTGTAGAGTGTAGGGTATAGAGTGTAGGGTATAGAGTGTATGGAATAGAGTGTTGGGTATAGAGTGTAGAGTGTAGGGTATAGAGTGTAGGGTATAGAGCGTAGGGTGTAGGGTATAGAGTGTAGGGTATAGAGTGTAGGGTATAGAGTGTAGAGTGTAGGGTATAGAGTGTATGGTATAGAGTGTAGGGTGTAGAGTGTAGGGTATAGAGTGTAGAGTGTAGGGTATAGAGTGTAGAGTGTAGGGTATAGAGTGTAGGGTATAGAGTGTAGAGCGTAGGGTATAGAAAGTAGGGTATAGAGTGTAAAGTGTATGGTATAGAGTGTAGGGGATAGAGTGTATGGTATAGAGTGTATGGTATAGAGTGTAGGGTAGAGAATGTAGGGTATAGAGTGTAGAGTGTAGGGTATATAGTGTAGGGTGTAGAGTGTAGGGTATAGAGTGTAGAGTGTATGGTATAGAGTGTAGGGGATAGAGTGTAGGATATCGAGTGTAGAGTGTAGGGTATAGAGTGTAGGGTATAGAGTGTAGGGTATAGAGTGTAGGGTGTTGAGTGTAGGGTATAGAGTGTAGGGTATAGGGTGTAGGGTATAGAGTGTAGGGTGTAGAGTGTAGGGTATAGAGTGTAGGGTATAGAGTGTAGGGTATAGAGTGTAGGGTATAGCGTGTAGGGTATAGAGTGAAGGGTATAGAGTGTAGAGTGTAGGGTATAGAGTGTAGAGTGTAGGGTATAGAGTGTAGGGTATAGAGCGTAGGGTGTAGGGTATAGAGTGTAGTGTATAGAGTGTATGGAATAGAGTGTAGGGTATAGAGTGTAGAGTGTAGGGTATAGAGTGTAGGGTATAGAGTGTATGGAATAGAGTGTTGGGTATAGAGTGTAGAGTGTAGAGTATAGAGTGTAGGGTATAGAGTGTATGGAATAGAGTGTTGGGTATAGAGTGTAGAGTGTAGGGTATAGAGTGTAGGGTATAGAGTGTAGGGTATAGAGTGTAGAGTGTAGGGTATAGAGTGTAGGGTATAGAGTGTATGGTATAGAGTGTATGGTATAGATTGTAGGGTATAGAGTGTAGGGTATAGAGTGTAGAGTGTAGGGTATAGAGTGTAGAGTGTAGGGTATAGAGTGTAGGGTATAGAGTGTAGAGTGTAGGGTATAGAGTGTAGGGTATAGAGTGTAGAGTGTATGGTATAGAGTGCAGGGGATATAGTGTAGAGTGTGAGGTATAGAGTGTAGGGTACAGAGTGTAGTGTATAGAGTGTAGAGTGTAGGGTATAGAGTGTAGGGTGTAGAGTGTATGGTATAGAGTGTAGGGTATAGAGTGTAGAGTGTAGGGTATAGAGTGTAGGGTATAGAGTGTAGAGTGTAGGATATAGAGTGTAGGGTATAGAGTGTAGAGTGTGTGGTATAGAGTGCAGGGGATAGAGTGTAGAGTGTGAGGTATAGAGTGTAGGGTATAGAGTGTATGGTATAGAGTGAATGGTATAGATTGTAGGGTATAGAGTGTAGGGTATAGAGTGTAGAGTGTAGGGTACAGAGTGTAGAGTGTAGGGTATAGAGTGTATGGTATAGAGTGTATGGTATAAATTGTAGGGTATAGAGTGTAGGGTATAGAGTGTAGAGTGTAGGGTATAGAGTGTAGAGTGTAGGGTATAGAGTGTAGGGTATAGAGTGTAGAGTGTAGGGTATAGAGTGTAGAGTATAGAGTGTAGAGTGTATGGTATAGAGTGCAGGGGATAGAGTGTAGAGTGTAGGGTATAGAGTGTAGGGTATAGAGTGTAGGGTTTAGAGAGTAGGGTATAGAGTGTAGAGTGTAGGGTATAGAGTGTAGAGTGTAGGGTATAGAGTGTAGGGTATAGAGTGTAGAGTGTAGGGTATAGAGTGTAGTGTTTAGAGAGTTGGGTATTGAGTGTAGAGTATAGAGTGTAGGGTATAGAGTGTAGGGTATAAAGTGTAGAGAGTAGGGTGTAGAGAGTAGGGTATAGAGTGTAGGTTATAGAGTGTAGGGTATAGATTGTAGATTGTAGGGTGTAGAGTGTAGGGTATAGAGTGTAAGGTATAGAGTGTAGGGTATAAAGTGTATGTTTTAGAGTGTAGGGTATAGAGTGTAGAGTGTAGGGTATAGAGTGGACGGTATAGAGTGTAGCGTATAGAGTGTTTGGTACAGTGTGTAGGGTAAAGAGTGTAGAGTGTAGGCTATAGAGTGTAGGGTATAGAGTGTAGGGTAAAGAGTGTATGGTATAGAGTGTAGAGTGTAGGGTATAGAGTGTATAGTGTAGGGTATAGAGTGTATAGTGTAGGGTATAGAGTGTAGGGTATAGAGTGTATGGTATAGAGTGTAGGGAATAGAGTGTAGGCTATAGAGTGTATGATATAGAGTGTAGGGTATAGAGTGTATGGTATAGAGTGTAGGGTATAGAGTGTAGGGTATAGAGTGTATGGTATAGAGTGTATGGTATAGATTGTAGGGTATAGAGTGTAGGGTATAGAGTGTAGAGTGTAGGGTATAGAGTGTAGGGTATAGAGTGTAGAGTGTATGGTATAAAGTGCAGGGGATAGAGTGTAGAGTGTGAGGTATAGAGTGTAGGGTATAGAGTGTATGGTATAGAGTGTATGGTATAGATTGTAGGGTATAGAGTGTAGGGTATAGAGTGTAGAGTATAGAGTGTAGAGTGTAGGGTATAGAGTGTAGGGTATAGAGTGTAGGGTATAGAGTGTAGAGTGTAGGGTATAGAGTGTAGGGTATAGAGTGTATGGTATAGAGAGTATGGTATAGATTGTAGGGTATAAAGTGTAGGGTATAGAGTGTAGAGTGTAGGGTATAGAGTGTAGAGTGTAGGGTATAGAGTGTAGGGTATAGAGTGTAGAGTGTAGGGTATAGAGTGTAGGGAATAGAGTGTAGAGTGTATGGTATAGAATGCAGGGGATATAGTGTATAGTGTGAGGTATAGAGTGTAGGGTATAGAGTGTAGGGTATAGAGTGTAGGGTATAGAGTGTAGGGTATAGAGTGTAGAGTGTAGGGTATAGAGTGTAGGGTGTAGAGTGTATGGTATAGAGTGTATGGTATAGATTGTAGGGTATAGAGTGTAGGGTATAGAGTGTAGAGTGTAGGGTATAGAGTGTAGAGTGTAGGGTATAGAGTGTAGGGTATAGAGTGTAGAGTGTAGGGTATAGAGTGTAGGGTATAGAGTGTAGAGAGTGTGGTATAGAGTGCATGGGATAGAGTGTAGAGTGTGAGGTATAGAGTGTAGGGTATAGAGTGTATGGTATGGAGTGTATGGTATAGATTGTAGGGTATAGAGTGTAGGGTATAGAGTGCAGAGTGTAGGGTATAGAGTGTATGGTATAGAGTGTATGGTATAGATTGTAGGGTATAGAGTGTAGGGTATAGACTGTAGAGTGTAGGGTATAGAGTGTAGAGTGTAGGGTTTAGAGTGTAGTTTATAGAGTGTAGGGTATAGAGTGTAGAGTGTAGGGTATAGAGTGTAGGGTGTAGAGTGTATGGTATAGAGTGTATGGTATAGATTGTAGGGTATAGAGTGTAGGATATAGAGTGTAGAGTGTAGGGTATAGAGTGTAGAGTGTAGGGTATAGAGTGTAGGGTATAGAGTGTAGAGTGTAGGGTATAGAGTGTAGGGTATAGAGTGTAGAGAGTGTGGTATAGAGTGCAGGGGATAGAGTGTAGAGTGTGAGGTATAGAGTGTAGGGTATAGAGTGTATGGTATGGAGTGTATGGTATAGATTGTAGGGTATAGAGTGTAGGGTATAGAGTGCAGAGTGTAGGGTATAGAGTGTATGGTATAGAGTGTATGGTATAGATTGTAGGGTATAGAGTGTAGGGTATAGAGTGTAGAGTGTAGGGTATAGAGTGTAGAGTGTAGGGTATTGAGTGTAGGGTATAGAGTGTAGAGTGTATGGTATAGAGTGCAGGGGATAGAGTGTAGAGTGTGAGGTATAGAGTGTAGGGTATAGAGTGTATGGTATAGAGTGTATGGTATAGATTGTAGGGTATAGAGTGTAGGGTATAGACTGTAGAGTGTAGGGTATAGAGTGTAGAGTGTAGGGTTTAGAGTGTAGTTTATAGAGTGTAGGGTATAGAGTGTAGAGTGTAGGGTATAGAGTGTAGGGTGTAGAGTGTATGGTATAGAGTGTATGGTATAGATTGTAGGGTATAGAGTGTAGGGTATAGAGTGTAGAGTGTAGGGTATAGAGTGTAAAGTGTAGGGTATAGAGTGTAGGGTATAGAGTGTAGAGTGTAGGGTATAGAGTGTAGGGAATAGAGTGTAGAGAGTGTGGTACAGAGTGCAGGGGATAGAGTGTAGAGTGTGAGGTATAGAGTGTAGGGTATAGAGTGTATGGTATGGAGTGTATGGTATAGATTGTAGGGTATAGAGTGTAGGGTATAGATTGCAGAGTGTAGGGTATAGAGTGTATGGTATAGAGTGTATGGTATAGATTGTAGGGTATAGAGTGTAGGGTATAGAGTGTAGAGTGTAGGGTATAGAGTGTAGAGTGTAGGGTATTGAGTGTAGGGTATAGAGTGTAGAGTGTATGGTATAGAGTGCAGGGGATAGAGTGTAGAGTGTGAGGTATAGAGTGTAGGGTATAGAGTGTATGGTATAGAGTGTATGGTATAGATTGTAGGGTATAGAGTGTAGGGTATAGACTGTAGAGTGTAGGGTATAGAGTGTAGAGTGTAGGGTTTAGAGTGTAGTTTATAGAGTGTAGGGTATAGAGTGTAGAGTGTAGGGTATAGAGTGTAGGGTGTAGAGTGTATGGTATAGAGTGTATGGTATAGATTGTAGGGTATAGAGTGTAGGGTATAGAGTGTAGAGTGTAGGGTATAGAGTGTAGAGTGTAGGGTATAGAGTGTAGGGTATAGAGTGTAGAGTGTAGGGTATAGAGTGTAGGGTATAGAGTGTAGAGAGTGTGGTATAGAGTGCAGGGGATAGAGTGTAGAGTGTGAGGTATAGAGTGTAGGGTATAGAGTGTATGGTATGGAGTGTATGGTATAGATTGTAGGGTATAGAGTGTAGGGTATAGATTGCAGAGTGTAGGGTATAGAGTGTATGGTATAGAGTGTATGGTATAGATTGTAGGGTATAGAGTGTAGGGTATAGAGTGTAGAGTGTAGGGTATAGAGTGTAGAGTGTAGGGTATTGAGTGTAGGGTATAGAGTGTAGAGTGTATGGTATAGAGTGCAGGGGATAGAGTGTAGAGTGTGAGGTATAGAGTGTAGGGTATAGAGTGTATGGTATAGAGTGTATGGTATAGATTGTAGGGTATAGAGTGTAGAGTATAGACTGTAGAGTGTAGGGTATAGAGTGTAGAGTGTAGGGTTTAGAGTGTAGTTTATAGAGTGTAGGGTATAGAGTGTAGAGTGAGGGGTATAGAGTGTAGGGTGTAGAGTGTATGGTATAGAGTGTATGGTATAGATTGTAGGGTATAGAGTGTAGGGTATAGAGTGTAGAGTGTAGGGTATAGAGTGTAGAGTGTAGGGTATAGAGTGTAGGGTATAGAGTGTAGAGTGTAGGGTATAGAGTGTAGGGAATAGAGTGTAGAGAGTGTGGTATAGAGTGCAGGGGATAGAGTGTAGAGTGTGAGGTATAGAGTGTAGGGTATAGAGTGTATGGTATGGAGTGTATGGCATAGATTGTAGGGTATAGAGTGTAGGGTATAGAGTGCAGAGTGTAGGGTATAGAGTGTATGGTATAGAGTGTATGGTATAGATTATAGGGTATAGAGTGTAGGGTATAGAGTGTAGAGTGTAGGGTATAGAGTGTAGAGTGTAGGGTATTGAGTGTAGGGTATAGAGTGTAGAGTGTATGGTATAGAGTGCAGGGGATAGAGTGTAGAGTGTGAGGTATAGAGTGTAGGGTATAGAGTGTATGGTATAGAGTGTATGGTATAGATTGTAGGGTATAGAGTGTAGGGTATAGACTGTAGAGTGTAGGGTATAGAGTGTAGAGTGTAGGGTTTAGAGTGTAGTTTATAGAGTGTAGGGTATAGAGTGTAGAGTGTAGGGTATAGAGGGTAGGGTATAGAGTGTATGGTATAGAGTGTATGGTATAGATTGTAGGGTATAGAGTGTAGGGTATAGAGTGTAGAGTGTAGGGAATAGAGTGTAGAGTGTGAGGTATAGAGTGTAGGGTATAGAGTGTATGGTAAGAAGTGTATGGTATAGATTGTAGGGTATAGAGTGTAGGGTATAGAGTGTAGAGTGTAGGGTATAAAGTGTAGAGTGTAGGGTATAGAGTGTAGAGTGTAGGGTATAGAATGTAGGGTATAGAGTGTAGAGTGTATGGTATAGAGTGTATGGTATAGATTATAGGGAATAGAGTGTAGGGTATAGAGTGTAGATTGTAGGGTATAGAGTGTAGAGTGTAGGGTATAGAGTGTAGGGTATAGAGTGTAGGGTATAGAGTGTAGAGTGTAGGGTATAGAGGGTAGGGTATAGAGTGTATGGTATAGAGTGTATGGTATAGATTGTAGGGTATAGAGTGTAGGGTATAGAGTGTAGAGTGTAGGGTATAGAGTGTAGAGTGTATGGTATAGAGTGCAGGGGATAGAGTGTAGAGTGTGAGGTATAGAGTGTAGGGTATAGAGTGTATGGTATAGAGTGTAGGGTATAGAGTGTAGGGTATAGAGTGTAGGGTATAGAGTGTAGTGTGTAGAGTGTATGGTATAGAGTGTATGGTATAGATTGTAGGGTATAGAGTGTAGGGTATAGAGTGTAGAGTGTAGGGTGTAGAGTGTAGGGTATAGAGTGTAGGGTATAGAGTGTATGGTATAGAGTGTATGGTATAGATTGTAGGGTATAGAGTGTAGGGTATAGAGTGTAGAGTGTAGGGTATAGAGTGTAGAGTGTAGGGTATAGAGTGTAGGGTATAGAGTGTAGAGTGTAGGGTATAGAGTGTAGGGTATAGAGTGTAGAGTGTATGGTATAGAGTGCAGGGGATATAGTGTAGAGTGTGAGGTATAGAGTGTAGGGTACAGAGTGTATGGAATAAAGTGTAGGGTATAGAGTGTAGGGTACAGAGTGTAGTGTATAGAGTGTAGAGTGTAGGGTATAGAGTGTAGGGTATAGAGTGTAGAGAGTGTGGTATAGAGTGCAGGGGATAGAGTGTAGAGTGTGAGGTATAGAGTGTAGGGTACAGAGTGTATGGAATAAAGTGTAGGGTATAGAGTGTAGGGTACAGAGTGTAGTGTATAGAGTGTAGAGTGTAGGGTATAGAGTGTAGGGTGTAGAGTGTATGGTATAGAGTGTAGGGTATAGAGTGTAGAGTGTAGGGTATAGAGTGTAGGGTATAGAGTGTAGAGTGTAGGATATAGAGTGTAGGGTATAGAGTGTAGAGTGTGTGGTATAGAGTGCAGGGGATAGAGTGTAGAGTGTGAGGTATAGAGTGTAGGGTATAGAGTGTATGGTATAGAGTGAATGGTATAGATTGTAGGGTATAGAGTGTAGGGTATAGAGTGTAGAGTGTAGGGTACAGAGTGTAGAGTGTAGGGTATAGAGTGTATGGTATAGAGTGTATGGTATAAATTGTAGGGTATAGAGTGTAGGGTATAGAGTGTAGAGTGTAGGGTATAGAGTGTAGAGTGTAGGGTATAGAGTGTAGGGTATAGAGTGTAGAGTGTAGGGTATAGAGTGTAGAGTATAGAGTGTAGAGTGTATGGTATAGAGTGCAGGGGATAGAGTGTAGAGTGTAGGGTATAGAGTGTAGGGTATAGAGTGTAGGGTTTAGAGAGTAGGGTATAGAGTGTAGAGTGTAGGGTATAGAGTGTAGAGTGTAGGGTATAGAGTGTAGGGTATAGAGTGTAGAGTGTAGGGTATAGAGTGTAGTGTTTAGAGAGTTGGGTATTGAGTGTAGAGTATAGAGTGTAGGGTATAGAGTGTAGGGTATAAAGTGTAGAGAGTAGGGTGTAGAGAGTAGGGTATAGAGTGTAGGTTATAGAGTGTAGGGTATAGATTGTAGATTGTAGGGTGTAGAGTGTAGGGTATAGAGTGTAAGGTATAGAGTGTAGGGTATAAAGTGTATGTTTTAGAGTGTAGGGTATAGAGTGTAGAGTGTAGGGTATAGAGTGGACGGTATAGAGTGTAGCGTATAGAGTGTTTGGTACAGTGTGTAGGGTAAAGAGTGTAGAGTGTAGGCTATAGAGTGTAGGGTATAGAGTGTAGGGTAAAGAGTGTATGGTATAGAGTGTAGAGTGTAGGGTATAGAGTGTATAGTGTAGGGTATAGAGTGTATAGTGTAGGGTATAGAGTGTAGGGTATAGAGTGTATGGTATAGAGTGTAGGGAATAGAGTGTAGGCTATAGAGTGTATGATATAGAGTGTAGGGTATAGAGTGTATGGTATAGAGTGTAGGGTATAGAGTGTAGGGTATAGAGTGTATGGTATAGAGTGTATGGTATAGATTGTAGGGTATAGAGTGTAGGGTATAGAGTGTAGAGTGTAGGGTATAGAGTGTAGGGTATAGAGTGTAGAGTGTATGGTATAAAGTGCAGGGGATAGAGTGTAGAGTGTGAGGTATAGAGTGTAGGGTATAGAGTGTATGGTATAGAGTGTATGGTATAGATTGTAGGGTATAGAGTGTAGGGTATAGAGTGTAGAGTATAGAGTGTAGAGTGTAGGGTATAGAGTGTAGGGTATAGAGTGTAGGGTATAGAGTGTAGAGTGTAGGGTATAGAGTGTAGGGTATAGAGTGTATGGTATAGAGAGTATGGTATAGATTGTAGGGTATAAAGTGTAGGGTATAGAGTGTAGAGTGTAGGGTATAGAGTGTAGAGTGTAGGGTATAGAGTGTAGGGTATAGAGTGTAGAGTGTAGGGTATAGAGTGTAGGGAATAGAGTGTAGAGTGTATGGTATAGAATGCAGGGGATATAGTGTATAGTGTGAGGTATAGAGTGTAGGGTATAGAGTGTAGGGTATAGAGTGTAGGGTATAGAGTGTAGGGTATAGAGTGTAGAGTGTAGGGTATAGAGTGTAGGGTGTAGAGTGTATGGTATAGAGTGTATGGTATAGATTGTAGGGTATAGAGTGTAGGGTATAGAGTGTAGAGTGTAGGGTATAGAGTGTAGAGTGTAGGGTATAGAGTGTAGGGTATAGAGTGTAGAGTGTAGGGTATAGAGTGTAGGGTATAGAGTGTAGAGAGTGTGGTATAGAGTGCATGGGATAGAGTGTAGAGTGTGAGGTATAGAGTGTAGGGTATAGAGTGTATGGTATGGAGTGTATGGTATAGATTGTAGGGTATAGAGTGTAGGGTATAGAGTGCAGAGTGTAGGGTATAGAGTGTATGGTATAGAGTGTATGGTATAGATTGTAGGGTATAGAGTGTAGGGTATAGACTGTAGAGTGTAGGGTATAGAGTGTAGAGTGTAGGGTTTAGAGTGTAGTTTATAGAGTGTAGGGTATAGAGTGTAGAGTGTAGGGTATAGAGTGTAGGGTGTAGAGTGTATGGTATAGAGTGTATGGTATAGATTGTAGGGTATAGAGTGTAGGATATAGAGTGTAGAGTGTAGGGTATAGAGTGTAGAGTGTAGGGTATAGAGTGTAGGGTATAGAGTGTAGAGTGTAGGGTATAGAGTGTAGGGTATAGAGTGTAGAGAGTGTGGTATAGAGTGCAGGGGATAGAGTGTAGAGTGTGAGGTATAGAGTGTAGGGTATAGAGTGTATGGTATGGAGTGTATGGTATAGATTGTAGGGTATAGAGTGTAGGGTATAGAGTGCAGAGTGTAGGGTATAGAGTGTATGGTATAGAGTGTATGGTATAGATTGTAGGGTATAGAGTGTAGGGTATAGAGTGTAGAGTGTAGGGTATAGAGTGTAGAGTGTAGGGTATTGAGTGTAGGGTATAGAGTGTAGAGTGTATGGTATAGAGTGCAGGGGATAGAGTGTAGAGTGTGAGGTATAGAGTGTAGGGTATAGAGTGTATGGTATAGAGTGTATGGTATAGATTGTAGGGTATAGAGTGTAGGGTATAGACTGTAGAGTGTAGGGTATAGAGTGTAGAGTGTAGGGTTTAGAGTGTAGTTTATAGAGTGTAGGGTATAGAGTGTAGAGTGTAGGGTATAGAGTGTAGGGTGTAGAGTGTATGGTATAGAGTGTATGGTATAGATTGTAGGGTATAGAGTGTAGGGTATAGAGTGTAGAGTGTAGGGTATAGAGTGTAAAGTGTAGGGTATAGAGTGTAGGGTATAGAGTGTAGAGTGTAGGGTATAGAGTGTAGGGAATAGAGTGTAGAGAGTGTGGTACAGAGTGCAGGGGATAGAGTGTAGAGTGTGAGGTATAGAGTGTAGGGTATAGAGTGTATGGTATGGAGTGTATGGTATAGATTGTAGGGTATAGAGTGTAGGGTATAGATTGCAGAGTGTAGGGTATAGAGTGTATGGTATAGAGTGTATGGTATAGATTGTAGGGTATAGAGTGTAGGGTATAGAGTGTAGAGTGTAGGGTATAGAGTGTAGAGTGTAGGGTATTGAGTGTAGGGTATAGAGTGTAGAGTGTATGGTATAGAGTGCAGGGGATAGAGTGTAGAGTGTGAGGTATAGAGTGTAGGGTATAGAGTGTATGGTATAGAGTGTATGGTATAGATTGTAGGGTATAGAGTGTAGGGTATAGACTGTAGAGTGTAGGGTATAGAGTGTAGAGTGTAGGGTTTAGAGTGTAGTTTATAGAGTGTAGGGTATAGAGTGTAGAGTGTAGGGTATAGAGTGTAGGGTGTAGAGTGTATGGTATAGAGTGTATGGTATAGATTGTAGGGTATAGAGTGTAGGGTATAGAGTGTAGAGTGTAGGGTATAGAGTGTAGAGTGTAGGGTATAGAGTGTAGGGTATAGAGTGTAGAGTGTAGGGTATAGAGTGTAGGGTATAGAGTGTAGAGAGTGTGGTATAGAGTGCAGGGGATAGAGTGTAGAGTGTGAGGTATAGAGTGTAGGGTATAGAGTGTATGGTATGGAGTGTATGGTATAGATTGTAGGGTATAGAGTGTAGGGTATAGATTGCAGAGTGTAGGGTATAGAGTGTATGGTATAGAGTGTATGGTATAGATTGTAGGGTATAGAGTGTAGGGTATAGAGTGTAGAGTGTAGGGTATAGAGTGTAGAGTGTAGGGTATTGAGTGTAGGGTATAGAGTGTAGAGTGTATGGTATAGAGTGCAGGGGATAGAGTGTAGAGTGTGAGGTATAGAGTGTAGGGTATAGAGTGTATGGTATAGAGTGTATGGTATAGATTGTAGGGTATAGAGTGTAGAGTATAGACTGTAGAGTGTAGGGTATAGAGTGTAGAGTGTAGGGTTTAGAGTGTAGTTTATAGAGTGTAGGGTATAGAGTGTAGAGTGAGGGGTATAGAGTGTAGGGTGTAGAGTGTATGGTATAGAGTGTATGGTATAGATTGTAGGGTATAGAGTGTAGGGTATAGAGTGTAGAGTGTAGGGTATAGAGTGTAGAGTGTAGGGTATAGAGTGTAGGGTATAGAGTGTAGAGTGTAGGGTATAGAGTGTAGGGAATAGAGTGTAGAGAGTGTGGTATAGAGTGCAGGGGATAGAGTGTAGAGTGTGAGGTATAGAGTGTAGGGTATAGAGTGTATGGTATGGAGTGTATGGCATAGATTGTAGGGTATAGAGTGTAGGGTATAGAGTGCAGAGTGTAGGGTATAGAGTGTATGGTATAGAGTGTATGGTATAGATTATAGGGTATAGAGTGTAGGGTATAGAGTGTAGAGTGTAGGGTATAGAGTGTAGAGTGTAGGGTATTGAGTGTAGGGTATAGAGTGTAGAGTGTATGGTATAGAGTGCAGGGGATAGAGTGTAGAGTGTGAGGTATAGAGTGTAGGGTATAGAGTGTATGGTATAGAGTGTATGGTATAGATTGTAGGGTATAGAGTGTAGGGTATAGACTGTAGAGTGTAGGGTATAGAGTGTAGAGTGTAGGGTTTAGAGTGTAGTTTATAGAGTGTAGGGTATAGAGTGTAGAGTGTAGGGTATAGAGGGTAGGGTATAGAGTGTATGGTATAGAGTGTATGGTATAGATTGTAGGGTATAGAGTGTAGGGTATAGAGTGTAGAGTGTAGGGAATAGAGTGTAGAGTGTGAGGTATAGAGTGTAGGGTATAGAGTGTATGGTAAGAAGTGTATGGTATAGATTGTAGGGTATAGAGTGTAGGGTATAGAGTGTAGAGTGTAGGGTATAAAGTGTAGAGTGTAGGGTATAGAGTGTAGAGTGTAGGGTATAGAATGTAGGGTATAGAGTGTAGAGTGTATGGTATAGAGTGTATGGTATAGATTATAGGGAATAGAGTGTAGGGTATAGAGTGTAGATTGTAGGGTATAGAGTGTAGAGTGTAGGGTATAGAGTGTAGGGTATAGAGTGTAGGGTATAGAGTGTAGAGTGTAGGGTATAGAGGGTAGGGTATAGAGTGTATGGTATAGAGTGTATGGTATAGATTGTAGGGTATAGAGTGTAGGGTATAGAGTGTAGAGTGTAGGGTATAGAGTGTAGAGTGTATGGTATAGAGTGCAGGGGATAGAGTGTAGAGTGTGAGGTATAGAGTGTAGGGTATAGAGTGTATGGTATAGAGTGTAGGGTATAGAGTGTAGGGTATAGAGTGTAGGGTATAGAGTGTAGTGTGTAGAGTGTATGGTATAGAGTGTATGGTATAGATTGTAGGGTATAGAGTGTAGGGTATAGAGTGTAGAGTGTAGGGTGTAGAGTGTAGGGTATAGAGTGTAGGGTATAGAGTGTAGAGTGTAGGGTATAGAGTGTAGGGTATAGAGTGTAGGGTATAGAGTGTAGGGTGTAGAGTGTAGGGTATAGAGTGTAGGGTATAGAGTGTAGAGTGTAGGGTATAGAGTGTAGAGTGTAGGGTATAGAGTGTAGGGTATAGAGTGTAGAGTGTAGGGTATAGAGTGTAGGGTATAGAGTGTAGAGTGTATGGTATAGTGTGTATGGTATAGAGTGTATGATATAGATTGTAGGGTATAGAGTGTAGGGTATAGAGTGTAGGGTATAGAGTGTAGAGTGTAGGGTATAGAGTGTAGGGTATAGAGTTTAGAGTGTAGGGTATACAGTGTAGGGTATAGAGTGTAGGGTATAGAGTGTAGGGTATTGAGTGTAGAGTGTAGGGTATAGAGTGTAGAGTGTAGGGTATAGAGTGTAGGGTATAAAGTGTAGAGTGTAGGGTATAGAGTGTAGGGTATAGAGTGTAGGGTATAGAGTGTAGAGTGTAGGGTATAGAGTGTAGGGTATAGAGTGTAGGGTATAGAGTGTAGGGTATAGATGGTAGAGTGTAGGGTATAAACTGTAGGGTATAGAGTGTAGGGTATAGAGTGTAGGGTATAGAGTGTAGGATATAGAGTGTAGGTTATAGAGTGTAGGGTATAGAGTGTAGGGTATAAAGTGTAGAGTGTAGGGTATAGAGTGTATGGTATAGAGTGTAGAGTGTAGGGTATAGAGTGTATGGTATAGATTGTAGGGTGTAGAATGTATGTTATAGAGTGTAGAGTGTGAGGTATAGAGTGTAGGGTATAGAGTGTATGGTATAGAGTGTATGGTATAGATTGTAGGGCATAGAGTGTAGGATATAGAGTGTAGAGTGTATGGTATAGAGATTAGAGTGTAGGGTATAGAGTGTAGGGTATAGAGTGTATGGTATAGAGTCTAGGGTATAGAGTGTATGGTATAGAGTCTAGGGTATAGAGTGTAGAGTGTAGGGTATAGAGTGTAGGGTATAGAGTGTAGGGTATAGAGTGTAGAGTGTAGGGTATAGAGTGTAGGGTATAGAGTGTATGGTATAGAGTGTATGGTATAGATTGTAGGGTATAGAGTGTAGGGTATAGAGTGTAGAGTGTAGGGTATAGAGTGTAGAGTGTAGGGTATAGAGTGTAGGGTATAGAGTGTAGAGTGTAGGGTATAGAGTGTAGGGTATAGAGTGTAGAGTGTATGGTATAGAGTGCAGGGGATATAGTGTAGAGTGTGAGGTATAGAGTGTAGGGTACAGAGTGTATGGTATAAAGTGTAGGGTATAGAGTGTAGGGTACAGAGTGTAGTGTATAGAGTGTAGAGTGTAGGGTATAGAGTGTAGGGTGTAGAGTGTATGGTATAGAGTGTAGGGTATAGAGTGTAGAGTGTAGGGTATAGAGTGTAGGGTATAGAGTGTAGAGTGTAGGATATAGAGTGTAGGGTATAGAGTGTAGAGTGTGTGGTATAGAGTGCAGGGGATAGAGTGTAGAGTGTGAGGTATAGAGTGTAGGGTATAGAGTGTATGGTATAGAGTGTATGGTATAGATTGTAGGGTATAGAGTGTAGGGTATAGAGTGTAGAGTGTAGGGTATAGAGTGCAGAGTGTAGGGTATAGAGTGTATGGTATAGAGTGTATGGTATAGATTGTAGGGTATAGAGTGTAGGGTATAGAGTGTAGAGTGTAGGGTATAGAGTGTAGAGTGTAGGGTATAGAGTGTAGGGTATAGAGTGTAGAGTGTAGGGTATAGAGTGTAGAGTATAGAGTGTAGAGTGTATGGTATAGAGTGCAGGGGATAGAGTGTAGAGTGTAGGGTATAGAGTGTAGGGTATAGAGTGTAGAGTGTAGGGTATAGAGTGTAGGGTTTAGAGAGTAGGGTATAGAGTGTAGAGTGTAGGGTATAGAGTGTAGAGTGTAGGGTATAGAGTGTAGGGTATAGAGTGTAGAGTGTAGGGTATAGAGTGTAGTGTTTAGAGAGTTGGGTATAGAGTGTAGAGTATAGAGTGTATGGTATAAAGTGTAGGGTATAGAGTGTAGAGTGTAGGGTATAAAGTGTAGAGAGTAGGGTGTAGAGTGTAGGGTATAGAGTGTAGGTTATAGAGTGTAGGGTATAGATTGTAGATTGTAGGGTGTAGAGTGTAGGGTATAGAGTGTAAGGTATAGAGTGTAGGGTATAAAGTATATGTTATAGAGTGTAGGGTATAGCGTGTAGAGTGTAGGGTATAGAGTGTATGGAATAGAGTGTTGGGTATAGAGTGTAGAGTGTAGATTATAGAGTGTAGGGTATAGAGTGTATGGAATAGAGTGTTGGGTATAGAGTGTAGAGTGTAGGGTATAGAGTGTAGGGTATAGAGTGTAGGGTATAGAGTGTAGAGTGTAGGGTATAGAGTGTAGGGTATAGAGGGTATGGTATAGAGTGTATGGTATAGATTGTAGGGTATAGAGTGTAGGGTATAGAGTGTAGAGTGTAGGGTATAGAGTGTAGAGTGTAGGGTATATAGTGTAGGGTATAGAGTGTAGAGTGTAGGGTATAGAGTGTAGGGTATAGAGTGTAGGATATAGAGTGTATGGTATAGAGTGTAGAGTGTGTGGTATAGAGTGCAGGGGATAGAGTGTAGAGTGTGAGGTATAGAGTGTAGGGTATAGAGTGTATGGTATAGAGTGTATGGTATAGATTGTAGGGTATAGAGTGTAGGGTATAGAGTGTAAAGTGTAGGGTATAGAGTGTAGAGTGTAGGGTATAGAGTGTATGGTATAGAGTGTATGGTATAGATTGTAGGGTATAGAGTGTAGGGTATAGAGTGTAGAGTGTAGGGTATAGAGTGTAGAGTGTAGGGTATAGAGTGTAGGGTATAGAGTGTAGAGTGTAGGGTATAGAGTGTAGAGTATAGAGTGTAGAGTGTATGGTATAGAGTGCAGGGGATAGAGTGTAGAGTGTAGGGTATAGAGTGTAGGGTATAGAGTGTAGAGTGTAGGGTATAGAGTGTAGGGTTTAGAGCGTAGGGTATAGAGTGTAGAGTGTAGGGTATAGAGTGTAGGGTATAGAGTATAGGGTATAGAGTGTAGGGTATAGAGTGTAGGGTGTAGAGTGTAGGGTATAGAGTGTAGGGTATAGGGTGTAGGGTATGGAGTGTACGGTGTAGAATGTAGGGTATAGAGTGTAGGGTATAGAGTGTAGGGTATAGAGTGTAGGGTATAGCGTGTAGGGTATATAGTGTAGGGTATAGAGTGTAGGGTATAGAGTGTAGGGGATAAAGTGTAGAGTGTAGGGTATAGAGTGTAGGGTATAGAGTGTAGAGTATAGAGTGTAAAGTGTAGAGTGTAGGGTGTAGAGTGTAGAGTGTAGGGTATAGAGTGTAGAGTGTAGGGTATAGAGTGTAGGGTATAGAGTGTATGGTATAGAGTGTAGGGTATAGAGTGTAGAGTGTAGGGTATATAGTGTAGGGTATAATGTGTAGAGTGTAGGGTATAGAGTGTAAGGTATAGAGGGTAGGGTATAGAGTGTATGGTGTAGAGTGTAGGGTATAGAGTGTAGGGTATAGAGTGTAGGGTATAGAGTGAATGGTATAGAGTGTAGGGTATAGAGTGTAAGCTATAAAGTGTAGGGTGAAGAGTGTAGGGTATAGAGTGTAGGGTATAGAGTGTAGGGTATAGAGTGTAGGGTATATAGTGTAGAGTTTAGGGTATAGAGTGTAGGGTATAGAGTGTAGAGTGTAGGGTATAGAGTGTAGGGTTTAAAGAGTAGGGTATAGAGTGTAGAGTGTAGGGTATAGAGTGTAGAGTGTAGGATATAGAGTGTAGGGTATAGAGTGTAGAGTGTAGGGTATAGAGTGTAGGGTATAGAGTGTAGAGTGTAGGGTATAAAGTGTAGAGAGTAGGGTATAGAGTGTAGGGTATAGAGTGTAGGTTATATAGTGTAGGGTATAGAGTGTAGAGTGTAGGGTGTAGAGTATAGGGTATAGTGTGTAGGGTATAGAGTGTAGGTTATAGAGTGTAGGGTATAGAGTGTGGAGTGTAGGGTGTAGATTGTAGGTTATAGAGTGTAGAGTGTAAGGTATAAAGTGTAGAGAGTAGGGTATAGAGTGTAGGTTATATAGTGTAGGGTATAGAGTGTAGAGTGTAGGGTGTAGAGTATAGGGTATAGAGTGTAGGGTATAGAGTGTAGAGTGTAGGGTATAAAGTGTAGAGAGTAGGGTATAGAGTGTAGGGTATAGAGTGTAGGTTATAGAGTGTAGGGTATAGAGTGTGGAGTGTAGGGTGTAGATTGTAGGTTATAGAACGTAGATTGTAGGGTATAAAGTGTAGAGAGTAGGGTATAGAGTGTAGGGTATAGAGTGTAGGTTATAGAGTGTAGGGTATAGAGTGTAGAGTGTAGGGTGTAGAGTGTAGGGTATAGAGTGTAAGGTATAGAGTGTAGGGTATAAAGTGTATGTTATAGAGTGTAGGGTATAGAGTGTAGAGTGTAGGGTATAGAGTGTAGGGTATAGAGTGTAGGGTATAGAGTGTATGGTATAGAGTGTAGGGTATAGAGTGTAGATTGTAGGGTATAGAGTGTAGGGTGTAGGGTATACAGTGTAGGGTATAGATTGTAGGGTATAGAGTGTAGAGTGTAGGGTATAGAGTGTAGGGTATAGAGTGTATGGTATAGAGTGTAGAGTGTAGGGTATAGAGTGTATAGTGTAGGGAATAGAGTGTAGGGTATAGAGTGTATGGTATAGAGTGTAGGGAATAGAGTGTAGAGTGTATGATATAGAGTGTAGGGTATAGAGTGTAGAGTGTAGGGTATAGAGTGTAGGGTATAGAGTGTAGGGTATAGAGTGTAGAGTGTAGGGTATAGAGTGTAGGGTATAGAGTGTAGGGTATAGAGTGTAGAGTGTAGGGATTAGAGTGTAGGGTATAGAGTGTAGGGTATAGAGTTTAGAATGTACGGTATAGAGTGTAGGGTATAGAGTATAGAGTGTAGGGTATAGAGTGTAAAGTGTAGAGTGTAGGGTATAGAGTGTAGAGTGTAGGGTATAGAGTGTAGGGTATAGAGTGTATGGAATAGAGTGTTGGGTATAGAGTGTAGAGTGTAGGGTATAGAGTGTAGGGTATAGAGCGTAAGGTGTAGGGTATAGAGTGTAGGGTATAGAGTGTAGGGTATAGAGTGTAGAGTGTAGGGTATAGAGTGTATGGTATAGAGTGTAGGGTGTAGAGTGTAGGGTATAGAGTGTAGAGTGTAGGGTATAGAGTGTAGAGTGTAGGGTATAGAGTGTAGGGTATAGAGTGTAGAGCGTAGGGTATAGAAAGTAGGGTATAGAGTGTAAAGTGTATGGTATAGAGTGTAGGGGATAGAGTGTATGGTATAGAGTGTATGGTATAGAGTGTAGGGTAGAGAATGTAGGGTATAGAGTGTAGAGTGTAGGGTATATAGTGTAGGGTGTAGAGTGTAGGGTATAGAGTGTAGAGTGTATGGTATAGAGTGTAGGGGATAGAGTGTATGGTATAGAGTGTATGGTATAGAGTGTATGGTATAGATTGTAGGGTATAGAGTGTAGGATATCGAGTGTAGAGTGTAGGGTATAGAGTGTAGGGTATAGAGTGTAGGGTATAGAGTGTAGGGTGTTGAGTGTAGGGTATAGAGTGTAGGGTATAGGGTGTAGGGTATAGAGTGTAGGGTGTAGAGTGTAGGGTATAGAGTGTAGGGTATAGAGTGTAGGGTATAGAGTGTAGGGTATAGCATGTAGGGTATAGAGTGAAGGGTATAGAGTGTAGAGTGTAGGGTATAGAGTGTAGAGTGTAGGGTACAGAGTGTAGGGTATAGAGCGTAGGGTGTAGGGTATAGAGTGTAGTGTATAGAGTGTATGGAATAGAGTGTAGGGTATAGAGTGTAGAGTGTAGGGTATAGAGTGTAGGGTATAGAGTGTATGGAATAGAGTGTTGGGTATAGAGTGTAGAGTGTAGAGTATAGAGTGTAGGGTATAGAGTGTATGGAATAGAGTGTTGGGTATAGAGTGTAGAGTGTAGGGTATAGAGTGTAGGGTATAGAGTGTAGGGTATAGAGTGTAGAGTGTAGGGTATAGAGTGTAGGGTATAGAGTGTATGGTATAGAGTGTATGGTATAGATTGTAGGGTATAGAGTGTAGGGTATAGAGTGTAGAGTGTAGGGTATAGAGTGTAGAGTGTAGGGTATAGAGTGTAGAGTGTAGGGTATAGAGTGTAGGGTATAGAGTGTAGAGTGTAGGGTATAGAGTGTAGGGTATAGAGTGTAGAGTGTATGGTATAGAGTGCAGGGGATATAGTGTAGAGTGTGAGGTATAGAGTGTAGGGTACAGAGTGTATGGAATAAAGTGTAGGGTATAGAGTGTAGGGTACATAGTGTAGTGTATAGAGTGTAGAGTGTAGGGTATAGAGTGTAGGGTGTAGAGTGTATGGTATAGAGTGTAGGGTATAGAGTGTAGAGTGTAGGGTATAGAGTGTAGGGTATAGAGTGTAGAGTGTAGGATATAGAGTGTAGGGTATAGAGTGTAGAGTGTGTGGTATAGAGTGCAGGGGATAGAGTGTAGAGTGTGAGGTATAGAGTGTAGGGTATAGAGTGTATGGTATAGAGTGAATGGTATAGATTGTAGGGTATAGAGTGTAGGGTATAGAGTGTAGAGTGTAGGGTATAGAGTGTAGAGTGTAGGGTATAGAGTGTATGGTATAGAGTGTATGGTATAAATTGTAGGGTATAGAGTGTAGGGTATAGAATGTAGAGTGTAGGGTGTAGAGTGTAGGGTATAGAGTGTAGGGAATAGAGTGTAGAGTGTAGGGTATAGAGTGTAGAGTATAGAGTGTAGAGTGTATGGTATAGAGTGCAGGGGATAGAGTGTAGAGTGTAGGGTATAGAGTGTAGGGTATAGAGTGTAGGGTTTAGAGAGTAGGGTATAGAGTGTAGAGTGTAGGGTATAGAGTGTAGAGTGTAGGGTATAGAGTGTAGGGTATAGAGTGTAGAGTGTAGGGTATAGAGTGTAGTGTTTAGAGAGTTGGGTATTGAGTGTAGAGTATAGAGTGTAGGGTATAGAGTGTAGGGTATAAAGTGTAGAGAGTAGGGTGTAGAGTGTAGGGTATAGAGTGTAGGTTATAGAGTGTAGGGTATAGATTGTAGATTGTAGGGTGTAGAGTGTAGGGTATAGAGTGTAAGGTATAGAGTGTAGGGTATAAAGTGTATGTTTTAGAGTGTAGGGTATAGAGTGTAGAGTGTAGGGTATAGAGTGGACGGTATAGAGTGTAGCGTATAGAGTGTTTGGTACAGTGTGTAGGGTAAAGAGTGTAGAGTGTAGGCTATAGAGTGTAGGGTATAGAGTGTAGGGTAAAGAGTGTATGGTATAGAGTGTAGAGTGTAGGGTATAGAGTGTATAGTGTAGGGTATAGAGTGTATAGTGTAGGGTATAGAGTGTAGGGTATAGAGTGTATGGTATAGAGTGTAGGGAATAGAGTGTAGGCTATAGAGTGTATGATATAGAGTGTAGGGTATAGAGTGTATGGTATAGAGTGTAGGGTATAGAGTGTAGGGTATAGAGTGTATGGTATAGAGTGTATGGTATAGATTGTAGGGTATAGAGTGTAGGGTATAGAGTGTAGAGTGTAGGGTATAGAGTGTAGGGTATAGAGTGTAGAGTGTATGGTATAAAGTGCAGGGGATAGAGTGTAGAGTGTGAGGTATAGAGTGTAGGGTATAGAGTGTATGGTATAGAGTGTATGGTATAGATTGTAGGGTATAGAGTGTAGGGTATAGAGTGTAGAGTATAGAGTGTAGAGTGTAGGGTATAGAGTGTAGGGTATAGAGTGTAGGGTATAGAGTGTAGAGTGTAGGGTATAGAGTGTAGGGTATAGAGTGTATGGTATAGAGAGTATGGTATAGATTGTAGGGTATAAAGTGTAGGGTATAGAGTGTAGAGTGTAGGGTATAGAGTGTAGAGTGTAGGGTATAGAGTGTAGGGTATAGAGTGTAGAGTGTAGGGTATAGAGTGTAGGGAATAGAGTGTAGAGTGTATGGTATAGAATGCAGGGGATATAGTGTATAGTGTGAGGTATAGAGTGTAGGGTATAGAGTGTAGGGTATAGAGTGTAGGGTATAGAGTGTAGGGTATAGAGTGTAGAGTGTAGGGTATAGAGTGTAGGGTGTAGAGTGTATGGTATAGAGTGTATGGTATAGATTGTAGGGTATAGAGTGTAGGGTATAGAGTGTAGAGTGTAGGGTATAGAGTGTAGAGTGTAGGGTATAGAGTGTAGGGTATAGAGTGTAGAGTGTAGGGTATAGAGTGTAGGGTATAGAGTGTAGAGAGTGTGGTATAGAGTGCAGGGGATAGAGTGTAGAGTGTGAGGTATAGAGTGTAGGGTATAGAGTGTATGGTATGGAGTGTATGGTATAGATTGTAGGGTATAGAGTGTAGGGTATAGAGTGCAGAGTGTAGGGTATAGAGTGTATGGTATAGAGTGTATGGTATAGATTGTAGGGTATAGAGTGTAGGGTATAGAGTGTAGAGTGTAGGGTATAGAGTGTAGAGTGTAGAGTATTGAGTGTAGGGTATAGAGTGTAGAGTGTATGGTATAGAGTGCAGGGGATAGAGTGTAGAGTGTGAGGTATAGAGTGTAGGGTATAGAGTGTATGGTATAGAGTGTAGGGTATAGAGTGTATGGTATAGAGTGTATGGTATAGATTGTAGGGTATAGAGTGTAGGGTATAGACTGTAGAGTGTAGGGTATAGAGTGTAGAGTGTAGGGTTTAGAGTGTAGTTTATAGAGTGTAGGGTATAGAGTGTAGAGTGTAGGGTATAGAGTGTAGGGTGTAGAGTGTATGGTATAGAGTGTATGGTATAGATTGTAGGGTATAGAGTGTAGGGTATAGAGTGTAGAGTGTAGGGTATAGAGTGTAAAGTGTAGGGTATAGAGTGTAGGGTATAGAGTGTAGAGTGTAGGGTATAGAGTGTAGGGAATAGAGTGTAGAGAGTGTGGTATAGAGTGCAGGGGATAGAGTGTAGAGTGTGAGGTATAGAGTGTAGGGTATAGAGTGTATGGTATGGAGTGTATGGTATAGATTGTAGGGTATAGAGTGTAGGGTATAGATTGCAGAGTGTAGGGTATAGAGTGTATGGTATAGAGTGTATGGTATAGATTGTAGGGTATAGAGTGTAGGGTATAGAGTGTAGAGTGTAGGGTATAGAGTGTAGAGTGTAGGGTATTGAGTGTAGGGTATAGAGTGTAGAGTGTATGGTATAGAGTGCAGGGGATAGAGTGTAGAGTGTGAGGTATAGAGTGTAGGGTATAGAGTGTATGGTATAGAGTGTATGGTATAGATTGTAGGGTATAGAGTGTAGGGTATAGACTGTAGAGTGTAGGGTATAGAGTGTAGAGTGTAGGGTTTAGAGTGTAGTTTATAGAGTGTAGGGTATAGAGTGTAGAGTGTAGGGTATAGAGTGTAGGGTGTAGAGTGTATGGTATAGAGTGTATGGTATAGATTGTAGGGTATAGAGTGTAGGGTATAGAGTGTAGAGTGTAGGGTATAGAGTGTAGAGTGTAGGGTATAGAGTGTAGGGTATAGAGTGTAGAGTGTAGGGTATAGAGTGTAGGGTATAGAGTGTAGAGAGTGTGGTATAGAGTGCAGGGGATAGAGTGTAGAGTGTGAGGTATAGAGTGTAGGGTATAGAGTGTATGGTATGGAGTGTATGGCATAGATTGTAGGGTATAGAGTGTAGGGTATAGAGTGCAGAGTGTAGGGTATAGAGTGTATGGTATAGAGTGTATGGTATAGATTGTAGGGTATAGAGTGTAGGGTATAGAGTGTAGAGTGTAGGGTATAGAGTGTAGAGTGTAGGGTATTGAGTGTAGGGTATAGAGTGTAGAGTGTATGGTATAGAGTGCAGGGGATAGAGTGTAGAGTGTGAGGTATAGAGTGTAGGGTATAGAGTGTATGGTATAGAGTGTATGGTATAGATTGTAGGGTATAGAGTGTAGGGTATAGACTGTAGAGTGTAGGGTATAGAGTGTAGAGTGTAGGGTTTAGAGTGTAGTTTATAGAGTGTAGGGTATAGAGTGTAGAGTGAGGGGTATAGAGTGTAGGGTGTAGAGTGTATGGTATAGAGTGTATGGTATAGATTGTAGGGTATAGAGTGTAGGGTATAGAGTGTAGAGTGTAGGGTATAGAGTGTAGAGTGTAGGGTATAGAGTGTAGGGTATAGAGTGTAGAGTGTAGGGTATAGAGTGTAGGGAATAGAGTGTAGAGAGTGTGGTATAGAGTGCAGGGGATAGAGTGTAGAGTGTGAGGTATAGAGTGTAGGGTATAGAGTGTATGGTATGGAGTGTATGGTATAGATTGTAGGGTATAGAGTGTAGGGTATAGAGTGCAGAGTGTAGGGTATAGAGTGTATGGTATAGAGTGTATGGTATAGATTGTAGGGTATAGAGTGTAGGGTATAGAGTGTAGAGTGTAGGGTATAGAGTGTAGAGTGTAGGGTATTGAGTGTAGGGTATAGAGTGTAGAGTGTATGGTATAGAGTGCAGGGGATAGAGTGTAGAGTGTGAGGTATAGAGTGTAGGGTATAGAGTGTATGGTATAGAGTGTATGGTATAGATTGTAGGGTATAGAGTGTAGGGTATAGACTGTAGAGTGTAGGGTATAGAGTGTAGAGTGTAGGGTTTATAGTGTAGTTTATAGAGTGTAGGGTATAGAGTGTAGAGTGTAGGGTATAGAGGGTAGGGTATAGAGTGTATGGTATAGAGTGTATGGTATAGATTGTAGGGTATAGAGTGTAGGGTATAGAGTGTAGAGTGTAGGGAATAGAGTGTAGAGTGTGAGGTATAGAGTGTAGGGTATAGAGTGTATGGTAAGGAGTGTATGGTATAGATTGTAGGGTATAGAGTGTAGGGTATAGAGTGTAGAGTGTAGGGTATAAAGTGTAGAGTGTAGGGTATAGAGTGTAGAGTGTAGGGTATAGAATGTAGGGTATAGAGTGTAGAGTGTATGGTATAGAGTGTATGGTATAGATTATAGGGAATAGAGTGTAGGGTATAGAGTGTAGATTGTAGGGTATAGAGTGTAGAGTGTAGGGTATAGAGTGTAGGGTATAGAGTGTAGGGTATAGAGTGTAGAGTGTAGGGTATAGAGGGTAGGGTATAGAGTGTATGGTATAGAGTGTATGGTATAGGTTGTAGGGTATAGAGTGTAGGGTATAGAGTGTAGAGTGTAGGGTATAGAGTGTAGAGTGTATGGTATAGAGTGCAGGGGATAGAGTGTAGAGTGTGAGGTATAGAGTGTAGGGTATAGAGTGTATGGTATAGAGTGTAGGGTATAGAGTGTAGGGTATAGAGTGTAGGGTATAGAGTGTAGTGTGTAGAGTGTATGGTATAGAGTGTATGGTATAGATTGTAGGGTATAGAGTGTAGGGTATAGAGTGTAGAGTGTAGGGTGTAGAGTGTAGGGTATAGAGTGTAGGGTATAGAGTGTAGAGTGTAGGGTATAGAGTGTAGGGTATAGAGTGTAGGGTATAGAGTGTAGGGTGTAGAGTGTAGGGTATAGAGTGTAGGGTATAGAGTGTAGAGTGTAGGGTATAGAGTGTAGAGTGTAGGGTATAGAGTGTAGGGTATAGAGTGTAGAGTGTAGGGTATAGAGTGTAGGGTATAGAGTGTAGAGTGTATGGTATAGTGTGTATGGTATAGAGTGTATGATATAGATTGTAGGGTATAGAGTGTAGGGTATAGAGTGTAGGGTATAGAGTGTAGAGTGTAGGGTATAGAGTGTAGGGTATAGAGTTTAGAGTGTAGGGTATACAGTGTAGGGTATAGAGTGTAGGGTATAGAGTGTAGGGTATTGAGTGTAGAGTGTAGGGTATAGAGTGTAGAGTGTAGGGTATAGAGTGTAGGGTATAAAGTGTAGAGTGTAGGGTATAGAGTGTAGGGTATAGAGTGTAGGGTATAGAGTGTAGAGTGTAGGGTATAGAGTGTAGGGTATAGAGTGTAGGGTATAGAGTGTAGGGTATAGATGGTAGAGTGTAGGGTATAGACTGTAGGGTATAGAGTGTAGGGTATAGAGTGTAGGGTATAGAGTGTAGGATATAGAGTGTAGGTTATAGAGTGTAGGGTATAGAGTGTAGGGTATAAAGTGTAGAGTGTAGGGTATAGAGTGTATGGTATAGAGTGTAGAGTGTAGGGTATAGAGTGTATGGTATAGATTGTAGGGTGTAGAATGTATGTTATAGAGTGTAGAGTGTGAGGTATAGAGTGTAGGGTATAGAGTGTATGGTATAGAGTGTATGGTATAGATTGTAGGGCATAGAGTGTAGGATATAGAGTGTAGAGTGTATGGTATAGAGATTAGAGTGTAGGGTATAGAGTGTAGGGTATAGAGTGTATGGTATAGAGTCTAGGGTATAGAGTGTATGGTATAGAGTCTAGGGTATAGAGTGTAGAGTGTAGGGTATAGAGTGTAGGGTATAGAGTGTAGGGTATAGAGTGTAGAGTGTAGGGTATAGAGTGTAGGGTATAGAGTGTATGGTATAGAGTGTATGGTATAGATTGTAGGGTATAGAGTGTAGGGTATAGAGTGTAGAGTGTAGGGTATAGAGTGTAGAGTGTAGGGTATAGAGTGTAGGGTATAGAGTGTAGAGTGTAGGGTATAGAGTGTAGGGTATAGAGTGTAGAGTGTATGGTATAGAGTGCAGGGGATATAGTGTAGAGTGTGAGGTATAGAGTGTAGGGTACAGAGTGTATGGTATAAAGTGTAGGGTATAGAGTGTAGGGTACAGAGTGTAGTGTATAGAGTGTAGAGTGTAGGGTATAGAGTGAAGGGTGTAGAGTGTATGGTATAGAGTGTAGGGTATAGAGTGTAGAGTGTAGGGTATAGAGTGTAGGGTATAGAGTGTAGAGTGTAGGATATAGAGTGTAGGGTATAGAGTGTAGAGTGTGTGGTATAGAGTGCAGGGGATAGAGTGTAGAGTGTGAGGTATAGAGTGTAGGGTATAGAGTGTATGGTATAGAGTGTATGGTATAGATTGTAGGGTATAGAGTGTAGGGTATAGAGTGTAGAGTGTAGGGTATAGAGTGCAGAGTGTAGGGTATAGAGTGTATGGTATAGAGTGTATGGTATAGATTGTAGGGTATAGAGTGTAGGGTATAGAGTGTAGAGTGTAGGGTATAGAGTGTAGAGTGTAGGGTATAGAGTGTAGGGTATAGAGTGTAGAGTGTAGGGTATAGAGTGTAGAGTATAGAGTGTAGAGTGTATGGTATAGAGTGCAGGGGATAGAGTGTAGAGTGTAGGGTATAGAGTGTAGGGTATAGAGTGTAGAGTGTAGGGTATAGAGTGTAGGGTTTAGAGAGTAGGGTATAGAGTGTAGAGTGTAGGGTATAGAGTGTAGAGTGTAGGGTATAGAGTGTAGGGTATAGAGTGTAGAGTGTAGGGTATAGAGTGTAGTGTTTAGAGAGTTGGGTATAGAGTGTAGAGTATAGAGTGTATGGTATAAAGTGTAGGGCATAGAGTGTAGAGTGTAGGGTATAAAGTGTAGAGAGTAGGGTGTAGAGTGTAGGGTATAGAGTGTAGGTTATAGAGTCTAGGGTATAGATTGTAGATTGTAGGGTGTAGAGTGTAGGGTATAGAGTGTAAGGTATAGAGTGTAGGGTATAAAGTGTATGTTATAGAGTATAGGGTATAGAGTGTAGAGTGTAGGGTATAGAGTGTACGGTATAGAGTGTAGGGTATAGAGTGTTTGGTACAGTGTGTAGGGTAAAGAGTGTAGAGTGTAGGGTATAGAGTGTAGGGTATAGAGTGTAGGGTAAAGAGTGTATGGTATAGAGTGTAGAGTGTAGGGTATAGAGTGTATAGTGTAGGGTATAGAGTGTAGGGTATAGAGTGTATGGTATAGAGTGTAGGGAATAGAGTGTAGGCTATAGAGTGTATGATATAGAGTGTAGGGTATAGAGTGTATGGTATAGAGTGTAGGGTATAGAGTGTAGGGTATAGAGTGGATGGTATAGAGTGTATGGTATAGATTGTAGGGTATAGAGTGTAGGGTATAGAGTGTAGAGTGTAGGGTATAGAGTGTAGGGTATAGAGTGTAGAGTGTAGGGTATAGAGTGTAGGGTATAGAGTGTAGAGTGTATGGTATAAAGTGCAGGGGATAGAGTGTAGAGTGTGAGGTATAGAGTGTAGGGTATAGAGTGTATGGTATAGAGTGTATGGTATAGATTGTAGGGTATAGAGTGTAGGGTATAGAGTGTAGAGTATAGAGTGTAGAGTGTAGGGTATAGAGTGTAGGGTATAGAGTGTAGGGTATAGAGTGTAGAGTGTAGGGTATAGAGTGTAGGGTATAGAGTGTATGGTATAGAGTGTATGGTATAGATTGTAGGGTATAGAGTGTAGGGTATAGAGTGTAGAGTGTAGGGTATAGAGTGTAGAGTGTAGGGTATAGAGTGTAGGGTATAGAGTGTAGAGTGTAGGGTATAGAGTGTAGGGAATAGAGTGTAGAGTGTATGGTATAGAATGCAGGGGATATAGTGTATAGTGTGAGGTATAGAGTCTAGGGTATAGAGTGTAGAGTGTAGGGTATAGAGTGTAGGGTGTAGAGTGTATGGTATAGAGTGTATGGTATAGATTGTAGGGTATAGAGTGTAGGGTATAGAGTGTAGAGTGTAGGGTATAGAGTGTAGAGTGTAGGGTACAGAGTGTAGGGTATAGAGTGTAGAGTGTAGGGTATAGAGTGTAGGGTATAGAGTGTAGAGAGTGTGGTATAGAGTGCAGGGGATAGAGTGTAGAGTGTGAGGTATAGAGTGTAGGGTATAGAGTGTATGGTATGGAGTGTATGGTATAGATTGTAGGGTATAGAGTGTAGGGTATAGAGTGCAGAGTGTAGGGTATAGAGTGTATGGTATAGAGTGTATGGTATAGATTGTAGGGTATAGAGTGTAGGGTATAGAGTGTAGAGTGTAGGGTATAGAGTGTAGAGTGTAGGGCATAGAGTGTAGGGTATAGAGTGTAGAGTGTATGGTATAGAGTGCAGGGGATAGAGTGTAGAGTGTGAGGTATAGAGTGTAGGGTATAGAGTGTATGGTATAGAGTGTATGGTATAGATTGTAGGGTATAGAGTGTAGGGTATAGACTGTAGAGTGTAGGGTATAGAGTGTAGAGTGAAGGGTTTAGAGTGTAGTTTATAGAGTGTAGGGTATAGAGTGTAGAGTGTAGGGTATAGAGTGTAGGGTGTAGAGTGTATGGTATAGAGTGTATGGTATAGATTGTAGGGTATAGAGTGTAGGGTATAGAGTGTAGAGTGTAGGGTATAGAGTGTAGGGTATAGAGTGTAGAGAGTGTGGTATAGAGAGCAGGGGATAGAGTGTAGAGTGTGAGGTATAGAGTGTAGGGTATAGAGTGTATGGTATGGAGTGTATGGTATAGATTGTAGGGTATAGAGTGTAGGATATAGAGTGCAGAGTGTAGGGTATAGAGTGTATGGTATAGAGTGTATGGTATAGATTGTAGGGTATAGAGTGTAGGGTATAGAGTGTAGAGTGTAGGGTATAGAGTGTAGAGTGTAGGGTATTGAGTGTAGGGTATAGAGTGTAGAGTGTATGGTATAGAGTGCAGGGGATAGAGTGTAGAGTGTGAGGTATAGAGTGTAGGGTATAGAGTGTATGGTATAGAGTGTATGGTATAGATTGTAGGGTATAGAGTGTAGGGTATAGACTGTAGAGTGTAGGGTATAGAGTGTAGAGTGTAGGGTTTAGAGTGTAGTTTATAGAGTGTAGGGTATAGAGTGTAGAGTGTAGGGTATAGAGTGTAGGGTGTAGAGTGTATGGTATAGAGTGTATGGTATAGATTGTAGGGTATAGAGTGTAGGGTATAGAGTGTAGAGTGTAGGGTATAGAGTGTAAAGTGTAGGGTATAGAGTGTAGGGTATAGAGTGTAGAGTGTAGGGTATAGAGTGTAGGGAATAGAGTGTAGAGAGTGTGGTATAGAGTGCAGGGGATAGAGTGTAGAGTGTGAGGAATAGAGTGTAGGGTATAGAGTGTATGGTATGGAGTGTATGGTATAGATTGTAGGGTATAGAGTGTAGGGTATAGAGTGCAGAGTGTAGGGTATAGAGTGTATGGTATAGAGTGTATGGTATAGATTGTAGGGTATAGAGTGTAGGGTATAGAGTGTAGAGTGTAGGGTATAGAGTGTAGAGTGTAGGGTATTGAGTGTAGGGTATAGAGTGTAGAGTGTATGGTATAGAGTGCAGGGGATAGAGTGTAGAGTGTGAGGTATAGAGTGTAGGGTATAGAGTGTATGGTATAGAGTGTATGGTATAGATTGTAGGGTATAGAGTGTAGGGTATAGACTGTAGAGTGTAGGGTATAGAGTGTAGAGTGTAGGGTTTAGAGTGTAGTTTATAGAGTGTAGGGTATAGAGTGTAGAGTGTAGGGTATAGAGTGTAGGGTGTAGAGTGTATGGTATAGAGTGTATGGTATAGATTGTAGGGTATAGAGTGTAGGGTATAGAGTGTAGAGTGTAGGGTATAGAGTGTAGGGTATAGAGTGTAGAGTGTAGGGTATAGAGTGTAGGGTATAGAGTGTAGAGAGTGTGGTATAGAGTGCAGGGGATAGAGTGTAGAGTGTGAGGTATAGAGTGTAGGGTATAGAGTGTATGGTATGGAGTGTATGGTATAGATTGTAGGGTATAGAGTGTAGGGTATAGAGTGCAGAGTGTAGGGTATAGAGTGTATGGTATAGAGTGTATGGTATAGATTGTAGGGTATAGAGTGTAGGGTATAGAGTGTAGAGTGTAGGGTATAGAGTGTAGAGTGTAGGGTATTGAGTGTAGGGTATAGAGTGTAGAGTGTATTGTATAGAGTGCAGGGGATAGAGTGTAGAGTGTGAGGTATAGAGTGTAGGGTATAGAGTGTATGGTATAGAGTGTATGGTATAGATTGTAGGGTATAGAGTGTAGGGTATAGACTGTAGAGTGTAGGGTATACAGTGTAGAGTGTAGGGTTTAGAGTGTAGTTTATAGAGTGTAGGGTATAGAGTGTAGAGTGAGGGGTATAGAGTGTAGGGTGTAGAGTGTATGGTATAGAGTGTATGGTATAGATTGTAGGGTATAGAGTGTAGGGTATAGAGTGTAGAGTGTAGGGTATAGAGTGTAGAGTGTAGGGTATAGAGTGTAGGTTATAGAGTGTAGAGTGTAGGGTATAGAGTGTAGGGAATAGAGTGCAGAGAGTGTGGTATAGAGTGCAGGGGATAGAGTGTAGAGTGTGAGGTATAGAGTGTAGGGTATAGAGTGTATGGTATGGAGTGTATGGTATAGATTGTAGGGTATAGAGTGTAGGGTATAGAGTGCAGAGTGTAGGGTATAGAGTGTATGGTATAGAGTGTATGGTATAGATTGTAGGGTATAGAGTGTAGGGTATAGAGTGTAGAGTGTAGGGTATAGAGTGTAGAGTGTAGGGTATTGAGTGTAGGGTATAGAGTGTAGAGTGTATGGTATAGAGTGCAGGGGATAGAGTGTAGAGTGTGAGGTATAGAGTGTAGGGTATAGAGTGTATGGTATAGAGTGTATGGTATAGATTGTAGGGTATAGAGTGTAGGGTATAGACTGTAGAGTGTAGGGTATAGAGTGTAGAGTGTAGGGTTTAGAGTGTAGTTTATAGAGTGTAGGGTATAGAGTGTAGAGTGTAGGGTATAGAGGGTAGGGTATAGAGTGTATGGTATAGAGTGTATGGTATAGATTGTAGGGTATAGAGTGTAGGGTATAGAGTGTAGAGTGTAGGGAATAGAGTGTAGAGTGTGAGGTATAGAGTGTAGGGTATAGAGTGTATGGTAAGGAGTGTATGGTATAGATTGTAGGGTATAGAGTGTAGGGTATAAAGTGTAGAGTGTAGGGTATAGAGTGTAGAGTGTAGGGTATAGAATGTAGGGTATAGAGTGTAGAGTGTATGGTATAGAGTGCAGGGGATAGAGTGTAGAGTGTGAGGTATAGAGTGTAGGGTATAGAGTGTATGGTATAGAGTGTATGGTATAGATTATAGGGAATAGAGTGTAGGGTATAGAGTGTAGATTGTAGGGTATAGAGTGTAGAGTGTAGGGTATAGAGTGTAGGGTATAGAGTGTAGGGTATAGAGTGTAGAGTGTAGGGTATAGAGGGTAGGGTATAGAGTGTATGGTATAGAGTGTATGGTATAGATTGTAGGGTATAGAGTGTAGGGTATAGAGTGTAGAGTGTAGGGTATAGAGTGTAGAGTGTATGGTATAGAGTGCAGGGGATAGAGTGTAGAGTGTGAGGTATAGAGTGTAGGGTATAGAGTGTATGGTATAGAGTGTAGGGTATAGAGTGTAGGGTATAGAGTGTGGGGTATAGAGTGTAGTGTGTAGAGTGTATGGTATAGAGTGTATGGTATAGATTGTAGGATATAGAGTGTAGGGTATAGAGTGTAGAGTGTAGGGTGTAGAGTGTAGGGTATAGAGTGTAGGGTATAGAGTGTAGAGTGTAGGGTATAGAGTGTAGGGTATAGAGTGTAGGGTATAGAGTGTAGGGTGTAGAGTGTAGGGTATAGAGTGTAGGGTATAGAGTGTAGAGTGTAGGGTATAGAGTGTAGAGTGTAGGGTATAGAGTGTAGGGTATAGAGTGTAGAGTGTAGGGTATAGAGTGTAGGGTATAGAGTGTAGAGTGTATGGTATAGTGTGTATGGTATAGAGTGTATGATATAGATTGTAGGGTATAGAGTGTAGGGTATAGAGTGTAGGGTATAGAGTGTAGAGTGTAGGGTATAGAGTGTAGGGTATAGAGTTTAGAGTGTAGGGTATACAGTGTAGGGTATAGAGTGTAGGGTATAGAGTGTAGGGTATTGAGTGTAGAGTGTAGGGTATAGAGTGTAGAGTGTAGGGTATAGAGTGTAGGGTATAAAGTGAAGAGTGTAGGGTATAGAGTGTAGGGTATAGAGTGTAGGGTATAGAGTGTAGAGTGTAGGGTATAGAGTGTAGGGTATAGAGTGTAGGGTATAGAGTGTAGGGTATAGATGGTAGAGTGTAGGGTATAGACTGTAGGGTATAGAGTGTAGGGTATAGAGTGTAGGGTATAGAGTGTAGGATATAGAGTGTAGGTTATAGAGTGTAGGGTATAGAGTGTAGGGTATAAAGTGTAGAGTGTAGGGTATAGAGTGTATGGTATAGAGTGTAGAGTGTAGGGTATAGAGTGTATGGTATAGATTGTAGGGTGTAGAATGTATGTTATAGAGTGTAGAGTGTGAGGTATAGAGTGTAGGGTATAGAGTGTATGGTATAGAGTGTATGGTATAGATTGTAGGGCATAGAGTGTAGGATATACAGTGTAGAGTGTATGGTATAGAGATTAGAGTGTAGGGTATAGAGTGTAGGGTATAGAGTGTATGGTATAGAGTCTAGGGTATAGAGTGTATGGTATAGAGTCTAGGGTATAGAGTGTAGAGTGTAGGGTATAGAGTGTAGGGTATAGAGTGTAGGGTATAGAGTGTAGAGTGTAGGGTATAGAGTGTAGGGTATAGAGTGTATGGTATAGAGTGTATGGTATAGATTGTATGGTATAGAGTGTAGGGTATAGAGTGTAGAGTGTAGGGTATAGAGTGTAGAGTGTAGGGTATAGAGTGTAGGGTATAGAGTGTAGAGTGTAGGGTATAGAGTGTAGGGTATAGAGTGTAGAGTGTATGGTATAGAGTGCAGGGGATATAGTGTAGAGTGTGAGGTATAGAGTGTAGGGTACAGAGTGTATGGTATAAAGTGTAGGGTATAGAGTGTAGGGTACAGAGTGTAGTGTATAGAGTGTAGAGTGTAGGGTATAGAGTGTAGGGTGTAGAGTGTATGGTATAGAGTGTAGGGTATAGAGTGTAGAGTGTAGGGTATAGAGTGTAGGGTATAGAGTGTAGAGTGTAGGATATAGAGTGTAGGGTATAGAGTGTAGAGTGTGTGGTATAGAGTGCAGGGGATAGAGTGTAGAGTGTGAGGTATAGAGTGTAGGGTATAGAGTGTATGGTATAGAGTGTATGGTATAGATTGTAGGGTATAGAGTGTAGGGTATAGAGTGTAGAGTGTAGGGTATAGAGTGTAGAGTGTAGGGTATAGAGTGTATGGTATAGAGTGTATGGTATAGATTGTAGGGTATAGAGTGTAGGGTATAGAGTGTAGAGTGTAGGGTATAGAGTGTAGAGTGTAGGGTATAGAGTGTAGGGTATAGAGTGTAGAGTGTAGGGTATAGAGTGTAGAGTATAGAGTGTAGAGTGTATGGTATAGAGTGCAGGGGATAGAGTGTAGAGTGTAGGGTATAGAGTGTAGGGTATAGAGTGTAGAGTGTAGGGTATAGAGTGTAGGGTTTAGAGAGTAGGGTATAGAGTGTAGAGTGTAGGGTATAGAGTGTAGAGTGTAGGGTATAGAGTGTAGGGTATAGAGTGTAGAGTGTAGGGTATAGAGTGTAGTGTTTAGAGAGTTGGGTATAGAGTGTAGAGTATAGAGTGTATGGTATAAAGTGTAGGGTATAGAGTGTAGAGTGTAGGGTATAAAGTGTAGAGAGTAGGGTGTAGAGTGTAGGGTATAGAGTGTAGGTTATAGAGTGTAGGGTATAGATTGTAGATTGTAGGGTGTAGAGTGTAGGGTATAGAGTGTAAGGTATAGAGTGTAGGGTATAAAGTGTATGTTATAGAGTGTAGGGTATAGAGTGTAGAGTGTAGGGTATAGAGTGTACGGTATAGAGTGTAGGGTATAGAGTGTTTGGTACAGTGTGTAGGGTAAAGAGTGTAGAGTGTAGGGTATAGAGTGTAGAGTATAGAGTGTAGGGTAAAGAGTGTATGGTATAGAGTGTAGAGTGTAGGGTATAGAGTGTATAGTGTAGGGTATAGAGTGTAGGGTATAGAGTGTATGGTATAGAGTGTAGGGAATAGAGTGTAGGCTATAGAGTGTATGATATAGAGTGTAGGGTATAGAGTGTATGGTATAGAGTGTAGGGTATAGAGTGTAGGGTATAGAGTGTATGGTATAGAGTGTATGGTATAGATTGTAGGGTATAGAGTGTAGGGTATAGAGTGTAGAGTGTAGGGTATAGAGTGTAGGGTATAGAGTGTAGAGTGTAGGGTATAGAGTGTAGGGTATAGAGTGTAGAGTGTATGGTATAAAGTGCAGGGGATAGAGTGTAGAGTGTGAGGTATAGAGTGTAGGGTATAGAGTGTATGGTATAGAGTGTATGGTATAGATTGTAGGGTATAGAGTGTAGGGTATAGAGTGTAGAGTATAGAGTGTAGAGTGTAGGGTGTAGAGTGTAGGGTATAGAGTGTAGGGTATAGAGTGTAGGGTATAGAGTGTAGAGTGTAGGGTATAGAGTGTAGGGTATAGAGTGTATGGTATAGAGTGTATGGTATAGATTGTAGGGTATAGAGTGTAGGGTATAGAGTGTAGAGTGTAGGGTATAGAGTGTAGAGTGTAGGGTATAGAGTGTAGGGTATAGAGTGTAGAGTGTAGGGTATAGAGTGTAGGGAATAGAGTGTAGAGTGTATGGTATAGAATGCAGGGGATATAGTGTATAGTGTGAGGTATAGAGTGTAGGGTATAGAGTGTAGAGTGTAGGGTATAGAGTGTAGGGTGTAGAGTGTATGGTATAGAGTGTATGGTATAGATTGTAGGGTATAGAGTGTAGGGTATAGAGTGTAGAGTGTAGGGTATAGAGTGTAGAGTGTAGGGTACAGAGTGTAGGGTATAGAGTGTAGAGTGTAGTGTATAGAGTGTAGGGTATAGAGTGTAGAGAGTGTGGTATAGAGTGCAGGGGATAGAGTGTAGAGTGTGAGGTATAGAGTGTAGGGTATAGAGTGTATGGTATGGAGTGTATGGTATAGATTGTAGGGTATAGAGTGTAGGGTATAGAGTGCAGAGTGTAGGGTATAGAGTGTATGGTATAGAGTGTATGGTATAGATTGTAGGGTATAGAGTGTAGGGTATAGAGTGTAGAGTGTAGGGTATAGAGTGTAGAGTGTAGGGTATAGAGTGTAGGGTATAGAGTGTAGAGTGTATGGTATAGAGTGCAGGGGATAGAGTGTAGAGTGTGAGGTATAGAGTGTAGGGTATAGAGTGTATGGTATAGAGTGTATGGTATAGATTGTAGGGTATAGAGTGTAGGGTATAGACTGTAGAGTGTAGGGTATAGAGTGTAGAGTGTAGGGTTTAGAGTGTAGTTTATAGAGTGTAGGGTATAGAGTGTAGAGTGTAGGGTATAGAGTGTAGGGTGTAGAGTGTATGGTATAGAGTGTATGGTATAGATTGTAGGGTATAGAGTGTAGGGTATAGAGTGTAGAGTGTAGGGTATAGAGTGTAGAGTGTAGGGTATAGAGTGTAGGGTATAGAGTGTAGAGTGTAGGGTATAGAGTGTAAGGTATAGAGTGTAGAGAGTGTGGTATAGAGTGCAGGGGATAGAGTGTAGAGTGTGAGGTATAGAGTGTAGGGTATAGAGTGTATGGTATGGAGTGTATGGTATAGATTGTAGGGTATAGAGTGTAGGGTATAGAGTGCAGAGTGTAGGGTATAGAGTGTATGGTATAGAGTGTATGGTATAGATTGTAGGGTATAGAGTGTAGGGTATAGAGTGTAGAGTGTAGGGTATAGAGTGTAGAGTGTAGGGTATTGAGTGTAGGGTATAGAGTGTAGAGTGTATGGTATAGATTGCAGGGGATAGAGTGTAGAGTGTGAGGTATAGAGTGTAGGGTATAGAGTGTATGGTATAGAGTGTATGGTATAGATTGTAGGGTATAGAGTGTAGGGTATAGACTGTAGAGTGTAGGGTATAGAGTGTAGAGTGTAGGGTTTAGAGTGTAGTTTATAGAGTGTAGGGTATAGAGTGTAGAGTGTAGGGTATAGAGGGTAGGGTATAGAGTGTATGGTATAGAGTGTATGGTATAGATTGTAGGGTATAGAGTGTAGGGTATAGAGTGTAGAGTGTAGGGAATATAGTGTAGAGTGTGAGGTATAGAGTGTAGGGTATAGAGTGTATGGTAAGGAGTGTATGGTATAGATTGTAGGGTATAGAGTGTAGGGTATAGAGTGTAGAGTGTAGGGTATAAAGTGTAGAGTGTAGGGTATAGAATGTAGGGTATAGAGTGTAGAGTGTATGGTATAGAGTGCAGGGGATAGAGTGTAGATTGTGAGGTATAGAGTGTAGGGTATAGAGTGTATGGTATAGAGTGTATGGTATAGATTATAGGGAATAGAGTGTAGGGTATAGAGTGTAGATTGTAGGGTATAGAGTTTAGAGTGTAGGGTATAGAGTGTAGGGTATAGAGTGTAGGGTATAGAGTGTAGAGTGTAGGGTATAGAGGGTAGGGTATAGAGTGTATGGTATAGAGTGTATGGTATAGATTGTAGGGTATAGAGTGTAGGGTATAGAGTGTAGAGTGTAGGGTATAGAGTGTAGAGTGTATGGTATAGAGTGCAGGGGATAGAGTGTAGAGTGTGAGGTATAGAGTGTAGGGTATAGAGTGTATGGTATAGAGTGTAGGGTATAGAGTGTAGGGTATAGAGTGTAGGGTGTAGAGTGTATGGTGTAGAGTGTATGGTATAGATTGTAGGGTATAGAGTGTAGGGTATAGACTGTAGAGTGTAGGGTATAGAGTGTAGAGTGTAGGGTTTAGAGTGTAGTTTATAGAGTGTAGGGTATAGAGTGTAGAGTGTAGGGTATAGAGGGTAGGGTATAGAGTGTATGGTATAGAGTGTATGGTATAGATTGTAGGGTATAGAGTGTAGGGTATAGAGTGTAGAGTGTAGGGAATAGAGTGTAGAGTGTGAGGTATCGAGTGTAGGGTATAGAGTGTATGGCAAGGAGTGTATGGTATAGATTGTAGGGTATAGAGTGTAGGGTATAGAGTGTAGAGTGTAGGGTATAAAGTGTAGAGTGTAGGGTATAGAATGTAGGGTATAGAGTGTAGAGTGTATGGTATAGAGTGCAGGGGATAGAGTGTAGAGTGTGAGGTATAGAGTGTAGGGTATAGAGTGTATGGTATAGAGTGTATGGTATAGATTATAGGGAATAGAGTGTAGGGTATAGAGTGTAGATTGTAGGGTATAGAGTTTAGAGTGTAGGGTACTGAGTGTAGGGTATAGAGTGTAGGGTATAGAGTGTAGAGTGTAGGGTATAGAGGGTAGGGTATAGAGTGTATGGTATAGAGTGTATGGTATAGATTGTAGGGTATAGAGTGTAGGGTATAGAGTGTAGAGTGTAGGGTATAGAGTGTAGAGTGTATGGTATAGAGTGCAGGGGATAGAGTGTAGAGTGTGAGGTATAGAGTGTAGGGTATAGAGTGTATGGTATAGAGTGTAGGGTATAGAGTGTAGGGTATAGAGTGTAGGGTGTAGAGTGTATGGTATAGAGTGTATGGTATAGATTGTAGGGTATAGAGTGTAGGGTATAGAGTGTAGAGTGTAGGGTGTAGAGTGTAGGGTATAGAGTGTAGGGTATAGAGTGTAGAGTGTAGGGTATAGAGTGTAGGGTATAGAGTGTAGGGTATAGAGTGTAGGGTATAGAGTGTAGGGTGTAGAGTGTAGGGTATAGAGTGTAGGGTATAGAGTGTAGAGTGTAGGGTATAGAGTGTAGAGTGTAGGGAATAGAGTGTAGGGTATAGAGTGTAGAGTGTAGGGTATAGAGTGTAGGGTATAGAATGTAGAGTGTATGGTATAGTGTGTATGGTATAGAGTGTATGATATAGATTGTAGGGTATAGAGTGTAAGGTATAGAGTGTAGGGTATAGAGTGTAGAGTGTAGGGTATAGAGTGTAGGGTATAGAGTTTAGAGTGTAGGGTATACAGTGTAGGGTATAGAGTGTAGGGTATAGAGTGTAGGGTATTGAGTTTAGAGTGTAGGGTATAGAGTGTAGAGTGTAGGGTATAGAGTGTAGGGTATAAAGTGTAGAGTGTAGGGTATAGAGTGTAGGGTATAGAGTGTAGGGTATAGAGTGTAGAGTGTAGGGTATAGAGTGTAGGATATAGAGTGTAGGGTATAGAGTGTAGGGTATAGAGTGTAGAGTGTAGGGTATAGACTGTAGGGTATAGAGTGTAGGGTATAGAGTGTAGGGTATAGAGTGTAGGGTATAGAGTGTAGGTTATAGAGTGTAGGGTATAGAGTGTATGGTATAGAGTGTAGGGTATAGAGTGTAGGGTATAGAGTGTAGGGTGTAGAGTGTATGGTATAGAGTGTATGGTATAGATTGTAGGGTATAGAGTGTAGGGTATAGAGTGTAGAGTGTAGGGTGTAGAGTGTAGGGTATAGAGTGTAGGGTATAGAGTGTAGAGTGTAGGGTATAGAGTGTAGGGTATAGAGTGTAGGGTATAGAGTGTAGGGTATAGAGTGTAGGGTGTAGAGTGTAGGGTATAGAGTGTAGGGTATAGAGTGTAGAGTGTAGGGTATAGAGTGTAGAGTGTAGGGTATAGAGTGTAGGGTATAGACTGTAGAGTGTAGGGTATAGAGTGTAGGGTATAGAGTGTAGAGTGTATGGTATAGTGTGTATGGTATAGAGTGTATGATATAGATTGTAGGGTATAGAGTGTAGGGTATAGAGTGTAGGGTATAGAGTGTAGAGTGTAGGGTATAGAGTGTAGGGTATAGAGTTTAGAGTGTAGGGTATACAGTGTAGGGTATAGAGTGTAAGGTATAGAGTGTAGGGTATTGAGTGTAGAGTGTAGGGTATAGAGTGTAGAGTGTAGGGTATAGAGTGTAGGGTATAAAGTGTAGAGTGTAGGGTATAGAGTGTAGGGTATAGAGTGTAGGGTATAGAGTGTAGAGTGTAGGGTATAGAGTGTAGGGTATAGAGTGTAGGGTATAGAGTGTAGAGTGTAGGGTATAGAGGGTAGGGTATAGAGTGTATGGTATAGAGTGTATGGTATAGATTGTAGGGTATAGAGTGTAGGGTATAGAGTGTAGAGTGTAGGGAATAGAGTGTAGAGTGTGAGGTATAGAGTGTAGGGTATAGAGTGTATGGTAAGGAGTGTATGGTATAGATTGTAGGGTATAGAGTGTAGGGTATAGAGTGTAGAGTGTAGGGTATAAAGTGTAGAGTGTAGGGTATAGAGTGTAGAGTGTAGGGTATAGAATGTAGGGTATAGAGTGTAGAGTGTATGGTATAGAGTGCAGGGGATAGAGTGTAGAGTGTGAGGTATAGAGTGTAGGGTATAGAGTGTATGGTATAGAGTGTATGGTATAGATTATAGGGAATAGAGTGTAGGGTATAGAGTGTAGATTGTAGGGTATAGAGTGTAGAGTGTAGGGTATAGAGTGTAGGGTATAGAGTGTAGGGTATAGAGTGTAGAGTGTAGGGTATAGAGGGTAGGGTATAGAGTGTATGGTATAGAGTGTATGGTATAGATTGTAGGGTATAGAGTGTAGGGTATAGAGTGTAGAGTGTAGGGTATAGAGTGTAGAGTGTATGGTATAGAGTGCAGGGGATAGAGTGTAGAGTGTGAGGTATAGAGTGTAGGGTATAGAGTGTATGGTATAGAGTGTAGGGTATAGAGTGTAGGGTATAGAGTGTAGGGTATAGAGTGTAGTGTGTAGAGTGTATGGCATAGAGTGTATGGTATAGATTGTAGGGTATAGAGTGTAGGGTATAGAGTGTAGGGTATAGAGTGTAGAGTGTATGGTATAGTGTGTATGGTATAGAGTGTATGATATAGATTGTAGGGTATAGAGTGTAGGGTATAGAGTGTAGGGTATAGAGTGTAGAGTGTAGGGTATAGAGTGTAGGGTATAGAGTTTAGAGTGTAGGGTATACAGTGTAGGGTATAGAGTGTAGGGTATAGAGTGTAGGGTATTGAGTGTAGAGTGTAGGGTATAGAGTGTAGAGTGTAGGGTATAGAGTGTAGGGTATAAAGTGTAGAGTGTAGGGTATAGAGAGTAGGGTATAGAGTGTAGGGTATAGAGTGTAGAGTGTAGGGTATAGAGTGTAGGATATAGAGTGTAGGGTATAGAGTGTAGGGTATAGAGTGTAGAGTGTAGGGTATAGACTGTAGGGTATAGAGTGTAGGGTATAGAGTGTAGGGTATAGAGTGTAGGGTATAGAGTGTAGGTTATAGAGTGTAGGGTATAGAGTGTATGGTATAGAGTGTAGGGTATAGAGTGTAGGGTATAGAGTGTAGGGTGTAGAGTGTATGGTATAGAGTGTATGGTATAGATTGTAGGGTATAGAGTGTAGGGTATAGAGTGTAGAGTGTAGGGTGTAGAGTGTAGGGTATAGAGTGTAGGGTATAGAGTGTAGAGTGTAGGGTATAGAGTGTAGGGTATAGAGTGTAGGGTATAGAGTGTAGGGTATAGAGTGTAGGGTGTAGAGTGTAGGGTATAGAGTGTAGGGTATAGAGTGTAGAGTGTAGGGTATAGAGTGTAGAGTGTAGGGTATAGAGTGTAGGGTGTAGAGTGTAGGGTATAGAGTGTAGGGTATAGAGTGTAGAGTGTATGGTATAGTGTGTATGGTATAGAGTGTATGATATAGATTGTAGGGTATAGAGTGTAGGGTATAGAGTGTAGGGTATAGAGTGTAGAGTGTAGGGTATAGAGTGTAGGGTATAGAGTTTAGAGTGTAGGGTATACAGTGTAGGGTATAGAGTGTAGGGTATAGAGTGTAGGGTATTGAGTGTAGAGTGTAGGGTATAGAGTGTAGAGTGTAGGGTATAGAGTGTAGGGTATAAAGTGTAGAGTGTAGGGTATAGAGTGTAGGGTATAGAGTGTAGGGTATAGAGTGTAGAGTGTAGGGTATAGAGTGTAGGGTATAGAGTGTAGGGTATAGAGTGTAGGGTATAGAGTGTAGAGTGTAGGGTATAGAGGGTAGGGTATAGAGTGTATGGTATAGAGTGTATGGTATAGATTGTAGGGTATAGAGTGTAGGGTATAGAGTGTAGAGTGTAGGGAATAGAGTGTAGAGTGTGAGGTATAGAGTGTAGGGTATAGAGTGTATGGTAAGGAGTGTATGGTATAGATTGTAGGGTATAGAGTGTAGGGTATAGAGTGTAGAGTGTAGGGTATAAAGTGTAGAGTGTAGGGTATAGAGTGTAGAGTGTAGGGTATAGAATGTAGGGTATAGAGTGTAGAGTGTATGGTATAGAGTGCAGGGGATAGAGTGTAGAGTGTGAGGTATAGAGTGTAGGGTATAGAGTGTATGGTATAGAGTGTATGGTATAGATTATAGGGAATAGAGTGTAGGGTATAGAGTGTAGATTGTAGGGTATAGAGTGTAGAGTGTAGGGTATAGAGTGTAGGGTATAGAGTGTAGGGTATAGAGTGTAGAGTGTAGGGTATAGAGGGTAGGGTATAGAGTGTATGGTATAGAGTGTATGGTATAGATTGTAGGGTATAGAGTGTAGGGTATAGAGTGTAGAGTGTAGGGTATAGAGTGTAGAGTGTATGGTATAGAGTGCAGGGGATAGAGTGTAGAGTGTGAGGTATAGAGTGTAGGGTATAGAGTGTATGGTATAGAGTGTAGGGTATAGAGTGTAGGGTATAGAGTGTAGGGTATAGAGTGTAGTGTGTAGAGTGTATGGTATAGAGTGTATGGTATAGATTGTAGGGTATAGAGTGTAGGGTATAGAGTGTAGAGTGTAGGGTGTAGAGTGTAGGGTATAGAGTGTAGGGTATAGAGTGTAGAGTGTAGGGTATAGAGTGTAGGGTATAGAGTGTAGGGTATAGAGTGTAGGGTATAGAGTGTAGGGTGTAGAGTGTAGGGTATAGAGTGTAGGGTATAGAGTGTAGAGTGTAGAGTATAGAGTGTAGAGTGTAGGGTATAGAGTGCAGGGTATAGAGTGTAGAGTGTAGGGTATAGAGTGTAGGGTATAGAGTGTAGAGTGTATGGTATAGTGTGTATGGTATAGAGTATATGATATAGATTTTAGGGTATAGAGTGTAGGGTATAGAGTGTAGGGTATAGAGTGTAGAGTGTAGGGTATAGAGTGTAGGGTATAGAGTTTAGAGTGTAGGGTATACAGTGTAGGGTATAGAGTGTAGGGTATAGAGTGTAGGGTATTGAGTGTAGAGTGTAGGGTATAGAGTGTAGAGTGTAGGGTATAGAGTGTATGGTATAAAGTGTAGAGTGTAGGGTATAGAGTGTAGGGTATAGAGTGTAGGGTATAGAGTGTAGAGTGTAGGGTATAGAGTGTAGGGTATAGAGTGTAGGGTATAGAGTGTAGGGTATAGAGTGTAGAGTGTAGGGTATAGACTGTAGGGTATAGAGTGTAGGGTATAGAGTGTAGGGTATAGAGTGTAGGGTATAGAGTGTAGGTTATAGAGTGTAGGGTATAGAGTGTAGGGTATAAAGTGTAGAGTGTAGGGTATAGAGTGTATGGTATAGAGTGTAGAGTGTAGGGTATAGAGTGTATGGTATAGATTGTAGGGTGTAGAATGTATGTTATAGAGTGTAGAGTGTGAGGTATAGAGTGTAGGGTATAGAGTGTATGGTATAGAGTGTATGGTATAGATTGTAGGGCATAGAGTGTAGGATATAGAGTGTAGAGTGTATGGTATAGAGATTAGAGTGTAGGGTATAGAGTGTAGGGTATAGAGTGTATGGTATAGAGTCTAGGGTATAGAGTGTATGGTATAGAGTCTAGGGTATAGAGTGTAGAGTGTAGGGTATAGAGTGTAGGGTATAGAGTGTAGGGTATAGAGTGTAGAGTGTAGGGTATAGAGTGTAGGGTATAGAGTGTATGGTATAGAGTGTATGGTATAGATTGTAGGGTATAGAGTGTAGGGTATAGAGTGTAGAGTGTAGGGTATAGAGTGTAGAGTGTAGGGTATAGAGTGTAGGGTATAGAGTGTAGAGTGTAGGGTATAGAGTGTAGGGTATAGAGTGTAGAGTGTATGGTATAGAGTGCAGGGGATATAGTGTAGAGTGTGAGGTATAGAGTGTAGGGTACAGAGTGTATGGTATAATGTGTAGGGTATAGAGTGTAGGGTACAGAGTGTAGTGTATAGAGTGTAGAGTGTAGGGTATAGAGTGTAGGGTGTAGAGTGTATGGTATAGAGTGTAGGGTATAGAGTGTAGAGTGTAGGGTATAGAGTGTAGGGTATAGAGTGTAGAGTGTAGGATATAGAGTGTAGGGTATAGAGTGTAGAGTGTGTGGTATAGAGTGCAGGGGATAGAGTGTAGAGTGTGAGGTATAGAGTGTAGGGTATAGAGTGTATGGTATAGAGTGTATGGTATAGATTGTAGGGTATAGAGTGTAGGGTATAGAGTGTAGAGTGTAGGGTATAGAGTGTAGAGTGTAGGGTATAGAGTGTATGGTATAGAGTGTATGGTATAGATTGTAGGGTATAGAGTGTAGGGTATAGAGTGTAGAGTGTAGGGTATAGAGTGTAGAGTGTAGGGTATAGAGTGTAGGGTATAGAGTGTAGAGTGTAGGGTATAGAGTGTAGAGTATAGAGTGTAGAGTGTATGGTATAGAGTGCAGGGGATAGAGTGTAGAGTGTAGGGTATAGAGTGTAGGGTATAGAGTGTAGAGTGTAGGGTATAGAGTGTAGGGTTTAGAGAGTAGGGTATAGAGTGTAGAGTGTAGGGTATAGAGTGTAGAGTGTAGGGTATAGAGTGTAGGGTATAGAGTGTAGGGTATAGAGTGTAGAGTGTAGGGTATAGAGTGTAGGGAATAGAGTGTAGAGTGTATGGTATAGAATGCAGGGGATATAGTGTATAGTGTGAGGTATAGAGTGTAGGGTATAGAGTGTAGAGTGTAGGGTATAGAGTGTAGGGTGTAGAGTGTATGGTATAGAGTGTATGGTATAGATTGTAGGGTATAGAGTGTAGGGTATAGAGTGTAGAGTGTAGGGTATAGAGTGTAGAGTGTAGGGTACAGAGTGTAGGGTATAGAGTGTAGAGTGTATGGTATAGAGTGCAGGGGATAGAGTGTAGAGTGTGTGGTATAGAGTGTAGGGTATAGAGTGTATGGTATAGAGTGTATGGTATAGATTGTAGGGTATAGAGTGTAGGGTATAGACTGTAGAGTGTAGGGTATAGAGTGTAGAGTGTAGGGTTTAGAGTGTAGGGTATAGAGTGTAGAGAGTGTGGTATAGAGTGCAGGGGATAGAGTGTAGAGTGTGAGGTATAGAGTGTAGGGTATAGAGTGTATGGTATGGAGTGTATGGTATAGATTGTAGGGTATAGAGTGTAGGGTATAGAGTGCAGAGTGTAGGGTATAGAGTGTATGGTATAGAGTGTATGGTATAGATTGTAGGGTATAGAGTGTAGGGTATAGAGTGTAGAGTGTAGGGTATAGAGTGTAGAGTGTAGGGTATAGAGTGTAGGGTATAGAGTGTAGAGTGTATGGTATAGAGTGCAGGGGATAGAGTGTAGAGTGTGAGGTATAGAGTGTAGGGTATAGAGTGTATGGTATAGAGTGTATGGTATAGATTGTAGGGTATAGAGTGTAGGGTATAGACTGTAGAGTGTAGGGTATAGAGTGTAGAGTGTAGGGTTTAGAGTGTAGTTTATAGAGTGTAGGGTATAGAGTGTAGAGTGTAGGGTATAGAGTGTAGGGTGTAGAGTGTATGGTATAGAGTGTATGGTATAGATTGTAGGGTATAGAGTGTAGGGTATAGAGTGTAGAGTGTAGGGTATAGAGTGTAGAGTGTAGGGTATAGAGTGTAGGGTATAGAGTGTAGAGTGTAGGGTATAGAGTGTAAGGTATAGAGTGTAGAGAGTGTGGTATAGAGTGCAGGGGATAGAGTGTAGAGTGTGAGGTATAGAGTGTAGGGTATAGAGTGTATGGTATGGAGTGTATGGTATAGATTGTAGGGTATAGAGTGTAGGGTATAGAGTGCAGAGTGTAGGGTATAGAGTGTATGGTATAGAGTGTATGGTATAGATTGTAGGGTATAGAGTGTAGGGTATAGAGTGTAGAGTGTAGGGTATAGAGTGTAGAGTGTAGGGTATTGAGTGTAGGGTATAGAGTGTAGAGTGTATGGTATAGATTGCAGGGGATAGAGTGTAGAGTGTGAGGTATAGAGTGTAGGGTATAGAGTGTATGGTATAGAGTGTATGGTATAGATTGTAGGGTATAGAGTGTAGGGTATAGACTGTAGAGTGTAGGGTATAGAGTGTAGAGTGTAGGGTTTAGAGTGTAGTTTATAGAGTGTAGGGTATAGAGTGTAGAGTGTAGGGTATAGAGGGTAGGGTATAGAGTGTATGGTATAGAGTGTTTGGTATAGATTGTAGGGTATAGAGTGTAGGGTATAGAGTGTAGAGTGTAGGGAATATAGTGTAGAGTGTGAGGTATAGAGTGTAGGGTATAGAGTGTATGGTAAGGAGTGTATGGTATAGATTGTAGGGTATAGAGTGTAGGGTATAGAGTGTAGAGTGTAGGGTATAAAGTGTAGAGTGTAGGGTATAGAATGTAGGGTATAGAGTGTAGAGTGTATGGTATAGAGTGCAGGGGATAGAGTGTAGATTGTGAGGTATAGAGTGTAGGGTATAGAGTGTATGGTATAGAGTGTATGGTATAGATTATAGGGAATAGAGTGTAGGGTATAGAGTGTAGATTGTAGGGTATAGAGTTTAGAGTGTAGGGTATAGAGTGTAGGGTATAGAGTGTAGGGTATAGAGTGTAGAGTGTAGGGTATAGAGGGTAGGGTATAGAGTGTATGGTATAGAGTGTATGGTATAGATTGTAGGGTATAGAGTGTAGGGTATAGAGTGTAGAGTGTAGGGTATAGAGTGTAGAGTGTATGGTATAGAGTGCAGGGGATAGAGTGTAGAGTGTGAGGTATAGAGTGTAGGGTATAGAGTGTATGGTATAGAGTGTAGGGTATAGAGTGTAGGGTATAGAGTGTAGGGTGTAGAGTGTATGGTGTAGAGTGTATGGTATAGATTGTAGGGTATAGAGTGTAGGGTATAGACTGTAGAGTGTAGGGTATAGAGTGTAGAGTGTAGGGTTTAGAGTGTAGTTTATAGAGTGTAGGGTATAGAGTGTAGAGTGTAGGGTATAGAGGGTAGGGTATAGAGTGTATGGTATAGAGTGTATGGTATAGATTGTAGGGTATAGAGTGTAGGGTATAGAGTGTAGAGTGTAGGGAATAGAGTGTAGAGTGTGAGGTATCGAGTGTAGGGTATAGAGTGTATGGTAAGGAGTGTATGGTATAGATTGTAGGGTATAGAGTGTAGGGTATAGAGTGTAGAGTGTAGGGTATAAAGTGTAGAGTGTAGGGTATAGAATGTAGGGTATAGAGTGTAGAGTGTATGGTATAGAGTGCAGGGGATAGAGTGTAGAGTGTGAGGTATAGAGTGTAGGGTATAGAGTGTATGGTATAGAGTGTATGGTATAGATTATAGGGAATAGAGTGTAGGGTATAGAGTGTAGATTGTAGGGTATAGAGTTTAGAGTGTAGGGTACTGAGTGTAGGGTATAGAGTGTAGGGTATAGAGTGTAGAGTGTAGGGTATAGAGGGTAGGGTATAGAGTGTATGGTATAGAGTGTATGGTATAGATTGTAGGGTATAGAGTGTAGGGTATAGAGTGTAGAGTGTAGGGTATAGAGTGTAGAGTGTATGGTATAGAGTGCAGGGGATAGAGTGTAGAGTGTGAGGTATAGAGTGTAGGGTATAGAGTGTATGGTATAGAGTGTAGGGTATAGAGTGTAGGGTATAGAGTGTAGGGTGTAGAGTGTATGGTATAGAGTGTATGGTATAGATTGTAGGGTATAGAGTGTAGGGTATAGAGTGTAGAGTGTAGGGTGTAGAGTGTAGGGTATAGAGTGTAGGGTATAGAGTGTAGAGTGTAGGGTATAGAGTGTAGGGTATAGAGTGTAGGGTATAGAGTGTAGGGTATAGAGTGTAGGGTGTAGAGTGTAGGGTATAGAGTGTAGGGTATAGAGTGTAGAGTGTAGGGTATAGAGTGTAGAGTGTAGGGAATAGAGTGTAGGGTATAGAGTGTAGAGTGTAGGGTATAGAGTGTAGGGTATAGAATGTAGAGTGTATGGTATAGTGTGTATGGTATAGAGTGTATGATATAGATTGTAGGGTATAGAGTGTAAGGTATAGAGTGTAGGGTATAGAGTGTAGAGTGTAGGGTATAGAGTGTAGGGTATAGAGTTTAGAGTGTAGGGTATACAGTGTAGGGTATAGAGTGTAGGGTATAGAGTGTAGGGTATTGAGTTTAGAGTGTAGGGTATAGAGTGTAGAGTGTAGGGTATAGAGTGTAGGGTATAAAGTGTAGAGTGTAGGGTATAGAGTGTAGGGTATAGAGTGTAGGGTATAGAGTGTAGAGTGTAGGGTATAGAGTGTAGGATATAGAGTGTAGGGTATAGAGTGTAGGGTATAGAGTGTAGAGTGTAGGGTATAGACTGTAGGGTATAGAGTGTAGGGTATAGAGTGTAGGGTATAGAGTGTAGGGTATAGAGTGTAGGTTATAGAGTGTAGGGTATAGAGTGTATGGTATAGAGTGTAGGGTATAGAGTGTAGGGTATAGAGTGTAGGGTGTAGAGTGTATGGTATAGAGTGTATGGTATAGATTGTAGGGTATAGAGTGTAGGGTATAGAGTGTAGAGTGTAGGGTGTAGAGTGTAGGGTATAGAGTGTAGGGTATAGAGTGTAGAGTGTAGGGTATAGAGTGTAGGGTATAGAGTGTAGGGTATAGAGTGTAGGGTATAGAGTGTAGGGTGTAGAGTGTAGGGTATAGAGTGTAGGGTATAGAGTGTAGAGTGTAGGGTATAGAGTGTAGAGTGTAGGGTATAGAGTGTAGGGTATAGACTGTAGAGTGTAGGGTATAGAGTGTAGGGTATAGAGTGTAGAGTGTATGGTATAGTGTGTATGGTATAGAGTGTATGATATAGATTGTAGGGTATAGAGTGTAGGGTATAGAGTGTAGGGTATAGAGTGTAGAGTGTAGGGTATAGAGTGTAGGGTATAGAGTTTAGAGTGTAGGGTATACAGTGTAGGGTATAGAGTGTAAGGTATAGAGTGTAGGGTATTGAGTGTAGAGTGTAGGGTATAGAGTGTAGAGTGTAGGGTATAGAGTGTAGGGTATAAAGTGTAGAGTGTAGGGTATAGAGTGTAGGGTATAGAGTGTAGGGTATAGAGTGTAGAGTGTAGGGTATAGAGTGTAGGGTATAGAGTGTAGGGTATAGAGTGTAGAGTGTAGGGTATAGAGGGTAGGGTATAGAGTGTATGGTATAGAGTGTATGGTATAGATTGTAGGGTATAGAGTGTAGGGTATAGAGTGTAGAGTGTAGGGAATAGAGTGTAGAGTGTGAGGTATAGAGTGTAGGGTATAGAGTGTATGGTAAGGAGTGTATGGTATAGATTGTAGGGTATAGAGTGTAGGGTATAGAGTGTAGAGTGTAGGGTATAAAGTGTAGAGTGTAGGGTATAGAGTGTAGAGTGTAGGGTATAGAATGTAGGGTATAGAGTGTAGAGTGTATGGTATAGAGTGCAGGGGATAGAGTGTAGAGTGTGAGGTATAGAGTGTAGGGTATAGAGTGTATGGTATAGAGTGTATGGTATAGATTATAGGGAATAGAGTGTAGGGTATAGAGTGTAGATTGTAGGGTATAGAGTGTAGAGTGTAGGGTATAGAGTGTAGGGTATAGAGTGTAGGGTATAGAGTGTAGAGTGTAGGGTATAGAGGGTAGGGTATAGAGTGTATGGTATAGAGTGTATGGTATAGATTGTAGGGTATAGAGTGTAGGGTATAGAGTGTAGAGTGTAGGGTATAGAGTGTAGAGTGTATGGTATAGAGTGCAGGGGATAGAGTGTAGAGTGTGAGGTATAGAGTGTAGGGTATAGAGTGTATGGTATAGAGTGTAGGGTATAGAGTGTAGGGTATAGAGTGTAGGGTATAGAGTGTAGTGTGTAGAGTGTATGGCATAGAGTGTATGGTATAGATTGTAGGGTATAGAGTGTAGGGTATAGAGTGTAGGGTATAGAGTGTAGAGTGTATGGTATAGTGTGTATGGTATAGAGTGTATGATATAGATTGTAGGGTATAGAGTGTAGGGTATAGAGTGTAGGGTATAGAGTGTAGAGTGTAGGGTATAGAGTGTAGGGTATAGAGTTTAGAGTGTAGGGTATACAGTGTAGGGTATAGAGTGTAGGGTATAGAGTGTAGGGTATTGAGTGTAGAGTGTAGGGTATAGAGTGTAGAGTGTAGGGTATAGAGTGTAGGGTATAAAGTGTAGAGTGTAGGGTATAGAGAGTAGGGTATAGAGTGTAGGGTATAGAGTGTAGAGTGTAGGGTATAGAGTGTAGGATATAGAGTGTAGGGTATAGAGTGTAGGGTATAGAGTGTAGAGTGTAGGGTATAGACTGTAGGGTATAGAGTGTAGGGTATAGAGTGTAGGGTATAGAGTGTAGGGTATAGAGTGTAGGTTATAGAGTGTAGGGTATAGAGTGTATGGTATAGAGTGTAGGGTATAGAGTGTAGGGTATAGAGTGTAGGGTGTAGAGTGTATGGTATAGAGTGTATGGTATAGATTGTAGGGTATAGAGTGTAGGGTATAGAGTGTAGAGTGTAGGGTGTAGAGTGTAGGGTATAGAGTGTAGGGTATAGAGTGTAGAGTGTAGGGTATAGAGTGTAGGGTATAGAGTGTAGGGTATAGAGTGTAGGGTATAGAGTGTAGGGTGTAGAGTGTAGGGTATAGAGTGTAGGGTATAGAGTGTAGAGTGTAGGGTATAGAGTGTAGAGTGTAGGGTATAGAGTGTAGGGTGTAGAGTGTAGGGTATAGAGTGTAGGGTATAGAGTGTAGAGTGTATGGTATAGTGTGTATGGTATAGAGTGTATGATATAGATTGTAGGGTATAGAGTGTAGGGTATAGAGTGTAGGGTATAGAGTGTAGAGTGTAGGGTATAGAGTGTAGGGTATAGAGTTTAGAGTGTAGGGTATACAGTGTAGGGTATAGAGTGTAGGGTATAGAGTGTAGGGTATTGAGTGTAGAGTGTAGGGTATAGAGTGTAGAGTGTAGGGTATAGAGTGTAGGGTATAAAGTGTAGAGTGTAGGGTATAGAGTGTAGGGTATAGAGTGTAGGGTATAGAGTGTAGAGTGTAGGGTATAGAGTGTAGGGTATAGAGTGTAGGGTATAGAGTGTAGGGTATAGAGTGTAGAGTGTAGGGTATAGAGGGTAGGGTATAGAGTGTATGGTATAGAGTGTATGGTATAGATTGTAGGGTATAGAGTGTAGGGTATAGAGTGTAGAGTGTAGGGAATAGAGTGTAGAGTGTGAGGTATAGAGTGTAGGGTATAGAGTGTATGGTAAGGAGTGTATGGTATAGATTGTAGGGTATAGAGTGTAGGGTATAGAGTGTAGAGTGTAGGGTATAAAGTGTAGAGTGTAGGGTATAGAGTGTAGAGTGTAGGGTATAGAATGTAGGGTATAGAGTGTAGAGTGTATGGTATAGAGTGCAGGGGATAGAGTGTAGAGTGTGAGGTATTGAGTGTAGGGTATAGAGTGTATGGTATAGAGTGTATGGTATAGATTATAGGGAATAGAGTGTAGGGTATAGAGTGTAGATTGTAGGGTATAGAGTGTAGAGTGTAGGGTATAGAGTGTAGGGTATAGAGTGTAGGGTATAGAGTGTAGAGTGTAGGGTATAGAGGGTAGGGTATAGAGTGTATGGTATAGAGTGTATGGTATAGATTGTAGGGTATAGAGTGTAGGGTATAGAGTGTAGAGTGTAGGGTATAGAGTGTAGAGTGTATGGTATAGAGTGCAGGGGATAGAGTGTAGAGTGTGAGGTATAGAGTGTAGGGTATAGAGTGTATGGTATAGAGTGTAGGGTATAGAGTGTAGGGTATAGAGTGTAGGGTATAGAGTGTAGTGTGTAGAGTGTATGGTATAGAGTGTATGGTATAGATTGTAGGGTATAGAGTGTAGGGTATAGAGTGTAGAGTGTAGGGTGTAGAGTGTAGGGTATAGAGTGTAGGGTATAGAGTGTAGAGTGTAGGGTATAGAGTGTAGGGTATAGAGTGTAGGGTATAGAGTGTAGGGTATAGAGTGTAGGGTGTAGAGTGTAGGGTATAGAGTGTAGGGTATAGAGTGTAGAGTGTAGAGTATAGAGTGTAGAGTGTAGGGTATAGAGTGCAGGGTATAGAGTGTAGAGTGTAGGGTATAGAGTGTAGGGTATAGAGTGTAGAGTGTATGGTATAGTGTGTATGGTATAGAGTATATGATATAGATTTTAGGGTATAGAGTGTAGGGTATAGAGTGTAGGGTATAGAGTGTAGAGTGTAGGGTATAGAGTGTAGGGTATAGAGTTTAGAGTGTAGGGTATACAGTGTAGGGTATAGAGTGTAGGGTATAGAGTGTAGGGTATTGAGTGTAGAGTGTAGGGTATAGAGTGTAGAGTGTAGGGTATAGAGTGTATGGTATAAAGTGTAGAGTGTAGGGTATAGAGTGTAGGGTATAGAGTGTAGGGTATAGAGTGTAGAGTGTAGGGTATAGAGTGTAGGGTATAGAGTGTAGGGTATAGAGTGTAGGGTATAGAGTGTAGAGTGTAGGGTATAGACTGTAGGGTATAGAGTGTAGGGTATAGAGTGTAGGGTATAGAGTGTAGGGTATAGAGTGTAGGTTATAGAGTGTAGGGTATAGAGTGTAGGGTATAAAGTGTAGAGTGTAGGGTATAGAGTGTATGGTATAGAGTGTAGAGTGTAGGGTATAGAGTGTATGGTATAGATTGTAGGGTGTAGAATGTATGTTATAGAGTGTAGAGTGTGAGGTATAGAGTGTAGGGTATAGAGTGTATGGTATAGAGTGTATGGTATAGATTGTAGGGCATAGAGTGTAGGATATAGAGTGTAGAGTGTATGGTATAGAGATTAGAGTGTAGGGTATAGAGTGTAGGGTATAGAGTGTATGGTATAGAGTCTAGGGTATAGAGTGTATGGTATAGAGTCTAGGGTATAGAGTGTAGAGTGTAGGGTATAGAGTGTAGGGTATAGAGTGTAGGGTATAGAGTGTAGAGTGTAGGGTATAGAGTGTAGGGTATAGAGTGTATGGTATAGAGTGTATGGTATAGATTGTAGGGTATAGAGTGTAGGGTATAGAGTGTAGAGTGTAGGGTATAGAGTGTAGAGTGTAGGGTATAGAGTGTAGGGTATAGAGTGTAGAGTGTAGGGTATAGAGTGTAGGGTATAGAGTGTAGAGTGTATGGTATAGAGTGCAGGGGATATAGTGTAGAGTGTGAGGTATAGAGTGTAGGGTACAGAGTGTATGGTATAATGTGTAGGGTATAGAGTGTAGGGTACAGAGTGTAGTGTATAGAGTGTAGAGTGTAGGGTATAGAGTGTAGGGTGTAGAGTGTATGGTATAGAGTGTAGGGTATAGAGTGTAGAGTGTAGGGTATAGAGTGTAGGGTATAGAGTGTAGAGTGTAGGATATAGAGTGTAGGGTATAGAGTGTAGAGTGTGTGGTATAGAGTGCAGGGGATAGAGTGTAGAGTGTGAGGTATAGAGTGTAGGGTATAGAGTGTATGGTATAGAGTGTATGGTATAGATTGTAGGGTATAGAGTGTAGGGTATAGAGTGTAGAGTGTAGGGTATAGAGTGTAGAGTGTAGGGTATAGAGTGTATGGTATAGAGTGTATGGTATAGATTGTAGGGTATAGAGTGTAGGGTATAGAGTGTAGAGTGTAGGGTATAGAGTGTAGAGTGTAGGGTATAGAGTGTAGGGTATAGAGTGTAGAGTGTAGGGTATAGAGTGTAGAGTATAGAGTGTAGAGTGTATGGTATAGAGTGCAGGGGATAGAGTGTAGAGTGTAGGGTATAGAGTGTAGGGTATAGAGTGTAGAGTGTAGGGTATAGAGTGTAGGGTTTAGAGAGTAGGGTATAGAGTGTAGAGTGTAGGGTATAGAGTGTAGAGTGTAGGGTATAGAGTGTAGGGTATAGAGTGTAGAGTGTAGGGTATAGAGTGTAGTGTTTAGAGAGTTGGGTATAGAGTGTAGAGTATAGAGTGTAGGGTATAGAGTGTAGGGTATAGAGTGAAGAGTGTAGGGTATAAAGTGTAGAGAGTAGGGTGTAGAGTGTAGGGTATAGAGTGTAGGTTATAGAGTGTAGGGTATAGATTGTAGATTGTAGGGTGTAGAGTGTAGGGTATAGAGTGTAAGGTATAGAGTGTAGGGTATAAAGTGTATGTTATAGAGTGTAGGGTATAGAGTGTAGAGTGTAGGGTATAGAGTGTACGGTATAGAGTGTAGGGTATAGAGTGTTTGGTACAGTGTGTAGGGTAAAGAGTGTAGAGTGTAGGGTATAGAGTGTAGGGTATAGAGTGTAGGGTAAAGAGTGTATGGTATAGAGTGTAGAGTGTAGGGTATAGAGTGTATAGTGTAGGGTATAGAGTGTAGGGTATAGAGTGTATGGTATAGAGTGTAGGGAATAGAGTGTAGGCTATAGAGTGTATGATATAGAGTGTAGGGTATAGAGTGTATGGTATAGAGTGTAGGGTATAGAGTGTATGGTATAGAGTGTATGGTATAGATTGTAGGGTATAGAGTGTAGGGTATAGAGTGTAGAGTGTAGGGTATAGAGTGTAGGGTATAGAGTGTAGAGTGTAGGGTATAGAGTGTAGGGTATAGAGTGTAGAGTGTATGGTATAAAGTGCAGGGGATAGAGTGTAGAGTGTGAGGTATAGAGTGTAGGGTATAGAGTGTATGGTATAGAGTGTATGGTATAGATTGTAGGGTATAGAGTGTAGGGTATAGAGTGTAGAGTATAGAGTGTAGAGTGTAGGGTATAGAGTGTAGGGTATAGAGTGTAGGGTATAGAGTGTAGAGTGTAGGGTATAGAGTGTAGGGTATAGAGTGTATGGTATAGATTGTAGGGTATAGAGTGTAGGGTATAGAGTGTAGAGTGTAGGGTATAGAGTGTAGAGTGTAGGGTATAGAGTGTAGGGTATAGAGTGTAGAGTGTATGGTATAAAGTGCAGGGGATAGAGTGTAGAGTGTGAGGTATAGAGTGTAGGGTATAGAGTGTATGGTATAGAGTGTATGGTATAGATTGTAGGGTATAGAGTGTAGGGTATAGAGTGTAGAGTATAGAGTGTAGAGTGTAGGGTATAGAGTGTAGGGTATAGAGTGTAGGGTATAGAGTGTAGAGTGTAGGGTATAGAGTGTAGGGTATAGAGTGTATGGTATAGATTGTAGGGTATAGAGTGTAGGGTATAGAGTGTAGAGTGTAGGGTATAGAGTGTAGAGTGTAGGGTATAGAGTGTAGGGTATAGAGTGTAGAGTGTAGGGTATAGAGTGTAGGGAATAGAGTGTAGAGTGTATGGTATAGAATGCAGGGGATATAGTGTATAGTGTGAGGTATAGAGTGTAGGGTATAGAGTGTAGGGTATAGAGTGTAGGGTATAGAGTGTAGAGTGTAGGGTATAGAGTGTAGGGTGTAGAGTGTATGGTATAGAGTGTATGGTATAGATTGTAGGGTATAGAGTGTAGGGTATAGAGTGTAGGGTATAGAGTGTAGAGTGTAGGGTATAGAGTGTAGGGTATAGAGTGTAGAGTGTAGGGTATAGAGTGTAGGGTATAGAGTGTAGAGAGTGTGGTATAGAGTGCAGGGGATAGAGTGTAGAGTGTGAGGTATAGAGTGTAGGGTATAGAGTGTATGGTATGGAGTGTATGGTATAGATTGTAGGGTATAGAGTGTAGGGTATAGAGTGCAGAGTGTAGGGTATAGAGTGTATGGTATAGAGTGTATGGTATAGATTGTAGGGTATAGAGTGTACGGTATAGAGTGTAGGGTATAGAGTGTTTGGTACAGTGTGTAGGGTAAAGAGTGTAGAGTGTAGGCTATAGAGTGTAGGGTATAGAGTGTAGGGTAAAGAGTGTATGGTATAGAGTGTAGAGTGTAGGGTATAGAGTGTATAGTGTAGGGTATAGAGTGTAGGGTATAGAGTGTATGGTATAGAGTGTAGAGAATAGAGTGTAGGCTATAGAGTGTATGATATAGAGTGTAGGGTATAGAGTGTATGGTATAGAGTGTAGGGTATAGAGTGTAGGGTATAGAGTGTATGGTATAGAGTGTATGGTATAGATTGTAGGGTATAGAGTGTAGGGTATAGAGTGTAGAGTGTAGGGTATAGAGTGTAGGGTATAGAGTGTAGAGTGTAGGGTATAGAGTGTAGGGTATAGTGTGTAGAGTGTATGGTATAAAGTGCAGGGGATAGAGTGTAGAGTGTGAGGTATAGAGTGTAGGGTATAGAGTGTATGGTATAGAGTGTATGGTATAGATTGTAGGGTATAGAGTGTAGGGTATAGAGTGTAGAGTATAGAGTGTAGAGTGTAGGGTATAGAGTGTAGGGTATAGAGTTTAGGGTATAGAGTGTAGAGTGTAGGGTATAGAGTGTAGGGTATAGAGTGTATGGTATAGATTGTAGGGTATAGAGTGTAGGGTATAGAGTGTAGAGTGTAGGGTATAGAGTGTAGAGTGTAGGGTATAGAGTGTAGGGTATAGAGTGTAGAGTGTAGGGTATAGAGTGTAGGGAATAGAGTGTAGAGTGTATGGTATAGAATGCAGGGGATATAGTGTATAGTGTGAGGTATAGAGTGTAGGGTATAGAGTGTAGGGTATAGAGTGTAGGGTATAGAGTGTAGGGTATAGAGTGTAGAGTGTAGGGTATAGAGTGTAGGGTGTAGAGTGTATGGTATAGAGTGTATGGTATAGATTGTAGGGTATAGAGTGTAGGGTATAGAGTGTAGAGTGTAGGGTATAGCGTGTAGAGTGTAGGGTATAGAGTGTAGGGTATAGAGTGTAGAGTGTAGGGTATAGAGTGTAGGGTATAGAGTGTAGAAAGTGTGGTATAGAGTGCAGGGGATAGAGTGTAGAGTGTGAGGTATAGAGTGTAGGGTATAGAGTGTATGGTATGGAGTGTATGGTATAGATTGTAGGGTATAGAGTGTGGGGTATAGAGTGCAGAGTGTAGGGTATAGAGTGTATGGTATAGAGTGTATGGTATAGATTGTAGGGTATAGAGTGTAGGGTATAGAGTGTAGAGTGTAGGGTATAGAGTGTAGAGTGTAGGGTATAGAGTGTAGAGTGTAGGGTATAGAGTGTAGGGTATAGAGTGTAGAGTGTAGGGTATAGAGTGTAGGGTATAGAGTGTAGAGAGTGTGGTATAGAGTGCAGGGGATAGAGTGTAGAGTGTGAGGTATAGAGTGTAGGGTATAGAGTGTATGGTATGGAGTGTATGGTATAGATTGTAGGGTATAGAGTGTAGGGTATAGAGTGCAGAGTGTAGGGTATAGAGTGTAAGGTATAGAGTGTATGGTATAGAGTGTATGGTATAGATTGTAGGGTATAGAGTGTAGGGTATAGAGTGTAGAGTGTAGGGTATAGAGTGTAGAGTGTAGGGTATAGAGTGTAGGGTATAGAGTGTAGAGTGTATGGTATAGAGTGCAGGGGATAGAGTGTAGAGTGTGAGGTATAGAGTGTAGGGTATAGAGTGTATGGTATAGAGTGTATGGTATAGATTGTAGGGTATAAAGTGTAGGGTATAGAGTGTAGAGTGTAGGGTATAGAGTGTAGAGTGTAGGGTATAGAGTGTAGGGTATAGAGTGTAGAGTGTAGGGTATAGAGTGTAGAGTGTAGGGTATAGAGTGTATGGTATAGAGTGTATGGTATAGATTGTAGGGTATAGAGTGTAGGGTATAGAGTGTAGAGTGTAGGGTATAGAGTGTAGGGTATAGAGTGTAGGGTATAGAGTGTAGAGTGTAGGGTATAGAGTGTAGAGTATAGAGTGTAGAGTGTATGGTATAGAGTGCAGGGGATAGAGTGTAGAGTGTAGGGTATAGAGTGTAGGGTATAGAGTGTAGAGTGTAGGGTATAGAGTGTAGGGTTTAGAGAGTAGGGTATAGAGTGTAGAGTGTAGGGTATAGAGTGTAGAGTGTAGGGTATAGAGTGTAGGGTATAGAGTGTAGAGTGTAGGGTATAGAGTGTAGTGTTTAGAGAGTTGGGTATAGAGTGTAGAGTATAGAGTGTAGGGTATAGATTGTAGATTGTAGGGTGTAGAGTGTAGGGTATAGAGTGTAAGGTATAGGGTGTAGGGTATAAAGTGTATGTTATAGAGTGTAGGGTATAGAGTGTAGAGTGTAGGGTATAGAGTGTACGGTATAGAGTGTAGGGTATAGAGTGTTTGGTACAGTGTGTAGGGTAAAGAGTGTAGAGTGTAGGGTATAGAGTGTAGGGTATAGAGTGTAGGGTAAAGAGTGTATGGTATAGAGTGTAGAGTGTAGGGTATAGAATGTATAGTGTAGGGTATAGAGTGTAGGGTATAGAGTGTATGGTATAGAGTGTATGGTATAGAGTGTAGGGAATAGAGTGTAGGCTATAGAGTGTATGATATAGAGTGTAGGGTATAGAGTGTATGGTATAGAGTGTAGGGTATAGAGTGTAGGGTATAGAGTGTATGGTATAGAGTGTATGGTATAGATTGTAGGGTATAGAGTGTAGGGTATAGAGTGTAGAGTGTAGGGTATAGAGTGTAGGGTATAGTGTAGAGTGTAGGGTATAGAGTGTAGGGTATAGAGTGTAGAGTGTATGGTATAAAGTGCAGGGGATAGAGTGTAGAGTGTGAGGTATAGAGTGTAGGGTATAGAGTGTATGGTATAGAGTGTATGGTATAGATTGTAGGGTATAGAGTGTAGGGTATAGAGTGTAGAGTATAGAGTGTAGAGTGTAGGGTATAGAGTGTAGGGTATAGAGTGTAGGGTATAGAGTGTAGAGTGTAGGGTATAGAGTGGAGGGTATAGAGTGTATGGTATAGATTGTAGGGTATAGAGTGTAGGGTATAGAGTGTAGAGTGTAGGGTATAGAGTGTAGGGTATAGAGTGTAGAGTGTAGGGTATAGAGTGTAGGGAATAGAGTGTAAAGTGTATGGTATAGAATGCAGGGGATATAGTGTATAGTGTGAGGTATAGAGTGTAGGGTATAGAGTGTAGGGTATAGAGTGTAGGGTATAGAGTGTAGGGTATAGAGTGTAGGGTATAGAGTGTAGAGTGTAGGGTATAGAGTGTAGTGTTTAGAGAGTTGGGTATAGAGTGTAGAGTATAGAGTGTAGGGTATAGAGTGTAGGGTATAGAGTGTAGAGTGTAGGGTATAAAGTGTAGAGAGTAGGGTGTAGAGTGTAGGGTATAGAGTGTAGGTTATAGAGTGTAGGGTATAGATTGTAGATTGTAGGGTGTAGAGTGTAGGGTATAGAGTGTAAGGTATAGAGTGTAGGGTATAAAGTGTATGCTATAGAGTGTAGGGTATAGAGTGTAGAGTGTAGGGTATAGAGTGTACGGTATAGAGTGTAGGGTATAGAGTGTTTGGTACAGTGTGTAGGGTAAAGAGTGTAGAGTGTAGGGTATAGAGTGTAGGGTATAGAGTGTAGGGTAAAGAGTGTATGGTATAGAGTGTAGAGTGTAGGGTATAGAGTGTATAGTGTAGGGTATAGAGTGTAGGGTATAGAGTGTATGGTATAGAGTGTAGGGAATAGAGTGTAGGCTATAGAGTGTATGATATAGAGTGTAGGGTATAGAGTGTATGGTATAGAGTGTAGGGTATAGAGTGTAGGGTATAGAGTGTATGGTATAGAGTGTATGGTATAGATTGTAGGGTATAGAGTGTAGGGTATAGAGTGTAGAGTGTAGGGTATAGAGTGTAGGGTATAGTGTAGAGTGTAGGGTATAGAGTGTAGGGTATAGAGTGTAGAGTGTATGGTATAAAGTGCAGGGGATAGAGTGTAGAGTGTGAGGTATAGAGTGTAGGGTATAGAGTGTATGGTATAGAGTGTATGGTATAGATTGTAGGGTATAGAGTGTAGGGTATAGAGTGTAGAGTATAGAGTGTAGAGTGTAGGGTATAGAGTGTAGGGTATAGAGTGTAGGGTATAGAGTGTAGAGTGTAGGGTATAGAGTGTAGGGTATAGAGTGTATGGTATAGATTGTAGGGTATAGAGTGTAGGGTATAGAGTGTAGAGTGTAGGGTATAGAGTGCAGAGTGTAGGGTATAGAGTGTAGGGTATAGAGTGTAGAGTGTAGGGTATAGAGTGTAGGGAATAGAGTGTAGAGTGTATGGTATAGAATGCAGGGGATATAGTGTATAGTGTGAGGTATAGAGTGTAGGGTATAGAGTGTAGGGTATAGAGTGTAGGGTATAGAGTGTAGGGTATAGAGTGTAGAGTGTAGGGTATAGAGTGTAGGGTGTAGAGTGTATGGTATAGAGTGTATGGTATAGATTGTAGGGTATAGAGTGTAGGGTATAGAGTGTAGAGTGTAGGGTATAGAGTGTAGAGTGTAGGGTATAGAGTGTAGGGTATAGAGTGTAGAGTGTAGGGTATAGAGTGTAGGGTATAGAGTGTAGAGAGTGTGGTATAGAGTGCAGGGGATAGAGTGTAGAGTGTGAGGTATAGAGTGTAGGGTATAGAGTGTATGGTATGGAGTGTATGGTATAGATTGTAGGGTATAGAGTGTAGGGTATAGAGTGCAGAGTGTAGGGTATAGAGTGTATGGTATAGAGTGTATGGTATAGATTGTAGGGTATAGAGTGTAGGGTATAGAGTGTAGAGTGTAGGGTATAGAGTGTAGAGTGTAGGGTATAGAGTGTAGGGTATAGAGTGTAGAGTGTATGGTATAGAGTGCAGGGGATAGAGTGTAGAGTGTGAGGTATAGAGTGTAGGGTATAGAGTGTATGGTATAGAGTGTATGGTATAGATTGTAGGGTATAGAGTGTAGGGTATAGACTGTAGAGTGTGGGGTATAGAGTGTAGAGTGTAGGGTTTAGAGTGTAGTTTATAGAGTGTAGGGTATAGAGTGTAGAGTGTAGGGTATAGAGTGTAGGGTGTAGAGTGTATGGTATAGAGTGTATGGTATAGATTGTAGGGTATAGAGTGTAGGGTATAGAGTGTAGAGTGTAGGGTATAGAGTGTAGAGTGTAGGGTATAGAGTGTAGGGTATAGAGTGTAGAGTGTAGGGTATAGAGTGTAGGGTATAGAGTGTAGAGAGTGTGGTATAGAGTGCAGGGGATAGAGTGTAGAGTGTGAGGTATAGAGTGTAGGGTATAGAGTGTATGGTATGGAGTGTATGGTATAGATTGTAGGGTATAGAGTGTAGGGTATAGAGTGCAGAGTGTAGGGTATAGAGTGTATGGTATAGAGTGTATGGTATAGATTGTAGGGTATAGAGTGTAGGGTATAGAGTGTAGAGTGTAGGGTATAGAGTGTAGAGTGTAGGGTATTGAGTGTGGGGTATAGAGTGTAGAGTGTAGGGTTTAGAGTGTAGTTTATAGAGTGTAGGGTATAGAGTGTAGAGTGTAGGGTATAGAGTGTAGGGTGTAGAGTGTATGGTATAGAGTGTATGGTATAGATTGTAGGGTATAGAGTGTAGGGTATAGAGTGTAGAGTGTAGGGTATAGAGTGTAGAGTGTAGGGTATAGAGTGTAGGGTATAGAGTGTAGAGTGTAGGGTATAGAGTGTAGGGTATAGAGTGTAGAGAGTGTGGTATAGAGTGCAGGGGATAGAGTGTAGAGTGTGAGGTATAGAGTGTAGGGTATAGAGTGTATGGTATGGAGTGTATGGTATAGATTGTAGGGTATAGAGTGTAGGGTATAGAGTGCAGAGTGTAGGGTATAGAGTGTATGGTATAGAGTGTATGGTATAGATTGTAGGGTATAGAGTGTAGGGTATAGAGTGTAGAGTGTAGGGTATAGAGTGTAGAGTGTAGGGTATTGAGTGTAGGGTATAGAGTGTAGAGTGTATGGTATAGAGTGGGGGGATAGAGTGTAGAGTGTGAGGTATAGAGTGTAGGGTATAGAGTGTATGGTATAGAGTGTATGGTATAGATTGTAGGGTATAGAGTGTAGGGTATAGACTGTAGAGTGTAGGGTATAGAGTGTAGAGTGTAGGGTTTAGAGTGTAGTTTATAGAGTGTAGGGTATAGAGTGTAGAGTGTAGGGTATAGAGGGTAGGGTATAGAGTGTATGGTATGGAGTGTATGGTATAGATTGTAGGGTATAGAGTGTAGGGTATAGAGTGTAGAGTGTAGGGAATAGAGTGTAGAGTGTGAGGTATAGAGTGTAGGGTATAGAGTGTATGGTAAGGAGTGTATGGTATAGATTGTAGGGTATAGAGTGTAGGGTATAGAGTGTAGAGTGTAGGGTATAAAGTGTAGAGTGTAGGGTATAGAATGTAGGGTATAGAGTGTAGAGTGTATGGTATAGAGTGCAGGGGATAGAGTGTAGAGTGTGAGGTATGGAGTGTAGGGTATAGAGTGTATGGTATAGAGTGTATGGTATAGATTATAGGGAATAGAGTGTAGGGTATAGAGTGTAGATTGTAGGGTATAGAGTTTAGAGTGTAGGGCATAGAGTGTAGGGTATAGAGTGTAGGGTATAGAGTGTAGAGTGTAGGGTATAGAGGGTAGGGTATAGAGTGTAGGGTATAGAGTGTATAGTGTAGGGTATAGAGTGTAGGGTATAGAGTGTATGGTATAGAGTGTAGGGAATAGAGTGTAGGCTATAGAGTGTATGATATAGAGTGTAGGGTATAGAGTGTATGGTATAGAGTGTAGGGTATAGAGTGTAGGGTATAGAGTGTATGGTATAGAGTGTATGGTATAGATTGTAGGGTATAGAGTGTAGGGTATAGAGTGTAGAGTGTAGGGTATAGAGTGTAGGGTATAGAGTGTAGAGTGTAGGGTATAGAGTGTAGGGTATAGTGTGTAGAGTGTATGGTATAAAGTGCAGGGGATAGAGTGTAGAGTGTGAGTTATAGAGTGTAGGGTATAGAATGTATGGTATAGAGTGTATGGTATAGATTGTAGGGTATAGAGTGTAGGGTATAGAGTGTAGAGTATAGAGTGTAGAGTGTAGGGTATAGAGTGTAGGGTATAGAGTTTAGGGTATAGAGTGTAGAGTGTAGGGTATAGAGTGTAGGGTATAGAGTGTATGGTATAGATTGTAGGGTATAGAGTGTAGGGTATAGAGTGTAGAGTGTAGGGTATAGAGTGTAGAGTGTAGGGTATAGAGTGTAGGGTATAGAGTGTAGAGTGTAGGGTATAGAGTGTAGGGAATAGAGTGTAGAGTGTATGGTATAGAATGCAGGGGATATAGTGTATAGTGTGAGGTATAGAGTGTAGGGTATAGAGTGTAGGGTATAGAGTGTAGGGTATAGAGTGTAGGGTATAGAGTGTAGAGTGTAGGGTATAGAGTGTAGGGTGTAGAGTGTATGGTATAGAGTGTATGGTATAGATTGTAGGGTATAGAGTGTAGGGTATAGAGTGTAGAGTGTAGGGTATAGAGTGTAGAGTGTAGGGTATAGAGTGTAGAGTGTAGGGTATAGAGTGTAGGGTATAGAGTGTAGAGAGTGTGGTATAGAGTGCAGGGGATAGAGTGTAGAGTGTGAGGTATAGAGTGTAGGGTATAGAGTGTATGGTATGGAGTGTATGGTATAGATTGTAGGGTATAGAGTGTAGGGTATAGAGTGCAGAGTGTAGGGTATAGAGTGTATGGTATAGAGTGTATGGTATAGATTGTAGGGTATAGAGTGTAGGGTATAGAGTGTAGAGTGTAGGGTATAGAGTGTAGAGTGTAGGGTATAGAGTGCAGGGTATAGAGTGTAGAGTGTATGGTATAGAGTGCAGGGGATAGAGTGTAGAGTGTGAGGTATAGAGTGTAGGGTATAGAGTGTATGGTATAGAGTGTATGGTATAGATTGTAGGGTATAGAGTGTAGGGTATAGAGTGTAGAGTGTAGGGTATAGAGTGTAGGGTATAGAGTGTAGAGTGTAGGGTATAGAGTGTAGAGTGTAGGGTATAGAGTGTATGGTATAGAGTGTATGGTATAGATTGTAGGGTATAGAGTGTAGGGTATAGAGTGTAGAGTGTAGGGTATAGAGTGTAGAGTGTAGGGTATAGAGTGTAGGGAATAGAGTGTAGAGTGTAGGGTATAGAGTGTAGAGTATAGAGTGTAGAGTGTATGGTATAGAGTGCAGGGGATAGAGTGTAGAGTGTAGGGTATAGAGTGTAGGGTATAGAGTGTAGAGTGTAGGGTATAGAGTGTAGGGTTTAGAGAGTAGGGTATAGAGTGTAGAGTGTAGGGTATAGAGTGTAGAGTGTAGGGTATAGAGTGTAGGGTATAGAGTGTAGAGTGTAGGGTATAGAGTGTAGTGTTTAGAGAGTTGGGTATAGAGTGTAGAGTATAGAGTGTAGGGTATAGAGTGTAGGGTATAGAGTGTAGAGTGTAGGGTATAAAGTGTAGAGAGTAGGGTGTAGAGTGTAGGGTATAGAGTGTAGGTTATAGAGTGTAGGGTATAGATTGTAGATTGTAGGGTGTAGAGTGTAGGGTATAGAGTGTAAGGTATAGAGTGTAGGGTATAAAGTGTATGTTATAGAGTGTAGGGTATAGAGTGTAGAGTGTAGGGTATAGAGTGTACGGTATAGAGTGTAGGGTATAGAGTGTTTGGTACAGTGTGTAGGGTAAAGAGTGTAGAGTGTAGGGTATAGAGTGTAGGGTAAAGAGTGTATGGTATAGAGTGTAGAGTGTAGGGTATAGAGTGTATAGTGTAGGGTATAGAGTGTAGGGTATAGAGTGTATGGTATAGAGTGTAGGGAATAGAGTGTAGGCTATAGAGTGTATGATATAGAGTGTAGGGTATAGAGTGTAGGGTATAGAGTGTAGAGAGTGTGGTATAGAGTGCAGGGGATAGAGTGTAGAGTGTGAGGTATAGAGTGTAGGGTATAGAGTGTATGGTATGGAGTGTATGGTATAGATTGTAGGGTATAGAGTGTAGGGTATAGAGTGCAGAGTGTAGGGTATAGAGTGTATGGTATAGAGTGTATGGTATAGATTGTAGGGTATAGAGTGTAGGGTATAGAGTGTAGAGTGTAGGGTATAGAGTGTAGAGTGTAGGGTATAGAGTGCAGGGTATAGAGTGTAGAGTGTATGGTATAGAGTGCAGGGGATAGAGTGTAGAGTGTGAGGTATAGAGTGTAGGGTATAGAGTGTATGGTATAGAGTGTATGGTATAGATTGTAGGGTATAGAGTGTAGGGTATAGAGTGTAGAGTGTAGGGTATAGAGTGTAGGGTATAGAGTGTAGAGTGTAGGGTATAGAGTGTAGAGTGTAGGGTATAGAGTGTATGGTATAGAGTGTATGGTATAGATTGTAGGGTATAGAGTGTAGGGTATAGAGTGTAGAGTGTAGGGTATAGAGTGTAGAGTGTAGGGTATAGAGTGTAGGGAATAGAGTGTAGAGTGTAGGGTATAGAGTGTAGAGTATAGAGTGTAGAGTGTATGGTATAGAGTGCAGGGGATAGAGTGTAGAGTGTAGGGTATAGAGTGTAGGGTATAGAGTGTAGAGTGTAGGGTATAGAGTGTAGGGTTTAGAGAGTAGGGTATAGAGTGTAGAGTGTAGGGTATAGAGTGTAGAGTGTAGGGTATAGAGTGTAGGGTATAGAGTGTAGAGTGTAGGGTATAGAGTGTAGTATTTAGAGAGTTGGGTATAGAGTGTAGAGTATAGAGTGTAGGGTATAGAGTGTAGGGTATAGAGTGTAGAGTGTAGGGTATAAAGTGTAGAGAGTAGGGTGTAGAGTGTAGGGTATAGAGTGTAGGTTATAGAGTGTAGGGTATAGATTGTAGATTGTAGGGTGTAGAGTGTAGGGTATAGAGTGTAAGGTATAGAGTGTAGGGTATAAAGTGTATGTTATAAAGTGTAGGGTATAGAGTGTAGAGTGTAGGGTATAGAGTGTACGGTATAGAGTGTAGGGTATAGAGTGTTTGGTACAGTGTGTAGGGTAAAGAGTGTAGAGTGTAGGGTATAGAGTGTAGGGTATAGAGTGTAGGGTAAAGAGTGTATGGTATAGAGTGTAGAGTGTAGGGTATAGAGTGTATAGTGTAGGGTATAGAGTGTAGGGTATAGAGTGTATGGTATAGAGTGTAGGGAATAGAGTGTAGGCTATAGAGTGTATGATATAGAGTGTAGGGTATAGAGTGTATGGTATAGAGTGTAGGGTATAGAGTGTAGGGTATAGAGTGTATGGTATAGAGTGTATGGTATAGATTGTAGGGTATAGAGTGTAGGGTATAGAGTGTAGAGTGTAGGGTATAGAGTGTAGGGTATAGTGTAGAGTGTAGGGTATAGAGTGTAGGGTATAGAGTGTAGAGTGTATGGTATAAAGTGCAGGGGATAGAGTGTAGAGTGTGAGGTATAGAGTGTAGGGTATAGAGTGTATGGTATAGAGTGTATGGTATAGATTGTAGGGTATAGAGTGTAGGGTATAGAGTGTAGAGTATAGAGTGTAGAGTGTAGGGTATAGAGTGTAGGGTATAGAGTGTAGGGTATAGAGTGTAGAGTGTAGGGTATAGAGTGTAGGGTATAGAGTGTATGGTATAGATTGTAGGGTATAGAGTGTAGGGTATAGAGTGTAGAGTGTAGGGTATAGAGTGTAGAGTGTAGGGTATAGAGTGTAGGGTATAGAGTGTAGACTGTAGGGTATAGAGTGTAGGGAATAGAGTGTAGAGTGTATGGTATAGAATGCAGGGGATATAGTGTATAGTGTGAGGTATAGAGTGTAGGGTATAGAGTGTAGGGTATAGAGTGTAGGGTATAGAGTGTAGGGTATAGAGTGTAGAGTGTAGGGTATAGAGTGTAGGGTGTAGAGTGTATGGTATAGAGTGTATGGTATAGATTGTAGGGTATAGAGTGTAGGGTATAGAGTGTAGAGTGTAGGGTATAGAGTGTAGAGTGTAGGGTATAGAGTGTAGGGTATAGAGTGTAGAGTGTAGGGTATAGAGTGTAGGGTATAGAGTGTAGAGAGTGTGGTATAGAGTGCAGGGGATAGAGTGTAGAGTGTGAGGTATAGAGTGTAGGGTATAGAGTGTATGGTATGGAGTGTATGGTATAGATTGTAGGGTATAGAGTGTAGGGTATAGAGTGCAGAGTGTAGGGTATAGAGTGTATGGTATAGAGTGTATGGTATAGATTGTAGGGTATAGAGTGTAGGGTATAGAGTGTAGAGTGTAGGGTATAGAGTGTAGAGTGTAGGGTATAGAGTGTAGGGTATAGAGTGTAGAGTGTATGGTATAGAGTGCAGGGGATAGAGTGTAGAGTGTGAGGTATAGAGTGTAGGGTATAGAGTGTATGGTATAGAGTGTATGGTATAGATTGTAGGGTATAGAGTGTAGGGTATAGACTGTAGAGTGTGGGGTATAGAGTGTAGAGTGTAGGGTTTAGAGTGTAGTTTATAGAGTGTAGGGTATAGAGTGTAGAGTGTTGGGTATAGAGTGTAGTGTTTAGAGAGTTGGGTATAGAGTGTAGAGTATAGAGTGTAGGGTATAGAGTGTAGGGTATAGAGTGTAGAGTGTAGGGTATAAAGTGTAGAGAGTAGGGTGTAGAGTGTAGGGTATAGAGTGTAGGTTATAGAGTGTAGGGTATAGATTGTAGATTGTAGGGTGTAGAGTGTAGGGTATAGAGTGTAAGGTATAGAGTGTAGGGTATAAAGTGTATGTTATAGAGTGTAGGGTATAGAGTGTAGAGTGTAGGGTATAGAGTGTACGGTATAGAGTGTAGGGTATAGAGTGTTTGGTACAGTGTGTAGGGTAAAGAGTGTAGAGTGTAGGGTATAGAGTGTAGGGTAAAGAGTGTATGGTATAGAGTGTAGAGTGTAGGGTATAGAGTGTATAGTGTAGGGTATAGAGTGTAGGGTATAGAGTGTATGGTATAGAGTGTAGGGAATAGAGTGTAGGCTATAGAGTGTATGATATAGAGTGTAGGGTATAGAGTGTAGGGTATAGAGTGTAGAGAGTGTGGTATAGAGTGCAGGGGATAGAGTGTAGAGTGTGAGGTATAGAGTGTAGGGTATAGAGTGTATGGTATGGAGTGTATGGTATAGATTGTAGGGTATAGAGTGTAGGGTATAGAGTGCAGAGTGTAGGGTATAGAGTGTATGGTATAGAGTGTATGGTATAGATTGTAGGGTATAGAGTGTAGGGTATAGAGTGTAGAGTGTAGGGTATAGAGTGTAGAGTGTAGGGTATAGAGTGCAGGGTATAGAGTGTAGAGTGTATGGTATAGAGTGCAGGGGATAGAGTGTAGAGTGTGAGGTATAGAGTGTAGGGTATAGAGTGTATGGTATAGAGTGTATGGTATAGATTGTAGGGTATAGAGTGTAGGGTATAGAGTGTAGAGTGTAGGGTATAGAGTGTAGGGTATAGAGTGTAGAGTGTAGGGTATAGAGTGTAGAGTGTAGGGTATAGAGTGTATGGTATAGAGTGTATGGTATAGATTGTAGGGTATAGAGTGTAGGGTATAGAGTGTAGAGTGTAGGGTATAGAGTGTAGAGTGTAGGGTATAGAGTGTAGGGAATAGAGTGTAGAGTGTAGGGTACAGAGTGTAGAGTATAGAGTGTAGAGTGTATGGTATAGAGTGCAGGGGATAGAGTGTAGAGTGTAGGGTATAGAGTGTAGGGTATAGAGTGTAGAGTGTAGGGTATAGAGTGTAGGGTTTAGAGAGTAGGGTATAGAGTGTAGAGTGTAGGGTATAGAGTGTAGAGTGTAGGGTATAGAGTGTAGGGTATAGAGTGTAGAGTGTAGGGTATAGAGTGTAGTGTTTAGAGAGTTGGGTATAGAGTGTAGAGTATAGAGTGTAGGGTATAGAGTGTAGGGTATAGAGTGTAGAGTGTAGGGTATAAAGTGTAGAGAGTAGGGTGTAGAGTGTAGGGTATAGAGTGTAGGTTATAGAGTGTAGGGTATAGATTGTAGATTGTAGGGTGTAGAGTGTAGGGTATAGAGTGTAAGGTATAGAGTGTAGGGTATAAAGTGTATGTTATAGAGTGTAGGGTATAGAGTGTAGAGTGTAGGGTATAGAGTGTACGGTATAGAGTGTAGGGTATAGAGTGTTTGGAACAGTGTGTAGGGTAAAGAGTGTAGAGTGTAGGGTATAGAGTGTAGGGTATAGAGTGTAGGGTAAAGAGTGTATGGTATAGAGTGTAGAGTGTAGGGTATAGAGTGTATAGTGTAGGGTATAGAGTGTAGGGTATAGAGTGTATGGTATAGAGTGTAGGGAATAGAGTGTAGGCTATAGAGTGTATGATATAGAGTGTAGGGTATAGAGTGTATGGTATAGAGTGTAGGGTATAGAGTGTAGGGTATAGAGTGTATGGTATAGAGTGTATGGTATAGATTGTAGGGTATAGAGTGTAGGGTATAGAGTGTAGAGTGTAGGGTATAGAGTGTATGGTATAGTGTAGAGTGTAGGGTATAGAGTGTAGGGTATAGAGTGTAGAGTGTATGGTATAAAGTGCAGGGGATAGAGTGTAGAGTGTGAGGTATAGAGTGTAGGGTATAGAGTGTATGGTATAGAGTGTATGGTATAGATTGTAGGGTATAGAGTGTAGGGTATAGAGTGTAGAGTATAGAGTGTAGAGTGTAGGGTATAGAGTGTAGGGTATAGAGTGTAGGGTATAGAGTGTAGAGTGTAGGGTATAGAGTGTAGGGTATAGAGTGTATGGTATAGATTGTAGGGTATAGAGTGTAGGGTATAGAGTGTAGAGTGTAGGGTATAGAGTGTAGAGTGTAGGATATAGAGTGTAGGGTATAGAGTGTAGACTGTAGGGTATAGAGTGTAGGGAATAGAGTGTAGAGTGTATGGTATAGAATGCAGGGGATATAGTGTATAGTGTGAGGTATAGAGTGTAGGGTATAGAGTGTAGGGTATAGAGTGTAGGGTATAGAGTGTAGGGTATAGAGTGTAGAGTGTAGGGTATAGAGTGTAGGGTGTAGAGTGTATGGTATAGAGTGTATGGTATAGATTGTAGGGTATAGAGTGTAGGGTATAGAGTGTAGAGTGTAGGGTATAGAGTGTAGAGTGTAGGGTATAGAGTGTAGGGTATAGAGTGTAGAGTGTAGGGTATAGAGTGTAGGGTATAGAGTGTAGAGAGTGTGGTATAGAGTGCAGGGGATAGAGTGTAGAGTGTGAGGTATAGAGTGTAGGGTATAGAGTGTATGGTATGGAGTGTATGGTATAGATTGTAGGGTATAGAGTGTAGGGTATAGAGTGCAGAGTGTAGGGTATAGAGTGTATGGTATAGAGTGTATGGTATAGATTGTAGGGTATAGAGTGTAGGGTATAGAGTGTAGAGTGTAGGGTATAGAGTGTAGAGTGTAGGGTATAGAGTGTAGGGTATAGAGTGTAGAGTGTATGGTATAGAGTGCAGGGGATAGAGTGTAGAGTGTGAGGTATAGAGTGTAGGGTATAGAGTGTATGGTATAGAGTGTATGGTATAGATTGTAGGGTATAGAGTGTAGGGTATAGACTGTAGAGTGTGGGGTATAGAGTGTAGAGTGTAGGGTTTAGAGTGTAGTTTATAGAGTGTAGGGTATAGAGTGTAGAGTGTAGGGTATAGAGTGTAGGGTGTAGAGTGTATGGTATAGAGTGTATGGTATAGATTGTAGGGTATAGAGTGTAGGGTATAGAGTGTAGAGTGTAGGGTATAGAGTGTAGAGTGTAGGGTATAGAGTGTAGGGTATAGAGTGTAGAGTGTAGGGTATAGAGTGTAGGGTATAGAGTGTAGAGAGTGTGGTATAGAGTGCAGTGGATAGAGTGTAGAGTGTGAGGTATAGAGTGTAGGGTATAGAGTGTATGGTATGGAGTGTATGGTATAGATTGTAGGGTATAGAGTGTAGGGTATAGAGTGCAGAGTGTAGGGTATAGAGTGTATGGTATAGAGTGTATGGTATAGATTGTAGGGTATAGAGTGTAGGGTATAGAGTGTAGAGTGTAGGGTATAGAGTGTAGAGTGTAGGGTATTGAGTGTAGGGTATAGAGTGTAGAGTGTATGGTATAGAGTGCAGGGGATAGAGTGTAGAGTGTGAGGTATAGAGTGTAGGGTATAGAGTGTATGGTATAGAGTGTATGGTATAGATTGTAGGGTATAGAGTGTATGGTATAGACTGTAGAGTGTAGGGTATAGAGTGTAGAGTGTAGGGTTTAGAGTGTAGTTTATAGAGTGTAGGGTATAGAGTGTAGAGTGTAGGGTATAGAGGGTAGGGTATAGAGTGTATGGTATGGAGTGTATGGTATAGATTGTAGGGTATAGAGTGTAGGGTATAGAGTGTAGAGTGTAGGGAATAGAGTGTAGAGTGTGAGGTATAGAGTGTAGGGTATAGAGTGTATGGTAAGGAGTGTATGGTATAGATTGTAGGGTATAGAGTGTAGGGTATAGAGTGTAGAGTGTAGGGTATAAAGTGTAGAGTGTAGGGTATAGAATGTAGGGTATAGAGTGTAGAGTGTATGGTATAGAGTGCAGGGGATAGAGTGTAGAGTGTGAGGTATAGAGTGTAGGGTATAGAGTGTATGGTATAGAGTGTATGGTATAGATTATAGGGAATAGAGTGTAGGGTATAGAGTGTAGATTGTAGGGTATAGAGTTTAGAGTGTAGGGCATAGAGTGTAGGGTATAGAGTGTAGGGTATAGAGTGTAGAGTGTAGGGTATAGAGGGTAGGGTATAGAGTGTATGGTATAGAGTGTATGGTATAGATTGTAGGGTATAGAGTGTAGGGTATAGAGTGTAGAGTGTAGTGTATAGAGTGTAGAGTGTATGGTATAGAGTGCAGGGGATAGAGTGTAGAGTGTGAGGTAAAAAGTGTAGGGTATAGAGTGTATGGTATAGAGTGCAGGGGATAGAGTGTAGAGTGTGAGGTATAGAGTGTAGGGTATAGAGTGTATGGTATAGATTGTAGGGTATAGAGTGTAGGGTATAGAGTGTAGAGTGTAGGGTATAGAGTGTAGAGTGTATGGTATAGAGTGCAGGGGATAGAGTGTAGAGTGTGAGGTATAGAGTGTAGGGTATAGAGTGTATGGTATAGAGTGTAGGGTATAGAGTGTAGGGTATAGAGTGTAGGGTGTAGAGTGTATGGTATAGAGTGTATGGTATAGATTGTAGGGCATAGAGTGTAGGGTATAGAGTGTAGAGTGTAGGGTGTAGAGTGTAGGGTATAGAGTGTAGGGTATAGAGTGTAGAGTGTAGGGTATAGAGTGTAGGGTATAGAGTGTAGGGTATAGAGTGTAGGGTATAGAGTGTAGGGTGTAGAGTGTAGGGTATAGAGTGTAGGGTATAGAGTGTAGAGTGTAGGGTATAGAGTGTAGAGTGTAAGGTATAGAGTGTAGGGTATAGAGTGTAGAGTGTAGGGTATAGAGTGTAGGGTATAGAGTGTAGAGTGTATGGTATAGTGTGTATGGTATAGAGTGTATGATATAGATTGTAGGGTATAGAGTGTAGGGTATAGAGTGTAGGGTATATAGTGTAGAGTGTAGGGTATAGAGTGTAGGGTATAGAGTTTAGAGTGTAGGGTATACAGTGTAGGGTATAGAGTGTAGGGTATAGAGTGTAGGGTATTGAGTGTAGAGTGTAGGGTATAGAGTGTAGAGTGTAGGGTATAAAGTGTAGAGTGTAGGGTATAGAGTGTATGGTATAGAGTGTAGAGTGTAGGGTATAGAGTGTATGGTATAGATTGTAGGGTGTAGAATGTATGTTATAGAGTGTAGAGTGTGAGGTATAGAGTGTAGGGTATAGAGTGTATGGTATAGAGTGTATGGTATAGATTGTAGGGCATAGAGTGTAGGATATAGAGTGTAGAGTGTATGGTATAGAGATTAGAGTGTAGGGTATAGAGTGTAGGGTATAGAGTGTATGGTATAGAGTCTAGGGTATAGAGTGTATGGTATAGAGTCTAGGGTATAGAGTGTAGAGTGTAGGGTATAGAGTGTAGGGTATAGAGTGTAGGGTATAGAGTGTAGAGTGTAGGGTATAGAGTGTAGGGTATAGAGTGTATGGTATAGAGTGTATGGTATAGATTGTAGGGTATAGAGTGTAGGGTATAGAGTGTAGAGTGTAGGGTATAGAGTGTAGAGTGTAGGGTATAGAGTGTAGGGTATAGAGTGTAGAGTGTAGGGTATAGAGTGTAGGGTATAGAGTGTAGAGTGTATGGTATAGAGTGCAGGGGATATAGTGTAGAGTGTGAGGTATAGAGTGTAGGGTACAGAGTGTATGGTATAATGTGTAGGGTATAGAGTGTAGGGTACAGAGTGTAGTGTATAGAGTGTAGAGTGTAGGGTATAGAGTGTAGGGTGTAGAGTGTATGGTATAGAGTGTAGGGTATAGAGTGTAGAGTGTAGGGTATAGAGTGTAGGGTATAGAGTGTAGAGTGTAGGATATAGAGTGTAGGGTATAGAGTGTAGAGTGTGTGGTATAGAGTGCAGGGGATAGAGTGTAGAGTGTGAGGTATAGAGTGTAGGGTATAGAGTGTATGGTATAGAGTGTATGGTATAGATTGTAGGGTATAGAGTGTAGGGTATAGAGTGTAGAGTGTAGGGTATAGAGTGTAGAGTGTAGGGTATAGAGTGTATGGTATAGAGTGTATGGTATAGATTGTAGGGTATAGAGTGTAGGGTATAGAGTGTAGAGTGTAGGGTATAGAGTGTAGAGTGTAGGGTATAGAGTGTAGGGTATAGAGTGTAGAGTGTAGGGTATAGAGTGTAGAGTATAGAGTGTAGAGTGTATGGTATAGAGTGCAGGGGATAGAGTGTAGAGTGTAGGGTATAGAGTGTAGGGTATAGAGTGTAGAGTGTAGGGTATAGAGTGTAGGGTTTAGAGAGTAGGGTATAGAGTGTAGAGTGTAGGGTATAGAGTGTAGAGTGTAGGGTATAGAGTGTAGGGTATAGAGTGTAGGGTATAGAGTGTAGAGTGTAGGGTATAGAGTGTAGGGAATAGAGTGTAGAGTGTATGGTATAGAATGCAGGGGATATAGTGTATAGTGTGAGGTATAGAGTGTAGGGTATAGAGTGTAGAGTGTAGGGTATAGAGTGTAGGGTGTAGAGTGTATGGTATAGAGTGTATGGTATAGATTGTAGGGTATAGAGTGTAGGGTATAGAGTGTAGAGTGTAGGGTATAGAGTGTAGAGTGTAGGGTACAGAGTGTAGGGTATAGAGTGTAGAGTGTATGGTATAGAGTGCAGGGGATAGAGTGTAGAGTGTGAGGTATAGAGTGTAGGGTATAGAGTGTATGGTATGGAGTGTATGGTATAGATTGTAGGGTATAGAGTGTAGGGTATAGAGTGCAGAGTGTAGGGTATAGAGTGTATGGTATAGAGTGTATGGTATAGATTGTAGGGTATAGAGTGTAGGGTATAGAGTGTAGAGTGTAGGGTATAGAGTGTAGAGTGTAGGGTATAGAGTGTAGGGTATAGAGTGTAGAGTGTATGGTATAGAGTGCAGGGGATAGAGTGTAGAGTGTGAGGTATAGAGTGTAGGGTATAGAGTGTATGGTATAGAGTGTATGGTATAGATTGTAGGGTATAGAGTGTAGGGTATAGACTGTAGAGTGTAGGGTATAGAGTGTAGAGTGTAGGGTTTAGAGTGTAGTTTATAGAGTGTAGGGTATAGAGTGTAGAGTGTAGGGTATAGAGTGTAGGGTGTAGAGTGTATGGTATAGAGTGTATGGTATAGATTGTAGGGTATAGAGTGTAGGGTATAGAGTGTAGAGTGTAGGGTATAGAGTGTAGAGTGTAGGGTATAGAGTGTAGGGTATAGAGTGTAGAGTGTAGGGTATAGAGTGTAAGGTATAGAGTGTAGAGAGTGTGGTATAGAGTGCAGGGGATAGAGTGTAGAGTGTGAGGTATAGAGTGTAGGGTATAGAGTGTATGGTATGGAGTGTATGGTATAGATTGTAGGGTATAGAGTGTAGGGTATAGAGTGCAGAGTGTAGGGTATAGAGTGTATGGTATAGAGTGTATGGTATAGATTGTAGGGTATAGAGTGTAGGGTATAGAGTGTAGAGTGTAGGGTATAGAGTGTAGAGTGTAGGGTATTGAGTGTAGGGTATAGAGTGTAGAGTGTATGGTATAGATTGCAGGGGATAGAGTGTAGAGTGTGAGGTATAGAGTGTAGGGTATAGAGTGTATGGTATAGAGTGTATGGTATAGATTGTAGGGTATAGAGTGTAGGGTATAGACTGTAGAGTGTAGGGTATAGAGTGTAGAGTGTAGGGTTTAGAGTGTAGTTTATAGAGTGTAGGGTATAGAGTGTAGAGTGTAGGGTATAGAGGGTAGGGTATAGAGTGTATGGTATAGAGTGTATGGTATAGATTGTAGGGTATAGAGTGTAGGGTATAGAGTGTAGAGTGTAGGGAATATAGTGTAGAGTGTGAGGTATAGAGTGTAGGGTATAGAGTGTATGGTAAGGAGTGTATGGTATAGATTGTAGGGTATAGAGTGTAGGGTATAGAGTGTAGAGTGTAGGGTATAAAGTGTAGAGTGTAGGGTATAGAATGTAGGGTATAGAGTGTAGAGTGTATGGTATAGAGTGCAGGGGATAGAGTGTAGATTGTGAGGTATAGAGTGTAGGGTATAGAGTGTATGGTATAGAGTGTATGGTATAGATTATAGGGAATAGAGTGTAGGGTATAGAGTGTAGATTGTAGGGTATAGAGTTTAGAGTGTAGGGTATAGAGTGTAGGGTATAGAGTGTAGGGTATAGAGTGTAGAGTGTAGGGTATAGAGGGTAGGGTATAGAGTGTATGGTATAGAGTGTATGGTATAGATTGTAGGGTATAGAGTGTAGGGTATAGAGTGTAGAGTGTAGGGTATAGAGTGTAGAGTGTATGGTATAGAGTGCAGGGGATAGAGTGTAGAGTGTGAGGTATAGAGTGTAGGGTATAGAGTGTATGGTATAGAGTGTAGGGTATAGAGTGTAGGGTATAGAGTGTAGGGTGTAGAGTGTATGGTGTAGAGTGTATGGTATAGATTGTAGGGTATAGAGTGTAGGGTATAGACTGTAGAGTGTAGGGTATAGAGTGTAGAGTGTAGGGTTTAGAGTGTAGTTTATAGAGTGTAGGGTATAGAGTGTAGAGTGTAGGGTATAGAGGGTAGGGTATAGAGTGTATGGTATAGAGTGTATGGTATAGATTGTAGGGTATAGAGTGTAGGGTATAGAGTGTAGAGTGTAGGGAATAGAGTGTAGAGTGTGAGGTATCGAGTGTAGGGTATAGAGTGTATGGTAAGGAGTGTATGGTATAGATTGTAGGGTATAGAGTGTAGGGTATAGAGTGTAGAGTGTAGGGTATAAAGTGTAGAGTGTAGGGTATAGAATGTAGGGTATAGAGTGTAGAGTGTATGGTATAGAGTGCAGGGGATAGAGTGTAGAGTGTGAGGTATAGAGTGTAGGGTATAGAGTGTATGGTATAGAGTGTATGGTATAGATTATAGGGAATAGAGTGTAGGGTATAGAGTGTAGATTGTAGGGTATAGAGTTTAGAGTGTAGGGTACTGAGTGTAGGGTATAGAGTGTAGGGTATAGAGTGTAGAGTGTAGGGTATAGAGGGTAGGGTATAGAGTGTATGGTATAGAGTGTATGGTATAGATTGTAGGGTATAGAGTGTAGGGTATAGAGTGTAGAGTGTAGGGTATAGAGTGTAGAGTGTATGGTATAGAGTGCAGGGGATAGAGTGTAGAGTGTGAGGTATAGAGTGTAGGGTATAGAGTGTATGGTATAGAGTGTAGGGTATAGAGTGTAGGGTATAGAGTGTAGGGTGTAGAGTGTATGGTATAGAGTGTATGGTATAGATTGTAGGGTATAGAGTGTAGGGTATAGAGTGTAGAGTGTAGGGTGTAGAGTGTAGGGTATAGAGTGTAGGGTATAGAGTGTAGAGTGTAGGGTATAGAGTGTAGGGTATAGAGTGTAGGGTATAGAGTGTAGGGTATAGAGTGTAGGGTGTAGAGTGTAGGGTATAGAGTGTAGGGTATAGAGTGTAGAGTGTAGGGTATAGAGTGTAGAGTGTAGGGAATAGAGTGTAGGGTATAGAGTGTAGAGTGTAGGGTATAGAGTGTAGGGTATAGAATGTAGAGTGTATGGTATAGTGTGTATGGTATAGAGTGTATGATATAGATTGTAGGGTATAGAGTGTAAGGTATAGAGTGTAGGGTATAGAGTGTAGAGTGTAGGGTATAGAGTGTAGGGTATAGAGTTTAGAGTGTAGGGTATACAGTGTAGGGTATAGAGTGTAGGGTATAGAGTGTAGGGTATTGAGTTTAGAGTGTAGGGTATAGAGTGTAGAGTGTAGGGTATAGAGTGTAGGGTATAAAGTGTAGAGTGTAGGGTATAGAGTGTAGGGTATAGAGTGTAGGGTATAGAGTGTAGAGTGTAGGGTATAGAGTGTAGGATATAGAGTGTAGGGTATAGAGTGTAGGGTATAGAGTGTAGAGTGTAGGGTATAGACTGTAGGGTATAGAGTGTAGGGTATAGAGTGTAGGGTATAGAGTGTAGGGTATAGAGTGTAGGTTATAGAGTGTAGGGTATAGAGTGTATGGTATAGAGTGTAGGGTATAGAGTGTAGGGTATAGAGTGTAGGGTGTAGAGTGTATGGTATAGAGTGTATGGTATAGATTGTAGGGTATAGAGTGTAGGGTATAGAGTGTAGAGTGTAGGGTGTAGAGTGTAGGGTATAGAGTGTAGGGTATAGAGTGTAGAGTGTAGGGTATAGAGTGTAGGGTATAGAGTGTAGGGTATAGAGTGTAGGGTATAGAGTGTAGGGTGTAGAGTGTAGGGTATAGAGTGTAGGGTATAGAGTGTAGAGTGTAGGGTATAGAGTGTAGAGTGTAGGGTATAGAGTGTAGGGTATAGACTGTAGAGTGTAGGGTATAGAGTGTAGGGTATAGAGTGTAGAGTGTATGGTATAGTGTGTATGGTATAGAGTGTATGATATAGATTGTAGGGTATAGAGTGTAGGGTATAGAGTGTAGGGTATAGAGTGTAGAGTGTAGGGTATAGAGTGTAGGGTATAGAGTTTAGAGTGTAGGGTATACAGTGTAGGGTATAGAGTGTAAGGTATAGAGTGTAGGGTATTGAGTGTAGAGTGTAGGGTATAGAGTGTAGAGTGTAGGGTATAGAGTGTAGGGTATAAAGTGTAGAGTGTAGGGTATAGAGTGTAGGGTATAGAGTGTAGGGTATAGAGTGTAGAGTGTAGGGTATAGAGTGTAGGGTATAGAGTGTAGGGTATAGAGTGTAGAGTGTAGGGTATAGAGGGTAGGGTATAGAGTGTATGGTATAGAGTGTATGGTATAGATTGTAGGGTATAGAGTGTAGGGTATAGAGTGTAGAGTGTAGGGAATAGAGTGTAGAGTGTGAGGTATAGAGTGTAGGGTATAGAGTGTATGGTAAGGAGTGTATGGTATAGATTGTAGGGTATAGAGTGTAGGGTATAGAGTGTAGAGTGTAGGGTATAAAGTGTAGAGTGTAGGGTATAGAGTGTAGAGTGTAGGGTATAGAATGTAGGGTATAGAGTGTAGAGTGTATGGTATAGAGTGCAGGGGATAGAGTGTAGAGTGTGAGGTATAGAGTGTAGGGTATAGAGTGTATGGTATAGAGTGTATGGTATAGATTATAGGGAATAGAGTGTAGGGTATAGAGTGTAGATTGTAGGGTATAGAGTGTAGAGTGTAGGGTATAGAGTGTAGGGTATAGAGTGTAGGGTATAGAGTGTAGAGTGTAGGGTATAGAGGGTAGGGTATAGAGTGTATGGTATAGAGTGTATGGTATAGATTGTAGGGTATAGAGTGTAGGGTATAGAGTGTAGAGTGTAGGGTATAGATTGTAGAGTGTATGGTATAGAGTGCAGGGGATAGAGTGTAGAGTGTGAGGTATAGAGTGTAGGGTATAGAGTGTATGGTATAGAGTGTAGGGTATAGAGTGTAGGGTATAGAGTGTAGGGTATAGAGTGTAGTGTGTAGAGTGTATGGCATAGAGTGTATGGTATAGATTGTAGGGTATAGAGTGTAGGGTATAGAGTGTAGGGTATAGAGTGTAGAGTGTATGGTATAGTGTGTATGGTATAGAGTGTATGATATAGATTGTAGGGTATAGAGTGTAGGGTATAGAGTGTAGGGTATAGAGTGTAGAGTGTAGGGTATAGAGTGTAGGGTATAGAGTTTAGAGTGTAGGGTATACAGTGTAGGGTATAGAGTGTAGGGTATAGAGTGTAGGGTATTGAGTGTAGAGTGTAGGGTATAGAGTGTAGAGTGTAGGGTATAGAGTGTAGGGTATAAAGTGTAGAGTGTAGGGTATAGAGAGTAGGGTATAGAGTGTAGGGTATAGAGTGTAGAGTGTAGGGTATAGAGTGTAGGATATAGAGTGTAGGGTATAGAGTGTAGGGTATAGAGTGTAGAGTGTAGGGTATAGACTGTAGGGTATAGAGTGTAGGGTATAGAGTGTAGGGTATAGAGTGTAGGGTATAGAGTGTAGGTTATAGAGTGTAGGGTATAGAGTGTATGGTATAGAGTGTAGGGTATAGAGTGTAGGGTATAGAGTGTAGGGTGTAGAGTGTATGGTATAGAGTGTATGGTATAGATTGTAGGGTATAGAGTGTAGGGTATAGAGTGTAGAGTGTAGGGTGTAGAGTGTAGGGTATAGAGTGTAGGGTATAGAGTGTAGAGTGTAGGGTATAGAGTGTAGGGTATAGAGTGTAGGGTATAGAGTGTAGGGTATAGAGTGTAGGGTGTAGAGTGTAGGGTATAGAGTGTAGGGTATAGAGTGTAGAGTGTAGGGTATAGAGTGTAGAGTGTAGGGTATAGAGTGTAGGGTGTAGAGTGTAGGGTATAGAGTGTAGGGTATAGAGTGTAGAGTGTATGGTATAGTGTGTATGGTATAGAGTGTATGATATAGATTGTAGGGTATAGAGTGTAGGGTATAGAGTGTAGGGTATAGAGTGTAGAGTGTAGGGTATAGAGTGTAGGGTATAGAGTTTAGAGTGTAGGGTATACAGTGTAGGGTATAGAGTGTAGGGTATAGAGTGTAGGGTATTGAGTGTAGAGTGTAGGGTATAGAGTGTAGAGTGTAGGGTATAGAGTGTAGGGTATAAAGTGTAGAGTGTAGGGTATAGAGTGTAGGGTATAGAGTGTAGGGTATAGAGTGTAGAGTGTAGGGTATAGAGTGTAGGGTATAGAGTGTAGGGTATAGAGTGTAGGGTATAGAGTGTAGAGTGTAGGGTATAGAGGGTAGGGTATAGAGTGTATGGTATAGAGTGTATGGTATAGATTGTAGGGTATAGAGTGTAGGGTATAGAGTGTAGAGTGTAGGGAATAGAGTGTAGAGTGTGAGGTATAGAGTGTAGGGTATAGAGTGTATGGTAAGGAGTGTATGGTATAGATTGTAGGGTATAGAGTGTAGGGTATAGAGTGTAGAGTGTAGGGTATAAAGTGTAGAGTGTAGGGTATAGAGTGTAGAGTGTAGGGTATAGAATGTAGGGTATAGAGTGTAGAGTGTATGGTATAGAGTGCAGGGGATAGAGTGTAGAGTGTGAGGTATAGAGTGTAGGGTATAGAGTGTATGGTATAGAGTGTATGGTATAGATTATAGGGAATAGAGTGTAGGGTATAGAGTGTAGATTGTAGGGTATAGAGTGTAGAGTGTAGGGTATAGAGTGTAGGGTATAGAGTGTAGGGTATAGAGTGTAGAGTGTAGGGTATAGAGGGTAGGGTATAGAGTGTATGGTATAGAGTGTATGGTATAGATTGTAGGGTATAGAGTGTAGGGTATAGAGTGTAGAGTGTAGGGTATAGAGTGTAGAGTGTATGGTATAGAGTGCAGGGGATAGAGTGTAGAGTGTGAGGTATAGAGTGTAGGGTATAGAGTGTATGGTATAGAGTGTAGGGTATAGAGTGTAGGGTATAGAGTGTAGGGTATAGAGTGTAGTGTGTAGAGTGTATGGTATAGAGTGTATGGTATAGATTGTAGGGTATAGAGTGTAGGGTATAGAGTGTAGAGTGTAGGGTGTAGAGTGTAGGGTATAGAGTGTAGGGTATAGAGTGTAGAGTGTAGGGTATAGAGTGTAGGGTATAGAGTGTAGGGTATAGAGTGTAGGGTATAGAGTGTAGGGTGTAGAGTGTAGGGTATAGAGTGTAGGGTATAGAGTGTAGAGTGTAGAGTATAGAGTGTAGAGTGTAGGGTATAGAGTGCAGGGTATAGAGTGTAGAGTGTAGGGTATAGAGTGTAGGGTATAGAGTGTAGAGTGTATGGTATAGTGTGTATGGTATAGAGTATATGATATAGATTTTAGGGTATAGAGTGTAGGGTATAGAGTGTAGGGTATAGAGTGTAGAGTGTAGGGTATAGAGTGTAGGGTATAGAGTTTAGAGTGTAGGGTATACAGTGTAGGGTATAGAGTGTAGGGTATAGAGTGTAGGGTATTGAGTGTAGAGTGTAGGGTATAGAGTGTAGAGTGTAGGGTATAGAGTGTATGGTATAAAGTGTAGAGTGTAGGGTATAGAGTGTAGGGTATAGAGTGTAGGGTATAGAGTGTAGAGTGTAGGGTATAGAGTGTAGGGTATAGAGTGTAGGGTATAGAGTGTAGGGTATAGAGTGTAGAGTGTAGGGTATAGACTGTAGGGTATAGAGTGTAGGGTATAGAGTGTAGGGTATAGAGTGTAGGGTATAGAGTGTAGGTTATAGAGTGTAGGGTATAGAGTGTAGGGTATAAAGTGTAGAGTGTAGGGTATAGAGTGTATGGTATAGAGTGTAGAGTGTAGGGTATAGAGTGTATGGTATAGATTGTAGGGTGTAGAATGTATGTTATAGAGTGTAGAGTGTGAGGTATAGAGTGTAGGGTATAGAGTGTATGGTATAGAGTGTATGGTATAGATTGTAGGGCATAGAGTGTAGGATATAGAGTGTAGAGTGTATGGTATAGAGATTAGAGTGTAGGGTATAGAGTGTAGGGTATAGAGTGTATGGTATAGAGTCTAGGGTATAGAGTGTATGGTATAGAGTCTAGGGTATAGAGTGTAGAGTGTAGGGTATAGAGTGTAGGGTATAGAGTGTAGGGTATAGAGTGTAGAGTGTAGGGTATAGAGTGTAGGGTATAGAGTGTATGGTATAGAGTGTATGGTATAGATTGTAGGGTATAGAGTGTAGGGTATAGAGTGTAGAGTGTAGGGTATAGAGTGTAGAGTGTAGGGTATAGAGTGTAGGGTATAGAGTGTAGAGTGTAGGGTATAGAGTGTAGGGTATAGAGTGTAGAGTGTATGGTATAGAGTGCAGGGGATATAGTGTAGAGTGTGAGGTATAGAGTGTAGGGTACAGAGTGTATGGTATAATGTGTAGGGTATAGAGTGTAGGGTACAGAGTGTAGTGTATAGAGTGTAGAGTGTAGGGTATAGAGTGTAGGGTGTAGAGTGTATGGTATAGAGTGTAGGGTATAGAGTGTAGAGTGTAGGGTATAGAGTGTAGGGTATAGAGTGTAGAGTGTAGGATATAGAGTGTAGGGTATAGAGTGTAGAGTGTGTGGTATAGAGTGCAGGGGATAGAGTGTAGAGTGTGAGGTATAGAGTGTAGGGTATAGAGTGTATGGTATAGAGTGTATGGTATAGATTGTAGGGTATAGAGTGTAGGGTATAGAGTGTAGAGTGTAGGGTATAGAGTGTAGAGTGTAGGGTATAGAGTGTATGGTATAGAGTGTATGGTATAGATTGTAGGGTATAGAGTGTAGGGTATAGAGTGTAGAGTGTAGGGTATAGAGTGTAGAGTGTAGGGTATAGAGTGTAGGGTATAGAGTGTAGAGTGTAGGGTATAGAGTGTAGAGTATAGAGTGTAGAGTGTATGGTATAGAGTGCAGGGGATAGAGTGTAGAGTGTAGGGTATAGAGTGTAGGGTATAGAGTGTAGAGTGTAGGGTATAGAGTGTAGGGTTTAGAGAGTAGGGTATAGAGTGTAGAGTGTAGGGTATAGAGTGTAGAGTGTAGGGTATAGAGTGTAGGGTATAGAGTGTAGAGTGTAGGGTATAGAGTGTAGTGTTTAGAGAGTTGGGTATAGAGTGTAGAGTATAGAGTGTAGGGTATAGAGTGTAGGGTATAGAGTGAAGAGTGTAGGGTATAAAGTGTAGAGAGTAGGGTGTAGAGTGTAGGGTATAGAGTGTAGGTTATAGAGTGTAGGGTATAGATTGTAGATTGTAGGGTGTAGAGTGTAGGGTATAGAGTGTAAGGTATAGAGTGTAGGGTATAAAGTGTATGTTATAGAGTGTAGGGTATAGAGTGTAGAGTGTAGGGTATAGAGTGTACGGTATAGAGTGTAGGGTATAGAGTGTTTGGTACAGTGTGTAGGGTAAAGAGTGTAGAGTGTAGGGTATAGAGTGTAGGGTATAGAGTGTAGGGTAAAGAGTGTATGGTATAGAGTGTAGAGTGTAGGGTATAGAGTGTATAGTGTAGGGTATAGAGTGTAGGGTATAGAGTGTATGGTATAGAGTGTAGGGAATAGAGTGTAGGCTATAGAGTGTATGATATAGAGTGTAGGGTATAGAGTGTATGGTATAGAGTGTAGGGTATAGAGTGTATGGTATAGAGTGTATGGTATAGATTGTAGGGTATAGAGTGTAGGGTATAGAGTGTAGAGTGTAGGGTATAGAGTGTAGGGTATAGAGTGTAGAGTGTAGGGTATAGAGTGTAGGGTATAGAGTGTAGAGTGTATGGTATAAAGTGCAGGGGATAGAGTGTAGAGTGTGAGGTATAGAGTGTAGGGTATAGAGTGTATGGTATAGAGTGTATGGTATAGATTGTAGGGTATAGAGTGTAGGGTATAGAGTGTAGAGTATAGAGTGTAGAGTGTAGGGTATAGAGTGTAGGGTATAGAGTGTAGGGTATAGAGTGTAGAGTGTAGGGTATAGAGTGTAGGGTATAGAGTGTATGGTATAGATTGTAGGGTATAGAGTGTAGGGTATAGAGTGTAGAGTGTAGGGTATAGAGTGTAGAGTGTAGGGTATAGAGTGTAGGGTATAGAGTGTAGAGTGTATGGTATAAAGTGCAGGGGATAGAGTGTAGAGTGTGAGGTATAGAGTGTAGGGTATAGAGTGTATGGTATAGAGTGTATGGTATAGATTGTAGGGTATAGAGTGTAGGGTATAGAGTGTAGAGTATAGAGTGTAGAGTGTAGGGTATAGAGTGTAGGGTATAGAGTGTAGGGTATAGAGTGTAGAGTGTAGGGTATAGAGTGTAGGGTATAGAGTGTATGGTATAGATTGTAGGGTATAGAGTGTAGGGTATAGAGTGTAGAGTGTAGGGTATAGAGTGTAGAGTGTAGGGTATAGAGTGTAGGGTATAGAGTGTAGAGTGTAGGGTATAGAGTGTAGGGAATAGAGTGTAGAGTGTATGGTATAGAATGCAGGGGATATAGTGTATAGTGTGAGGTATAGAGTGTAGGGTATAGAGTGTAGGGTATAGAGTGTAGGGTATAGAGTGTAGAGTGTAGGGTATAGAGTGTAGGGTGTAGAGTGTATGGTATAGAGTGTATGGTATAGATTGTAGGGTATAGAGTGTAGGGTATAGAGTGTAGGGTATAGAGTGTAGAGTGTAGGGTATAGAGTGTAGGGTATAGAGTGTAGAGTGTAGGGTATAGAGTGTAGGGTATAGAGTGTAGAGAGTGTGGTATAGAGTGCAGGGGATAGAGTGTAGAGTGTGAGGTATAGAGTGTAGGGTATAGAGTGTATGGTATGGAGTGTATGGTATAGATTGTAGGGTATAGAGTGTAGGGTATAGAGTGCAGAGTGTAGGGTATAGAGTGTATGGTATAGAGTGTATGGTATAGATTGTAGGGTATAGAGTGTACGGTATAGAGTGTAGGGTATAGAGTGTTTGGTACAGTGTGTAGGGTAAAGAGTGTAGAGTGTAGGGTATAGAGTGTAGGGTATAGAGTGTAGGGTAAAGAGTGTATGGTATAGAGTGTAGAGTGTAGGGTATAGAGTGTATAGTGTAGGGTATAGAGTGTAGGGTATAGAGTGTATGGTATAGAGTGTAGAGAATGGAGTGTAGGCTATAGAGTGTATGATATAGAGTGTAGGGTATAGAGTGTATGGTATAGAGTGTAGGGTATAGAGTGTAGGGTATAGAGTGTATGGTATAGAGTGTATGGTATAGATTGTAGGGTATAGAGTGTAGGGTATAGAGTGTAGAGTATAGAGTGTAGAGTGTAGGGTATAGAGTGTAGGGTATAGAGTTTAGGGTATAGAGTGTAGAGTGTAGGGTATAGAGTGTAGGGTATAGAGTGTATGGTATAGATTGTAGGGTATAGAGTGTAGGGTATAGAGTGTAGAGTGTAGGGTATAGAGTGTAGAGTGTAGGGTATAGAGTGTAGGGTATAGAGTGTAGAGTGTAGGGTATAGAGTGTAGGGAATAGAGTGTAGAGTGTATGGTATAGAATGCAGGGGATATAGTGTATAGTGTGAGGTATAGAGTGTAGGGTATAGAGTGTAGGGTATAGAGTGTAGGGTATAGAGTGTAGGGTATAGAGTGTAGAGTGTAGGGTATAGAGTGTAGGGTGTAGAGTGTATGGTATAGAGTGTATGGTATAGATTGTAGGGTATAGAGTGTAGGGTATAGAGTGTAGAGTGTAGGGTATAGCGTGTAGAGTGTAGGGTATAGAGTGTAGGGTATAGAGTGTAGAGTGTAGGGTATAGAGTGTAGGGTATAGAGTGTAGAAAGTGTGGTATAGAGTGCAGGGGATAGAGTGTAGAGTGTGAGGTATAGAGTGTAGGGTATAGAGTGTATGGTATGGAGTGTATGGTATAGATTGTAGGGTATAGAGTGTGGGGTATAGAGTGCAGAGTGTAGGGTATAGAGTGTATGGTATAGAGTGTATGGTATAGATTGTAGGGTATAGAGTGTAGGGTATAGAGTGTAGAGTGTAGGGTATAGAGTGTAGAGTGTAGGGTATAGAGTGTAGAGTGTAGGGTATAGAGTGTAGGGTATAGAGTGTAGAGTGTAGGGTATAGAGTGTAGGGTATAGAGTGTAGAGAGTGTGGTATAGAGTGCAGGGGATAGAGTGTAGAGTGTGAGGTATAGAGTGTAGGGTATAGAGTGTATGGTATGGAGTGTATGGTATAGATTGTAGGGTATAGAGTGTAGGGTATAGAGTGCAGAGTGTAGGGTATAGAGTGTATGGTATAGAGTGTATGGTATAGATTGTAGGGTATAGAGTGTAGGGTATAGAGTGTAGAGTGTAGGGTATAGAGTGTAGAGTGTAGGGTATAGAGTGTAGGGTATAGAGTGTAGAGTGTATGGTATAGAGTGCAGGGGATAGAGTGTAGAGTGTGAGGTATAGAGTGTAGGGTATAGAGTGTATGGTATAGAGTGTATGGTATAGATTGTAGGGTATAAAGTGTAGGGTATAGAGTGTAGAGTGTAGGGTATAGAGTGTAGAGTGTAGGGTATAGAGTGTAGGGTATAGAGTGTAGAGTGTAGGGTATAGAGTGTAGAGTGTAGGGTATAGAGTGTATGGTATAGAGTGTATGGTATAGATTGTAGGGTATAGAGTGTAGGGTATAGAGTGTAGAGTGTAGGGTATAGAGTGTAGGGTATAGAGTGTAGGGTATAGAGTGTAGAGTGTAGGGTATAGAGTGTAGAGTATAGAGTGTAGAGTGTATGGTATAGAGTGCAGGGGATAGAGTGTAGAGTGTAGGGTATAGAGTGTAGGGTATAGAGTGTAGAGTGTAGGGTATAGAGTGTAGGGTTTAGAGAGTAGGGTATAGAGTGTAGAGTGTAGGGTATAGAGTGTAGAGTGTAGGGTATAGAGTGTAGGGTATAGAGTGTAGAGTGTAGGGTATAGAGTGTAGTGTTTAGAGAGTTGGGTATAGAGTGTAGAGTATAGAGTGTAGGGTATAGATTGTAGATTGTAGGGTGTAGAGTGTAGGGTATAGAGTGTAAGGTATAGGGTGTAGGGTATAAAGTGTATGTTATAGAGTGTAGGGTATAGAGTGTAGAGTGTAGGGTATAGAGTGTACGGTATAGAGTGTAGGGTATAGAGTGTTTGGTACAGTGTGTAGGGTAAAGAGTGTAGAGTGTAGGGTATAGAGTGTAGGGTATAGAGTGTAGGGTAAAGAGTGTATGGTATAGAGTGTAGAGTGTAGGGTATAGAATGTATAGTGTAGGGTATAGAGTGTAGGGTATAGAGTGTATGGTATAGAGTGTATGGTATAGAGTGTAGGGAATAGAGTGTAGGCTATAGAGTGTATGATATAGAGTGTAGGGTATAGAGTGTATGGTATAGAGTGTAGGGTATAGAGTGTAGGGTATAGAGTGTATGGTATAGAGTGTATGGTATAGATTGTAGGGTATAGAGTGTAGGGTATAGAGTGTAGAGTGTAGGGTATAGAGTGTAGGGTATAGTGTAGAGTGTAGGGTATAGAGTGTAGGGTATAGAGTGTAGAGTGTATGGTATAAAGTGCAGGGGATAGAGTGTAGAGTGTGAGGTATAGAGTGTAGGGTATAGAGTGTATGGTATAGAGTGTATGGTATAGATTGTAGGGTATAGAGTGTAGGGTATAGAGTGTAGAGTATAGAGTGTAGAGTGTAGGGTATAGAGTGTAGGGTATAGAGTGTAGGGTATAGAGTGTAGAGTGTAGGGTATAGAGTGGAGGGTATAGAGTGTATGGTATAGATTGTAGGGTATAGAGTGTAGGGTATAGAGTGTAGAGTGTAGGGTATAGAGTGTAGGGTATAGAGTGTAGAGTGTAGGGTATAGAGTGTAGGGAATAGAGTGTAAAGTGTATGGTATAGAATGCAGGGGATATAGTGTATAGTGTGATGTATAGAGTGTAGGGTATAGAGTGTAGGGTATAGAGTGTAGGGTATAGAGTGTAGGGTATAGAGTGTAGGGTATAGAGTGTAGAGTGTAGGGTATAGAGTGTAGTGTTTAGAGAGTTGGGTATAGAGTGTAGAGTATAGAGTGTAGGGTATAGAGTGTAGGGTATAGAGTGTAGAGTGTAGGGTATAAAGTGTAGAGAGTAGGGTGTAGAGTGTAGGGTATAGAGTGTAGGTTATAGAGTGTAGGGTATAGATTGTAGATTGTAGGGTGTAGAGTGTAGGGTATAGAGTGTAAGGTATAGAGTGTAGGGTATAAAGTGTATGCTATAGAGTGTAGGGTATAGAGTGTAGAGTGTAGGGTATAGAGTGTACGGTATAGAGTGTAGGGTATAGAGTGTTTGGTACAGTGTGTAGGGTATAGAGTGCAGAGTGTAGGGTATAGAGTGTATGGTATAGAGTGTATGGTATAGATTGTAGGGTATAGAGTGTAGGGTATAGAGTGTAGAGTGTAGGGTATAGAGTGTAGAGTGTAGGGTATAGAGTGTAGGGTATAGAGTGTAGAGTGTATGGTATAGAGTGCAGGGGATAGAGTGTAGAGTGTGAGGTATAGAGTGTAGGGTATAGAGTGTATGGTATAGAGTGTATGGTATAGATTGTAGGGTATAAAGTGTAGGGTATAGAGTGTAGAGTGTAGGGTATAGAGTGTAGAGTGTAGGGTATAGAGTGTAGGGTATAGAGTGTAGAGTGTAGGGTATAGAGTGTAGAGTGTAGGGTATAGAGTGTATGGTATAGAGTGTATGGTATAGATTGTAGGGTATAGAGTGTAGGGTATAGAGTGTAGAGTGTAGGGTATAGAGTGTAGGGTATAGAGTGTAGGGTATAGAGTGTAGAGTGTAGGGTATAGAGTGTAGAGTATAGAGTGTAGAGTGTATGGTATAGAGTGCAGGGGATAGAGTGTAGAGTGTAGGGTATAGAGTGTAGGGTATAGAGTGTAGAGTGTAGGGTATAGAGTGTAGGGTTTAGAGAGTAGGGTATAGAGTGTAGAGTGTAGGGTATAGAGTGTAGAGTGTAGGGTATAGAGTGTAGGGTATAGAGTGTAGAGTGTAGGGTATAGAGTGTAGTGTTTAGAGAGTTGGGTATAGAGTGTAGAGTATAGAGTGTAGGGTATAGATTGTAGATTGTAGGGTGTAGAGTGTAGGGTATAGAGTGTAAGGTATAGGGTGTAGGGTATAAAGTGTATGTTATAGAGTGTAGGGTATAGAGTGTAGAGTGTAGGGTATAGAGTGTACGGTATAGAGTGTAGGGTATAGAGTGTTTGGTACAGTGTGTAGGGTAAAGAGTGTAGAGTGTAGGGTATAGAGTGTAGGGTATAGAGTGTAGGGTAAAGAGTGTATGGTATAGAGTGTAGAGTGTAGGGTATAGAATGTATAGTGTAGGGTATAGAGTGTAGGGTATAGAGTGTATGGTATAGAGTGTATGGTATAGAGTGTAGGGAATAGAGTGTAGGCTATAGAGTGTATGATATAGAGTGTAGGGTATAGAGTGTATGGTATAGAGTGTAGGGTATAGAGTGTAGGGTATAGAGTGTATGGTATAGAGTGTATGGTATAGATTGTAGGGTATAGAGTGTAGGGTATAGAGTGTAGAGTGTAGGGTATAGAGTGTAGGGTATAGTGTAGAGTGTAGGGTATAGAGTGTAGGGTATAGAGTGTAGAGTGTATGGTATAAAGTGCAGGGGATAGAGTGTAGAGTGTGAGGTATAGAGTGTAGGGTATAGAGTGTATGGTATAGAGTGTATGGTATAGATTGTAGGGTATAGAGTGTAGGGTATAGAGTGTAGAGTATAGAGTGTAGAGTGTAGGGTATAGAGTGTAGGGTATAGAGTGTAGGGTATAGAGTGTAGAGTGTAGGGTATAGAGTGGAGGGTATAGAGTGTATGGTATAGATTGTAGGGTATAGAGTGTAGGGTATAGAGTGTAGAGTGTAGGGTATAGAGTGTAGGGTATAGAGTGTAGAGTGTAGGGTATAGAGTGTAGGGAATAGAGTGTAAAGTGTATGGTATAGAATGCAGGGGATATAGTGTATAGTGTGAGGTATAGAGTGTAGGGTATAGAGTGTAGGGTATAGAGTGTAGGGTATAGAGTGTAGGGTATAGAGTGTAGGGTATAGAGTGTAGAGTGTAGGGTATAGAGTGTAGTGTTTAGAGAGTTGGGTATAGAGTGTAGAGTATAGAGTGTAGGGTATAGAGTGTAGGGTATAGAGTGTAGAGTGTAGGGTATAAAGTGTAGAGAGTAGGGTGTAGAGTGTAGGGTATAGAGTGTAGGTTATAGAGTGTAGGGTATAGATTGTAGATTGTAGGGTGTAGAGTGTAGGGTATAGAGTGTAAGGTATAGAGTGTAGGGTATAAAGTGTATGCTATAGAGTGTAGGGTATAGAGTGTAGAGTGTAGGGTATAGAGTGTACGGTATAGAGTGTAGGGTATAGAGTGTTTGGTACAGTGTGTAGGGTAAAGAGTGTAGAGTGTAGGGTATAGAGTGTAGGGTATAGAGTGTAGGGTAAAGAGTGTATGGTATAGAGTGTAGAGTGTAGGGTATAGAGTGTATAGTGTAGGGTATAGAGTGTAGGGTATAGAGTGTATGGTATAGAGTGTAGGGAATAGAGTGTAGGCTATAGAGTGTATGATATAGAGTGTAGGGTATAGAGTGTATGGTATAGAGTGTAGTGTATAGAGTGTAGGGTATAGAGTGTATGGTATAGAGTGTATGGTATAGATTGTAGGGTATAGAGTGTAGGGTATAGAGTGTAGAGTGTAGGGTATAGAGTGTAGGGTATAGTGTAGAGTGTAGGGTATAGAGTGTAGGGTATAGAGTGTAGAGTGTATGGTATAAAGTGCAGGGGATAGAGTATAGAGTGTGAGGTATAGAGTGTAGGGTATAGAGTGTATGGTATAGAGTGTATGGTATAGATTGTAGGGTATAGAGTGTAGGGTATAGAGTGTAGAGTATAGAGTGTAGAGTGTAGGGTATAGAGTGTAGGGTATAGAGTGTAGGGTATAGAGTGTAGAGTGTAGGGTATAGAGTGTAGGGTATAGAGTGTATGGTATAGATTGTAGGGTATAGAGTGTAGGGTATAGAGTGTAGAGTGTAGGGTATAGAGTGCAGAGTGTAGGGTATAGAGTGTAGGGTATAGAGTGTAGAGTGTAGGGTATAGAGTGTAGGGAATAGAGTGTAGAGTGTATGGTATAGAATGCAGGGGATATAGTGTATAGTGTGAGGTATAGAGTGTAGGGTATAGAGTGTAGGGTATAGAGTGTAGGGTATAGAGTGTAGGGTATAGAGTGTAGAGTGTAGGGTATAGAGTGTAGGGTGTAGAGTGTATGGTATAGAGTGTATGGTATAGATTGTAGGGTATAGAGTGTAGGGTATAGAGTGTAGAGTGTAGGGTATAGAGTGTAGAGTGTAGGGTATAGAGTGTAGGGTATAGAGTGTAGAGTGTAGGGTATAGAGTGTAGGGTATAGAGTGTAGAGAGTGTGGTATAGAGTGCAGGGGATAGAGTGTAGAGTGTGAGGTATAGAGTGTAGGGTATAGAGTGTATGGTATGGAGTGTATGGTATAGATTGTAGGGTATAGAGTGTAGGGTATAGAGTGCAGAGTGTAGGGTATAGAGTGTATGGTATAGAGTGTATGGTATAGATTGTAGGGTATAGAGTGTAGGGTATAGAGTGTAGAGTGTAGGGTATAGAGTGTAGAGTGTAGGGTATAGAGTGTAGGGTATAGAGTGTAGAGTGTATGGTATAGAGTGCAGGGGATAGAGTGTAGAGTGTGAGGTATAGAGTGTAGGGTATAGAGTGTATGGTATAGAGTGTATGGTATAGATTGTAGGGTATAGAGTGTAGGGTATAGACTGTAGAGTGTGGGGTATAGAGTGTAGAGTGTAGGGTTTAGAGTGTAGTTTATAGAGTGTAGGGTATAGAGTGTAGAGTGTAGGGTATAGAGTGTAGGGTGTAGAGTGTATGGTATAGAGTGTATGGTATAGATTGTAGGGTATAGAGTGTAGGGTATAGAGTGTAGAGTGTAGGGTATAGAGTGTAGAGTGTAGGGTATAGAGTGTAGGGTATAGAGTGTAGAGTGTAGGGTATAGAGTGTAGGGTATAGAGTGTAGAGAGTGTGGTATAGAGTGCAGGGGATAGAGTGTAGAGTGTGAGGTATAGAGTGTAGGGTATAGAGTGTATGGTATGGAGTGTATGGTATAGATTGTAGGGTATAGAGTGTAGGGTATAGAGTGCAGAGTGTAGGGTATAGAGTGTATGGTATAGAGTGTATGGTATAGATTGTAGGGTATAGAGTGTAGGGTATAGAGTGTAGAGTGTAGGGTATAGAGTGTAGAGTGTAGGGTATTGAGTGTGGGGTATAGAGTGTAGAGTGTAGGGTTTAGAGTGTAGTTTATAGAGTGTAGGGTATAGAGTGTAGAGTGTAGGGTATAGAGTGTAGGGTGTAGAGTGTATGGTATAGAGTGTATGGTATAGATTGTAGGGTATAGAGTGTAGGGTATAGAGTGTAGAGTGTAGGGTATAGAGTGTAGAGTGTAGGGTATAGAGTGTAGGGTATAGAGTGTAGAGTGTAGGGTATAGAGTGTAGGGTATAGAGTGTAGAGAGTGTGGTATAGAGTGCAGGGGATAGAGTGTAGAGTGTGAGGTATAGAGTGTAGGGTATAGAGTGTATGGTATGGAGTGTATGGTATAGATTGTAGGGTATAGAGTGTAGGGTATAGAGTGCAGAGTGTAGGGTATAGAGTGTATGGTATAGAGTGTATGGTATAGATTGTAGGGTATAGAGTGTAGGGTATAGAGTGTAGAGTGTAGGGTATAGAGTGTAGAGTGTAGGGTATTGAGTGTAGGGTATAGAGTGTAGAGTGTATGGTATAGAGTGGGGGGATAGAGTGTAGAGTGTGAGGTATAGAGTGTAGGGTATAGAGTGTATGGTATAGAGTGTATGGTATAGATTGTAGGGTATAGAGTGTAGGGTATAGACTGTAGAGTGTAGGGTATAGAGTGTAGAGTGTAGGGTTTAGAGTGTAGTTTATAGAGTGTAGGGTATAGAGTGTAGAGTGTAGGGTATAGAGGGTAGGGTATAGAGTGTATGGTATGGAGTGTATGGTATAGATTGTAGGGTATAGAGTGTAGGGTATAGAGTGTAGAGTGTAGGGAATAGAGTGTAGAGTGTGAGGTATAGAGTGTAGGGTATAGAGTGTATGGTAAGGAGTGTATGGTATAGATTGTAGGGTATAGAGTGTAGGGTATAGAGTGTAGAGTGTAGGGTATAAAGTGTAGAGTGTAGGGTATAGAATGTAGGGTATAGAGTGTAGAGTGTATGGTATAGAGTGCAGGGGATAGAGTGTAGAGTGTGAGGTATGGAGTGTAGGGTATAGAGTGTATGGTATAGAGTGTATGGTATAGATTATAGGGAATAGAGTGTAGGGTATAGAGTGTAGATTGTAGGGTATAGAGTTTAGAGTGTAGGGCATAGAGTGTAGGGTATAGAGTGTAGGGTATAGAGTGTAGGGTATAGAGGGTAGGGTATAGAGTGTAGGGTATAGAGTGTATAGTGTAGGGTATAGAGTGTAGGGTATAGAGTGTATGGTATAGAGTGTAGGGAATAGAGTGTAGGCTATAGAGTGTATGATATAGAGTGTAGGGTATAGAGTGTATGGTATAGAGTGTAGGGTATAGAGTGTAGGGTATAGAGTGTATGGTATAGAGTGTATGGTATAGATTGTAGGGTATAGAGTGTAGGGTATAGAGTGTAGAGTGTAGGGTATAGAGTGTAGGGTATAGAGTGTAGAGTGTAGGGTATAGAGTGTAGGGTATAGTGTGTAGAGTGTATGGTATAAAGTGCAGGGGATAGAGTGTAGAGTGTGAGGTATAGAGTGTAGGGTATAGAATGTATGGTATAGAGTGTATGGTATAGATTGTAGGGTATAGAGTGTAGGGTATAGAGTGTAGAGTATAGAGTGTAGAGTGTAGGGTATAGAGTGTAGGGTATAGAGTTTAGGGTATAGAGTGTAGAGTGTAGGGTATAGAGTGTAGGGTATAGAGTGTATGGTATAGATTGTAGGGTATAGAGTGTAGGGTATAGAGTGTAGAGTGTAGGGTATAGAGTGTAGAGTGTAGGGTATAGAGTGTAGGGTATAGAGTGTAGAGTGTAGGGTATAGAGTGTAGGGAATAGAGTGTAGAGTGTATGGTATAGAATGCAGGGGATATAGTGTATAGTGTGAGGTATAGAGTGTAGGGTATAGAGTGTAGGGTATAGAGTGTAGGGTATAGAGTGTAGGGTATAGAGTGTAGAGTGTAGGGTATAGAGTGTAGGGTGTAGAGTGTATGGTATAGAGTGTATGGTATAGATTGTAGGGTATAGAGTGTAGGGTATAGAGTGTAGAGTGTAGGGTATAGAGTGTAGAGTGTAGGGTATAGAGTGTAGAGTGTAGGGTATAGAGTGTAGGGTATAGAGTGTAGAGAGTGTGGTATAGAGTGCAGGGGATAGAGTGTAGAGTGTGAGGTATAGAGTGTAGGGTATAGAGTGTATGGTATGGAGTGTATGGTATAGATTGTAGGGTATAGAGTGTAGGGTATAGAGTGCAGAGTGTAGGGTATAGAGTGTATGGTATAGAGTGTATGGTATAGATTGTAGGGTATAGAGTGTAGGGTATAGAGTGTAGAGTGTAGGGTATAGAGTGTAGAGTGTAGGGTATAGAGTGCAGGGTATAGAGTGTAGAGTGTATGGTATAGAGTGCAGGGGATAGAGTGTAGAGTGTGAGGTATAGAGTGTAGGGTATAGAGTGTATGGTATAGAGTGTATGGTATAGATTGTAGGGTATAGAGTGTAGGGTATAGAGTGTAGAGTGTAGGGTATAGAGTGTAGGGTATAGAGTGTAGAGTGTAGGGTATAGAGTGTAGAGTGTAGGGTATAGAGTGTATGGTATAGAGTGTATGGTATAGATTGTAGGGTATAGAGTGTAGGGTATAGAGTGTAGAGTGTAGGGTATAGAGTGTAGAGTGTAGGGTATAGAGTGTAGGGAATAGAGTGTAGAGTGTAGGGTATAGAGTGTAGAGTATAGAGTGTAGAGTGTATGGTATAGAGTGCAGGGGATAGAGTGTAGAGTGTAGGGTATAGAGTGTAGGGTATAGAGTGTAGAGTGTAGGGTATAGAGTGTAGGGTTTAGAGAGTAGGGTATAGAGTGTAGAGTGTAGGGTATAGAGTGTAGAGTGTAGGGTATAGAGTGTAGGGTATAGAGTGTAGAGTGTAGGGTATAGAGTGTAGTGTTTAGAGAGTTGGGTATAGAGTGTAGAGTATAGAGTGTAGGGTATAGAGTGTAGGGTATAGAGTGTAGAGTGTAGGGTATAAAGTGTAGAGAGTAGGGTGTAGAGTGTAGGGTATAGAGTGTAGGTTATAGAGTGTAGGGTATAGATTGTAGATTGTAGGGTGTAGAGTGTAGGGTATAGAGTGTAAGGTATAGAGTGTAGGGTATAAAGTGTATGTTATAGAGTGTAGGGTATAGAGTGTAGAGTGTAGGGTATAGAGTGTACGGTATAGAGTGTAGGGTATAGAGTGTTTGGTACAGTGTGTAGGGTAAAGAGTGTAGAGTGTAGGGTATAGAGTGTAGGGTAAAGAGTGTATGGTATAGAGTGTAGAGTGTAGGGTATAGAGTGTATAGTGTAGGGTATAGAGTGTAGGGTATAGAGTGTATGGTATAGAGTGTAGGGAATAGAGTGTAGGCTATAGAGTGTATGATATAGAGTGTAGGGTATAGAGTGTAGGGTATAGAGTGTAGAGAGTGTGGTATAGAGTGCAGGGGATAGAGTGTAGAGTGTGAGGTATAGAGTGTAGGGTATAGAGTGTATGGTATGGAGTGTATGGTATAGATTGTAGGGTATAGAGTGTAGGGTATAGAGTGCAGAGTGTAGGGTATAGAGTGTATGGTATAGAGTGTATGGTATAGATTGTAGGGTATAGAGTGTAGGGTATAGAGTGTAGAGTGTAGGGTATAGAGTGTAGAGTGTAGGGTATAGAGTGCAGGGTATAGAGTGTAGAGTGTATGGTATAGAGTGCAGGGGATAGAGTGTAGAGTGTGAGGTATAGAGTGTAGGGTATAGAGTGTATGGTATAGAGTGTATGGTATAGATTGTAGGGTATAGAGTGTAGGGTATAGAGTGTAGAGTGTAGGGTATAGAGTGTAGGGTATAGAGTGTAGAGTGTAGGGTATAGAGTGTAGAGTGTAGGGTATAGAGTGTATGGTATAGAGTGTATGGTATAGATTGTAGGGTATAGAGTGTAGGGTATAGAGTGTAGAGTGTAGGGTATAGAGTGTAGAGTGTAGGGTATAGAGTGTAGGGAATAGAGTGTAGAGTGTAGGGTATAGAGTGTAGAGTATAGAGTGTAGAGTGTATGGTATAGAGTGCAGGGGATAGAGTGTAGAGTGTAGGGTATAGAGTGTAGGGTATAAAGTGTAGAGTGTAGGGTATAGAGTGTAGGGTTTAGAGAGTAGGGTATAGAGTGTAGAGTGTAGGGTATAGAGTGTAGAGTGTAGGGTATAGAGTGTAGGGTATAGAGTGTAGAGTGTAGGGTATAGAGTGTAGTGTTTAGAGAGTTGGGTATAGAGTGTAGAGTATAGAGTGTAGGGTATAGAGTGTAGGGTATAGAGTGTAGAGTGTAGGGTATAAAGTGTAGAGAGTAGGGTGTAGAGTGTAGGGTATAGAGTGTAGGTTATAGAGTGTAGGGTATAGATTGTAGATTGTAGGGTGTAGAGTGTAGGGTATAGAGTGTAAGGTATAGAGTGTAGGGTATAAAGTGTATGTTATAGAGTGTAGGGTATAGAGTGTAGAGTGTAGGGTATAGAGTGTACGGTATAGAGTGTAGGGTATAGAGTGTTTGGTACAGTGTGTAGGGTAAAGAGTGTAGAGTGTAGGGTATAGAGTGTAGGGTATAGAGTGTAGGGTAAAGAGTGTATGGTATAGAGTGTAGAGTGTAGGGTATAGAGTGTATAGTGTAGGGTATAGAGTGTAGGGTATAGAGTGTATGGTATAGAGTGTAGGGAATAGAGTGTAGGCTATAGAGTGTATGATATAGAGTGTAGGGTATAGAGTGTATGGTATAGAGTGTAGGGTATAGAGTGTAGGGTGTAGAGTGTATGGTATAGAGTGTATGGTATAGATTGTAGGGTATAGAGTGTAGGGTATAGAGTGTAGAGTGTAGGGTATAGAGTGTAGGGTATAGTGTAGAGTGTAGGGTATAGAGTGTAGGGTATAGAGTGTAGAGTGTATGGTATAAAGTGCAGGGGATAGAGTGTAGAGTGTGAGGTATAGAGTGTAGGGTATAGAGTGTATGGTATAGAGTGTATGGTATAGATTGTAGGGTATAGAGTGTAGGGTATAGAGTGTAGAGTATAGAGTGTAGAGTGTAGGGTATAGAGTGTAGGGTATAGAGTGTAGGGTATAGAGTGTAGAGTGTAGGGTATAGAGTGTAGGGTATAGAGTGTATGGTATAGATTGTAGGGTATAGAGTGTAGGGTATAGAGTGTAGAGTGTAGGGTATAGAGTGTAGAGTGTAGGGTATAGAGTGTAGGGTATAGAGTGTAGACTGTAGGGTATAGAGTGTAGGGAATAGAGTGTAGAGTGTATGGTATAGAATGCAGGGGATATAGTGTATAGTGTGAGGTATAGAGTGTAGGGTATAGAGTGTAGGGTATAGAGTGTAGGGTATAGAGTGTAGAGTGTAGGGTATAGAGTGTAGGGTGTAGAGTGTATGGTATAGAGTGTATGGTATAGATTGTAGGGTATAGAGTGTAGGGTATAGAGTGTAGAGTGTAGGGTATAGAGTGTAGAGTGTAGGGTATAGAGTGTAGGGTATAGAGTGTAGAGTGTAGGGTATAGAGTGTAGGGTATAGAGTGTAGAGAGTGTGGTATAGAGTGCAGGGGATAGAGTGTAGAGTGTGAGGTATAGAGTGTAGGGTATAGAGTGTATGGTATGGAGTGTATGGTATAGATTGTAGGGTATAGAGTGTAGGGTATAGAGTGCAGAGTGTAGGGTATAGAGTGTATGGTATAGAGTGTATGGTATAGATTGTAGGGTATAGAGTGTAGGGTATAGAGTGTAGAGTGTAGGGTATAGAGTGTAGAGTGTAGGGTATAGAGTGTAGGGTATAGAGTGTAGAGTGTATGGTATAGAGTGCAGGGGATAGAGTGTAGAGTGTGAGGTATAGAGTGTAGGGTATAGAGTGTATGGTATAGAGTGTATGGTATAGATTGTAGGGTATAGAGTGTAGGGTATAGACTGTAGAGTGTGGGGTATAGAGTGTAGAGTGTAGGGTTTAGAGTGTAGTTTATAGAGTGTAGGGTATAGAGTGTAGAGTGTTGGGTATAGAGTGTAGTGTTTAGAGAGTTGGGTATAGAGTGTAGAGTATAGAGTGTAGGGTATAGAGTGTAGGGTATAGAGTGTAGAGTGTAGGGTATAAAGTGTAGAGAGTAGGGTGTAGAGTGTAGGGTATAGAGTGTAGGTTATAGAGTGTAGGGTATAGATTGTAGATTGTAGGGTGTAGAGTGTAGGGTATAGAGTGTAAGGTATAGAGTGTAGGGTATAAAGTGTATGTTATAGAGTGTAGGGTATAGAGTGTAGAGTGTAGGGTATAGAGTGTACGGTATAGAGTGTAGGGTATAGAGTGTTTGGAACAGTGTGTAGGGTAAAGAGTGTAGAGTGTAGGGTATAGAGTGTAGGGTAAAGAGTGTATGGTATAGAGTGTAGAGTGTAGGGTATAGAGTGTATAGTGTAGGGTATAGAGTGTAGGGTATAGAGTGTATGGTATAGAGTGTAGGGAATAGAGTGTAGGCTATAGAGTGTATGATATAGAGTGTAGGGTATAGAGTGTAGGGTATAGAGTGTAGAGAGTGTGGTATAGAGTGCAGGGGATAGAGTGTAGAGTGTGAGGTATAGAGTGTAGGGTATAGAGTGTATGGTATGGAGTGTATGGTATAGATTGTAGGGTATAGAGTGTAGGGTATAGAGTGCAGAGTGTAGGGTATAGAGTGTATGGTATAGAGTGTATGGTATAGATTGTAGGGTATAGAGTGTAGGGTATAGAGTGTAGAGTGTAGGGTATAGAGTGTAGAGTGTAGGGTATAGAGTGCAGGGTATAGAGTGTAGAGTGTATGGTATAGAGTGCAGGGGATAGAGTGTAGAGTGTGAGGTATAGAGTGTAGGGTATAGAGTGTATGGTATAGAGTGTATGGTATAGATTGTAGGGTATAGAGTGTAGGGTATAGAGTGTAGAGTGTAGGGTATAGAGTGTAGGGTATAGAGTGTAGAGTGTAGGGTATAGAGTGTAGAGTGTAGGGTATAGAGTGTATGGTATAGAGTGTATGGTATAGATTGTAGGGTATAGAGTGTAGGGTATAGAGTGTAGAGTGTAGGGTATAGAGTGTAGAGTGTAGGGTATAGAGTGTAGGGAATAGAGTGTAGAGTGTAGGGTATAGAGTGTAGAGTATAGAGTGTAGAGTGTATGGTATAGAGTGCAGGGGATAGAGTGTAGAGTGTAGGGTATAGAGTGTAGGGTATAGAGTGTAGAGTGTAGGGTATAGAGTGTAGGGTTTAGAGAGTAGGGTATAGAGTGTAGAGTGTAGGGTATAGAGTGTAGAGTGTAGGGTATAGAGTGTAGGGTATAGAGTGTAGAGTGTAGGGTATAGAGTGTAGTGTTTAGAGAGTTGGGTATAGAGTGTAGAGTATAGAGTGTAGGGTATAGAGTGTAGGGTATAGAGTGTAGAGTGTAGGGTATAAAGTGTAGAGAGTAGGGTGTAGAGTGTAGGGTATAGAGTGTAGGTTATAGAGTGTAGGGTATAGATTGTAGATTGTAGGGTGTAGAGTGTAGGGTATAGAGTGTAAGGTATAGAGTGTAGGGTATAAAGTGTATGTTATAGAGTGTAGGGTATAGAGTGTAGAGTGTAGGGTATAGAGTGTACGGTATAGAGTGTAGGGTATAGAGTGTTTGGAACAGTGTGTAGGGTAAAGAGTGTAGAGTGTAGGGTATAGAGTGTAGGGTATAGAGTGTAGGGTAAAGAGTGTATGGTATAGAGTGTAGAGTGTAGGGTATAGAGTGTATAGTGTAGGGTATAGAGTGTAGGGTATAGAGTGTATGGTATAGAGTGTAGGGAATAGAGTGTAGGCTATAGAGTGTATGATATAGAGTGTAGGGTATAGAGTGTATGGTATAGAGTGTAGGGTATAGAGTGTAGGGTATAGAGTGTATGGTATAGAGTGTATGGTATAGATTGTAGGGTATAGAGTGTAGGGTATAGAGTGTAGAGTGTAGGGTATAGAGTGTATGGTATAGTGTAGAGTGTAGGGTATAGAGTGTAGGGTATAGAGTGTAGAGTGTATGGTATAAAGTGCAGGGGATAGAGTGTAGAGTGTGAGGTATAGAGTGTAGGGTATAGAGTGTATGGTATAGAGTGTATGGTATAGATTGTAGGGTATAGAGTGTAGGGTATAGAGTGTAGAGTATAGAGTGTAGAGTGTAGGGTATAGAGTGTAGGGTATAGAGTGTAGGGTATAGAGTGTAGAGTGTAGGGTATAGAGTGTAGGGTATAGAGTGTATGGTATAGATTGTAGGGTATAGAGTGTAGGGTATAGAGTGTAGAGTGTAGGGTATAGAGTGTAGAGTGTAGGGTATAGAGTGTAGGGTATAGAGTGTAGACTGTAGGGTATAGAGTGTAGGGAATAGAGTGTAGAGTGTATGGTATAGAATGCAGGGGATATAGTGTATAGTGTGAGGTATAGAGTGTAGGGTATAGAGTGTAGGGTATAGAGTGTAGGGTATAGAGTGTAGGGTATAGAGTGTAGAGTGTAGGGTATAGAGTGTAGGGTGTAGAGTGTATGGTATAGAGTGTATGGTATAGATTGTAGGGTATAGAGTGTAGGGTATAGAGTGTAGAGTGTAGGGTATAGAGTGTAGAGTGTAGGGTATAGAGTGTAGGGTATAGAGTGTAGAGTGTAGGGTATAGAGTGTAGGGTATAGAGTGTAGAGAGTGTGGTATAGAGTGCAGGGGATAGAGTGTAGAGTGTGAGGTATAGAGTGTAGGGTATAGAGTGTATGGTATGGAGTGTATGGTATAGATTGTAGGGTATAGAGTGTAGGGTATAGAGTGCAGAGTGTAGGGTATAGAGTGTATGGTATAGAGTGTATGGTATAGATTGTAGGGTATAGAGTGTAGGGTATAGAGTGTAGAGTGTAGGGTATAGAGTGTAGAGTGTAGGGTATAGAGTGTAGGGTATAGAGTGTAGAGTGTATGGTATAGAGTGCAGGGGATAGAGTGTAGAGTGTGAGGTATAGAGTGTAGGGTATAGAGTGTATGGTATAGAGTGTATGGTATAGATTGTAGGGTATAGAGTGTAGGGTATAGACTGTAGAGTGTGGGGTATAGAGTGTAGAGTGTAGGGTTTAGAGTGTAGTTTATAGAGTGTAGGGTATAGAGTGTAGAGTGTAGGGTATAGAGTGTAGGGTGTAGAGTGTATGGTATAGAGTGTATGGTATAGATTGTAGGGTATAGAGTGTAGGGTATAGAGTGTAGAGTGTAGGGTATAGAGTGTAGAGTGTAGGGTATAGAGTGTAGGGTATAGAGTGTAGAGTGTAGGGTATAGAGTGTAGGGTATAGAGTGTAGAGAGTGTGGTATAGAGTGCAGTGGATAGAGTGTAGAGTGTGAGGTATAGAGTGTAGGGTATAGAGTGTATGGTATGGAGTGTATGGTATAGATTGTAGGGTATAGAGTGTAGGGTATAGAGTGCAGAGTGTAGGGTATAGAGTGTATGGTATAGAGTGTATGGTATAGATTGTAGGGTATAGAGTGTAGGGTATAGAGTGTAGAGTGTAGGGTATAGAGTGTAGAGTGTAGGGTATTGAGTGTAGGGTATAGAGTGTAGAGTGTATGGTATAGAGTGCAGGGGATAGAGTGTAGAGTGTGAGGTATAGAGTGTAGGGTATAGAGTGTATGGTATAGAGTGTATGGTATAGATTGTAGGGTATAGAGTGTATGGTATAGACTGTAGAGTGTAGGGTATAGAGTGTAGAGTGTAGGGTTTAGAGTGTAGTTTATAGAGTGTAGGGTATAGAGTGTAGAGTGTAGGGTATAGAGGGTAGGGTATAGAGTGTATGGTATGGAGTGTATGGTATAGATTGTAGGGTATAGAGTGTAGGGTATAGAGTGTAGAGTGTAGGGAATAGAGTGTAGAGTGTGAGGTATAGAGTGTAGGGTATAGAGTGTATGGTAAGGAGTGTATGGTATAGATTGTAGGGTATAGAGTGTAGGGTATAGAGTGTAGAGTGTAGGGTATAAAGTGTAGAGTGTAGGGTATAGAATGTAGGGTATAGAGTGTAGAGTGTATGGTATAGAGTGCAGGGGATAGAGTGTAGAGTGTGAGGTATAGAGTGTAGGGTATAGAGTGTATGGTATAGAGTGTATGGTATAGATTATAGGGAATAGAGTGTAGGGTATAGAGTGTAGATTGTAGGGTATAGAGTTTAGAGTGTAGGGCATAGAGTGTAGGGTATAGAGTGTAGGGTGTAGAGTGTAGAGTGTAGGGTATAGAGGGTAGGGTATAGAGTGTATGGTATAGAGTGTATGGTATAGATTGTAGGGTATAGAGTGCAGGGTATAGAGTGTAGAGTGTAGTGTATAGAGTGTAGAGTGTATGGTATAGAGTGCAGGGGATAGAGTGTAGAGTGTGAGGTAAAGAGTGTAGGGTATAGAGTGTATGGTATAGAGTGCAGGGGATAGAGTGTAGAGTGTGAGGTATAGAGTGTAGGGTATAGAGTGTATGGTATAGATTGTAGGGTATAGAGTGTAGGGTATAGAGTGTAGAGTGTAGGGTATAGAGTGTAGAGTGTATGGTATAGAGTGCAGGGGATAGAGTGTAGAGTGTGAGGTATAGAGTGTAGGGTATAGAGTGTATGGTATAGAGTGTAGGGTATAGAGTGTAGGGTATAGAGTGTAGGGTGTAGAGTGTATGGTATAGAGTGTATGGTATAGATTGTAGGGCATAGAGTGTAGGGTATAGAGTGTAGAGTGTAGGGTGTAGAGTGTAGGGTATAGAGTGTAGGGTATAGAGTGTAGAGTGTAGGGTATAGAGTGTAGGGTATAGAGTGTAGGGTATAGAGTGTAGGGTATAGAGTGTAGGGTGTAGAGTGTAGGGTATAGAGTGTAGGGTATAGAGTGTAGAGTGTAGGGTATAGAGTGTAGAGTGTAAGGTATAGAGTGTAGGGTATAGAGTGTAGAGTGTAGGGTATAGAGTGTAGGGTATAGAGTGTAGAGTGTATGGTATAGTGTGTATGGTATAGAGTGTATGATATAGATTGTAGGGTATAGAGTGTAGGGTATAGAGTGTAGGGTATATAGTGTAGAGTGTAGGGTATAGAGTGTAGGGTATAGAGTTTAGAGTGTAGGGTATACAGTGTAGGGTATAGAGTGTAGGGTATAGAGTGTAGGGTATTGAGTGTAGAGTGTAGGGTATAGAGTGTAGAGTGTAGGGTATAAAGTGTAGAGTGTAGGGTATAGAGTGTAGGGTATAGAGTGTAGAGTGTAGGGTATAGAGTGTAGGGTATAGAGTGTAGGGTATAGAGTGTAGGGTATAGAGTGTAGAGTGTAGGGTATAGACTGTAGGGTATAGAGTGTAGGGTATAGAGTGTAGGGTATAGAGTGTAGGGTATAGAGTGTAGGTTATAGAGTGTAGGGTATAGAGTGTAGGGTATAAAGTGTAGAGTGTAGGGTATAGAGTGTATGGTGTAGAGTGTAGAGTGTAGGGTATAGAGTGTATGGTATAGATTGTAGGGTGTAGAATGTATGTTATAGAGTGTAGAGTGTGAGGTATAGAGTGTAGGGTATAGAGTGTATGGTATAGAGTGTATGGTATAGATTGTAGGGCATAGAGTGTAGGATATAGAGTGTAGATTGTATGGTATAGAGATTAGAGTGTAGGGTATAGAGTGTAGGGTATAGAGTGTAGGGTATAGAGTGTAGGTTATAGAGTGTAGGGTATAGAGTGTAGGGTATAAAGTGTAGAGTGTAGGGTATAGAGTGTATGGTGTAGAGTGTAGAGTGTAGGGTATAGAGTGTATGGTATAGATTGTAGGGTGTAGAATGTATGTTATAGAGTGTAGAGTGTGAGGTATAGAGTGTAGGGTATAGAGTGTATGGTATAGAGTGTATGGTATAGATTGTAGGGTATAGAGTGTAGGGTATAGAGTGTAGAGTGTATGGTATAGAGTGCAGGGGATAGAGTGTAGAGTGTGAGGTATAGAGTGTAGGTTATAGAGTGTATGGTATAGAGTGTATGGTATAGATTGTAGGGTATAGAGTGTAGGGTATAGAGTGTAGAGTGTAGGGTATAGAGTGTAGAGTGTAGGGTATAGAGTGTAGGGTATAGAGTGTAGAGTGTAGGGTATAGAGTGTAGAGTGTAGGGTATAGAGTGTATGGTATAGAGTGTATGGTATAGATTGTAGGGTATAGAGTGTAGGGTATAGAGTGTAGAGTGTAGGGTATAGAGTGTAGAGTGTAGGGTATAGAGTGTAGGGTATAGAGTGTAGAGTGTAGGGTATAGAGTGTAGAGTATAGAGTGTAGAGTGTATGGTATAGAGTGCAGGGGATAGAGTGTAGGGTATAGAGTGTAGGGTATAGAGTGTAGAGTGTAGGGTATAGAGTGTAGGGTTTAGAGAGTAGGGTATAGAGTGTAGAGTGTAGGGTATAGAGTGTAGAGTGTAGGGTATAGAGTGTAGGGTATAGAGTGTAGAGTGTAGGGTATAGAGTGTAGTGTTTAGAGAGTTGGGTATAGAGTGTAGAGTATAGAGTGTAGGGTATAGAGTGTAGGGTATAGAGTGTAGAGTGTAGGGTATAAAGTGTAGAGAGTAGGGTGTAGAGTGTAGGGTATAGAGTGTAGGTTATAGAGTGTAGGGTATAGATTGTAGATTGTAGGGTGTAGAGTGTAGGGTATAGAGTGTAAGGTATAGAGTGTAGGGTATAAAGTGTATGTTATAGAGTGTAGGGTATAGAGTGTAGAGTGTAGGGTATAGAGTGTACGGTATAGAGTGTAGGGTATAGAGTGTTTGGTACAGTGTGTAGGGTAAAGAGTGTAGAGTGTAGGGTATAGAGTGTAGGGTATAGAGTGTAGGGTAAAGAGTGTATGGTATAGAGTGTAGAGTGTAGGGTATAGAGTGTATAGTGTAGGGTATAGAGTGTAGGGTATAAAGTGTATGGTATAGAGTGTAGGGAATAAAGTGTAGGCTATAGAGTGTATGATATAGAGTGTAGGGTATAGAGTGTATGGTATAGAGTGTAGGGTATAGAGTGTAGGGTATAGAGTGTATGGTATAGAGTGTATGGTATAGATTGTAGGGTATAGAGTGTAGGGTATAGAGTGTAGAGTGTAGGGTATAGAGTGTAGGGTATAGTGTAGAGTGTAGGGTATAGAGTGTAGGGTATAGAGTGTAGAGTGTATGGTATAAAGTGCAGGGGATAGAGTGTAGAGTGTGAGGTATAGAGTGTAGGGTATAGAGTGTATGGTATAGAGTGTATGGTATAGATTGTAGGGTATAGAGTGTAGGGTATAGAGTGTAGAGTATAGAGTGTAGAGTGTAGGGTATAGAGTGTAGGGTATAGAGTGTAGGGTATAGAGTGTAGAGTGTAGGGTATAGAGTGTAGGGTATAGAGTGTATGGTATAGATTGTAGGGTATAGAGTGTAGGGTATAGAGTGTAGAGTGTAGGGTATAGAGTGTAGAGTGTAGGGTATAGAGTGTAGGGTATAGAGTGTAGACTGTAGGGTATAGAGTGTAGGGAATAGAGTGTAGAGTGTATGGTATAGAATGCAGGGGATATAGTGTATAGTGTGAGGTATAGAGTGTAGGGTATAGAGTGTAGGGTATAGAGTGTAGGGTATAGAGTGTAGAGTGTAGGGTATAGAGTGTAGGGTGTAGAGTGTATGGTATAGAGTGTATGGTATATATTGTAGGGTATAGAGTGTAGGGTATAGAGTGTAGAGTGTAGGGTATAGAGTGTAGGGTATAGAGTGTAGAGTGTAGGGTATAGAGTGTAGGGTATAGAGTGTAGAGAGTGTGGTATAGAGTGCAGGGGATAGAGTGTAGAGTGTGAGGTATAGAGTGTTGGGTATAGAGTGTATGGTATGGAGTGTATGGTATAGATTGTAGGGTATAGAGTGTAGGGTATAGAGTGCAGAGTGTAGGGTATAGAGTGTATGGTATAGAGTGTATGGTATAGATTGTAGGGTATAGAGTGTAGGGTATAGAGTGTAGAGTGTAGGGTATAGAGTGTAGAGTGTAGGGTATAGAGTGTAGGGTATAGAGTGTAGAGTGTATGGTATAGAGTGCAGGGGATAGAGTGTAGAGTGTGAGGTATAGAGTGTAGGGTATAGAGTGTATGGTATAGACTGTATGGTATAGATTGTAGGGTATAGAGTGTAGGGTATAGACTGTAGAGTGTGGGGTATAGAGTGTAGAGTGTAGGGTTTAGAGTGTAGTTTATAGAGTGTAGGGTATAGAGTGTAGAGTGTAGGGTATAGAGTGTAGGGTGTAGAGTGTATGGTATAGAGTGTATGGTATAGATTGTAGGGTATAGAGTGTAGGGTATAGAGTGTAGAGTGTAGGGTATAGAGTGTAGAGTGTAGGGTATAGAGTGTAGGGTATAGAGTGTAGAGTGTAGGGTATAGAGTGCAGAGTGTAGGGTATAGAGTGTATGGTATAGAGTGTATGGTATAGATTGTAGGGTATAGAGTGTAGGGTATAGAGTGTAGAGTGTAGGGTATAGAGTGTAGAGTGTAGGGTATAGAGTGTAGGGTATAGAGTGTAGAGTGTAGGGTATAGAGTGTAGGGTATAGAGTGTATGGTATAGATTGTAGGGTATAGAGTGTAGGGTATAGAGTGTAGAGTGTAGGGTATAGAGTGTAGAGTGTAGGGTATAGAGTGTAGGGTATAGAGTGTAGACTGTAGGGTATAGAGTGTAGGGAATAGAGTGTAGAGTGTATGGTATAGAATGCAGGGGATATAGTGTATAGTGTGAGGTATAGAGTGTAGGGTATAGAGTGTAGGGTATAGAGTGTAGGGTATAGAGTGTAGAGTGTAGGGTATAGAGTGTAGGGTGTAGAGTGTATGGTATAGAGTGTATGGTATATATTGTAGGGTATAGAGTGTAGGGTATAGAGTGTAGAGTGTAGGGTATAGAGTGTAGGGTATAGAGTGTAGAGTGTAGGGTATAGAGTGTAGGGTATAGAGTGTAGAGAGTGTGGTATAGAGTGCAGGGGATAGAGTGTAGAGTGTGAGGTATAGAGTGTAGGGTATAGAGTGTATGGTATGGAGTGTATGGTATAGATTGTAGGGTATAGAGTGTAGGGTATAGAGTGCAGAGTGTAGGGTATAGAGTGTATGGTATAGAGTGTATGGTATAGATTGTAGGGTATAGAGTGTAGGGTATAGAGTGTAGAGTGTAGGGTATAGAGTGTAGAGTGTAGGGTATAGAGTGTAGGGTATAGAGTGTAGAGTGTATGGTATAGAGTGCAGGGGATAGAGTGTAGAGTGTGAGGTATAGAGTGTAGGGTATAGAGTGTATGGTATAGACTGTATGGTATAGATTGTAGGGTATAGAGTGTAGGGTATAGACTGTAGAGTGTGGGGTATAGAGTGTAGAGTGTAGGGTTTAGAGTGTAGTTTATAGAGTGTAGGGTATAGAGTGTAGAGTGTAGGGTATAGAGTGTAGGGTGTAGAGTGTATGGTATAGAGTGTATGGTATAGATTGTAGGGTATAGAGTGTAGGGTATAGAGTGTAGAGTGTAGGGTATAGAGTGTAGAGTGTAGGGTATAGAGTGTAGGGTATAGAGTGTAGAGTGTAGGGTATAGAGTGTAGGGTATAGAGTGTAGAGAGTGTGGTATAGAGTGCAGGGGATAGAGTGTAGAGTGTGAGGTATAGAGTGTAGGGAATAGAGTGTATGGTATGGAGTGTATGGTATAGATTGTAGGGTATAGAGTGTAGGGTATAGAGTGCAGAGTGTAGGGTATTGAGTGTATGGTATAGAGTGTATGGTATAGATTGTAGGGTATAGAGTGTAGGGTATAGAGTGTAGAGTGTAGGGTATAGAGTGTAGAGTGTAGGGTATTGAGTGTAGGGTATAGAGTGTAGAGTGTATGGTATAGAGTGCAGGGGATAGAGTGTAGAGTGTGAGGTATAGAGTGTAGGGTATAGAGTGTATGGTATAGAGTGTATGGTATAGATTGTAGGGTATAGAGTGTAGGGTATAGAGTGTAGAGTGTAGGGTATAGAGTGTAGAGTGTAGGGTTTAGAGTGTAGTTTATAGAGTGTAGGGTATAGAGTGTAGAGTGTAGGGTATAGAGGGTAGGGTATAGAGTGTATGGTATGGAGTGTATGGTATAGATTGTAGGGTATAGAGTGTAGGGTATAGAGTGTAGAGTGTAGGGAATAGAGTGTAGAGTGTGAGGTATAGAGTGTAGGGTATAGAGTGTATGGTAAGGAGTGTATGGTATAGATTGTAGGGTATAGAGTGTAGGGTATAGAGTGTAGAGTGTAGGGTATAAAGTGTAGAGTGTAGGGTATAGAATGTAGGGTATAGAGTGTAGAGTGTATGGTATAGAGTGCAGGGGATAGAGTGTAGAGTGTGAGGTATAGAGTGTAGGGTATAGAGTGTATGGTATAGAGTGTATGGTATAGATTATAGGGAATAGAGTGTAGGGTATAGAGTGTAGATTGTAGGGTATAGAGTTTAGAGTGTAGGGCATAGAGTGTAGGGTATAGAGTGTAGGGTATAGAGTGTAGAGTGTAGGGTATAGAGGGTAGGGTATAGAGTGTATGGTATAGAGTGTATGGTATAGATTGTAGGGTATAGAGTGTAGGGTATAGAGTGTAGAGTGTAGGGTATAGAGTGTAGAGTGTATGGTATAGAGTGCAGGGGATAGAGTGTAGAGTGTGAGGTATAGAGTGTAGGGTATAGAGTGTATGGTATAGAGTGTAGGGTATAGAGTGTAGGGTATAGAGTGTAGGGTGTAGAGTGTATGGTATAGAGTGTATGGTATAGATTGTAGGGTATAGAGTGTAGGGTATAGACTGTAGAGTGTAGGGTATAGAGTGTAGAGTGTAGGGTTTAGAGTGTAGTTTATAGAGTGTAGGGTATAGAGTGTAGAGTGTAGGGTATAGAGGGTAGGGTATAGAGTGTATGGTATAGAGTGTATGGTATAGATTGTAGGGTATAGAGTGTAGGGTATAGAGTGTAGAGTGTAGGGAATAGAGTGTAGAGTGTGAGGTATCGAGTGTAGGGTATAGAGTGTATGGTAAGGAGTGTATGGTATAGATTGTAGGGTATAGAGTGTAGGGTATAGAGTGTAGAGTGTAGGGTATAAAGTGTAGAGTGTAGGGTATAGAATGTAGGGTATAGAGTGTAGAGTGTATGGTATAGAGTGCAGGGGATAGAGTGTAGAGTGTGAGGTATAGAGTGTAGGGTATAGAGTGTATGGTATAGAGTGTATGGTATAGATTATAGGGAATAGAGTGTAGGGTATAGAGTGTAGATTGTAGGGAATAGAGTTTAGAGTGTAGGGTATAGAGTGTAGGGTATAGAGTGTAGGGTATAGAGTGTAGAGTGTAGGGTATAGAGGGTAGGGTATAGAGTGTATGGTATTGAGTGTATGGTATAGATTGTAGGGTATAGAGTGTAGGGTATAGAGTGTAGAGTGTAGGGTATAGAGTGTAGAGTGTATGGTATAGAGTGCAGGGGATAGAGTGTAGAGTGTGAGGTATAGAGTGTAGGGTATAGAGTGTATGGTATAGATTGTAGGGTATAGAGTGTAGGGTATAGAGTGTAGAGTGTAGGGTATAGAGTGTAGAGTGTATGGTATAGAGTGCAGGGGATAGAGTGTAGAGTGTGAGGTATAGAGTGTAGGGTATAGAGTGTATGGTATAGAGTGTAGGGTATAGAGTGTAGGGTATAGAGTGTAGGGTGTAGAGTTTATGGTATAGAGTGTATGGTATAGATTATAGGGTATAGAGTGTAGGGTATAGAGTGTAGAGTGTAGGGTGTAGAGTGTAGGGTATAGAGTGTAGGGTATAGAGTGTAGAGTGTAGGGTATAGAGTGTAGGGTATAGAGTGTAGGGTATAGAGTGTAGGGTATAGAGTGTAGGGTGTAGAGTGTAGGGTATAGAGTGTAGGGTATAGAGTGTAGAGTGTAGGGTATAGAGTGTAGAGTGTAAGGTATAGAGTGTAGGGTATAGAGTGTAGAGTGTAGGGTATAGAGTGTAGGGTATAGAATGTAGAGTGTATGGTATAGTGTGTATGGTATAGAGTGTATGATATAGATTGTAGGGTATAGAGTGTAGGGTATAGAGTGTAGGGTATAGAGTGTAGAGTGTAGGGTATAGAGTGTAGGGTATAGAGTTTAGAGTGTAGGGTATACAGTGTAGGGTATAGAGTGTAGGGTATAGAGTGTAGGGTATTGAGTGTAGAGTGTAGGGTATAGAGTGTAGAGTGTAGGGTATAGAGTGTAGGGTATAAAGTGTAGAGTGTAGGGTATAGAGTGTAGGGTATAGAGTGTAGGGTATAGAGTGTAGAGTGTAGGGTATAGAGTGTAGGGTATAGAGTGTAGGGTATAGAGTGTAGGGTATAGAGTGTAGAGTGTAGGGTATAGACTGTAGGGTATAGAGTGTAGGGTATAGAGTGTAGGGTATAGAGTGTAGGGTATAGAGTGTAGGTTATAGAGTGTAGGGTATAGAGTGTAGGGTATAAAGTGTAGAGTGTAAGGTATAGAGTGTATGGTGTAGAGTGTAGAGTGTAGGGTATAGAGTGTATGGTATAGATTGTAGTGTGTAGAATGTATGTTATAGAGTGTAGAGTGTGAGGTATAGAGTGTAGGGTATAGAGTGTATGGTATAGAGTGTATGGTATAGATTGTAGGGCATAGAGTGTAGGATATTGAGTGTAGAGTGTATGGTATAGAGATTAGAGTGTAGGGTATAGAGTGTAGGGTATAGAGTGTAGGGTATAGAGTGTAGGTTATAGAGTGTAGGGTATAGAGTGTAGGGTATAAAGTGTAGAGTGTAGGGTATACAGTGTATGGTGTAGAGTGTAGAGTGTAGGGTATAGAGTGTATGGTATAGATTGTAGGGTGTAGAATGTATGTTATAGAGTGTAGAGTGTAGGGTATAGAGTGTAGAGTGTAGGGTATAGGGTGTAGAGTGTAGGGTATAGAGTGTAGGGTATAGAGTGTAGGGTATAGAGTGTAGAGTGTAGGGTATAGAGTGTAGGGTATAGAGTGTATGGTATAGAGTGTATGGTATAGAGTTTAGGGTATAGAGTGTAGGGTATAGAGTGTAGGGTATAGAGTGTATGGTATAGAGTTTAGGGTATAGAGTGTAGGGTATAGAGTGTAAGCTATAAAGTGTAGGGTGTAGATTGTAGGGTATAGAGTGTAGGGTATAGAGTGTAGAGTGTAGGGTATAGAGTGTAGGGTATAGAGTGTAGAGTGTAGGGTATAGAGTGTAGGGTTTAGAGAGTAGGGTATAGAGTGTAGAGTGTAGGGTATAGAGTGTAGGGTATAGAGTGTAGGGTATAGAGTGTAGAGTGTAGGGTATAGAGTGTAGGGTTTAGAGAGTTGGGCATAGAGTGTAGAGTGTAGGGTATAGAGTATAGAGTGTAGGGTATAGAGTGTAGGGTATAGAGTGTAGAGTGTAGGGTATAGAGTGTAGGGTATAGAGTGTAGAGTGTAGGGTATAGAGTGTAGAGTGTAGGGTATAGAGTGTAGTGTATAGATTGTAGGGTATAGAGTGTAGATTGTAGGGTATAGAGTGTAGGGTATAGAGTGCATGGTATAGAGTGTAGGGAATAGAGTGTAGGCTATAGAGTGTATGATATAGAGTGTAGGGTATAGATTGCATGGTATAGAGTGTAGGGTATAGAGTGTAGGGTATAGAGTGTAGGGTATAGAGTGTATAGTATAGAGTGTATGGTATAGATTGTAGGGTATAGAGTGTAGGGTATAGAGTGTAGGGTATAGAGTGTAGAGTGTAGGGTATAGAGTGTAGGGTATAGAGTGTAGAGTGTATGGTATAGAGTGCAGGGGATAGAGTGTAGAGTGTGAGGTATAGAGTGTAGGGTACAGAGTGTATGGTATAGAGTGTATGGTATAGATTGTAGGGTATAGAGTGTAGGGTATAGAGTGTAGAGTGTAGGGTATAGAGTGTAGAGTGTAGGGTATAGAGTGTAGGGTATAGAGTGTAGGGTATAGAGTGTAGAGTGTAGGGTATAGAGTGTAGGGTATAGAGTGTATGGTATAGAGTGTATGGTATAGATTGTAGGGTATAGAGTGTAGGGTATAGAGTGTAGGGTATAGAGTGTAGAGTGTAGGGTATAGAGTGTAGGGTATAGAGTGTAGAGTGTAGGATATAGAGTGTAGGGTATAGAGTGTAGAGTGTATGGTATAGAGTGCAGGGGATATAGTGTAGAGTGTGAGGTATAGAGTGTAGGGTACAGAGTGTATGGTATAGAGTGTAGGGTATAGAGTGTAGGGTACAGAGTGTAGTGTATAGAGTGTAGAGTGTAGGGTATAGAGTGTAGGGTGTTGAGTGTATGGTATAGAGTGTAGGGTATAGAGTGTAGAGTGTAGGGTATAGAGTGTAGGGTATAGAGTGTATGGTATAGAGTGTAGGGTATAGAGTGTAGAGTGTAGGGTATAGAGTGTAGGGTATACTGTGTAGAGTGTAGGGTATAGAGTGTAAGGTATAGAGGGTAGGGTATAGAGTGTATGGTGTAGAGTGTAGGGTATAGAGTGTAGGGTATAGAGTGTAGGGTATAGAGTGTAGAGTGTAGGGTATAGAGTGTAGGGTATAGAGTGTAGAGTGTAGGGTATAGAGTGTAGGGTATAGAGTGTAGGGTTTAGAGAGTAGGGTATAGAGTGTAGAGTGTAGGGTATAGAGTGTAGGGTATAGAGTGTAGGGTATAGAGTGTAGGGTATAGTGTGTAGAGTGTAGGGTATAGAGTGTAGGGTATAGAGTGTAGAGTGTAGGGTATAGAGTGTAGGGTTTAGAGAGTTGGGTATAGAGTGTAGAGTGTAGGGTATAGAGTATAGAGTGTAGGGTATAGAGTGTAGGGTATAGAGTGTAGAGTGTAGGGTAAAGAGTGTAGGGTATAGAGTGTAAGGTATAGAGTGTAGGGTATAGAGTGTAGGGTATAGAGTGTAGGGTATAGAGTGTAGGGTATAGAGTGTAGGGTGTTGAGTGTAGGGTATAGAGTGTAGGGTATAGGGTGTAGGGTATAGAGTGTAGGGTGTAGAGTGTAGGGTATAGAGTGTAGGGTATAGAGTGTAGGGTATAGAGTGCAGGGTATAGCGTGTATGGTATAGAGTGAAGGGTGTAGAGTGTAGGGTATAAAGTGTAGAGTGTAGGGTGTAGAGTGTAGAGTGTAGGGTATAGAGTGGAGGGTATAGAGTGTAGGGTATAGAGTGTAGGGTATAAAGTGTAGAGTGTAGGGTATAGAGTGTAGAGTATAGAGTGTAGGGTATAGAGTGTAGAGTGTAGGGTATAGAGTGTAGGGTATAGAGTGTAGGGTATAGAGTGTAGGGTATAAAGTGTAGCGTGTAGGGTATAGAGTGTAGGGTATAGAGTGTAGGGTATAGAGTGTAGGGTATAGAGTGTAGGGTATAGAGTGTAGAGTGTAGGGTATAGAGTGTAGGGTATAGAGTGTAGGGTATAGAGTGTAGGGTATAGAGTGTAGGGTATAAAGTGTAGAGTGTAGGGTATAGAGTGTAGAGTATAGAGTGTAGGGTATAGAATGTAGAGTGTAGGGTATAGAGTGTAGGGTATAGAGTGTATGGTATAGAGTGTAGGGTATAGAGTGTAGAGTGTAGGGTATAGAGTGTAGGGTATACTGTGTAGAGTGTAAGGTATAGAGTGTAAGGTATAGAGGGTAGGGTATAGAGTGTATGGTGTAGAGTGTAGGATATAGAGTGTAGGGTATAGAGTGTAGGGTATAAAGTGTATGGTATAGAGTTTAGGGTATAGAGTGTAGGGTATAGAGTGTAAGCTATAAAGTGTAGGGTGTAGATTGTAGGGTATAGAGTGTAGGGTATAGAGTGTAGGGTATAGAGTGTAGGGTATAGAGTGTAGAGAGTAGGGTATAGAGTGTAGGGTATAGAGTGTAGAGTGTAGGGTATAGAGTGTAGGGTTTAGAGAGTAGGGTATAGAGTGTAGAGTGTAGGGTATAGAGTGTAGAGTGTAGGGTATAGAGTGTAGGGTATAGAGTGTAGAGTGTAGGGTATAGAGTGTAGGGTTTAGAGAGTTGGGTATAGAGTGTAGAGTGTAGGGTATAGAGTATAGAGTGTAGGGTATAGAGTGTAGGGTATAGAGTGTAGAGTGTAGGGTATAGAGTGTAGGGTATAGAGTGTAGAGTGTAGGGTATAGAGTGTAGAGTGTAGGGTATAGAGTGTAGTGTATAGATTGTAGAGTGTAGGGTATAGAGTGTAGGGTATAGAGTGTAGGGTATAGAGTGTAGGGTATAGAGTGTAGGGTATAAAGTGTAGAGTGTAGGGTATAGAGTGTAGAGTATAGAGTGTAGGGTATAGAATGTAGAGTGTAGGGTATAGAGTGTAGGGTATAGAGTGTATGGTATAGAGTGTAGGGTATAGAGTGTAGAGTGTAGGGTATAGAGTGTAGGGTATACTGTGTAGAGTGTAAGGTATAGAGTGTAAGGTATAGAGGGTAGGGTATAGAGTGTATGGTGTAGAGTGTAGGATATAGAGTGTAGGGTATAGAGTGTAGGGTATAGAGTGTATGGTATAGAGTTTAGGGTATAGAGTGTAGGGTATAGAGTGTAAGCTATAAAGTGTAGGGTGTAGATTGTAGGGTATAGAGTGTAGGGTATAGAGTGTAGGGTATAGAGTGTAGGGTATAGAGTGTAGGGTATAGAGTGTAGAGTGTAGGGTATAGAGTGTAGTGTATAGAGTGTAGAGTGTAGGGTATAGAGTGTAGGGTTTAGAGAGTAGGGTATAGAGTGTAGAGTGTAGGGTATAGAGTGTAGAGTGTAGGGTATAGAGTGTAGGGTATAGAGTGTAGAGTGTAGGGTATAGAGTGTAGGGTTTAGAGAGTTGGGTATAGAGTGTAGAGTGTAGGGTATAGAGTATAGAGTGTAGGGTATAGAGTGTAGGGTATAGAGTGTAGAGTGTAGGGTATAGAGTGTAGGGTATAGAGTGTAGAGTGTAGGGTATAGAGTGTAGAGTGTAGGGTATAGAGTGTAGTGTATAGATTGTAGGGTATAGAGTGTAGATTGTAGGGTATAGAGTGTAGGGTATAGAGTGTATGATATAGAGTGTAGAGAGTAGGGTATAGAGTGTAGGGTATAAAGTGTAGAGTGTAGGGTATAGAGTGTAGGGTATAGAGTGTAGGGTATAGAATGTAGAGTGTAGGGTATAGAGTGTAGGGTATAGAGTGTATGGTATAGAGTGTAGGGTATAGAGTGTAGAGTGTAGGGTATAGAGTGTAGGGTATACTGTGTAGAGTGTAGGGTATAGAGTGTAAGGTATAGAGGGTAGGGTATAGAGTGTATGGTGTAGAGTGTAGGATATAGAGTGTAGGGTATAGAGTGTAGGGTATAGAGTGTATGGTATAGAGTTTAGGGTATAGAGTGTAGGGTATAGAGTGTAAGCTATAAAGTGTAGGGTGTAGATTGTAGGGTATAGAGTGTAGGGTATAGAGTGTAGGGTATAGAGTGTAGGGTATAGAGTGTAGGGTATAGAGTGTAGAGTGTAGGGTATAGAGTGTAGGGTATAGAGTGTAGAGTGTAGGGTATAGAGTGTAGGGTTTAGAGAGTAGGGTATAGAGTGTAGAGTGTAGGGTATAGAGTGTAGAGTGTAGGGTATAGAGTGTAGAGTATAGAGTGTAGAGTGTATGGTATAGAGTGCAGGGGATAGAGTGTAGAGTGTAGGGTATAGAGTGTAGGGTATAGAGTGTAGAGTGTAGGGTATAGAGTGTAGGGTTTAGAGAGTAGGGTATAGAGTGTAGAGTGTAGGGTATAGAGTGTAGAGTGTAGGGTATAGAGTGTAGGGTATAGAGTGTAGAGGGTAGGGTATAGAGTGTAGTGTTTAGAGAGTTGGGTATAGAGTGTAGAGTGTAGGGCATAGAGTATAGAGTGTAGGGTATAGAGTGTAGGGTATAGAGTGTAGAGTGTAGGGTATAAAGTGTAGAGAGTAGGGTGTAGAGTGTAGGGTATAGAGTGTAGGTTATAGAGTGTATGGTATAGCGTGTATGGTATAGATTGTAGGGTATAGAGTGTAGGGTATAGAGTGTAGAGTATAGAGTGTAGAGTGTAGGGTATAGAGTGTAGGGTATAGAGTGTAGGGTATAGAGTGTAGCGTATAGAGTGTATGGTATAGAGTGTATGGTATAGATTGTAGGGTATAGGAGTGTAGGGTATAGAGTGTAGAGTGTAGGGTATAGAGTGTAGAGTGTAGGGTATAGAGTGTAGGGTATATAGTGTAAAGTGTAGGGTATAGAGTGTAGGGTATAGAGTGTAGAGTGTGTGGTATAGAGTGCAGGGGATAGAGTGTAGAGTGTGAGGTATAGAGTGTAGGGTATACGAGTGTATGGTATGGAGAGTATGGTATAGATTGTACGGTATAGAGTGTAGGGTATAGAGTGCAGAGTGTAGAGTATAGAGTGTATGGTATAGAGTGTATGGTATAGATTGTAGGGTATAGAGTGTAGGGTATAGAGTGTAGAGTGTAGGGTATAGAGTGTAGAGTGTAGGGTATAGAGTGTAGGGTGTAGAGTGTATGGTATAGAGTGTAGGGTATAGAGTGTAGAGTGTAGGGTATAGAGTGTAGAGTGTAGGGTATAGAGTGTAGGGTATAGAGTGTAGAGTGTAGGATATAGAGTGTAGGGTATAGAGTGTAGAGTGTGTGGTATAGAGTGCAGGGGATAGAGTGTAGAGTGTGAGGTATAGAGTGTAGGGTATAGAGTGTATGGTATAGAGTGTATGGTATAGATTGTAGGGTATAGAGTAGAGGGTATAGAGTGTAGAGTGTAGGGTATAGAGTGTAGAGTGTAGGGTAAATAGTGTATGGTATAGAGTGTATGGTATAGATTGTAGGGTATAGAGTGTAGGGTATAGAGTGTAGAGTGTAGGGTATAGAGTGTAGAGTGTAGGGTATAGAGTGTAGGGTATAGAGTGTAGAGTGTAGGGTATAGATTGTAGAGTATAGAGTGTAGAGTGTATGGTATAGAGTGCAGGGGATAGAGTGTAGAGTGTAGGGTATAGAGTGTAGGGTATAGAGTGTAGAGTGTAGGGTATAGAGTGTAGGGTTTAGAGAGTAGGGTATAGAGTGTAGAGTGTAGGGTATAGAGTGTAGAGTGTAGGGTATAGAGTGTAGGGTATAGAGTGTAGAGGGTAGGGTATAGAGTGTAGTGTTTAGAGAATTGGGTATAGAGTGTAGAGTGTAGGGTATAGAGTATAGAGTGTAGGGTATAGAGTGTAGGGTATAGAGTGTAGAGTGTAGGGTATAAAGTGTAGAGAGTAGGGTGTAGAGTGTAGGGTATAGAGTGTAGGTTATAGAGTGTATGGTATAGCGTGTATGGTATAGATTGTAGGGTATAGAGTGTAGGGTATAGAGTGTAGAGTATAGAGTGTAGGGTATAGAGTGTAGAGTATAGAGTGTAGAGTGTAGGGTATAGAGTGTAGGGTATAGAGTGTAGGGTATAGAGTGTAGCGTATAGAGTGTATGGTATAGAGTGTATGGTATAGATTGTAGGGTATAGAGTGTAGGGTATAGAGTGTAGAGTGTAGGGTATAGAGTGTAGAGTGTAGGGTATAGAGTGTAAGGTATATAGTGTAAAGTGTAGGGTATAGAGTGTAGGGTATAGAGTGTAGAGTGTGTGGTATAGAGTGCAGGGGATAGAGTGTAGAGTGTGAGGTATAGAGTGTAGGGTATAGAGTGTATGGTATGGAGAGTATGGTATAGATTGTACGGTATAGAGTGTAGGGTATAGAGTGCAGAGTGTAGGGTATAGAGTGTATGGTATAGAGTGTATGGTATAGATTGTAGGGTATAGAGTGTAGGGTATAGAGTGTAGAGTGTAGGGTATAGAGTGTAGAGTGTAGGGTATAGAGTGTAGGGTGTAGAGTGTATGGTATAGAGTGTAGGGTATAGAGTGTAGAGTGTAGGGTATAGAGTGTAGAGTGTAGGGTATAGAGTGTAGGGTATAGAGTGTAGAGTGTAGGATATAGAGTGTAGGGTATAGAGTGTAGAATGTGTGGTATAGAGTGCAGGGGATAGAGTGTAGAGTGTGAGGTATAGAGTGTAGGGTATAGAGTGTATGGTATAGAGTGTATGGTATAGATTGTAGGGTATAGAGTGTAGGGTATAGAGTGTAGAGTGTAGGGTATAGAGTGTAGAGTGTAGGGTATAGAGTGTATGGTATAGAGTGTATGGTATAGATTGTAGGGTATAGAGTGTAGGGTATAGAGTGTAGAGTGTAGGGTATAGAGTGTAGAGTGTAGGGTATAGAGTGTAGGGTATAGAGTGTAGAGTGTAGGGTATAGAGTGTAGAGTATAGAGTGTAGAGTGTATGGTATAGAGTGCAGGGGATAGAGTGTAGAGTGTAGGGTATAGAGTGTAGGGTATAGAGTGTATAGTGTAGGGTATAGAGTGTAGGGTTTAGAGAGTAGGGTATAGAGTGTAGAGTGTAGGGTATAGAGTGTAGAGTGTAGGGTATAGAGTGTAGGGTATAGAGTGTAGAGGGTAGGGTATAGAGTGTAGTGTTTAGAGAGTTGGGTATAGAGTGTAGAGTGTAGGGTATAGAGTATAGAGTGTAGGGTATAGAGTGTAGGGTATAGAGTGTAGAGTGTAGGGTATAAAGTGTAGAGAGTAGGGTGTAGAGTGTAGGGTATAGAGTGTAGGTTATAGAGTGTATGGTATAGCGTGTATGGTATAGATTGTAGGGTATAGAGTGTAGGGTATAGAGTGTAGAGTGTAGGGTATAGAGTGTAGAGTGTAGGGTATAGAGTGTAGGGTATAGAGTGTAGAGTGTAGGGTATAGATTGTAGAGTATAGAGTGTAGAGTGTATGGTATAGAGTGCAGGGTATAGAGTGTAGAGTGTAGGGTATAGAGTGTAGGGTATAGAGTGTAGAGTGTAGGGTATAGAGTGTAGGGTTTAGAGAGTAGGGTATAGAGTGTAGAGTGTAGGGTATAGAGTGTAGAGTGTAGGGTATAGAGTGTAGGGTATAGAGTGTAGAGGGTAGGGTATAGAGTGTAGTGTTTAGAGAGTTGGGTATAGAGTGTAGAGTGTAGGGTATAGAGTATAGAGTGTAGGGTATAGAGTGTAGGGTATAGAGTGTAGAGTGTAGGGTATAAAGTGTAGAGAGTAGGGTGTAGAGTGTAGGGTATAGAGTGTAGGTTATAGAGTGTATGGTATAGCGTGTATGGTATAGATTGTAGGGTATAGAGTGTAGGGTATAGAGTGTAGAGTATAGAGTGTAGGGTATAGAGTGTAGAGTATAGAGTGTAGAGTGTAGGGTATAGAGTGTAGGGTATAGAGTGTAGGGTATAGAGTGTAGGTTATAGAGTGTATGGTATAGAGTGTATGGTATAGATTGTAGTGTATAGAGTGTAGGGTATAGAGTGTAGAGTGTAGGGTATAGAGTGTAGAGTGTAGGGTATAGAGTGTAGGGTATATAGTGTAAAGTGTAGGGTATAGAGTGTAGGGTATAGAGTGTAGAGTGTGTGGTATAGAGTGCAGGGGATAGAGTGTAGAGTGTGAGGTATAGAGTGTAGGGTATAGAGTGTATGGTATGGAGAGTATGGTATAGATTGTACGGTATAGAGTGTAGGGTATAGAGTGCAGAGTGTAGGGTATAGAGTGTATGGTATAGAGTGTATGGTATAGATTGTAGGGTATAGAGTGTAGGGTATAGAGTGTAGAGTATAGAGTGTAGGGTATAGAGTGTAGAGTATAGAGTGTAGAGTGTAGGGTATAGAGTGTAGGGTATAGAGTGTAGGGTATAGAGTGTAGCGTATAGAGTGTATGGTATAGAGTGTATGGTATAGATTGTAGTGTATAGAGTGTAGGGTTTAGAGTGTAGAGTGTAGGGTATAGAGTGTAGAGTGTAGGGTATAGAGTGTAGAGTATAGAGTGTAGAGTGTAGGGTATAGAGTGTAGGGTATAGAGTGTAGGGTATAGAGTGTAGCGTATAGAGTGTATGGTATAGAGTGTATGGTATAGATTGTAGTGTATAGAGTGTAGGGTATAGAGTGTAGAGTGTAGGGTATAGAGTGTAGAGTGTAGGGTATAGAGTGTAGGGTATATAGTGTAAAGTGTAGGGTATAGAGTGTAGGGTATAGAGTGTAGAGTGTGTGGTATAGAGTGCAGGGGATAGAGTGTAGAGTGTGAGGTATAGAGTGTAGGGTATAGAGTGTATGGTATGGAGAGTATGGTATAGATTGTACGGTATAGAGTGTAGGGTATAGAGTGCAGAGTGTAGGGTATAGAGTGTATGGTATAGAGTGTATGGTATAGATTGTAGGGTATAGAGTGTAGGGTATAGAGTGTAGAGTGTAGGGTATAGAGTGTAGAGTGTAGGGTATAGAGTGTAGGGTGTAGTGTGTATGGTATAGAGTGTAGGGTATAGAGTGTAGAGTGTAGGGTATAGAGTGTAGAGTGTAGGGTATAGAGTGTAGGGTATAGAGTGTAGAGTGTAGGATATAGAGTGTAGGGTATAGAGTGTAGAGTGTGTGGTATAGAGTGCAGGGGATAGAGTGTAGAGTGTGAGGTATAGAGTGTAGGGTATAGAGTGTATGGTATAGAGTGTATGGTATAGATTGTAGGGTATAGAGTGTAGGGTATAGAGTGTAGAGTGTAGGGTATAGAGTGTAGAGTGTAGGGTATAGAGTGTATGGTATAGAGTGTATGGTATAGATTGTAGGGTATAGAGTGTAGGGTATAGAGTGTAGAGTGTAGGGTATAGAGTGTAGAGTGTAGGGTATAGAGTGTAGGGTATAGAGTGTAGAGTGTAGGGTATAGAGTGTAGAGTATAGAGTGTAGAGTGTATGGTATAGAGTGCAGGGGATAGAGTGTAGAGTGTAGGGTATAGAGTGTAGGGTATAGAGTGTAGAGTGTAGGGTATAGAGTGTAGGGTTTAGAGAGTAGGGTATAGAGTGTAGAGTGTAGGGTATAGAGTGTAGAGTGTAGGGTATAGAGTGTAGGATATAGAGTGTAGAGGGTAGGGTATAGAGTGTAGTGTTTAGAGAGTTGGGTATAGAGTGTAGAGTGTAGGGTATAGAGTATAGAGTGTAGGGTATAGAGTGTAGGGTATAGAGTGTAGAGTGTAGGGTATAAAGTGTAGAGAGTAGGGTGTAGAGTGTAGGGTATAGAGTGTAGGTTATAGAGTGTATGGTATAGCGTGTATGGTATAGATTGTAGGGTATAGAGTGTAGGGTATAGAGTGTAGAGTATAGAGTGTAGAGTGTAGGGTATAGAGTGTAGGGTATAGAGTGTAGGGTATAGAGTGTAGCGTATAGAGTGTATGGTATAGAGTGTATGGTATAGATTGTAGGGTATAGAGTGTAGGGTATAGAGTGTAGAGTGTAGGGTATAGAGTGTAGAGTGTAGGGTATAGAGTGTAGGGTATATAGTGTAAAGTGTAGGGTATAGAGTGTAGGGTATAGAGTGTAGAGTGTGTGGTATAGAGTGCAGGGGATAGAGTGTAGAGTGTGAGGTATAGAGTGTAGGGTATAGAGTGTATGGTATGGAGTGTATGGTATAGATTGTAGGGTATAGAGTGTAGGGTATAGAGTGCAGAGTGTAGGGTATAGAGTGTATGGTATAGAGTGTATGGTATAGATTGTAGGGTATAGAATGTAGGGTATAGAGTGTAGAGTGTAGGGTATAGAGTGTAGAGTGTAGGGTATAGAGTGTAGGGTATAGAGTGTAGAGTGTATGGTATAGAGTGCAGGGGATAGAGTGTAGAGTGTGAGGTATAGAGTGTAGGGTATAGAGTGTATGGTATAGATTGTAGGGTATAGAGTGTAGGGTATAGACTGTAGAGTGTAGGGTATAGAGTGTAGAGTGTAGGGTTTAGAGTGTAGGGTATAGAGTGTAGGGTATAGAGTGTAGAGTGTAGGGTATAGAGGGTAGGGTATAGAGTGTATGGTATAGAGTGTATGGTATAGATTGTAGGGTATAGAGTGTAGGGTATAGAGTGTAGGGTGTTGAGTGTAGGGTATAGAGTGTAGGGTTTAGGGTGTAGGGTATAGAGTGTAGGGTGTAGAGTGTAGGGTATAGAGTGTAGGGTATAGAGTGTAGGGTATAGAGTGTAGGGTATAGCGTGTAGGGTATAGAGTGAAGGGTATAGAGTGTAGGGTATAGAGTGTAGGGTATAAAGTGTAGAGTGTAGGGTGTAGAGTGTAGGGTATAGAGTGGAGGGTATAGAGTGTAGGGTATAAAGTGTAGAGTGTAGGGTATAGAGTGTAGGGTATAGAGTGTAGGGTATAGAGTGTAGAGTGTAGGGTATAGAGTATAGGGTATAGAGTGTAGGGTATAGAGTGTACGGTATAGAGTGTAGAGTATAGAGTGTAGGGTATAAAGTGTAGAGTGTAGGGTATAGAGTGTATGGTATAGAGTGTAGGGTATAGAGTGTAGGGTATAGAGTGTAGGGTATAGAGTGTAGAGTGTAGGGTATAGAGTGTAGGGTATAGAGTGTAGGGTATAGATTGTAGAGTGTAGGGTATAGAGTGTAGAGTGTAGGGTATAGAGTGTAGGGTATAGAGTGTAAAGTGTAGGGTATAGAGTGTAGGGTATAGAGTGTAGAGTGTGTGGTATAGAGTGCAGGGGATAGAGTGTAGAGTGTGAGGTATAGAGTGTAGGGTATAGAGTGTATGGTATGGAGTGTATGGTATAGATTGTAGGGTATAGAGTGTAGGGTATAGAGTGCAGAGTGTAGGGTATAGAGTGTATGGTATAGAGTGTATGGTATAGATTGTAGGGTATAGAGTGTAGGGTATAGAGTGTAGAGTGTAGGGTATAGAGTGTAGAGTGTAGGGTATAGAGTGTAGGGTATAGAGTGTAGAGTGTATGGTATAGAGTGCAGGGGATAGAGTGTAGAGTGTGAGGTATAGAGTGTAGGGTATAGAGTGTATGGTATAGATTGTAGGGTATAGAGTGTAGGGTATAGACTGTAGAGTGTAGGGTATAGAGTGTAGAGTGTAGGGTTTAGAGTGTAGGGTATAGAGTGTAGGGTATAGAGTGTAGAGTGTAGGGTATAGAGGGTAGGGTATAGAGTGTATGGTATAGAGTGTATGGTATAGATTGTAGGGTATAGAGTGTAGGGTATAGAGTGTAGGGTGTTGAGTGTAGGGTATAGAGTGTAGGGTATAGGGTGTAGGGTATAGAGTGAAGGGTGTAGAGTGTAGGGTATAGAGTGTAGGGTATAGAGTGTAGGGTATAGAGTGTAGGGTATAGCGTGTAGGGTATAGAGTGAAGGGTATAGAGTGTAGGGTATAGAGTGTAGGGTATAAAGTGTAGAGTGTAGGGTGCAGAGTGTAGAGTGTGGGGTATAGAGTGGAGGGTATAGAGTGTAGGGTATAAAGTGTAGAGTGTAGGGTATAGAGTGTAGGGTATAGAGTGTAGAGTGTAGGGTATAGAGTATAGGGTATAGAGTGTAGGGTATAGAGTGTAGGGTATAGAGTGTAGAGTATAGAGTGTAGGGTATAAAGTGTAGAGTGTAGGGTATAGAGTGTATGGTATAGAGTGTAGGGTATAGAGTGTAGGGTATAGAGTGTAGGGTATAGAGTGTAGAGTGTAGGGTATAGAGTGTAGGGTATAGAGTGTAGGGTATAGAGTGTAGGGTATAGAGTGTAGAGTGTAGGGTATAGAGTGTAGGGTATAGAGTGTATGGTATAGGGTGTAGGGTATAGAGTGTAGAGTGTAGGGTATAGAGTGTAGGGTATACTGTGTAGAGTGTAGGGTATAGAGTGTAAGGTATAGAGGGTAGGGTATAGAGTGTATGGTGTAGAGTGTAGAATATAGAGTGTAGGGTATAGAGTGTAGGGTATAGAGTGTATGGTATAGAGTTTAGGGTATAGATTGTAGGGTATAGAGTGTAAGCTATAAAGTGTAGGGTGTAGATTGTAGGGTATAGAGTGTAGGGTATAGAGTGTAGAGTGTAGGGTATAGAGTGTAGGGTATAGAGTGTAGAGTGTAGGGTATAGAGTGTAGGGTTTAGAGAGTAGGGTATAGAGTGTAGAGTGTAGGGTATAGAGTGTAGAGTGTAGGGTATAGAGTGTAGGGTATTGAGTGTAGAGTGTAGGGTATAGAGTGTAGGGTTTAGAGAGTTGGGCATAGAGTGTAGAGTGTAGGGTATAGAGTATAGAGTGTAGGGTATAGAGTGGAGGGTATAGAGTGTAGAGTGTAGGGTATAGAGTGTAGGGTATAGAGTGTAGAGTGTAGGGTATAGAGTGTAGAGTGTAGGGTATAGAGTGTAGTGTATAGATTGTAGGGTATAGAGTGTAGATTGTAGGGTATAGAGTGTAGGGTATAGAGTGTATGGTATAGAGTGTAGAGAGTAGGGTATAGAGTGTAGGGTATAGAGTGTATGGTATAGAGTGTAGGGAATAGAGTGTAGGCTATAGAGTGTATGATATAGAGTGTAGGGTATAGAGTGCATGGTATAGAGTGTAGGGTATAGAGTGTAGGGTATAGAGTGTAGGGTATAGAGTGTATGGTATAGAGTGTATGGTATAGATTGTAGGGTATAGAGTGTAGGGTATAGAGTGTAGAGTGTAGGGTATAGAATGTAGAGTGTAGGATATAGAGTGTAGGGTATAGAGTGTAGAGTGTAGGGTATAGAGTGTAGGGTATAGAGTGTAGCGTGTATGGTATAGAGTGCAGGGGATAGAGTGTAGAGTGTGAGGTATAAAGTGTAGGGTATAGAGTGTATGGTATAGAGTGTATGGTATAGATTGTAGGGTATAGAGTGTAGGGTATAGAGTGTAGAGTGTAGGGTATAGAGTGTAGAGTGTAGGGTATAGAGTGTAGGGTATAGAGTGTAGGGTATAGAGTGTAGAGTGTAGAATATAGAGTGTAGGGTATAGAGTGTATGGTATAGAGTGTATGGTATAGAGTTTAGGGTATAGAGTGTAGGGTATAGAGTGTAGGGTATAGAGTGTATGGTATAGAGTTTAGGGTATACAGTGTAGGGTATAGAGTGTAAGCTATAAAGTGTAGGGTGTAGATTGTAGGGTATAGAGTGTAGGGTATAGAGTGTAGAGTGTAGGGTATAGAGTGTAGGCTATAGAGTGCAGATTGTAGGGTATAGAGTGTAGGGTTTAGAGAGTAGGGTATAGAGTGTAGAGTGTAGGGTATAGAGTGTAGAGTGTAGGGTATAGAGTGTAGGGTATAGAGTGTAGAGTGTAGGGTATAGAGTGTAGGGTTTAGAGAGTTGGGCATAGAGTGTAGAGTGTAGGGTATAGAGTATAGAGTGTAGGGTATAGAGTGTAGGGTATAGAGTGTAGAGTGTAGGGTATAGAGTGTAGGGTATAGAGTGTAGAGTGTAGGGTATAGAGTGTAGAGTGTAGGGTATAGAGTGTAGTGTATAGATTGTAGGGTATAGAGTGTAGAGTGTAGGGTATAGAGTGTAGGGTATAGAGTGTAGGGTATAGAGTGTAGGGTATAGGGTGTAGGGTATAGAGTGTAGGGTGTAGAGTGTAGGGTATAGAGTGTAGGGTATAGAGTGTAGGGTATAGAGTGTAGGGTATAGCGTGTAGAGTATAGAGTGAAGGGTATAGAGTGTAGGGTATAGAGTGTAGGGTATAAAGTGTAGAGTGTAGGGTGTAGAGTGTAGAGTGTAGGGTATAGAGTGGAGGGTATAGAGTGTAGGGTATAGAGTGTAGGGTATAAAGTGTAGAGTGTAGGGTATAGAGTGTAGGGTATAGAGTGTAGAGTGTAGGGTATAGAGTGTAGGGTATAGAGTGTAGGGTATAGAGTGTAGGGTATAGAGTGTAGGGTATAGAGTGTAGGGTATAAAGTGTAATGGGGGAAAATGTGTGTAAATGGGTTAGTAACTGGCTTAGTGATAGAAAGCAGAGGGTGGTTATAAATGGTATAGTCTCTAACTGGGTCGCTGTGACCAGTGGGGTACCGCAGGGGTCAGTATTGGGACCTGTTCTCTTCAACATATTCATTAATGATCTGGTAGAAGGTTTACACAGTAAAATATCGATATTTGCAGATGATACAAAACTATGTAAAGCAGTTAATACAAGAGAAGATAGTATTCTGCTACAGATGGATCTGGATAAGTTGGAAACTTGGGCTGAAAGGTGGCAGATGAGGTTTAACAATGATAAATGTAAGGTTATACACATGGGAAGAGGGAATCAATATCACCATTACACACTGAACGGGAAACCACTGGGTAAATCTGACAGGGAGAAGGACTTGGGGATCCTAGTTAATGATAAACTTACCTGGAGCAGCCAGTGCCAGGCAGCAGCTGCCAAGGCAAACAGGATCATGGGGTGCATTAAAAGAGGTCTGGATACACATGATGAGAGCATTATACTGCCTCTGTACAAATCCCTAGTTAGACCGCACATGGAGTACTGTGTCCAGTTTTGGGCACCGGTGCTCAGGAAGGATATAATGGAACTAGAGAGAGTACAAAGGAGGGCAACAAAATTAATAAAGGGGATGGGAGAACTACAATACCCAGATAGATTAGCGAAATTAGGATTATTTAGTCTAGAAAAAAGACGACTGAGGGGCGATCTAATAACCATGTATAAGTATATAAGGGGACAATACAAATATCTCGCTGAGGATCTGTTTATACCAAGGAAGGTGACGGGCACAAGGGGGCATTCTTTGCGTCTGGAGGAGAGAAGGTTTTTCCACCAACATAGAAGAGGATTCTTTACTGTTAGGGCAGTGAGAATCTGGAATTGCTTGCCTGAGGAGGTGGTGATGGCGAACTCAGTCGAGGGGTTCAAGAGAGGCCTGGATGTCTTCCTGGAGCAGAACAATATTGTATCATACAATTATTATGTTCTGTAGAAGGACGTAGATCTGGGTATTTATTATGATGGAATATAGGCTGAACTGGATGGACAAATGTCTTTTTTCGGCCTTACTAACTATGTTACTATGTTACTATGTGTAGAGTGTAGGGTATAGAGTGTATGGTATAGAGTGTAGGGTATAGAGTGTAGGGTATAGAGTGTAGGGTATAGAGTGTAGAGTGTAGGGTATAGAGTGTAGGGTATAGAGTGTAGGGTATAAAGTGTAGAGTGTAGGGTATAGAGTGTAGGGTATAGAGTGTAGAGTGTAGGGTATAGAGTGTAGGGTATAGAGTGTATGGTATAGAGTGTAGGGTATAGAGTGTAGAGCGTAGGGTATAGAGTGTAGGGTATACTGTGTAGAGTGTAGGGTATAGAGTGTAAGGTATAGAGGGTAGGGTATAGAGTGTATGGTGTAGAGTGTAGGATATAGAGTGTAGGGTATAGAGTGTAGGGTATAGAGTGTATGGTATAGAGTTTAGGGTATAGAGTGTAGGGTATAGAGTGTAAGCTATAAAGTGTAGGGTGTAGATTGTAGGGTATAGAGTGTAGGGTATAGAGTGTAGAGTGTAGGGTATAGAGTGTAGGGTATAGAGTGTAGAGTGTAGGGTATAGAGTGTAGGGTTTAGAGAGTAGGGTATAGAGTGTAGAGTGTAGGGTATAGAGTGTAGAGTGTAGGGTATAGAGTGTAGGGTATAGAGTGTAGAGTGTAGGGTATAGAGTGTAGGGTTTAGAGAGTTGGGCATAGACTGTAGAGTGTAGGGTATAGAGTATAGAGTGTAGGGTATAGAGTGTAGGGTATAGAGTGTAGAGTGTAGGGTATAGAGTGTTGGGTATAGAGTGTAGAGTGTAGGGTATAGAGTGTAGAGTGTAGGGTATAGAGTGTAGTGTATAGATTGTAGGGTATAGAGTGTAGGGTATAGAGTGTATGGTATAGAGTGTAGAGAGTAGGGTATAGAGTGTAGGGTATAGAGTGTATGGTATAGAGTGTAGGGAATAGAGTGTAGGCTATAGAGTGTATGATATAGAGTGTAGGGTATAGAGTGCATGGTATAGAGTGTAGGGTATAGAGTGTAGGGTATAGAGTGTAGTGTATAGAGTGTATGGTATAGAGTGTATGGTATAGATTGTAGGGTATAGAGTGTAGGGTATAGAGTGTAGAGTGTAGGGTATAGAGTGTAGAGTGTAGGATATAGAGTGTAGGGTATAGAGTGTAGAGTGTAGGGTATAGAGTGTAGGGTATAGAGTGTAGAGTGTATGGTATAGAGTGCAGGGGATAGAGTGTAGAGTGTGAGGTATAGAGTGTAGGGTATAGAGTGTATGGTATAGAGTGTATGGTATAGATTGTAGGGTATAGAGTGTAGGGTATAGAGTGTAGAGTGTAGGGTATAGGGTGTAGAGTGTAGGGTATAGAGTGTAGGGTATAGAGTGTAGGGTATAGAGTGTAGAGTGTAGGGTATAGAGTGTAGGGTATAGAGTGTAGGGTATAGAGTGTATGGTATAGAGTTTAGGGTATAGAGTGTAGGGTATAGAGTGTAAGCTATAAAGTGTAGGGTGTAGATTGTAGGGTATAGAGTGTAGGGTATAGAGTGTAGAGTGTAGGGTATAGAGTGTAGGGTATAGAGTGTAGAGTGTAGGGTATAGAGTGTAGAGTGTAGGGTATAGAGTGTAGTGTATAGATTGTAGGGTATAGAGTGTAGATTGTAGGGTATAGAGTGTAGGGTATAGAGTGCATGGTATAGAGTGTAGGGAATAGAGTGTAGGCTATAGAGTGTATGATATAGAGTGTAGGGTATAGAGTGCATGGTATAGAGTGTAGGATATAGAGTGTAGGGTATAGAGTGTAGGGTATAGAGTGTATAGTATAGAGTGTATGGTATAGATTGTAGGGTATAGAGTGTAGGGTATAGAGTGTAGGGTATAGAGTGTAGAGTGTAGGGTATAGAGTGTAGGGTATAGAGTGTAGAGTGTATGGTATAGAGTGCAGGGGATAGAGTGTAGAGTGTGAGGTATAGAGTGTAGGGTACAGAGTGTATGGTATAGAGTGTATGGTATAGATTGTAGGGTATAGAGTGTAGGGTATAGAGTGTAGAGTGTAGGGTATAGAGTGTAGAGTGTAGGGTATAGAGTGTAGGGTATAGAGTGTAGGGTATAGAGTGTAGAGTGTAGGGTATAGAGTGTAGGGTATAGAGTGTATGGTATAGAGTGTATGGTATAGATTGTAGGGTATAGAGTGTAGGGTATAGAGTGTAGAGTGTAGGGTATAGAGTGTAGAGTGTAGGGTATAGAGTGTAGGGTATAGAGTGTAGAGTGTAGGATATAGAGTGTAGGGTATAGAGTGTAAAGTGTATGGTATAGAGTGCAGGGGATATAGTGTAGAGTGTGAGGTATTGAGTGTAGGGTACAGAGTGTATGGTATAGAGTGTAGGGTATAGAGTGTAGGGTACAGAGTGTAGTGTATAGAGTGTAGAGTGTAGGGTATAGAGTGTAGGGTGTTGAGTGTATGGTATAGAGTGTAGGGTATAGAGTGTAGAGTGTAGGGTATAGAGTGTAGGGCATAGAGTGTATGGTATAGAGTGTAGGGTATAGAGTGTAGAGTGTAGGGTATAGAGTGTAGGGTATACTGTGTAGAGTGTAGGGTATAGAGTGTAAGGTATAGAGGGTAGGGTATAGAGTGTATGGTGTAGAGTGTAGGGTATAGAGTGTAGGGTATAGAGTGTAGGGTATAGAGTGTAGAGTGTAGGGTATAGAGTGTAGGGTATAGAGTGTAGAGTGTAGGGTATAGAGTGTAGGGTATAGAGTGTAGGGTTTAGAGAGTAGGGTATAGAGTGTAGAGTGTAGGGTATAGAGTGTAGGGTATAGAGTGTAGGGTATAGAGTGTAGGGTATAGAGTGTAGAGTGTAGGGTATAGAGTGTAGGGTATAGAGTGTAGAGTGTAGGGTATAGAGTGTAGGGTTTAGAGAGTTGGGTATAGAGTGTAGAGTGTAGGGTATAGAGTATAGAGTGTAGGGTATAGAGTGTAGGGTATAGAGTGTAGAGTGTAGGGTAAAGAGTGTAGGGTATAGAGTGTAAGGTATAGAGTGTAGGGTATAGAGTGTAGGGTATAGAGTGTAGGGTATAGAGTGTAGGGTATAGAGTGTAGGGTGTTGAGTGTAGGGTATAGAGTGTAGGGTATAGGGTGTAGGGTATAGAGTGTAGGGTGTAGAGTGTAGGGTATAGAGTGTAGGGTATAGAGTGTAGGGTATAGAGTGTAGGGTATAGCGTGTATGGTATAGAGTGAAGGGTATAGAGTGTAGGGTATAGAGTGTAGGGTATAAAGTGTAGAGTGTAGGGTGTAGAGTGTAGAGTGTAGGGTATAGAGTGGAGGGTATAGAGTGTAGGGTATAGAGTGTAGGGTATAAAGTGTAGAGTGTAGGGTATAGAGTGTAGAGTATAGAGTGTAGGGTATAGAGTGTAGAGTGTAGGGTATAGAGTGTAGGGTATAGAGTGTAGGGTATAGAGTGTAGGGTATAGAGTGTAGGGTATAAAGTGTAGCGTGTAGGGTATAGAGTGTAGGGTATAGAGTGTAGGGTATAGAGTGTAGGGTATAGAGTGTAGGGTATAGAGTGTAGAGTGTAGGGTATAGAGTGTAGGGTATAGAGTGTAGGGTATAGAGTGTAGGGTATAGAGTGTAGGGTATAAAGTGTAGAGTGTAGGGTATAGAGTGTAGAGTATAGAGTGTAGGGTATAGAATGTAGAGTGTAGGGTATAGAGTGTAGGGTATAGAGTGTATGGTATAGAGTGTAGGGTATAGAGTGTAGAGTGTAGGGTATAGAGTGTAGGGTATACTGTGTAGAGTGTAGGGTATAGAGTGTAAGGTATAGAGTGTATGGTGTAGAGTGTAGGATATAGAGTGTAGGGTATAGAGTGTAGGGTATAGAGTGTATGGTATAGAGTTTAGGGTATAGAGTGTAGGGTATAGAGTGTAAGCTATAAAGTGTAGGGTGTAGATTGTAGGGTATAGAGTGTAGGGTATAGAGTGTAGGGTATAGAGTGTAGGGTATAGAGTGTAGGGTATAGAGTGTAGAGTGTAGGGTATAGAGTGTAGGGTATAGAGTGTAGAGTGTAGGGTATAGAGTGTAGGGTTTAGAGAGTAGGGTATAGAGTGTAGAGTGTAGGGTATAGAGTGTAGAGTGTAGGGTATAGAGTGTAGGGTATAGAGTGTAGAGTGTAGGGTATAGAGTGTAGGGTTTAGAGAGTTGGGTATAGAGTGTAGAGTGTAGGGTATAGAGTATAGAGTGAAGGGTATAGAGTGTAGGGTATAGAGTGTAGAGTGTAGGGTATAGAGTGTTGGGTATAGAGTGTAGAGTGTAGGGTATAGAGTGTAGGGTATAGAGTGTAGGGTATAGAGTGTAGGGTATAGAGTGTAGAGTGTAGGGTATAGAGTGTAGGGTATAGAGTGTAGAGTGTAGGGTATAGAGTGTAGGGTATAGAGTGTAGGGTTTAGAGAGTAGGGTATAGAGTGTAGAGTGTAGGGTATAGAGTGTAGGGTATAGAGTGTAGGGTATAGAGTGTAGGGTATAGAGTGTAGAGTGTAGGGTATAGAGTGTAGGGTATAGAGTGTAGAGTGTAGGGTATAGAGTGTAGGGTTTAGAGAGTTGGGTATAGAGTGTAGAGTGTAGGGTATAGAGTATAGAGTGTAGGGTATAGAGTGTAGGGTATAGAGTGTAGAGTGTAGGGTAAAGAGTGTAGGGTATAGAGTGTAAGGTATAGAGTGTAGGGTATAGAGTGTAGGGTATAGAGTGTAGGGTATAGAGTGTAGGGTATAGAGTGTAGGGTGTTGAGTGTAGGGTATAGAGTGTAGGGTATAGGGTGTAGGGTATAGAGTGTAGGGTGTAGAGTGTAGGGTATAGAGTGTAGGGTATAGAGTGTAGGGTATAGAGTGTAGGGTATAGCGTGTATGGTATAGAGTGAAGGGTATAGAGTGTAGGGTATAGAGTGTAGGGTATAAAGTGTAGAGTGTAGGGTGTAGAGTGTAGAGTGTAGGGTATAGAGTGGAGGGTATAGAGTGTAGGGTATAGAGTGTAGGGTATAAAGTGTAGAGTGTAGGGTATAGAGTGTAGAGTATAGAGTGTAGGGTATAGCGTGTAGAGTGTAGGGTATAGAGTGTAGGGTATAGAGTGTAGGGTATAGAGTGTAGGGTATAGAGTGTAGGGTATAAAGTGTAGCGTGTAGGGTATAGAGTGTAGGGTATAGAGTGTAGGGTATAGAGTGTAGGGTATAGAGTGTAGGGTATAGAGTGTAGAGTGTAGGGCATAGAGTGTAGGGTATAGAGTGTAGGGTATAGAGTGTAGGGTATAGAGTGTAGGGTATAAAGTGTAGAGTGTAGGGTATAGAGTGTAGAGTATAGAGTGTAGGGTATAGAATGTAGAGTGTAGGGTGTAGAGTGTAGGGTATAGAGTGTATGGTATAGAGTGTAGGGTATAGAGTGTAGAGTGTAGGGTATAGAGTGTAGGGTATACTGTGTAGAGTGTAGGGTATAGAGTGTAAGGTATAGAGTGTATGGTGTAGAGTGTAGGATATAGAGTGTAGGGTATAGAGTGTAGGGTATAGAGTGTATGGTATAGAGTTTAGGGTATAGAGTGTAGGGTATAGAGTGTAAGCTATAAAGTGTAGGGTGTAGATTGTAGGGTATAGAGTGTAGGGTATAGAGTGTAGGGTATAGAGTGTAGGGTATAGAGTGTAGGGTATAGAGTGTAGAGTGTAGGGTATAGAGTGTAGGGTATAGAGTGTAGAGTGTAGGGTATAGAGTGTAGGGTTTAGAGAGTAGGGTATAGAGTGTAGAGTGTAGGGTATAGAGTGTAGAGTGTAGGGTATAGAGTGTAGGGTATAGAGTGTAGAGTGTAGGGTATAGAGTGTAGGGTTTAGAGAGTTGGGTATAGAGTGTAGAGTGTAGGGTATAGAGTATAGAGTGTAGGGTATAGAGTGTAGGGTATAGAGTGTAGAGTGTAGGGTATAGAGTGTTGGGTATAGAGTGTAGAGTGTAGGGTATAGAGTGTAGAGTGTAGGGTATAGAGTGTAGAGTATAGAGTGTAGGGTATAGAATGTAGAGTGTAGGGTATAGAGTGTAGGGTATAGAGTGTATGGTATAGAGTGTAGGGTATAGAGTGTAGAGTGTAGGGTATAGAGTGTAGGGTATACTGTGTAGAGTGTAGGGTATAGAGTGTAAGGTATAGAGTGTATGGTGTAGAGTGTAGGATATAGAGTGTAGGGTATAGAGTGTAGGGTATAGAGTGTATGGTATAGAGTTTAGGGTATAGAGTGTAGGGTATAGAGTGTAAGCTATAAAGTGTAGGGTGTAGATTGTAGGGTATAGAGTGTAGGGTATAGAGTGTAGGGTATAGAGTGTAGGGTATAGAGTGTAGGGTATAGAGTGTAGAGTGTAGGGTATAGAGTGTAGGGTATAGAGTGTAGAGTGTAGGGTATAGAGTGTAGGGTTTAGAGAGTAGGGTATAGAGTGTAGAGTGTAGGGTATAGAGTGTAGAGTGTAGGGTATAGAGTGTAGGGTATAGAGTGTAGAGTGTAGGGTATAGAGTGTAGGGTTTAGAGAGTTGGGTATAGAGTGTAGAGTGTAGGGTATAGAGTATAGAGTGTAGGGTATAGAGTGTAGGGTATAGAGTGTAGAGTGTAGGGTATAGAGTGTTGGGTATAGAGTGTAGAGTGTAGGGTATAGAGTGTAGAGTGTAGGGTATAGAGTGTAGTGAATAGATTGTAGGGTATAGAGTGTAGATTGTAGGGTATAGAGTGTAGGGTATAGAGTGTATGGTATAGAGTGTAGAGAGTAGGGTATAGAGTGTAGGGTATAAAGTGTAGAGTGTAGGGTATAGAGTGTAGGGTATAGAGTGTAGGGTATAGAATGTAGAGTGTAGGGTATAGAGTGTAGGGTATAGAGTGTATGGTATAGAGTGTAGGGTATAGAGTGTAGAGTGTAGGGTATAGAGTGTAGGGTATACTGTGTAGAGTGTAGGGTATAGAGTGTAAGGTATAGAGGGTAGGGTATAGAGTGTATGGTGTAGAGTGTAGGATATAGAGTGTAGGGTATAGAGTGTAGGGTATAGAGTGTATGGTATAGAGTTTAGGGTATAGAGTGTAGGGTATAGAGTGTAAGCTATAAAGTGTAGGGTGTAGATTGTAGGGTATAGAGTGTAGGGTATAGAGTGTGGGGTATAGAGTGTAGGGTATAGAGTGTAGGGTATAGAGTGTAGAGTGTAGGGTATAGAGTGTAGGGTATAGAGTGTAGAGTGTAAGGTATAGAGTGTAGGGTTTAGAGAGTAGGGTATAGAGTGTAGAGTGTAGGGTATAGAGTGTAGAGTGTAGGGTATAGAGTGTAGGGTATAGAGTGTAGAGTGTAGGGTATAGAGTGTAGGGTTTAGAGAGTTGGGTATAGAGTGTAGAGTGTAGGGTATAGAGTATAGAGTGTAGGGTATAGAGTGTAGGGTATAGAGTGTAGAGTGTAGGGTATAGAGTGTAGGGTATAGAGTGTAGAGTGTAGGGTATAGAGTGTAGAGTGTAGGGTATAGAGTGTAGTGTATAGATTGTAGGGTATAGAGTGTAGATTGTAGGGTATAGAGTGTAGGGTATAGAGTGTATGGAATAGAGTGTAGAGAGTAGGGTATAGAGTGTAGGGTATAGAGTGTATGGTATAGAGTGTAGGGAATAGAGTGTAGGCTGTAGAGTGTATGATATAGAGTGTAGGGTATAGAGTGCATGGTATAGAGTGTAGGGTATAGAGTGTAGGGTATAGAGTGTAGGGTATAGAGTGTATGGTATAGAGTGTATGGTATAGATTGTAGGGTATAGAGTGTAGGGTATAGAGTGTAGAGTGTAGGGTATAGAGTGTAGAGTGTAGGGTATAGAGTGTAGGGTATAGAGTGTAGAGTGTAGGGTATAGAGTGTAGGGTATAGAGTGTAGAGTGTATGGTATAGAGTGCAGGGGATAGAGTGTAGAGTGTGAGATATAGAGTGTAGGGTATAAAGTGTATGGTATAGAGTGTATGGTATAGATTGTAGGGTATAGAGTGTAGGGTATAGAGTGTAGAGTGTAGGGTATAGATTGTAGAGTGTAGGGTATAGAGTGTAGGGTATAGAGTGTAGGGTATAGAGTGTAGAGTGTAGGGTATAGAGTGTAGGGTATAGAGTGTATGGTATAGAGTGTATGGTATAGATTGTAGGGTATAGAGTGTAGGGTATAGAGTGTAGAGTGTAGGGTATAGAGTGTAGAGTGTAGGGTATAGAGTGTAGGGTATAGAGTGTAGAGTGTAGGATATAGAGTGTAGGTTATAGAGTGTAGAGTGTATGGTATAGAGTGCAGGGGAGATAGTGTAGAGTGTGAGGTATAGAGTGTAGGGTACAGAGTGTATGGTATAGAGTGTAGGGTATAGAGTGTAGGGTACAGAGTGTAGTGTATAGAGTGTAGAGTGTAGGGTATAGAGTGTAGAGTGTAGAGTGTATGGTATAGAGTGTAGGGTATAGAGTGTAGAGTGTAGGGTATAGAGTGTAGAGTGTAGGGTATAGAGTGTAGGGTATAGAGTGTAGAGTGTAGGATATAGAGTGTAGGGTATAGAGTGTAGAGTGTGTGGTATAGAGTGCAGGGGATAGAGTGTAGAGTGTGAGGTATAGAGTGTAGGGTATAGAGTGTATGGTATAGAGTGTATGGTATAGATTGTAGGGTATAGAGTGTAGGGTATAGAGTGTAGAGTGTAGGGTATAGAGTGTAGAGTGTAGGGTATAGAGTGTATGGTATAGAGTGTATGGTATAGATTGTAGGGTATAGAGTGTAGGGTATAGAGTGTAGAGTGTAGGGTATAGAGTGTAGAGTGTAGGGTATAGAGTGTAGGGTATAGAGTGTAGAGTGTAGGGTATAGAGTGTAGAGTATAGAGTGTAGAGTGTATGGTATAGAGTGTAGGGTATAGAGTGTAGAGTGTAGGGTATAGAGTGTAGGGTTTAGAGAGTAGGGTATAGAGTGTAGAGTGTAGGGTATAGAGTGTAGAGTGTAGGGTATAGAGTGTAGGGTATAGAGTGTAGAGGGTAGGGTATAGAGTGTAGTGTTTAGAGAGTTGGGTATAGAGTGTAGAGTGTAGGGTATAGAGTGTAGGGTATAGAGTGTAGAGTGTAGGGTATAGAGTGTAGGGTATAGAGTGTAGAGTGTATGGTATAGAGTGCAGGGGATAGAGTGTAGAGTGTGAGGTATAGAGTGTAGGGTATAGAGTGTATGGTATAGAGTGTATGGTATAGATTGTAGGGTATAGAGTGTAGGGTATAGAGTGTAGAGTGTAGGGTATAGGGTGTAGAGTGTAGGGTATAGAGTGTAGGGTATAGAGTGTAGGGTATAGAGTGTAGAGTGTAGGGTATAGAGTGTAGGGTATAGAGTGTAGGGTATAGAGTGTATGGTATAGAGTTTAGGGTATAGAGTGTAGGGTATAGAGTGTAAGCTATAAAGTGTAGGGTGTAGATTGTAGGGTATAGAGTGTAGGGTATAGAGTGTAGAGTGTAGGGTATAGAGTGTAGGGTATAGAGTGTAGAGTGTAGGGTATAGAGTGTAGAGTGTAGGGTATAGAGTGTAGTGTATAGATTGTAGGGTATAGAGTGTAGATTGTAGGGTATAGAGTGTAGGGTATAGAGTGCATGGTATAGAGTGTAGGGAATAGAGTGTAGGCTATAGAGTGTATGATATAGAGTGTAGGGTATAGAGTGCATGGTATAGAGTGTAGGATATAGAGTGTAGGGTATAGAGTGTAGGGTATAGAGTGTATAGTATAGAGTGTATGGTATAGATTGTAGGGTATAGAGTGTAGGGTATAGAGTGTAGGGTATAGAGTGTAGAGTGTAGGGTATAGAGTGTAGGGTATAGAGTGTAGAGTGTATGGTATAGAGTGCAGGGGATAGAGTGTAGAGTGTGAGGTATAGAGTGTAGGGTACAGAGTGTATGGTATAGAGTGTATGGTATAGATTGTAGGGTATAGAGTGTAGGGTATAGAGTGTAGAGTGTAGGGTATAGAGTGTAGAGTGTAGGGTATAGAGTGTAGGGTATAGAGTGTAGGGTATAGAGTGTAGAGTGTAGGGTATAGAGTGTAGGGTATAGAGTGTATGGTATAGAGTGTATGGTATAGATTGTAGGGTATAGAGTGTAGGGTATAGAGTGTAGAGTGTAGGGTATAGAGTGTAGAGTGTAGGGTATAGAGTGTAGGGTATAGAGTGTAGAGTGTAGGATATAGAGTGTAGGGTATAGAGTGTAAAGTGTATGGTATAGAGTGCAGGGGATATAGTGTAGAGTGTGAGGTATTGAGTGTAGGGTACAGAGTGTATGGTATAGAGTGTAGGGTATAGAGTGTAGGGTACAGAGTGTAGTGTATAGAGTGTAGAGTGTAGGGTATAGAGTGTAGGGTGTTGAGTGTATGGTATAGAGTGTAGGGTATAGAGTGTAGAGTGTAGGGTATAGAGTGTAGGGCATAGAGTGTATGGTATAGAGTGTAGGGTATAGAGTGTAGAGTGTAGGGTATAGAGTGTAGGGTATACTGTGTAGAGTGTAGGGTATAGAGTGTAAGGTATAGAGGGTAGGGTATAGAGTGTATGGTGTAGAGTGTAGGGTATAGAGTGTAGGGTATAGAGTGTAGGGTATAGAGTGTAGAGTGTAGGGTATAGAGTGTAGGGTATAGAGTGTAGAGTGTAGGGTATAGAGTGTAGGGTATAGAGTGTAGGGTTTAGAGAGTAGGGTATAGAGTGTAGAGTGTAGGGTATAGAGTGTAGGGTATAGAGTGTAGGGTATAGAGTGTAGGGTATAGAGTGTAGAGTGTAGGGTATAGAGTGTAGGGTATAGAGTGTAGAGTGTAGGGTATAGAGTGTAGGGTTTAGAGAGTTGGGTATAGAGTGTAGAGTGTAGGGTATAGAGTATAGAGTGTAGGGTATAGAGTGTAGGGTATAGAGTGTAGAGTGTAGGGTAAAGAGTGTAGGGTATAGAGTGTAAGGTATAGAGTGTAGGGTATAGAGTGTAGGGTATAGAGTGTAGGGTATAGAGTGTAGGGTATAGAGTGTAGGGTGTTGAGTGTAGGGTATAGAGTGTAGGGTATAGGGTGTAGGGTATAGAGTGTAGGGTGTAGAGTGTAGGGTATAGAGTGTAGGGTATAGAGTGTAGGGTATAGAGTGTAGGGTATAGCGTGTATGGTATAGAGTGAAGGGTATAGAGTGTAGGGTATAGAGTGTAGGGTATAAAGTGTAGAGTGTAGGGTGTAGAGTGTAGAGTGTAGGGTATAGAGTGGAGGGTATAGAGTGTAGGGTATAGAGTGTAGGGTATAAAGTGTAGAGTGTAGGGTATAGAGTGTAGAGTATAGAGTGTAGGGTATAGAGTGTAGAGTGTAGGGTATAGAGTGTAGGGTATAGAGTGTAGGGTATAGAGTGTAGGGTATAGAGTGTAGGGTATAAAGTGTAGCGTGTAGGGTATAGAGTGTAGGGTATAGAGTGTAGGGTATAGAGTGTAGGGTATAGAGTGTAGGGTATAGAGTGTAGAGTGTAGGGTATAGAGTGTAGGGTATAGAGTGTAGGGTATAGAGTGTAGGGTATAGAGTGTAGGGTATAAAGTGTAGAGTGTAGGGTATAGAGTGTAGAGTATAGAGTGTAGGGTATAGAATGTAGAGTGTAGGGTATAGAGTGTAGGGTATAGAGTGTATGGTATAGAGTGTAGGGTATAGAGTGTAGAGTGTAGGGTATAGAGTGTAGGGTATACTGTGTAGAGTGTAGGGTATAGAGTGTAAGGTATAGAGTGTATGGTGTAGAGTGTAGGATATAGAGTGTAGGGTATAGAGTGTAGGGTATAGAGTGTATGGTATAGAGTTTAGGGTATAGAGTGTAGGGTATAGAGTGTAAGCTATAAAGTGTAGGGTGTAGATTGTAGGGTATAGAGTGTAGGGTATAGAGTGTAGGGTATAGAGTGTAGGGTATAGAGTGTAGGGTATAGAGTGTTGAGTGTAGGGTATAGAGTGTAGGGTATAGAGTGTAGAGTGTAGGGTATAGAGTGTAGGGTTTAGAGAGTAGGGTATAGAGTGTAGAGTGTAGGGTATAGAGTGTAGAGTGTAGGGTATAGAGTGTAGGGTATAGAGTGTAGAGTGTAGGGTATAGAGTGTAGGGTTTAGAGAGTTGGGTATAGAGTGTAGAGTGTAGGGTATAGAGTATAGAGTGTAGGGTATAGAGTGTAGGGTATAGAGTGTAGAGTGTAGGGTATAGAGTGTTGGGTATAGAGTGTAGAGTGTAGGGTATAGAGTGTAGGGTATAGAGTGTAGGGTATAGAGTGTAGGGTATAGAGTGTAGAGTGTAGGGTATAGAGTGTAGGGTATAGAGTGTAGAGTGTAGGGTATAGAGTGTAGGGTATAGAGTGTAGGGTTTAGAGAGTAGGGTATAGAGTGTAGAGTGTAGGGTATAGAGTGTAGGGTATAGAGTGTAGGGTATAGAGTGTAGGGTATAGAGTGTAGAGTGTAGGGTATAGAGTGTAGGGTATAGAGTGTAGAGTGTAGGGTATAGAGTGTAGGGTTTAGAGAGTTGGGTATAGAGTGTAGAGTGTAGGGTATAGAGTATAGAGTGTAGGGTATAGAGTGTAGGGTATAGAGTGTAGAGTGTAGGGTAAAGAGTGTAGGGTATAGAGTGTAAGGTATAGAGTGTAGGGTATAGAGTGTAGGGTATAGAGTGTAGGGTATAGAGTGTAGGGTATAGAGTGTAGGGTGTTGAGTGTAGGGTATAGAGTGTAGGGTATAGGGTGTAGGGTATAGAGTGTAGGGTGTAGAGTGTAGGGTATAGAGTGTAGGGTATAGAGTGTAGGGTATAGAGTGTAGGGTATAGCGTGTATGGTATAGAGTGAAGGGTATAGAGTGTAGGGTATAGAGTGTAGGGTATAAAGTGTAGAGTGTAGGGTGTAGAGTGTAGAGTGTAGGGTATAGAGTGGAGGGTATAGAGTGTAGGGTATAGAGTGTAGGGTATAAAGTGTAGAGTGTAGGGTATAGAGTGTAGAGTATAGAGTGTAGGGTATAGCGTGTAGAGTGTAGGGTATAGAGTGTAGGGTATAGAGTGTAGGGTATAGAGTGTAGGGTATAGAGTGTAGGGTATAAAGTGTAGCGTGTAGGGTATAGAGTGTAGGGTATAGAGTGTAGGGTATAGAGTGTAGGGTATAGAGTGTAGGGTATAGAGTGTAGAGTGTAGGGCATAGAGTGTAGGGTATAGAGTGTAGGGTATAGAGTGTAGGGTATAGAGTGTAGGGTATAAAGTGTAGAGTGTAGGGTATAGAGTGTAGAGTATAGAGTGTAGGGTATAGAATGTAGAGTGTAGGGTGTAGAGTGTAGGGTATAGAGTGTATGGTATAGAGTGTAGGGTATAGAGTGTAGAGTGTAGGGTATAGAGTGTAGGGTATACTGTGTAGAGTGTAGGGTATAGAGTGTAAGGTATAGAGTGTATGGTGTAGAGTGTAGGATATAGAGTGTAGGGTATAGAGTGTAGGGTATAGAGTGTATGGTATAGAGTTTAGGGTATAGAGTGTAGGGTATAGAGTGTAAGCTATAAAGTGTAGGGTGTAGATTGTAGGGTATAGAGTGTAGGGTATAGAGTGTAGGGTATAGAGTGTAGGGTATAGAGTGTAGGGTATAGAGTGTAGAGTGTAGGGTATAGAGTGTAGGGTATAGAGTGTAGAGTGTAGGGTATAGAGTGTAGGGTTTAGAGAGTAGGGTATAGAGTGTAGAGTGTAGGGTATAGAGTGTAGAGTGTAGGGTATAGAGTGTAGGGTATAGAGTGTAGAGTGTAGGGTATAGAGTGTAGGGTTTAGAGAGTTGGGTATAGAGTGTAGAGTGTAGGGTATAGAGTATAGAGTGTAGGGTATAGAGTGTAGGGTATAGAGTGTAGAGTGTAGGGTATAGAGTGTTGGGTATAGAGTGTAGAGTGTAGGGTATAGAGTGTAGAGTGTAGGGTATAGAGTGTAGAGTATAGAGTGTAGGGTATAGAATGTAGAGTGTAGGGTATAGAGTGTAGGGTATAGAGTGTATGGTATAGAGTGTAGGGTATAGAGTGTAGAGTGTAGGGTATAGAGTGTAGGGTATACTGTGTAGAGTGTAGGGTATAGAGTGTAAGGTATAGAGTGTATGGTGTAGAGTGTAGGATATAGAGTGTAGGGTATAGAGTGTAGGGTATAGAGTGTATGGTATAGAGTTTAGGGTATAGAGTGTAGGGTATAGAGTGTAAGCTATAAAGTGTAGGGTGTAGATTGTAGGGTATAGAGTGTAGGGTATAGAGTGTAGGGTATAGAGTGTAGGGTATAGAGTGTAGGGTATAGAGTGTAGAGTGTAGGGTATAGAGTGTAGGGTATAGAGTGTAGAGTGTAGGGTATAGAGTGTAGGGTTTAGAGAGTAGGGTATAGAGTGTAGAGTGTAGGGTATAGAGTGTAGAGTGTAGGGTATAGAGTGTAGGGTATAGAGTGTAGAGTGTAGGGTATAGAGTGTAGGGTTTAGAGAGTTGGGTATAGAGTGTAGAGTGTAGGGTATAGAGTATAGAGTGTAGGGTATAGAGTGTAGGGTATAGAGTGTAGAGTGTAGGGTATAGAGTGTTGGGTATAGAGTGTAGAGTGTAGGGTATAGAGTGTAGAGTGTAGGGTATAGAGTGTAGTGAATAGATTGTAGGGTATAGAGTGTAGATTGTAGGGTATAGAGTGTAGGGTATAGAGTGTATGGTATAGAGTGTAGAGAGTAGGGTATAGAGTGTAGGGTATAAAGTGTAGAGTGTAGGGTATAGAGTGTAGGGTATAGAGTGTAGGGTATAGAATGTAGAGTGTAGGGTATAGAGTGTAGGGTATAGAGTGTATGGTATAGAGTGTAGGGTATAGAGTGTAGAGTGTAGGGTATAGAGTGTAGGGTATACTGTGTAGAGTGTAGGGTATAGAGTGTAAGGTATAGAGGGTAGGGTATAGAGTGTATGGTGTAGAGTGTAGGATATAGAGTGTAGGGTATAGAGTGTAGGGTATAGAGTGTATGGTATAGAGTTTAGGGTATAGAGTGTAGGGTATAGAGTGTAAGCTATAAAGTGTAGGGTGTAGATTGTAGGGTATAGAGTGTAGGGTATAGAGTGTGGGGTATAGAGTGTAGGGTATAGAGTGTAGGGTATAGAGTGTAGAGTGTAGGGTATAGAGTGTAGGGTATAGAGTGTAGAGTGTAAGGTATAGAGTGTAGGGTTTAGAGAGTAGGGTATAGAGTGTAGAGTGTAGGGTATAGAGTGTAGAGTGTAGGGTATAGAGTGTAGGGTATAGAGTGTAGAGTGTAGGGTATAGAGTGTAGGGTTTAGAGAGTTGGGTATAGAGTGTAGAGTGTAGGGTATAGAGTATAGAGTGTAGGGTATAGAGTGTAGGGTATAGAGTGTAGAGTGTAGGGTATAGAGTGTAGGGTATAGAGTGTAGAGTGTAGGGTATAGAGTGTAGAGTGTAGGGTATAGAGTGTAGTGTATAGATTGTAGGGTATAGAGTGTAGATTGTAGGGTATAGAGTGTAGGGTATAGAGTGTATGGAATAGAGTGTAGAGAGTAGGGTATAGAGTGTAGGGTATAGAGTGTATGGTATAGAGTGTAGGGAATAGAGTGTAGGCTATAGAGTGTATGATATAGAGTGTAGGGTATAGAGTGCATGGTATAGAGTGTAGGGTATAGAGTGTAGGGTATAGAGTGTAGGGTATAGAGTGTATGGTATAGAGTGTATGGTATAGATTGTAGGGTATAGAGTGTAGGGTATAGAGTGTAGAGTGTAGGGTATAGAGTGTAGAGTGTAGGGTATAGAGTGTAGGGTATAGAGTGTAGAGTGTAGGGTATAGAGTGTAGGGTATAGAGTGTAGAGTGTATGGTATAGAGTGCAGGGGATAGAGTGTAGAGTGTGAGATATAGAGTGTAGGGTATAAAGTGTATGGTATAGAGTGTATGGTATAGATTGTAGGGTATAGAGTGTAGGGTATAGAGTGTAGAGTGTAGGGTATAGATTGTAGAGTGTAGGGTATAGAGTGTAGGGTATAGAGTGTAGGGTATAGAGTGTAGAGTGTAGGGTATAGAGTGTAGGGTATAGAGTGTATGGTATAGAGTGTATGGTATAGATTGTAGGGTATAGAGTGTAGGGTATAGAGTGTAGAGTGTAGGGTATAGAGTGTAGAGTGTAGGGTATAGAGTGTAGGGTATAGAGTGTAGAGTGTAGGATATAGAGTGTAGGTTATAGAGTGTAGAGTGTATGGTATAGAGTGCAGGGGAGATAGTGTAGAGTGTGAGGTATAGAGTGTAGGGTACAGAGTGTATGGTATAGAGTGTAGGGTATAGAGTGTAGGGTACAGAGTGTAGTGTATAGAGTGTAGAGTGTAGGGTATAGAGTGTAGAGTGTAGAGTGTATGGTATAGAGTGTAGGGTATAGAGTGTAGAGTGTAGGGTATAGAGTGTAGAGTGTAGGGTATAGAGTGTAGGGTATAGAGTGTAGAGTGTAGGATATAGAGTGTAGGGTATAGAGTGTAGAGTGTGTGGTATAGAGTGCAGGGGATAGAGTGTAGAGTGTGAGGTATAGAGTGTAGGGTATAGAGTGTATGGTATAGAGTGTATGGTATAGATTGTAGGGTATAGAGTGTAGGGTATAGAGTGTAGAGTGTAGGGTATAGAGTGTAGAGTGTAGGGTATAGAGTGTATGGTATAGAGTGTATGGTATAGATTGTAGGGTATAGAGTGTAGGGTATAGAGTGTAGAGTGTAGGGTATAGAGTGTAGAGTGTAGGGTATAGAGTGTAGGGTATAGAGTGTAGAGTGTAGGGTATAGAGTGTAGAGTATAGAGTGTAGAGTGTATGGTATAGAGTGTAGGGTATAGAGTGTAGAGTGTAGGGTATAGAGTGTAGGGTTTAGAGAGTAGGGTATAGAGTGTAGAGTGTAGGGTATAGAGTGTAGAGTGTAGGGTATAGAGTGTAGGGTATAGAGTGTAGAGGGTAGGGTATAGAGTGTAGTGTTTAGAGAGTTGGGTATAGAGTGTAGAGTGTAGGGTATAGAGTGTAGGGTATAGAGTGTAGAGTGTAGGGTATAGAGTGTAGGGTATAGAGTGTAGAGTGTATGGTATAGAGTGCAGGGGATAGAGTGTAGAGTGTGAGGTATAGAGTGTAGGGTATAGAGTGTATGGTATAGAGTGTATGGTATAGATTGTAGGGTATAGAGTGTAGGGTATAGAGTGTAGAGTGTAGGGTATAGGGTGTAGAGTGTAGGGTATAGAGTGTAGGGTATAGAGTGTAGGGTATAGAGTGTAGAGTGTAGGGTATAGAGTGTAGGGTATAGAGTGTAGGGTATAGAGTGTATGGTATAGAGTTTAGGGTATAGAGTGTAGGGTATAGAGTGTAAGCTATAAAGTGTAGGGTGTAGATTGTAGGGTATAGAGTGTAGGGTATAGAGTGTAGAGTGTAGGGTATAGAGTGTAGGGTATAGAGTGTAGAGTGTAGGGAATAGAGTGTAGAGTGTAGGGTATAGAGTGTAGTGTATAGATTGTAGGGTATAGAGTGTAGATTGTAGGGTATAGAGTGTAGGGTATAGAGTGCATGGTATAGAGTGTAGGGAATAGAGTGTAGGCTATAGAGTGTATGATATAGAGTGTAGGGTATAGAGTGCATGGTATAGAGTGTAGGATATAGAGTGTAGGGTATAGAGTGTAGGGTATAGAGTGTATAGTATAGAGTGTATGGTATAGATTGTAGGGTATAGAGTGTAGGGTATAGAGTGTAGGGTATAGAGTGTAGAGTGTAGGGTATAGAGTGTAGGGTATAGAGTGTAGAGTGTATGGTATAGAGTGCAGGGGATAGAGTGTAGAGTGTGAGGTATAGAGTGTAGGTACAGAGTGTATGGTATAGAGTGTATGGTATAGATTGTAGGGTATAGAGTGTAGGGTATAGAGTGTAGAGTGTAGGGTATAGAGTGTAGAGTGTAGGTATAGAGTGTAGGGTATAGAGTGTAGGGTATAGAGTGTAGAGTGTAGGGTATAGAGTGTAGGGTATAGAGTGTATGGTATAGAGTGTATGGTATAGATTGTAGGGTATAGAGTGTAGGGTATAGAGTGTAGAGTGTAGGGTATAGAGTGTAGAGTGTAGGGTATAGAGTGTAGGGTATAGAGTGTAGAGTGTAGGATATAGAGTGTAGGGTATAGAGTGTAAAGTGTATGGTATAGAGTGCAGGGGATATAGTGTAGAGTGTGAGGTATTGAGTGTAGGGTACAGAGTGTATGGTATAGAGTGTAGGGTATAGAGTGTAGGGTACAGAGTGTAGTGTATAGAGTGTAGAGTGTAGGGTATAGAGTGTAGGGTGTTGAGTGTATGGTATAGAGTGTAGGGTATAGAGTGTAGAGTGTAGGGTATAGAGTGTAGGGCATAGAGTGTATGGTATAGAGTGTAGGGTATAGAGTGTAGAGTGTAGGGTATAGAGTGTAGGGTATACTGTGTAGAGTGTAGGGTATAGAGTGTAAGGTATAGAGGGTAGGGTATAGAGTGTATGGTGTAGAGTGTAGGGTATAGAGTGTAGGGTATAGAGTGTAGGGTATAGAGTGTAGAGTGTAGGGTATAGAGTGTAGGGTATAGAGTGTAGAGTGTAGGTATAGAGTGTAGGGTATAGAGTGTAGGGTTTAGAGAGTAGGGTATAGAGTGTAGAGTGTAGGGTATAGAGTGTAGGGTATAGAGTGTAGGGTATAGAGTGTAGGGTATAGAGTGTAGAGTGTAGGGTATAGAGTGTAGGGTATAGAGTGTAGAGTGTAGGGTATAGAGTGTAGGGTTTAGAGAGTTGGGTATAGAGTGTAGAGTGTAGGGTATAGAGTATAGAGTGTAGGGTATAGAGTGTAGGGTATAGAGTGTAGAGTGTAGGGTAAAGAGTGTAGGGTATAGAGTGTAAGGTATAGAGTGTAGGGTATAGAGTGTAGGGTATAGAGTAGTAGGGTATAGAGTGTAGGGTATAGAGTGTAGGGTGTTGAGTGTAGGGTATAGAGTGTAGGGTATAGGGTGTAGGGTATAGAGTGTAGGGTGTAGAGTGTAGGGTATAGAGTGTAGGGTATAGAGTGTAGGGTATAGAGTGTAGGGTATAGCCGTGTATGGTATAGAGTGAAGGGTATAGAGTGTAGGGTATAGAGTGTAGGGTATAAAGTGTAGAGTGTAGGGTGTAGAGTGTAGAGTGTAGGGTATAGAGTGGAGGGTATAGAGTGTAGGGTATAGAGTGTAGGTATAAAGTGTAGAGTGTAGGGTATAGAGTGTAGAGTATAGAGTGTAGGGTATAGAGTGTAGAGTGTAGGGTATAGAGTGTAGGGTATAGAGTGTAGGGTATAGAGTGTAGGGTATAGAGTGTAGGGTATAAAGTGTAGCGTGTAGGGTATAGAGTGTAGGGTTATAGAGTGTAGGGTATAGAGTGTAGGGTATAGAGTGTAGGGTATAGAGTGTAGAGTGTAGGGTATAGAGTGTAGGGTATAGAGTGTAGGGTATAGAGTGTAGGGTATAGAGTGTAGGGTATAAAGTGTAGAGTGTAGGGTATAGAGTGTAGAGTATAGAGTGTAGGGTATAGAATGTAGAGTGTAGGGTATAGAGTGTAGGGTATAGAGTGTTTGGTGATAGAGTGTAGGGTATAGAGTGTAGAGTGTAGGGTATAGAGTGTAGGGTATACTGTGTAGAGTGTAGGGTATAGAGTGTAAGGTATAGAGTGTATGGTGTAGAGTGTAGGATATAGAGTGTAGGGTTATAGAGTGTAGGGTATAGAGTGTATGGTATAGAGTTTAGGGTATAGAGTGTAGGGTATAGAGTGTAAGCTATAAAGTGTAGGGTGTAGATTGTAGGGTATAGAGTGTAGGGTATAGAGTGTAGGGTATAGAGTGTAGGGTATAGAGTGTAGGGTATAGAGTGTAGAGTGTAGGGTATAGAGTGTAGGGGTATAGAGTGTAGAGTGTAGGGTATAGAGTGTAGTAGGGTTTAGAGAGTAGGGTATAGAGTGTAGAGTGTAGGGTATAGAGTGTAGAGTGTAGGGTATAGAGTGTAGGGTATAGAGTGTAGAGTGTAGGGTATAGAGTGTAGGGTTAGAGAGTTGGGTATAGAGTGTAGAGTGTAGGGTATAGAGTATAGAGTGTAGGGTATAGAGTGTAGGGTATAGAGTGTAGAGTGTAGGGTATAGAGTGGTGGGTATAGAGTGTAGAGTGTAGGGTATAGAGTGTAGGGTATAGAGTGTAGGGTATAGAGTGTATGTAGGGTATAGAGTGTAGGGTATAGAGTGTAGAGTGTAGGGTATAGAGTGTAGGGTATAGAGTGTAGAGTGTAGGGTATAGAGTGTAGGGTATAGAGTGTAGGGTTTAGAGAGTAGGTATAGAGTGTAGAGTGTAGGGTAAGAGTGTAGGGTATAGAGTGTAGGGTATAGAGTGTAGGGTATAGAGTGTAGAGTGTAGGGTATAGAGTGTAGAGTGTAGGGTATAGAGTGTATGGTATAGAGTGTAGGGTATAAAGTGTAGAGTGTAGGGTATAGAGTGTAGGGTATAGAGTGTAGGGTATAGAGTGTAGGGTATAGAGTGTAGGGTAAAGAGTGTAGAGTGTAGGGTACAGAGTGCAGGGTGTAGAGTGTAGGGTATAGAGTGTAGGGTATAAAGTGTAGGGTGTAGGGTATAGAGTGTAGGGTATAGAGTGTAGGTTGTAGAGTGTAGGGTATAGAGTGTATGATATAGGGTGTAGGGTATAAAGTGTAGGGTATAGAGTGTAGGGTATAGAGTGTACGGTATAGAGTGTAGGGTATAGAGTGTAGGGTATAGAGTGTAGGCTATAGAGTGTAGAGTATATAGTGTAGAGTGTAGGGTATAGAGTGTAGGGTATAGAGTGTAGGGTATAGAGTGTGGAGTATAGAGTGTAGGGTATAGAATGTAGAGTGTAGAGTGTAGGGTGTAGAGTGCAAAGTGTAGGGTATAGAGTGTAAGATATAGAGTGTAGTGTATAGAGTGTATGTTATAGAGTGTAGGGTATAGAGTGTAGAGTTTAGGGTATAGAGTGTAGTGTATAGATTGTATGGTATAGAGTGTATGGTATAGAGTGTAGAGTGTAGGGTATAGAGTGTAGGGTATAGAGTGTAGGGTATAGAGTGTAGGGTGTAGAGTGTAGGGTATAGAGTGTAGGGTATAGAGTGTAGGGTATAGAGTGTAGGTTACAGAGTGTAGCGTATAGAGCGTAGGGTGTAGGGTATAGAGTGTAGGGTATAGAGTGTAGGGTATAGAGTGTAGGGTATAGAGTGTAGGGTATAGAGTGTAGGGTATAGAGCTTAGGGTGTAGAGTGTAGGGTATAGAATGTAGAGTTTAGGGTAGAGAGTGTGGGGCATAGAGTGTATGGTATACAGTGTAGAGTGTAGGGTATAGAGTGTATAGTGTAGGGTATAGAGTGTAGGGTATAGAGTGTATGGTATAGAGTGTAGGGTATAAAGTGTAAAGTGTAGGGTATAGAGTGTATGGTATAGAGTGTAGGGTATAAAGTGTAGAGTGTAGGGTATAGAGTGTAGGGTATAGAGTGTAGGCTATAGAGTGTAGAGTTTAGAGTGTAGGGTATAGAATGTAGAGTGTAGGGTGTAGAGTGTAAAGTGTAGGGTATAGAGTGTAGGATATAGAGTGTAGAGTGTAGGGTATAGAGTGTAGGTTTACAGTGTATGGTATAGAGTGTAGGGTATAGAGTGTAGAGTGTAGGGTATAGAGTGTAGGGTACAGAGTGTAGGGTATAGAGTGTGGGGTATAGATTGTAGGGTATAGGGTATAGAGTGTATGGTGTAGAGTGTGAGGTATAGAGTGTAGGGTGTAGGGTGTAGAGTGTGGGGTGTAGAGTGGTGTAGAGTGTAGGATGTAGAGTGTATGGTATAGAGTGTAGGGTATAGAGTATAGCGTGTATGGTATAGAGTGTAGTGTATAGAGTGTAGGGTATAGGATATAGAGTGTAGGGTATAGATTTTAGAGTGTAGGGTATAGAGTGTAAGGTATAGAGTGTAGGGTGTGGAGTGTAGGGTATAGAGTGTAGGGTATAGAGTGTATGGTATAGAGTGTAGGGTATAGAGTGTAGAGTGTAGGGTATAGAGTGTAGGGTATAGAGTGTAGAGTGTAGGGTATAGAGTGTAGGGTATAGAGTGTAGGGTATAGAGTGTAGAGTGTAGGGATTAGAGTGTAGGGATTAGAGTGTAGGGTATAGAGTGTAGAGTGTAGAGTATAGAGTGTAGGGTATAGAGTGTAGGGATTAGAGTGTAGGGATTAGAGTGTAGGGATTAGAGTGTAGGGATTAGAGTGTAGGGTATAGAGTGTAGGGTATAGAGTGTAGGGTATAGAGTGTAGGGTATAGTGTGTATGGTATAGAGTGTAGGGTATAACGTGTAGAGTGTATGGTATAGAGTGTAGGGTATAGAGTGTAAAGTGTAGGGTATAGAGTGTATGGTATAGAGTGTAGGGTGTAGAGTGTATGGTATAGAGTGTAGGGTATAGAGTGCAGAGTGTAGGGTATAGAGTGTAGGGTATAGAGTGTAGGGTATAGAGTGTAGGGTATAGAGTGTAGGGTACAGAGTGTAGAGTGTAGGGTATAGAGTGTAGGGTACAGAGTGCAGTGTGTAGAGTGTAGGGTATAGAGTGTAGAGTGTAGGGTATAGAGTTTAGGGTATAGTGTGTAGGGTATATAGTGTAGAGTGTAGGGTATAGAGTGTAGAGTGTAGGGTATAGAGTGTAGGGTATAGAGTGTAGGGTATAGAGTGTAGGGTATAGAGTGTAGAGTGTAGGGTATAGAGTGTAGGGTGTAGAGTGTAGGGTATAGAGTGTAGGGTATAGAGTATATGGTATAGAGTGTATGGTATAGAGTGTAGGGTATAGAGTGTAGGGTATAGAGTGTAGAGTGTTGGGTATAGAGTGTAGGGTATAGAGTGTAGAGTGTAGGGTATAGAGTGTAGGGTATAGAGTGTAGGGTATAGAGTGTAGGGTATAGAGTGTAGAGTGTAGGGTATAGAGTGTATGGTATAGAGTGTAGGGTATAGAGTGTAGAGTGTAGGGTATAGAGTGTAGAGTGTAGGGTATAGAGTGTAGAGTGTAGGGTATAGAGTGTATGGTATAGAGTTTAGGGTGTAGAGTGTAGGGTATAGAGTGTAGAGTTTAGGGTATAGAATGTGGGGCATAGAGTGTATGGTATACAGTGTAGAGTGTAGAGTGTAGGGTATAGAGTGTAGCGTATAGAGCGTAGGGTGTAGGGTATAGAGTGTAGGGTATAGAGTGTAGAGTGTAGGGTATAGAGTGTAGGGTATAGAGCTTAGGGTGTAGAGTGTAGGGTATACAGTGTAGAGTTTAGGGTATAGAGTGTGGGGCATAGAGTGTATGGTATACAGTGTAGAGTGTAGGGTATAGAGTGTATAGTGTAGGGTATAGAGTGTAGCGTATAGAGCGTAGGGTGTAGGGTATAGAGTGTAGGGTATAGAGTGTAGGGTATAGAGTGTAGGGTATAGAGTGTAGGGTATAGAGCTTAGGGTGTAGAGTGTAGGGTATAGAGTGTAGAGTTTAGGGTATAGAGTGTGGGGCATAGAGTGTATGGTGTACAGTGTAGAGTGTAGGGTATAGAGTGTATAGTGTAGGGTATAGAGTGTAGGGTATAGAGTGTAGGGTATAGAGTGTATGGTATAGAGTGTAGGGTATAAAGTGTAGAGTGTAGGGTATAGAGTGTAGGGTATAGAGTGTATGGTATAGAGTGTAGAGTGTAGGGTATAGAGTGTAGAGTGTAGGGATTAGAGTGTAGGGTATAGAGTGTAGGGTATAGAGTGTAGAGTGTAGGGTATAGAGTGTAGGGTATAGAGTGTAGGGTGTAGGATATAGAGTGTAGGCTATAGAGTGTAGGCTATAGAGTGTAGGCTATAGAGTGTAGAGTATAGAGTGTAGGGTATAGAATGTAGAGTGTAAAGTGTAGGGTATAGAGTGTAGTGTATAGAGTGTATGTTATAGAGTGTAGGGTATAGAGTGTAGAGTGTAAGGTATAGAGTGTAGTGTATAGAGTGTATGTTATAGAGTGTAGGGTGTAGAGTGTAGAGTGTAGGGTATAGAGTGTAGGGTATAGAGTGTAGGGTATAGAGTGTAGGGTATAGAGTGTAGGGTTTACAGTGTATGGTATAGAGTGTAGGGTATAGAGTGTAGATTGTAGGGTATAGAGTGTAGGGTATAGAGTGTGGGGTATAGAGTGTAGGGTATAGATTGTAGGGTATAGGGTATAGAGTGTATGGTGTAGAGTGTAAGGTATAGAGTGTATAGTGTAGGTATAGAGTGTAAGGTATAGAGTGTAGGTTATAGAGTGTAGGTTATAGAGTGTAGAGTGTAGGGTATAGAGTGTATGGTATAGAGTGTAGGGTGTAGAGTGTATGGTATAGAGTGTAGGGTATAGAGTGTAGTGTATAGAGTGTAGTGTATAGAGTGTAGGGTAAAGAGTGTAGGGTATAGAGTGTAGAGTGTAGGGTATAGAGTGTATGCTGTAGAGTGTATGGTGTAGAGTGTATGGTATAGAGTGTAGAGTATAGAGTGTAGAGTGTACGGTATAGAGTGTAGGGTATAGAGTGTAGGGTATAGAGTGTATGTTATAGGGTATAGAGTGTAGAGTGTAGGGTATAGAGTTTAGAGTGTAGGGTATAGAGTGTAGGGTATAGAGTGTAAGGTATAGAGTGTAGGGTGTAGAGTGTAGGGTATAGAGTGTAGGGTATAGAGTGTATGGTATAGAGTGTATGGTATAGAGTGTATGGTATAGATTGTAGGATATAGAGTGTAGAGTGTAGGGTATAGAGCTTAGGGTGTAGAGTGTAGGGTATAGAGTGTAGAGTTTAGGGTATAGAGTGTGGGGCATAGAGTGTATGGTATACAGTGTAGAGTGTAGGGTATAGCGTGTATAGTGTAGGGTATAGAGTGTAGGGTATAGAGTGTAGGGTATAGAGTGTATGGTATAGAGTGTAGGGTATAAAGTGTAGAGGGTAGGGTATAGAGTGTAGGGTATAGAGTGTATGGTATAGAGTGTAGAGTGTAGGGTATAGAGTGTAGGGTATAGAGTGTAGAGTGTAGGGATTAGAGTGTAGGGTATAGAGTGTAGAGTGTAGGGTATAGAGTGTAGGGTATAGAGTGTAGAGTGTAGGGTATAGAATGTAGGGTATAGAGTGTAGGGTGTAGGATATAGAGTGTAGGCTATAGAGTGTAGGCTATAGAGTGTAGGCTATAGAGTGTAGAGTATAGAGTGTAGGGTATAGAGTGTAGGGTATAGAATGTAGAGTGTAAAGTGTAGGGTATAGAGTGTAGTGTATAGAGTGTATGTTATAGAGTGTAGGGTATAGAGTGTAGAGTGTAAGGTATAGAGTGTAGTGTATAGAGTGTATGTTATAGAGTGTATGGTGTAGAGTGTAGGGTATAGAGTGTAGGGTATAGAGTGTAGGGTATACAGTGTATGGTATAGCGTGTAGGGTATAGGGTGTAGAGTGTAGGGTATAGAGTGTAGGGTATAGAGTGTGGGGTATAGAGTGTAGGGTAGAGATTGTAGGGTATAGGGTATAGAGTGTATGGTGTAGAGTGTAAGGTATAGAGTGTATAGTGTAGGGTATAGTGTGTAGGGTATAGAGTGTAGGTTATAGAGTGTAGGGTGTAGAGTGTAGGGTATAGAGTGTATGGTATAGAGTGTAGGGTGTAGAGTGTAGGGTATAGAGTGTAGAGTGTAGGGTATAGAGTTTAGGGTATAGTGTGTAGGGTATATAGTGTAGAGTGTAGGGTATAGAGTGTAGAGTGTAGGGTATAGAGTGTAGGGTATAGAGTGTAGGGTATAGAGTGTAGGGTATAGAGTGTAGAGTGTAGGGTATAGAGTGTAGGGTGTAGAGTGTAGGGTATAGAGTGTAGGGTATGGAGTATATGGTATAGAGTGTATGGTATAGAGTGTAGGGTATAGAGTGTAGGGTATAGAGTGTAGAGTGTTGGGTATAGAGTGTAGGGTATAGAGTGTAGAGTGTAGGGTATAGAGTGTAGGGTATAGAGTGTAGGGTATAGAGTGTAGGGTATAGAGTGTAGAGTGTAGGGTATAGAGTGTATGGTATAGAGTGTTGGGTATAGAGTGTAGAGTGTAGGGTATAGAGTGTAGAGTGTAGGGTATAGAGTGTAGAGTGTAGGGTATAGAGTGTATGGTATAGAGTTTAGGGTGTAGAGTGTAGGGTATAGAGTGTAGAGTTTAGGGTATAGAGTGTGGGGCATAGAGTGTATGGTATACAGTGTAGAGTGTAGAGTGTAGGGTATAGAGTGTAGCGTATAGAGCGTAGGGTGTAGGGTATAGAGTGTAGGGTATAGAGTGTAGGGTATAGAGTGTAGGGTATAGAGCTTAGGGTGTAGAGTGTAGGGTATACAGTGTAGAGTTTAGGGTATAGAGTGTGGGGCATAGAGTGTATGGTATACAGTGTAGAGTGTAGGGTATAGAGTGTATAGTGTAGGGTATAGAGTGTAGCGTATAGAGCGTAGGGTGTAGGGTATAGAGTGTAGGGTATAGAGTGTAGGGTATAGAGTGTAGGGTATAGAGCTTAGGGTGTAGAGTGTAGGGTATAGAGTGTAGAGTTTAGGGTATAGAGTGTGGGGCATAGAGTGTATGGTGTACAGTGTAGAGTGTAGGGTATAGAGTGTATAGTGTAGGGTATAGAGTGTAGGGTATAGAGTGTAGGGTATAGAGTGTATGGTATAGAGTGTAGGGTATAAAGTGTAGAGTGTAGGGTATAGAGTGTAGGGTATAGAGTGTATGGTATAGAGTGTAGAGTGTAGGGTATAGAGTGTAGGGTATAGAGTGTAGAGTATAGGGATTAGAGTGTAGGGTATAGATTGTAGGGTATAGAGTGTATGTTATAGGGTATAGAGTGTAGAGTGTAGGGTATAGAGTTTAGAGTGTAGGGTATAGAGTGTAGGGTATAGAGTGTAAGGTATAGAGTGTAGGGTGTAGAGTGTAGGGTATAGAGTGTAGGGTATAGAGTGTATGGTATAGAGTGTATGGTATAGAGTGTATGGTATAGATTGTAGGGTATAGAGTGTAGAGTGTAGGGTATAGAGCTTAGGGTGTAGAGTGTAGGGTATAGAGTGTAGAGTTTAGGGTATAGAGTGTGGGGCATAGAGTGTATGGTATACAGTGTAGAGTGTAGGGTATAGAGTGTATAGTGTAGGGTATAGAGTGTAGGGTATAGAGTGTAGGGTATAGAGTGTATGGTATAGAGTGTAGGGTATAAAGTGTAGAGGGTAGGGTATAGAGTGTAGGGTATAGAGTGTATGGTATAGAGTGTAGAGTGTAGGGTATAGAGTGTAGGGTATAGAGTGTAGAGTGTAGGGATTAGAGTGTAGGGTATAGAGTGTAGAGTGTAGGGTATAGAGTGTAGGGTATAGAGTGTAGGGTGTAGGATATAGAGTGTAGGCTATAGAGTGTAGGCTATAGAGTGTAGGCTATAGAGTGTAGAGTATAGAGTGTAGGGTATAGAGTGTAGGGTATAGAATGTAGAGTGTAAAGTGTAGGGTATAGAGTGTAGTGTATAGAGTGTATGTTATAGAGTGTAGGGTATAGAGTGTAGAGTGTAAGGTATAGAGTGTAGTGTATAGAGTGTATGTTATAGAGTGTATGGTGTAGAGTGTAGAGTGTAGGGTATAGAGTGTAGGGTATAGAGTGTAGGGTATACAGTGTATGGTATAGCGTGTAGGGTATAGAGTGTAGAGTGTAGGGTATAGAGTGTAGGGTATAGAGTGTGGGGTATAGAGTGTAGGGTAGAGATTGTAGGGTATAGGGTATAGAGTGTATGGTGTAGAGTGTAAGGTATAGAGTGTATAGTGTAGGGTATAGTGTGTAGGGTATAGAGTGTAGGTTATAGAGTGTAGGGTGTAGAGTGTAGGGTATAAAGTGTATGGTATAGAGTGTAGGGTGTAGAGTGTATGGTATAGAGTGTAGGGTATAGAGTGTAGTGTATAGAGTGTAGTGTATAGAGTGTAGGGTATAGAGTGTAGGGTATAGAGTGTAGAGTGTAGGGTATAGAGTGTATGCTGTAGAGTGTATGGTGTAGAGTGTATGGTATAGAGTGTAGGGTATAGAGTGTAGAGTGTACGGTATAGAGTGTAGGGTATAGAGTGTAGGGTATAGAGTGTATGTTATAGGGTATAGAGTGTAAAGTGTAGGGTATAGAGTTTAGAGTGTAGGGTATAGAGTGTAGGGTATAGAGTGTAAGGTATAGAGTGTAGGGTGTAGAGTGTAGGGTATAGAGTGTAGGGTATAGAGTGTATGGTATAGAGTGTAGGGTATAGAGTGTATGGTATAGAGTGTAGGGTATAGAGTGTAGATTGTAGGGATTAGAGTGTAGGGTATAGAGTGTAGAGTGTAGGGTATAGAGTGTAGGGTATAGAGTGTAGAGTGTAGGGATTAGATTGTAGGGTATAGAGTGTAGGGTATAGAGTGTATGGTATAGAGTGTAGGGTATACAGTGTAGAGTGTATGGTATAGAGTGTAGGGTATAAAGTGTAGAGTGTAGGGTATAGAGTGTATGGTATAGAGTGTAGGGTGTAGAGTGTATGGTATAGAGTGTAGAGTGTAGGGTATAGAGTGTAGGGTATAGAGTGTAGGGTATAGAGTGTAGAGTGTAGGGTATAGAGTGTAGGGTACAGAGTGCAGAGTGTAGGGTATAGAGTGTAGGGTATATAGTGTAGAGTGTAGGGTATAGAGTGTAAAGTGTAGGGTATAGAGTGTAGGGTATAGAGTGTAGGGTATAGAGTGTAGAGTGTAGGGTATAGAGTGTAGGGCATAGAGTGTAGGGTATAGAGTGTAGGGTATAGAGTGTAGAGTGTAGGGTATAGAGTGTAGGGTGTAGGGTATAGAGTGTGGCGTATAGAGTATAGGGTGTAGAGTGTAGGGTGTAGAGTGTAGGGTATATAGTGTAGAGTGTAGGGTATAGAGTGTAGGGTATAGAGTAGAGTGTAGAGTGTAGGGTATAGAGTGTAGAGTGTAGGGGATAGAATGTAGGGTATAGAGTGTAAGGTGTAGAGTGTAGGGTATAGAGTGTATGGTATAGAGTGTGGGGTATAAAGCGTAGAGTGTAGGGTATGGAGTGTAGGGTATAGAGTGTATGGTAAAGAGTGTAGGGTATAAAGTGTAGAGTGTAGGGTATAGAGTGTAGGGTATAGAGTGTAGAGTGTAGGGTAAAGAGTGTAGGGCATAGAGTGTAGGGTATAGAGTGTAGAGTGTAGGGTATAGAGTGTAGGGTATAGAGTGCAGGTTGTAGAGTGTAGGGTATAGAGTGTATGGTATAGAGTGTAGGGTATAAAGTGTAGAGTGTAGTGTATAGAGTGTAGGGTATAGAGTGTAGGGTATAGAGTGTAGGGTATAGAGTGTAGGCTATAGAGTGTAGAGTGTAGGGTGTAGAGTGTAGGGTATAGAGTGTAGGGTATAGAGTGTAGGGTATAGAGTGTGGAGTAGAGAGTGTAGGGTATAGAGTGTAGGGTATAGAATGTAGAGTGTAGAGTGTAGGGTGTAGAGTGCAAAGTGTAGGGTATAGAGTGTAAGGTATAGAGTGTAGGGTATAGAGTGTAGAGTGTAGGGATTAGAGTGTAGGGTATAGAGTGTAGGGTATAGAGTGTAGAGTGTAGGGTATAGAGTGTAGGGTATAGAGTGTAGAGTGTAGGGTATAGAGTGTAGGGTATAGAGTGTAGGGTGTAGGATATAGAGTGTAGGCTATAGAGTGTAGGCTATAGAGTGTAGGCTATAGAGTGTAGAGTATAGAATGTAGGGTATAGAGTGTAGGGTATAGAATGTAACATAGTAACATAGTAACATAGTTAGTAAGGCCGAAAAAAGACATTTGTCCATCCAGTTCAGCCTATATTCCATCATAATAAATCCCCAGATCTACGTCCTTCTACAGAACCTAATAATTGTATGATACAATATTGTTCTGCTCCAGGAAGACATCCAGGCCTCTCTTGAACCCCTCGACTGAGTTCGCCATCACCACCTCCTCAGACAAGCAATTCCAGATTCTCACTGCCCTAACAGTAAAGAATCCTCTTCTAAGTTGGTGGAAAGACCTTCTCTCCTCCAGACGCAAAGAATGCCCCCTTGTGCCCGTCACCTTCCTTGGTATAAACAGATCCTCAGCAAGATATTTGTATTGTCCCCTTATATACTTATACATGGTTATTAGATCGCCCCTCAGTCGTCTTTTTTCTAGACTAAATAATCCTAATTTCGCTAATCTATCTGGGTATTGTAGTTCTCCCATCCCCTTTATTAATTTTGTTGCCCTCTTTTGTACTCTCTCTAGTTCCATTATATCCTTCCTGAGCACCGGTGCCCAAAACTGGACACAGTACTCCATGTGCGGTCTAACTAGGGATTTGTACAGAGGCAGTATAATGCTCTCATCATGTGTATCCAGACCTCTTTTAATGCACCCCATGATCCTGTTTGCCTTGGCAGCTGCTGCCTGGCACTGGCTGCTCCAGGTAAGTTTATCATTAACTAGGATCCCCAAGTCCTTCTCCCTGTCAGATTTACCCAGTGGTTTCCCGTTCAGTGTGTAATGGTGATATTGATTCCCTCTTCCCATGTGTATAACCTTACATTTATCATTGTTAAACCTCATCTGCCACCTTTCAGCCCAAGTTTCCAACTTATCCAGATCCATCTGTAGCAGAATACTATCTTCTCTTGTATTAACTGCTTTACATAGTTTTGTATCATCTGCAAATATCGATATTTTACTGTGTAAACCTTCTACCAGATCATTAATGAATATGTTGAAGAGAACAGGTCCCAATACTGACCCCTGCGGTACCCCACTGGTCACAGCGACCCAGTTAGAGACTATACCATTTATAACCACCCTCGGCTTTCTATCACTAAGCCAGTTACTAACCCATTTACACACATTTTCCCCCAGACCAAGCATTCTCATTTTGTGTACCAACCTCTTGTGCGGCACGGTATCAAACGCTTTGGAAAAATCGAGATATACCACGTCCAATGACTCACCGTGGTCCAGCCTATAGCTTACCTCTTCATAAAAACTGATTAGATTGGTTTGACAGGAGCGATTTCTCATAAATCGCTCCTGTAAAAATGTAGAGTGTAAAGTGTAGGGTATAGAGTGTAGTGTATAGAGTGTATGTTATAGAGTGTAGGGTATAGAGTGTAGAGTGTAAGGTATAGAGTGTAGTGTATAGAGTGTATGTTATAGAGTGTAGGGTGTAGAGTGTAGAGTGTAGGGTATAGAGTGTAGGGTATAGAGTGTAGGGTATAGAGTGTAGGGTATACAGTGTATGGTATAGAGTGTAGGGTATAGAGTGTAGAGTGTAGGGTATAGAGTGTAGGGTATAGAGTGTGGGGAATAGAGTGTAGGGTATAGATTGTAGGGTATAGGGTATAGAGTGTATGGTGTAGAGTGTAAGGTATAGAGTGTATAGTGTAGGGTATAGAGTGTAGGGTATAGAGTGTAGGTTATAGAGTGTAGGGTATAGAGTGTAGAGTGTAGGGTATAGAGTGTATGGTATAGAGTGTAGGGTGTAGAGTGTATGGTATAGAGTGTAGGGTATAGAGTGTAGTGTATAGAGTGTAGTGTATAGAGTGTAGGGTATAGAGTGTAGGGTATAGAGTGTAGAGTGTAGGGTATAGAGTGTATGCTGTAGAGTGTATGGTGTAGAGTGTATGGTATAGAGTGTAGGGTATAGAGTGTAGAGTGTACGGTATAGAGTGTAGGGTATAGAGTGTAGGGTATAGAGTGTATGTTATAGGGTATAGAGTGTAGAGTGTAGGGTATAGAGTTTAGAGTGTAGGGTATAGAGTGTAGGGTATAGAGTGTAAGGTATAGAGTGTAGGGTGTAGAGTGTAGGGTATAGAGTGTAGGGTATAGAGTGTATGGTATAGAGTGTAGGGTATAGAGTGTATGGTATAGAGTGTAGGGTATAGAGTGTAGAGTGTAGGGTATAGAGTGTAGGGTATAGAGTGTAGAGTGTAGGGTATAGAGTGTAGGGTATAGAGTGTAGGGTGTAGAGTGTAGGGTGTAGAGTGTAGGGATTAGAGTGTAGGGTATAGAGTGTAGAGTGTAGGGTATAGAGTGTAGGGTATAGAGTGTAGAGTGTAGGGATTCGATTGTAGGGTATAGAGTGTAGGGTATAGAGTGTATGGTATAGAGTGTAGGGTATACAGTGTAGAGTGTATGGTATAGAGTGTAGGGTATAAAGTGTAGAGTGTAGGGTATAGAGTGTATGGTATAGAGTGTAGGGTGTAGAGTGTATGGTATAGAGTGTAGAGTGTAGGGTATAGAGTGTAGGGTATAGAGTGTAGGGTATAGAGTGTAGAGTGTAGGGTATAGAGTGTAGGGTACAGAGTGCAGAGTGTAGGGTATAGAGTGTAGGGTATATAGTGTAGGGTATAGAGTGTAGGGTAAAGAGTGTAGAGTGTAGGGTACAGAGTGCAGGGTGTAGAGTGTAGGGTATAGAGTGTAGAGTGTAGGGTGTAGAGTGTAGGGTATAGAGTGTAGAGTGTAGGGTGTAGAGTGTAGGGTGTAGGGTATAGAGTGTAGGGTATAGAGTGTAGGGTATAGAGTGTAGGGTATAGGGTGTAGGGATTAGAGTGTAGGGATTAGAGTGTAGGGATTAGAGTGTAGGGTGTAGAGTGTAGGGTATAGAGTGTAGGGTATAGAGTGTAGGGTATAGAGTGTAGGGTATAGAGTGCAGGTTGTAGAGTGTAGGGTATAGAGTGTAAGGTAAAGAGTGTAGAGTGTAGGGTACAGAGTGCAGGGTGTAGAGTGTAGGGTATAGAGTGTAGGGTGTAGGGTGTAGAGTGTAGGGTATAGAGTGTAGAGTGTAGGGTGTAGGGTGTAGGGTATAGAGTGTAGGGTATAGAGTGTAGGGTATAGAGTGTAGGGTATAGAGTGTAGAGTGTAGGGATTAGAGTGTAGGGTATAGAGTGTAGGCTATAGAGTGTAGGGTGTAGAGTGTAGGGTATAGAGTGTATGGTATAGAGTGTAGGGTATAGAGTGTAGGGTATAGAGTGTATGTTATAGAGTGTAGGGTATAGAGTGTAGAGTGTAGGGTATAGAGTTTAGAGTGTAGGGTATAGAGTGTGGGGTATAGAGTGTAAGGTATAGAGTGTAGAGTGTAGGGTATAGAGTGTAGGCTATAGAGTGTAGGGTATAGAGTGTAGGGTATAGAGTGTAGGGTAAAGAGTGTAGAGTGTAGGGTACAGAGTGCAGGGTGTAGAGTGTAGGGTATAGAGTGTAGGGTGTAGAGTGTAGGTTATAGAGTGTAGGGTGTAGAGTGTAGGGTGTAGGGTATAGAGTGTAGGGTATAGAGTGTAGGGTATAGAGTGTAGAGTATAGAGTGTAGGGTGTAGAGTGTAGGGTATAGAGTGTAGGGTGTAGAGTGTAGAGTGTAGGGTATAGAGTGTAGAGTGTAGGATATAGAGTGTAGGGTATAGAGTGTAGGGTATAAAGCGTAGAGTGTAGGGTATAGAGTGTATAGTGTAGGGTATAGAGTGTAGGGTATAGAGTGTAGGGTATAGAGTGTAGGGTATAGGGTATAGAGTGTAGGGTGTAGAGTGTAGAGTGTAGGGTGTAGAGTGTAGGGTATAGAGTGTAGGGTATAGAGTGTAGGGATTAGAGTGTAGGGTATAGAGTGTAGGGTATAGAGTGTAGAGTATAGAGTGTAGGGTGTAGAGTGTAGAGTGTAGGGTACAGAGTGTAGAGTGTAGGGTATAGAGTGTAGGGTATAGAGTAGAGTGTAGAGTGTAGGGTATAGAGTGTAGAGTGTAGCGGATAGAATGTAGGGTATAGAGTGTAAGGTGTAAAGTGTAGGGTATAGAGTGTATGGTATAGAGTGTGGGGTATAAAGTGTAGAGTTTAGGGTATGGAGTGTAGGGTATAGAGTGTATGGTATAGAGTGTAGGGTATAAAGTGTAGAGTGTAGGGTATAGAGTGTAGGGTATAGAGTGTAGAGTGTAGGGTAAAGAGTGTAGGGTATAGAGTGTAGGGTATAGAGTGTAGAGTGTAGGGTATAGAGTGTAGAGTATAGAGTGCAGGTTGTAGAGTGTAGGGTATAGAGTGTATGGTATAGAGTGTAGGGTATAAAGTGTAGAGTGTAGTGTATAGAGTGTAGGGTATAGAGTGTAGGGTATAGAGTGTAGGGTAAAGAGTGTAGAGTGTAGGGTACAGAGTGCAGGGTGTAGAGTGTAGGGTATAGAGTGTAGGGTGTAGATTGTAGGGTATAGAGTGTAGGGTGTAGAGTGTAGGGTGTGAGGTATAGAGTGTAGGGTATAGAGTGTAGGGTATAGAGTGTAGAGTGTAGAGTGTAGGGTGTAGAGTGTAGGGTATAGAGTGTAGGGTATAGAGTGTAGGGTATAGAGTGTAGGGTGTAGGGATAAGAGTGTAGGGATTAGAGTGTAGGGTGTAGAGTGTAGGGTGTAGAGTGTAGGGTATAGAGTGTAGGGTATAGAGTGTAGGGTATAAAGCGTAGAGTGTAGGGTATAGAGTGTATAGTGTAGGGTATAGAGTGTAGGGTATAGAGTGTAGGGTATAGAATGTAGGGTATAGGGTATAGAGTGTAGGGTGTAGAGTGTAGGGTGTAGGGTGTAGAGTGTATGGTATAGAGTGTAGGGTATAGAGTGTAGGGATTAGAGTGTAGGGTATAGAGTGTAGGGTATAGAGTGTAGGGTGTAGAGTGTAGGGTATATAGTGTAGAGTGTAGGGTATAGAGTGTAGGGTATAGAGTAGAGTGTAGAGTGTAGGGTATAGAGTGTAGAGTGTAGGGGATAGAATGTAGGGTATAGAGTGTAAGGTGTAGAGTGTAGGGTATAGAGTGTATGGTATAGAGTGTGGGGTATAAAGCGTAGAGTGTAGGGTATGGAGTGTAGGGTATAGAGTGTATGGTAAAGAGTGTAGGGTATAAAGTGTAGAGTGTAGGGTATAGAGTGTAGGGTATAGAGTGTAGAGTGTAGGGTAAAGAGTGTAGGGCATAGAGTGTAGGGTATAGAGTGTAGAGTGTAGGGTATAGAGTGTAGGGTATAGAGTGCAGGTTGTAGAGTGTAGGGTATAGAGTGTATGGTATAGAGTGTAGGGTATAAAGTGTAGAGTGTAGTGTATAGAGTGTAGGGTATAGAGTGTAGGGTATAGAGTGTAGGGTATAGAGTGTAGGCTATAGAGTGTAGAGTGTAGGGTATAGAGTGTAGAGTATAGAGTGCAGGTTGTAGAGTGTAGGGTATAGAGTGTATGGTATAGAGTGTAGGGTATAAAGTGTAGAGTGTAGTGTATAGAGTGTAGGGTATAGAGTGTAGGGTATAGAGTGTAGGGTAAAGAGTGTAGAGTGTAGGGTACAGAGTGCAGGGTGTAGAGTGTATGGTATAGAGTGTAGGGTGTAGATTGTAGGGTATAGAGTGTAGGGTGTAGAGTGTAGGGTGTGAGGTATAGAGTGTAGGGTATAGAGTGTAGGGTATAGAGTGTAGAGTGTAGAGTGTAGGGTGTAGAGTGTAGGGTATAGAGTGTAGGGTATAGAGTGTAGGGTATAGAGTGTAGGGTGTAGGGATAAGAGTGTAGGGATTAGAGTGTAGGGTGTAGAGTGTAGGGTGTAGAGTGTAGGGTATAGAGTGTAGGGTATAGAGTGTAGGGTATAAAGCGTAGAGTGTAGGGTATAGAGTGTATAGTGTAGGGTATAGAGTGTAGGGTATAGAGTGTAGGGTATAGAATGTAGGGTATAGGGTATAGAGTGTAGGGTGTAGAGTGTAGGGTGTAGGGTGTAGAGTGTATGGTATAGAGTGTAGGGTATAGAGTGTAGGGATTAGAGTGTAGGGTATAGAGTGTATGGTATAGAGTGTAGGGTGTAGAGTGTAGGGTATATAGTGTAGAGTGTAGGGTATAGAGTGTAGGGTATAGAGTAGAGTGTAGAGTGTAGGGTATAGAGTGTAGAGTGTAGGGGATAGAATGTAGGGTATAGAGTGTAAGGTGTAGAGTGTAGGGTATAGAGTGTATGGTATAGAGTGTGGGGTATAAAGCGTAGAGTGTAGGGTATGGAGTGTAGGGTATAGAGTGTATGGTAAAGAGTGTAGGGTATAAAGTGTAGAGTGTAGGGTATAGAGTGTAGGGTATAGAGTGTAGAGTGTAGGGTAAAGAGTGTAGGGCATAGAGTGTAGGGTATAGAGTGTAGAGTGTAGGGTATAGAGTGTAGGGTATAGAGTGCAGGTTGTAGAGTGTAGGGTATAGAGTGTATGGTATAGAGTGTAGGGTATAAAGTGTAGAGTGTAGTGTATAGAGTGTAGGGTATAGAGTGTAGGGTATAGAGTGTAGGGTATAGAGTGTAGGCTATAGAGTGTAGAGTGTAGGGTGTAGAGTGTAGGGTATAGAGTGTAGGGTATAGAGTGTAGGGTATAGAGTGTGGAGTAGAGAGTGTAGGGTATAGAGTGTAGGGTATAGAATGTAGAGTGTAGAGTGTAGGGTGTAGAGTGCAAAGTGTAGGGTATAGAGTGTAAGGTATAGAGTGTAGGGTATAGAGTGTAGAGTGTAGGGATTAGAGTGTAGGGTATAGAGTGTAGGGTATAGAGTGTAGAGTGTAGGGTATAGAGTGTAGGGTATAGAGTGTAGAGTGTAGGGTATAGAGTGTAGGGTATAGAGTGTAGGGTGTAGGATATAGAGTGTAGGCTATAGAGTGTAGGCTATAGAGTGTAGGCTATAGAGTGTAGAGTATAGAATGTAGGGTATAGAGTGTAGGGTATAGAATGTAACATAGTAACATAGTAACATAGTTAGTAAGGCCGAAAAAAGACATTTGTCCATCCAGTTCAGCCTATATTCCATCATAATAAATCCCCAGATCTACGTCCTTCTACAGAACCTAATAATTGTATGATACAATATTGTTCTGCTCCAGGAAGACATCCAGGCCTCTCTTGAACCCCTCGACTGAGTTCGCCATCACCACCTCCTCAGACAAGCAATTCCAGATTCTCACTGCCCTAACAGTAAAGAATCCTCTTCTAAGTTGGTGGAAAAACCTTCTCTCCTCCAGACGCAAAGAATGCCCCCTTGTGCCCGTCACCTTCCTTGGTATAAACAGATCCTCAGCAAGATATTTGTATTGTCCCCTTATATACTTATACATGGTTATTAGATCGCCCCTCAGTCGTCTTTTTTCTAGACTAAATAATCCTAATTTCGCTAATCTATCTGGGTATTGTAGTTCTCCCATCCCCTTTATTAATTTTGTTGCCCTCTTTTGTACTCTCTCTAGTTCCATTATATCCTTCCTGAGCACCGGTGCCCAAAACTGGACACAGTACTCCATGTGCGGTCTAACTAGGGATTTGTACAGAGGCAGTATAATGCTCTCATCATGTGTATCCAGACCTCTTTTAATGCACCCCATGATCCTGTTTGCCTTGGCAGCTGCTGCCTGGCACTGGCTGCTCCAGGTAAGTTTATCATTAACTAGGATCCCCAAGTCCTTCTCCCTGTCAGATTTACCCAGTGGTTTCCCGTTCAGTGTGTAATGGTGATATTGATTCCCTCTTCCCATGTGTATAACCTTACATTTATCATTGTTAAACCTCATCTGCCACCTTTCAGCCCAAGTTTCCAACTTATCCAGATCCATCTGTAGCAGAATACTATCTTCTCTTGTATTAACTGCTTTACATAGTTTTGTATCATCTGCAAATATCGATATTTTACTGTGTAAACCTTCTACCAGATCATTAATGAATATGTTGAAGAGAACAGGTCCCAATACTGACCCCTGTGGTACCCCACTGGTCACAGCGACCCAGTTAGAGACTATACCATTTATAACCACCCTCGGCTTTCTATCACTAAGCCAGTTACTAACCCATTTACACACATTTTCCCCCAGACCAAGCATTCTCATTTTGTGTACCAACCTCTTGTGCGGCACGGTATCAAACGCTTTGGAAAAATCGAGATATACCACGTCCAATGACTCACCGTGGTCCAGCCTATAGCTTACCTCTTCATAAAAACTGATTAGATTGGTTTGACAGGAGCGATTTCTCATAAATCGCTCCTGTAAAAATGTAGAGTGTAAAGTGTAGGGTATAGAGTGTAGTGTATAGAGTGTATGTTATAGAGTGTAGGGTATAGAGTGTAGAGTGTAAGGTATAGAGTGTAGTGTATAGAGTGTATGTTATAGAGTGTAGGGTGTAGAGTGTAGAGTGTAGGGTATAGAGTGTAGGGTATAGAGTGTAGGGTATAGAGTGTAGGGTATACAGTGTATGGTATAGAGTGTAGGGTATAGAGTGTAGAGTGTAGGGTATAGAGTGTAGGGTATAGAGTGTGGGGAATAGAGTGTAGGGTATAGATTGTAGGGTATAGGGTATAGAGTGTATGGTGTAGAGTGTAAGGTATAGAGTGTATAGTGTAGGGTATAGAGTGTAGGGTATAGAGTGTAGGTTATAGAGTGTAGGGTATATAGTGTAGAGTGTAGGGTATAGAGTGTAGGGTATAGAGTAGAGTGTAGAGTGTAGGGTATAGAGTGTAGAGTGTAGGGGATAGAATGTAGGGTATAGAGTGTAAGGTGTAGAGTGTAGGGTATAGAGTGTATGGTATAGAGTGTGGGGTATAAAGCGTAGAGTGTAGGGTATGGAGTGTAGGGTATAGAGTGTATGGTAAAGAGTGTAGGGTATAAAGTGTAGAGTGTAGGGTATAGAGTGTAGGGTATAGAGTGTAGAGTGTAGGGTAAAGAGTGTAGGGCATAGAGTGTAGGGTATAGAGTGTAGAGTGTAGGGTATAGAGTGTAGGGTATAGAGTGCAGGTTGTAGAGTGTAGGGTATAGAGTGTATGGTATAGAGTGTAGGGTATAAAGTGTAGAGTGTAGTGTATAGAGTGTAGGGTATAGAGTGTAGGGTATAGAGTGTAGGGTATAGAGTGTAGGCTATAGAGTGTAGAGTGTAGGGTGTAGAGTGTAGGGTATAGAGTGTAGGGTATAGAGTGTAGGGTATAGAGTGTGGAGTAGAGAGTGTAGGGTATAGAGTGTAGGGTATAGAATGTAGAGTGTAGAGTGTAGGGTGTAGAGTGCAAAGTGTAGGGTATAGAGTGTAAGGTATAGAGTGTAGGGTATAGAGTGTAGAGTGTAGGGATTAGAGTGTAGGGTATAGAGTGTAGGGTATAGAGTGTAGAGTGTAGGGTATAGAGTGTAGGGTATAGAGTGTAGAGTGTAGGGTATAGAGTGTAGGGTATAGAGTGTAGGGTGTAGGATATAGAGTGTAGGCTATAGAGTGTAGGCTATAGAGTGTAGGCTATAGAGTGTAGAGTATAGAATGTAGGGTATAGAGTGTAGGGTATAGAATGTAACATAGTAACATAGTAACATAGTTAGTAAGGCCGAAAAAAGACATTTGTCCATCCAGTTCAGCCTATATTCCATCATAATAAATCCCCAGATCTACGTCCTTCTACAGAACCTAATAATTGTATGATACAATATTGTTCTGCTCCAGGAAGACATCCAGGCCTCTCTTGAACCCCTCGACTGAGTTCGCCATCACCACCTCCTCAGACAAGCAATTCCAGATTCTCACTGCCCTAACAGTAAAGAATCCTCTTCTAAGTTGGTGGAAAAACCTTCTCTCCTCCAGACGCAAAGAATGCCCCCTTGTGCCCGTCACCTTCCTTGGTATAAACAGATCCTCAGCAAGATATTTGTATTGTCCCCTTATATACTTATACATGGTTATTAGATCGCCCCTCAGTCGTCTTTTTTCTAGACTAAATAATCCTAATTTCGCTAATCTATCTGGGTATTGTAGTTCTCCCATCCCCTTTATTAATTTTGTTGCCCTCTTTTGTACTCTCTCTAGTTCCATTATATCCTTCCTGAGCACCGGTGCCCAAAACTGGACACAGTACTCCATGTGCGGTCTAACTAGGGATTTGTACAGAGGCAGTATAATGCTCTCATCATGTGTATCCAGACCTCTTTTAATGCACCCCATGATCCTGTTTGCCTTGGCAGCTGCTGCCTGGCACTGGCTGCTCCAGGTAAGTTTATCATTAACTAGGATCCCCAAGTCCTTCTCCCTGTCAGATTTACCCAGTGGTTTCCCGTTCAGTGTGTAATGGTGATATTGATTCCCTCTTCCCATGTGTATAACCTTACATTTATCATTGTTAAACCTCATCTGCCACCTTTCAGCCCAAGTTTCCAACTTATCCAGATCCATCTGTAGCAGAATACTATCTTCTCTTGTATTAACTGCTTTACATAGTTTTGTATCATCTGCAAATATCGATATTTTACTGTGTAAACCTTCTACCAGATCATTAATGAATATGTTGAAGAGAACAGGTCCCAATACTGACCCCTGTGGTACCCCACTGGTCACAGCGACCCAGTTAGAGACTATACCATTTATAACCACCCTCGGCTTTCTATCACTAAGCCAGTTACTAACCCATTTACACACATTTTCCCCCAGACCAAGCATTCTCATTTTGTGTACCAACCTCTTGTGCGGCACGGTATCAAACGCTTTGGAAAAATCGAGATATACCACGTCCAATGACTCACCGTGGTCCAGCCTATAGCTTACCTCTTCATAAAAACTGATTAGATTGGTTTGACAGGAGCGATTTCTCATAAATCGCTCCTGTAAAAATGTAGAGTGTAAAGTGTAGGGTATAGAGTGTAGTGTATAGAGTGTATGTTATAGAGTGTAGGGTATAGAGTGTAGAGTGTAAGGTATAGAGTGTAGTGTATAGAGTGTATGTTATAGAGTGTAGGGTGTAGAGTGTAGAGTGTAGGGTATAGAGTGTAGGGTATAGAGTGTAGGGTATAGAGTGTAGGGTATACAGTGTATGGTATAGAGTGTAGGGTATAGAGTGTAGAGTGTAGGGTATAGAGTGTAGGGTATAGAGTGTGGGGAATAGAGTGTAGGGTATAGATTGTAGGGTATAGGGTATAGAGTGTATGGTGTAGAGTGTAAGGTATAGAGTGTATAGTGTAGGGTATAGAGTGTAGGGTATAGAGTGTAGGTTATAGAGTGTAGGGTATAGAGTGTAGAGTGTAGGGTATAGAGTGTATGGTATAGAGTGTAGGGTGTAGAGTGTATGGTATAGAGTGTAGGGTATAGAGTGTAGTGTATAGAGTGTAGTGTATAGAGTGTAGGGTATAGAGTGTAGGGTATAGAGTGTAGAGTGTAGGGTATAGAGTGTATGCTGTAGAGTGTATGGTGTAGAGTGTATGGTATAGAGTGTAGGGTATAGAGTGTAGAGTGTACGGTATAGAGTGTAGGGTATAGAGTGTAGGGTATAGAGTGTATGTTATAGGGTATAGAGTGTAGAGTGTAGGGTATAGAGTTTAGAGTGTAGGGTATAGAGTGTAGGGTATAGAGTGTAAGGTATAGAGTGTAGGGTGTAGAGTGTAGGGTATAGAGTGTAGGGTATAGAGTGTATGGTATAGAGTGTAGGGTATAGAGTGTATGGTATAGAGTGTAGGGTATAGAGTGTAGAGTGTAGGGTATAGAGTGTAGGGTATAGAGTGTAGAGTGTAGGGTATAGAGTGTAGGGTATAGAGTGTAGGGTGTAGAGTGTAGGGTGTAGAGTGTAGGGATTAGAGTGTAGGGTATAGAGTGTAGAGTGTAGGGTATAGAGTGTAGGGTATAGAGTGTAGAGTGTAGGGATTCGATTGTAGGGTATAGAGTGTAGGGTATAGAGTGTATGGTATAGAGTGTAGGGTATACAGTGTAGAGTGTATGGTATAGAGTGTAGGGTATAAAGTGTAGAGTGTAGGGTATAGAGTGTATGGTATAGAGTGTAGGGTGTAGAGTGTATGGTATAGAGTGTAGAGTGTAGGGTATAGAGTGTAGGGTATAGAGTGTAGGGTATAGAGTGTAGAGTGTAGGGTATAGAGTGTAGGGTACAGAGTGCAGAGTGTAGGGTATAGAGTGTAGGGTATATAGTGTAGGGTATAGAGTGTAGGGTAAAGAGTGTAGAGTGTAGGGTACAGAGTGCAGGGTGTAGAGTGTAGGGTATAGAGTGTAGAGTGTAGGGTGTAGAGTGTAGGGTATAGAGTGTAGAGTGTAGGGTGTAGAGTGTAGGGTGTAGGGTATAGAGTGTAGGGTATAGAGTGTAGGGTATAGAGTGTAGGGTATAGGGTGTAGGGATTAGAGTGTAGGGATTAGAGTGTAGGGATTAGAGTGTAGGGTGTAGAGTGTAGGGTATAGAGTGTAGGGTATAGAGTGTAGGGTATAGAGTGTAGGGTATAGAGTGCAGGTTGTAGAGTGTAGGGTATAGAGTGTAAGGTAAAGAGTGTAGAGTGTAGGGTACAGAGTGCAGGGTGTAGAGTGTAGGGTATAGAGTGTAGGGTGTAGGGTGTAGAGTGTAGGGTATAGAGTGTAGAGTGTAGGGTGTAGGGTGTAGGGTATAGAGTGTAGGGTATAGAGTGTAGGGTATAGAGTGTAGGGTATAGAGTGTAGAGTGTAGGGATTAGAGTGTAGGGTATAGAGTGTAGGCTATAGAGTGTAGGGTGTAGAGTGTAGGGTATAGAGTGTATGGTATAGAGTGTAGGGTATAGAGTGTAGGGTATAGAGTGTATGTTATAGAGTGTAGGGTATAGAGTGTAGAGTGTAGGGTATAGAGTTTAGAGTGTAGGGTATAGAGTGTGGGGTATAGAGTGTAAGGTATAGAGTGTAGAGTGTAGGGTATAGAGTGTAGGCTATAGAGTGTAGGGTATAGAGTGTAGGGTATAGAGTGTAGGGTAAAGAGTGTAGAGTGTAGGGTACAGAGTGCAGGGTGTAGAGTGTAGGGTATAGAGTGTAGGGTGTAGAGTGTAGGTTATAGAGTGTAGGGTGTAGAGTGTAGGGTGTAGGGTATAGAGTGTAGGGTATAGAGTGTAGGGTATAGAGTGTAGAGTATAGAGTGTAGGGTGTAGAGTGTAGGGTATAGAGTGTAGGGTGTAGAGTGTAGAGTGTAGGGTATAGAGTGTAGAGTGTAGGATATAGAGTGTAGGGTATAGAGTGTAGGGTATAAAGCGTAGAGTGTAGGGTATAGAGTGTATAGTGTAGGGTATAGAGTGTAGGGTATAGAGTGTAGGGTATAGAGTGTAGGGTATAGGGTATAGAGTGTAGGGTGTAGAGTGTAGAGTGTAGGGTGTAGAGTGTAGGGTATAGAGTGTAGGGTATAGAGTGTAGGGATTAGAGTGTAGGGTATAGAGTGTAGGGTATAGAGTGTAGAGTATAGAGTGTAGGGTGTAGAGTGTAGAGTGTAGGGTACAGAGTGTAGAGTGTAGGGTATAGAGTGTAGGGTATAGAGTAGAGTGTAGAGTGTAGGGTATAGAGTGTAGAGTGTAGCGGATAGAATGTAGGGTATAGAGTGTAAGGTGTAAAGTGTAGGGTATAGAGTGTATGGTATAGAGTGTGGGGTATAAAGTGTAGAGTTTAGGGTATGGAGTGTAGGGTATAGAGTGTATGGTATAGAGTGTAGGGTATAAAGTGTAGAGTGTAGGGTATAGAGTGTAGGGTATAGAGTGTAGAGTGTAGGGTAAAGAGTGTAGGGTATAGAGTGTAGGGTATAGAGTGTAGAGTGTAGGGTATAGAGTGTAGAGTATAGAGTGCAGGTTGTAGAGTGTAGGGTATAGAGTGTATGGTATAGAGTGTAGGGTATAAAGTGTAGAGTGTAGTGTATAGAGTGTAGGGTATAGAGTGTAGGGTATAGAGTGTAGGGTAAAGAGTGTAGAGTGTAGGGTACAGAGTGCAGGGTGTAGAGTGTAGGGTATAGAGTGTAGGGTGTAGATTGTAGGGTATAGAGTGTAGGGTGTAGAGTGTAGGGTGTGAGGTATAGAGTGTAGGGTATAGAGTGTAGGGTATAGAGTGTAGAGTGTAGAGTGTAGGGTGTAGAGTGTAGGGTATAGAGTGTAGGGTATAGAGTGTAGGGTATAGAGTGTAGGGTGTAGGGATAAGAGTGTAGGGATTAGAGTGTAGGGTGTAGAGTGTAGGGTGTAGAGTGTAGGGTATAGAGTGTAGGGTATAGAGTGTAGGGTATAAAGCGTAGAGTGTAGGGTATAGAGTGTATAGTGTAGGGTATAGAGTGTAGGGTATAGAGTGTAGGGTATAGAATGTAGGGTATAGGGTATAGAGTGTAGGGTGTAGAGTGTAGGGTGTAGGGTGTAGAGTGTATGGTATAGAGTGTAGGGTATAGAGTGTAGGGATTAGAGTGTAGGGTATAGAGTGTAGGGTATAGAGTGTAGGGTGTAGAGTGTAGGGTATATAGTGTAGAGTGTAGGGTATAGAGTGTAGGGTATAGAGTAGAGTGTAGAGTGTAGGGTATAGAGTGTAGAGTGTAGGGGATAGAATGTAGGGTATAGAGTGTAAGGTGTAGAGTGTAGGGTATAGAGTGTATGGTATAGAGTGTGGGGTATAAAGCGTAGAGTGTAGGGTATGGAGTGTAGGGTATAGAGTGTATGGTAAAGAGTGTAGGGTATAAAGTGTAGAGTGTAGGGTATAGAGTGTAGGGTATAGAGTGTAGAGTGTAGGGTAAAGAGTGTAGGGCATAGAGTGTAGGGTATAGAGTGTAGAGTGTAGGGTATAGAGTGTAGGGTATAGAGTGCAGGTTGTAGAGTGTAGGGTATAGAGTGTATGGTATAGAGTGTAGGGTATAAAGTGTAGAGTGTAGTGTATAGAGTGTAGGGTATAGAGTGTAGGGTATAGAGTGTAGGCTATAGAGTGTAGAGTGTAGGGTATAGAGTGTAGAGTATAGAGTGCAGGTTGTAGAGTGTAGGGTATAGAGTGTATGGTATAGAGTGTAGGGTATAAAGTGTAGAGTGTAGTGTATAGAGTGTAGGGTATAGAGTGTAGGGTATAGAGTGTAGGGTAAAGAGTGTAGAGTGTAGGGTACAGAGTGCAGGGTGTAGAGTGTATGGTATAGAGTGTAGGGTGTAGATTGTAGGGTATAGAGTGTAGGGTGTAGAGTGTAGGGTGTGAGGTATAGAGTGTAGGGTATAGAGTGTAGGGTATAGAGTGTAGAGTGTAGAGTGTAGGGTGTAGAGTGTAGGGTATAGAGTGTAGGGTATAGAGTGTAGGGTATAGAGTGTAGGGTGTAGGGATAAGAGTGTAGGGATTAGAGTGTAGGGTGTAGAGTGTAGGGTGTAGAGTGTAGGGTATAGAGTGTAGGGTATAGAGTGTAGGGTATAAAGCGTAGAGTGTAGGGTATAGAGTGTATAGTGTAGGGTATAGAGTGTAGGGTATAGAGTGTAGGGTATAGAATGTAGGGTATAGGGTATAGAGTGTAGGGTGTAGAGTGTAGGGTGTAGGGTGTAGAGTGTATGGTATAGAGTGTAGGGTATAGAGTGTAGGGATTAGAGTGTAGGGTATAGAGTGTATGGTATAGAGTGTAGGGTGTAGAGTGTAGGGTATATAGTGTAGAGTGTAGGGTATAGAGTGTAGGGTATAGAGTAGAGTGTAGAGTGTAGGGTATAGAGTGTAGAGTGTAGGGGATAGAATGTAGGGTATAGAGTGTAAGGTGTAGAGTGTAGGGTATAGAGTGTATGGTATAGAGTGTGGGGTATAAAGCGTAGAGTGTAGGGTATGGAGTGTAGGGTATAGAGTGTATGGTAAAGAGTGTAGGGTATAAAGTGTAGAGTGTAGGGTATAGAGTGTAGGGTATAGAGTGTAGAGTGTAGGGTAAAGAGTGTAGGGCATAGAGTGTAGGGTATAGAGTGTAGAGTGTAGGGTATAGAGTGTAGGGTATAGAGTGCAGGTTGTAGAGTGTAGGGTATAGAGTGTATGGTATAGAGTGTAGGGTATAAAGTGTAGAGTGTAGTGTATAGAGTGTAGGGTATAGAGTGTAGGGTATAGAGTGTAGGGTATAGAGTGTAGGCTATAGAGTGTAGAGTGTAGGGTGTAGAGTGTAGGGTATAGAGTGTAGGGTATAGAGTGTAGGGTATAGAGTGTGGAGTAGAGAGTGTAGGGTATAGAGTGTAGGGTATAGAATGTAGAGTGTAGAGTGTAGGGTGTAGAGTGCAAAGTGTAGGGTATAGAGTGTAAGGTATAGAGTGTAGGGTATAGAGTGTAGAGTGTAGGGATTAGAGTGTAGGGTATAGAGTGTAGGGTATAGAGTGTAGAGTGTAGGGTATAGAGTGTAGGGTATAGAGTGTAGAGTGTAGGGTATAGAGTGTAGGGTATAGAGTGTAGGGTGTAGGATATAGAGTGTAGGCTATAGAGTGTAGGCTATAGAGTGTAGGCTATAGAGTGTAGAGTATAGAATGTAGGGTATAGAGTGTAGGGTATAGAATGTAACATAGTAACATAGTAACATAGTTAGTAAGGCCGAAAAAAGACATTTGTCCATCCAGTTCAGCCTATATTCCATCATAATAAATCCCCAGATCTACGTCCTTCTACAGAACCTAATAATTGTATGATACAATATTGTTCTGCTCCAGGAAGACATCCAGGCCTCTCTTGAACCCCTCGACTGAGTTCGCCATCACCACCTCCTCAGACAAGCAATTCCAGATTCTCACTGCCCTAACAGTAAAGAATCCTCTTCTAAGTTGGTGGAAAAACCTTCTCTCCTCCAGACGCAAAGAATGCCCCCTTGTGCCCGTCACCTTCCTTGGTATAAACAGATCCTCAGCAAGATATTTGTATTGTCCCCTTATATACTTATACATGGTTATTAGATCGCCCCTCAGTCGTCTTTTTTCTAGACTAAATAATCCTAATTTCGCTAATCTATCTGGGTATTGTAGTTCTCCCATCCCCTTTATTAATTTTGTTGCCCTCTTTTGTACTCTCTCTAGTTCCATTATATCCTTCCTGAGCACCGGTGCCCAAAACTGGACACAGTACTCCATGTGCGGTCTAACTAGGGATTTGTACAGAGGCAGTATAATGCTCTCATCATGTGTATCCAGACCTCTTTTAATGCACCCCATGATCCTGTTTGCCTTGGCAGCTGCTGCCTGGCACTGGCTGCTCCAGGTAAGTTTATCATTAACTAGGATCCCCAAGTCCTTCTCCCTGTCAGATTTACCCAGTGGTTTCCCGTTCAGTGTGTAATGGTGATATTGATTCCCTCTTCCCATGTGTATAACCTTACATTTATCATTGTTAAACCTCATCTGCCACCTTTCAGCCCAAGTTTCCAACTTATCCAGATCCATCTGTAGCAGAATACTATCTTCTCTTGTATTAACTGCTTTACATAGTTTTGTATCATCTGCAAATATCGATATTTTACTGTGTAAACCTTCTACCAGATCATTAATGAATATGTTGAAGAGAACAGGTCCCAATACTGACCCCTGCGGTACCCCACTGGTCACAGCGACCCAGTTAGAGACTATACCATTTATAACCACCCTCGGCTTTCTATCACTAAGCCAGTTACTAACCCATTTACACACATTTTCCCCCAGACCAAGCATTCTCATTTTGTGTACCAACCTCTTGTGCGGCACGGTATCAAACGCTTTGGAAAAATCGAGATATACCACGTCCAATGACTCACCGTGGTCCAGCCTATAGCTTACCTCTTCATAAAAACTGATTAGATTGGTTTGACAGGAGCGATTTCTCATAAATCGCTCCTGTAAAAATGTAGAGTGTAAAGTGTAGGGTATAGAGTGTAGTGTATAGAGTGTATGTTATAGAGTGTAGGGTATAGAGTGTAGAGTGTAAGGTATAGAGTGTAGTGTATAGAGTGTATGTTATAGAGTGTAGGGTGTAGAGTGTAGAGTGTAGGGTATAGAGTGTAGGGTATAGAGTGTAGGGTATAGAGTGTAGGGTATACAGTGTATGGTATAGAGTGTAGGGTATAGAGTGTAGAGTGTAGGGTATAGAGTGTAGGGTATAGAGTGTGGGGAATAGAGTGTAGGGTATAGATTGTAGGGTATAGGGTATAGAGTGTATGGTGTAGAGTGTAAGGTATAGAGTGTATAGTGTAGGGTATAGAGTGTAGGGTATAGAGTGTAGGTTATAGAGTGTAGGGTATAGAGTGTAGAGTGTAGGGTATAGAGTGTATGGTATAGAGTGTAGGGTGTAGAGTGTATGGTATAGAGTGTAGGGTATAGAGTGTAGTGTATAGAGTGTAGTGTATAGAGTGTAGGGTATAGAGTGTAGGGTATAGAGTGTAGAGTGTAGGGTATAGAGTGTATGCTGTAGAGTGTATGGTGTAGAGTGTATGGTATAGAGTGTAGGGTATAGAGTGTAGAGTGTACGGTATAGAGTGTAGGGTATAGAGTGTAAGGTATAGAGTGTATGTTATAGGGTATAGAGTGTAGAGTGTAGGGTATAGAGTTTAGAGTGTAGGGTATAGAGTGTAGGGTATAGAGTGTAAGGTATAGAGTGTAGGGTGTAGAGTGTAGGGTATAGAGTGTAGGGTATAGAGTGTATGGTATAGAGTGTAGGGTATAGAGTGTATGGTATAGAGTGTAGGGTATAGAGTGTAGAGTGTAGGGTATAGAGTGTAGGGTATAGAGTGTAGAGTGTAGGGTATAGAGTGTAGGGTATAGAGTGTAGGGTGTAGAGTGTAGGGTGTAGAGTGTAGGGATTAGAGTGTAGGGTATAGAGTGTAGAGTGTAGGGTATAGAGTGTAGGGTATAGAGTGTAGAGTGTAGGGATTCGATTGTAGGGTATAGAGTGTAGGGTATAGAGTGTATGGTATAGAGTGTAGGGTATACAGTGTAGAGTGTATGGTATAGAGTGTAGGGTATAAAGTGTAGAGTGTAGGGTATAGAGTGTATGGTATAGAGTGTAGGGTGTAGAGTGTATGGTATAGAGTGTAGAGTGTAGGGTATAGAGTGTAGGGTATAGAGTGTAGGGTATAGAGTGTAGAGTGTAGGGTATAGAGTGTAGGGTACAGAGTGCAGAGTGTAGGGTATAGAGTGTAGGGTATATAGTGTAGGGTATAGAGTGTAGGGTAAAGAGTGTAGAGTGTAGGGTACAGAGTGCAGGGTGTAGAGTGTAGGGTATAGAGTGTAGAGTGTAGGGTGTGGAGTGTAGGGTGTAGAGTGTAGGGTATAGAGTGTAGAGTGTAGGGTGTAGAGTGTAGGGTGTAGGGTATAGAGTGTAGGGTATAGAGTGTAGGGTATAGAGTGTAGGGTATAGGGTGTAGGGATTAGAGTGTAGGGATTAGAGTGTAGGGATTAGAGTGTAGGGTGTAGAGTGTAGGGTATAGAGTGTAGGGTATAGAGTGTAGGGTATAGAGTGTAGGGTATAGGGTGCAGGTTGTAGAGTGTAGGGTATAGAGTGTAAGGTAAAGAGTGTAGAGTGTAGGGTACAGAGTGCAGGGTGTAGAGTGTAGGGTATAGAGTGTAGGGTGTAGGGTGTAGAGTGTAGGGTATAGAGTGTAGAGTGTAGGGTGTAGGGTGTAGGGTATAGAGTGTAGGGTATAGAGTGTAGGGTATAGAGTGTAAGGTATAGAGTGTAGGGATTAGAGTGTAGGGTATAGAGTGTAGGCTATAGAGTGTAGGGTGTAGAGTGTAGGGTATAGAGTGTATGGTATAGAGTGTAGGGTATAGAGTGTAGGGTATAGAGTGTATGTTATAGAGTGTAGGGTATAGAGTGTAGAGTGTAGGGTATAGAGTTTAGAGTGTAGGGTATAGAGTGTAGGGTATAGAGTGTAAGGTATAGAGTGTAGAGTGTAGGGTATAGAGTGTAGGCTATAGAGTGTAGGGTATAGAGTGTAGGGTATAGAGTGTAGGGTAAAGAGTGTAGAGTGTAGGGTACAGAGTGCAGGGTGTAGAGTGTAGGGTATAGAGTGTAGGGTGTAGAGTGTAGGTTATAGAGTGTAGGGTGTAGAGTGTAGGGTGTAGGGTATAGAGTGTAGGGTATAGAGTGTAGGGTATAGAGTGTAGAGTATAGAGTGTAGGGTGTAGAGTGTAGGGTATAGAGTGTAGGGTGTAGAGTGTAGAGTGTAGGGTATAGAGTGTAGAGTGTAGGATATAGAGTGTAGGGTATAGAGTGTAGGGTATAAAGCGTAGAGTGTAGGGTATAGAGTGTATAGTGTAGGGTATAGAGTGTAGGGTATAGAGTGTAGGGTATAGAGTGTAGGGTATAGGGTATAGAGTGTAGGGTGTAGAGTGTAGAGTGTAGGGTGTAGAGTGTAGGGTATAGAGTGTAGGGTATAGAGTGTAGGGATTAGAGTGTAGGGTATAGAGTGTAGGGTATAGAGTGTAGAGTATAGAGTGTAGGGTGTAGAGTGTAGAGTGTAGGGTACAGAGTGTAGAGTGTAGGGTATAGAGTGTAGGGTATAGAGTAGAGTGTAGAGTGTAGGGTATAGAGTGTAGAGTGTAGCGGATAGAATGTAGGGTATAGAGTGTAAGGTGTAAAGTGTAGGGTATAGAGTGTATGGTATAGAGTGTGGGGTATAAAGTGTAGAGTTTAGGGTATGGAGTGTAGGGTATAGAGTGTATGGTATAGAGTGTAGGGTATAAAGTGTAGAGTGTAGGGTATAGAGTGTAGGGTATAGAGTGTAGAGTGTAGGGTAAAGAGTGTAGGGTATAGAGTGTAGGGTATAGAGTGTAGAGTGTAGGGTATAGAGTGTAGAGTATAGAGTGCAGGTTGTAGAGTGTAGGGTATAGAGTGTATGGTATAGAGTGTAGGGTATAAAGTGTAGAGTGTAGTGTATAGAGTGTAGGGTATAGAGTGTAGGGTATAGAGTGTAGGGTAAAGAGTGTAGAGTGTAGGGTACAGAGTGCAGGGTGTAGAGTGTAGGGTATAGAGTGTAGGGTGTAGATTGTAGGGTATAGAGTGTAGGGTGTAGAGTGTAGGGTGTGAGGTATAGAGTATAGGGTATAGAGTGTAGGGTATAGAGTGTAGAGTGTAGAGTGTAGGGTGTAGAGTGTAGGGTATAGAGTGTAGGGTATAGAGTGTAGGGTATAGAGTGTAGGGTGTAGGGATAAGAGTGTAGGGATTAGAGTGTAGGGTGTAGAGTGTAGGGTGTAGAGTGTAGGGTATAGAGTGTAGGGTATAGAGTGTAGGGTATAAAGCGTAGAGTGTAGGGTATAGAGTGTATAGTGTAGGGTATAGAGTGTAGGGTATAGAGTGTAGGGTATAGAATGTAGGGTATAGGGTATAGAGTGTAGGGTGTAGAGTGTAGGGTGTAGGGTGTAGAGTGTATGGTATAGAGTGTAGGGTATAGAGTGTAGGGATTAGAGTGTAGGGTATAGAGTGTAGGGTATAGAGTGTAGGGTGTAGAGTGTAGGGTATATAGTGTAGAGTGTAGGGTATAGAGTGTAGGGTATAGAGTAGAGTGTAGAGTGTAGGGTATAGAGTGTAGAGTGTAGGGTATAGAGTAGAGTGTAGAGTGTAGGGTATAGAGTGTAGAGTGTAGGGGATAGAATGTAGGGTATAGAGTGTAAGGTGTAGAGTGTAGGGTATAGAGTGTATGGTATAGAGTGTGGGGTATAAAGCGTAGAGTGTAGGGTATGGAGTGTAGGATATAGAGTGTATGGTAAAGAGTGTAGGGTATAAAGTGTAGAGTGTAGGGTATAGAGTGTAGGGTATAGAGTGTAGAGTGTAGGGTAAAGAGTGTAGGGCATAGAGTGTAGGGTATAGAGTGTAGAGTGTAGGGTATAGAGTGTAGGGTATAGAGTGCAGGTTGTAGAGTGTAGGGTATAGAGTGTATGGTATAGAGTGTAGGGTATAAAGTGTAGAGTGTAGTGTATAGAGTGTAGGGTATAGAGTGTAGGGTATAGAGTGTAGGGTATAGAGTGTAGGCTATAGAGTGTAGAGTGTAGGGTATAGAGTGTAGAGTATAGAGTGCAGGTTGTAGAGTGTAGGGTATAGAGTGTATGGTATAGAGTGTAGGGTATAAAGTGTAGAGTGTAGTGTATAGAGTGTAGGGTATAGAGTGTAGGGTATAGAGTGTAGGGTAAAGAGTGTAGAGTGTAGGGTACAGAGTGCAGGGTGTAGAGTGTAGGGTATAGAGTGTAGGGTGTAGATTGTAGGGTATAGAGTGTAGGGTGTAGAGTGTAGGGTGTGAGGTATAGAGTGTAGGGTATAGAGTGTAGGGTATAGAGTGTAGAGTGTAGAGTGTAGGGTGTAGAGTGTAGGGTATAGAGTGTAGGGTATAGAGTGTAGGGTATAGAGTGTAGGGTGTAGGGATAAGAGTGTAGGGATTAGAGTGTAGGGTGTAGAGTGTAGGGTGTAGAGTGTAGGGTATAGAGTGTAGGGTATAGAGTGTAGGGTATAAAGCGTAGAGTGTAGGGTATAGAGTGTATAGTGTAGGGTATAGAGTGTAGGGTATAGAGTGTAGGGTATAGAATGTAGGGTATAGGGTATAGAGTGTAGGGTGTAGAGTGTAGGGTGTAGGGTGTAGAGTGTATGGTATAGAGTGTAGGGTATAGAGTGTAGGGATTAGAGTGTAGGGTATAGAGTGTATGGTATAGAGTGTAGGGTGTAGAGTGTAGGGTATATAGTGTAGAGTGTAGGGTATAGAGTGTAGGGTATAGAGTAGAGTGTAGAGTGTAGGGTATAGAGTGTAGAGTGTAGGGGATAGAATGTAGGGTATAGAGTGTAAGGTGTAGAGTGTAGGGTATAGAGTGTATGGTATAGAGTGTGGGGTATAAAGCGTAGAGTGTAGGGTATGGAGTGTAGGGTATAGAGTGTATGGTAAAGAGTGTAGGGTATAAAGTGTAGAGTGTAGGGTATAGAGTGTAGGGTATAGAGTGTAGAGTGTAGGGTAAAGAGTGTAGGGCATAGAGTGTAGGGTATAGAGTGTAGAGTGTAGGGTATAGAGTGTAGGGTATAGAGTGCAGGTTGTAGAGTGTAGGGTATAGAGTGTATGGTATAGAGTGTAGGGTATAAAGTGTAGAGTGTAGTGTAGTGTATAGAGTGTAGGGTATAGAGTGTAGGGTATAGAGTGTAGGGTATAGAGTGTAGGCTATAGAGTGTAGAGTGTAGGGTGTAGAGTGTAGGGTATAGAGTGTAGGGTATAGAGTGTAGGGTATAGAGTGTGGAGTAGAGAGTGTAGGGTATAGAGTGTAGGGTATAGAATGTAGAGTGTAGAGTGTAGGGTGTAGAGTGCAAAGTGTAGGGTATAGAGTGTAAGGTATAGAGTGTAGTGTATAGAGTGTATGTTATAGAGTGTAGGGTATAGAGTGTAGAGTTTAGGGTATAGAGTGTAGTGTATAGAGTGTATGGTATAGAGTGTATGGTATAGAGTGTAGAGTGTAGGGTATAGAGTGTAGAGTATAGAGTGTAGGGTGTAGAGTGTAGGGTATAGAGTGTAGGGTGTAGAGTGTAGAGTGTAGGGTATAGAGTGTAGAGTGTAGGGTATAGAGTGTAGGGTATAGAGTGTAGGGTATAAAGCGTAGAGTGTAGGGTATAGAGTGTATAGTGTAGGGTATAGAGTGTAGGGTATAGAGTGTAGGGTATAGAGTGTAGGGTATAGGGTATAGAGTGTAGGGTGTAGAGTGTAGAGTGTAGGGTGTAGAGTGTAGGGTATAGAGAGTAGGGTATAGAGTGTAGGGATTAGAGTGTAGGGTATAGAGTGTAGGGTATAGAGTGTAGGGTATAGAGTGTAGGGTGTAGAGTGTAGAGTGTAGGGTACAGAGTGTAGAGTGTAGGGTATAGAGTGTAGGGTATAGAGTAGAGTGTAGAGTGTAGGGTATAGAGTGTAGAGTGTAGCGGATAGAATGTAGGGTATAGAGTGTAAGGTGTAAAGTGTAGGGTATAGAGTGTATGGTATAGAGTGTGGGGTATAAAGTGTAGAGTTTAGGGTATGGAGTGTAGGGTATAGAGTGTATGGTATAGAGTGTAGGGTATAAAGTGTAGAGTGTAGGGTATAGAGTGTAGGGTATAGAGTGTAGAGTGTAGGGTAAAGAGTGTAGGGTATAGAGTGTAGGGTATAGAGTGTAGAGTGTAGGGTATAGAGTGTAGAGTATAGAGTGCAGGTTGTAGAGTGTAGGGTATAGAGTGTATGGTATAGAGTGTAGGGTATAAAGTGTAGAGTGTAGTGTATAGAGTGTAGGGTATAGAGTGTAGGTATAGAGTGTAGGGTAAAGAGTGTAGGGTGTAGATTGTAGGGTATAGAGTGTAGGGTGTAGAGTGTAGGGTGTGAGGTATAGAGTGTAGGGTATAGAGTGTAGGGTATAGAGTGTAGAGTGTAGAGTGTAGGGTGTAGAGTGTAGGGTATAGAGTGTAGGGTATAGAGTGTAGGGTATAGAGTGTAGGGTGTAGGGATAAGAGTGTAGGGATTAGAGTGTAGGGTGTAGAGTGTAGGGTGTAGAGTGTAGGGTATAGAGTGTAGGGTATAGAGTGTAGGGTATAAAGCATAGAGTGTAGTGTATAGAGTGTATAGTGTAGGGTATAGAGTGTAGGGTATAGAGTGTAGGGTATAGAATGTAGGGTATAGGGTATAGAGTGTAGGGTGTAGAGTGTAGGGTGTAGGGTGTAGAGTGTATGGTATAGAGTGTAGGGTATAGAGTGTAGGGATTAGAGAGTAGGGTATAGAGTGTAGGGTATAGAGTGTAGGGTGTAGAGTGTAGGGTATAGAGTGTAGAGTGTAGGGTATAGAGTGTAGGGTATAGAGTAGAGTGTAGAGTGTAGGGTATAGAGTGTAGAGTGTAGGGGATAGAATGTAGGGTATAGAGTGTAAGGTGTAGAGTGTAGGGTATAGAGTGTATGGTATAGAGTGTGGGGTATAAAGCGTAGAGTGTAGGGTATGGAGTGTAGGGTATAGAGTGTATGGTAAAGAGTGTAGGGTATAAAGTGTAGAGTGTAGGGTATAGAGTGTAGGGTATAGAGTGTAGAGTGTAGGGTAAAGAGTGTAGGGCATAGAGTGTAGGGTATAGAGTGTAGAGTGTAGGGTATAGAGTGTAGGGTATAGAGTGCAGGTTGTAGAGTGTAGGGTATAGAGTGTATGGTATAGAGTGTAGGGTATAAAGTGTAGAGTGTAGTGTATAGAGTGTAAGGTATAGAGTGTAGGGTATAGAGTGTAGGGTATAGAGTGTAGGCTATAGAGTGTAGAGTGTAGGGTGTAGAGTGTAGGGTATAGAGTGTAGGGTATAGAGTGTAGGGTATAGAGTGTGGAGTAGAGAGTGTAGGGTATAGAGTGTAGGGTATAGAATGTAGAGTGTAGAGTGTAGGGTGTAGAGTGCAAAGTGTAGGGTATAGAGTGTAAGGTATAGAGTGTAGTGTATAGAGTGTATGTTATAGAGTGTAGGGTATAGAGTGTAGAGTTTAGGGTATAGAGTGTAGTGTATAGAGTATATGGTATAGAGTGTATGGTATAGAGTGTAGAGTGTAGGGTATAGAGTGTAGGGTATAGAGTGTAGGGTATAGAGTGTAGGCTATAGAGTGTAGAGTGTAGGGTGTAGAGTGTAGGGTATAGAGTGTAGGGTATAGAGTGTAGGGTATAGAGTGTGGAGTAGAGAGTGTAGGGTATAGAGTGTAGGGTATAGAATGTAGAGTGTAGAGTGTAGGGTGTAGAGTGCAAAGTGTAGGGGTATAGAGTGTAAGGTATAGAGTGTAGTGTATAGAGTGTATGTTATAGAGTGTAGGGTATAGAGTGTAGAGTTTAGGGTATAGAGTGTAGTGTACAGAGTGTATGGTATAGAGTGTATGGTATAGAGTGTAGAGTGTAGGGTATAGAGTGTAGGGTATAGAGTGTAGGGTATAGAGTGTAGGGTATAGAGTGTAGGGTATAGAGTGTAGAGTGTAGGGTATAGAGTGTAGGGTATAGAGTGTAGGGTATAGAGTGTAGGGTATAGAGTGTAAGGTATAGAGTGTAGGATATAGAGTGTAGGGTATAGAGTGTAGCTTATAGAGCGTAGGGTGTAGGGTATAGAGTGTAGGGTATAGAGTGAAGGGTATAGAGTGTAGAGTGTAGGGTATAGAGTGTATGGTATAGAGCTTAGGGTGTAGAGTGTAGGGTATAGAGTGTAGAGTTTAGGGTATAGAGTGTGGGGCATAGAGTGTATGGTATACAGTGTAGAGTGTAGGGTATAGAGTGTAGGGTATAGAGTGTAGGGTATAGAGTGTAGAGTGTAGGGTATAGAGTGTAGGGTATAGAGTGCAGGTTGTAGAGTGTAGGGTATAGAGTGTAGGGTATAGAGTGTAGGGTATAAAGTGTAGAGTGTAGGGTATAGAGTGTATAGTGTAGGGTATAGAGTGTAGGGTATAGAGTGTATAGTATAGAGTGTATAGTGTAGGGTATAGAGTGTATGCTATAGAGTGTATGGTGTAGAGTGTATGGTATAGAGTGTAGGGTGTAGAGTGTATGGTATAGAGTGTAGGGTATAGAGTGTAGGGTATAGAGTGTAGGGTATAGAGTGTATGTTATAGAGTGTAGGGTATAGAGTGTAGAGTGTAGAGTGTAGGGTGTAGAGTGTAGGGTATAGAGTGTAGGGTATAGAGTGTAGGGTATAGAGTGTAGGGTGTAGGGATAAGAGTGTAGGGATTAGAGTGTAGGGTGTAGAGTGTAGGGTGTAGAGTGTAGCGTATAGAGTGTAGGGTATAGAGTGTAGGGTATAAAGCGTAGAATGTAGGGTATAGAGTGTATAGTGTATGGTATAGAGTGTAGGGTATAGAGTGTAGGGATTAGAGTGTAGGGTATAGAGTGTAGGGTATAGAGTGTAGGGTATAGAGTGTAGGGTGTAGAGTGTAGAGTGTAGGGTATAGAGTGTAGAGTGTAGGGTATAGAGTGTAGGGTATAGAGTAGAGTGTAGAGTGTAGGGTATAGAGTGTAGAGTGTAGGGGATAGAATGTAGGGTATAGAGTGTAAGGTGTAGAGTGTAGGGTATAGAGTGTATGGTATAGAGTGTGGGGTATAAAGTGTAGAGTGTAGGGTATGGAGTGTAGGGTATAGAGTGTATGGTATAGAGTGTAGGGTATAAAGTGTAGAGTGTAGGGTATAGAGTGTAGGGTATAGAGTGTAGAGTGTAGGGTAAAGAGTGTAGGGCATAGAGTGTAGGGTATAGAGTGTAGGGTATAGAGTGCAGGTTGTAGAGTGTAGGGTATAGAGTGTATGGTATAGAGTGTAGGGTATAAAGTGTAGAGTGTAGTGTATAGAGTGTAGGGTATAGAGTGTAGGGTATAGAGTGTAGGGTATAGAGTGTAGGCTATAGAGTGTAGAGTGTAGGGTGTAGAGTGTAGGGTATAGAGTGTAGGGTATAGAGTGTGGAGTAGAGAGTGTAGGGTATAGAGTGTAGGGTATAGAATGTAGAGTGTAGAGTGTAGGGTGTAGAGTGCAAAGTGTAGGGTATAGAGTGTAAGGTATAGAGTGTAGTGTATAGAGTGTATGTTATAGAGTGTAGGGTATAGAGTGTAGAGTTTAGGGTATAGAGTGTAGTGTATAGAGTGTATGGTATAGAGTGTAGAGTGTAGGGTATAGAGTGTAGGGTATAGAGTGAAGGGTATAGAGTGTAGGGTATAGAGTGTAGGGTATAGAGTGTAGAGTGTAGGGTATAGAGTGAAGGGTATAGAGTGTAGGGTATAGAGTGTAGGGTATAGAGTGTAAGGTATAGAGTGTAGGTTATAGAGTGTAGGGTATAGAGTGTAGGGTATAGAGTGTAGCTTATAGAGCGTAGGGTGTAGGGTATAGAGTGTAGGGTATAGAGTGTAGGGTGTAGAGTGTAGGGTATAGAGTGTATGGTATAGAGCATAGGGTGTAGAGTGTAGGGTATAGAGTGTAGAGTTTAGGGTATAGAGTTTGGGGCATAGAGTGTATGGTATACAGTGTAGAGTGTAGGGTATAGAGTGTAGGGTATAGAGTGTAGGGTATAGAGTGTAGAGTGTAGGGTATAGAGTGTAGGGTATAGAGTGCAGGTTGTAGAGTGTAGGGTATAGAGTGTAGGGTATAGAGTGTAGGGTATAGAGTGTAGGGTATAATGTGTAGAGTGTAGGGTATAGAGTGTATAGTGTAGGGTATAGAGTGTAGGGTATAGAGTGTATAGTGTAGGGTATAGAGTGTATGCTATAGAGTGTATGGTGTAGAGTGTATGGTATAGAGTGTAGGGTGTAGAGTGTATGGTATAGAGTGTAGGGTATAGAGTGTAGGGTATAGAGTGTAGGGTATAGAGTGTATGTTATAGAGTGTAGGGTATAGAGTGTAGAGTGTAGGGAATAGAGTTTAGAGTGTAGGGTATAGAGTGTAGGGTATAGAGTGTAAGGTATAGAGTGTAGAGTGTAGGGTATAGAGTGTAGGGTATAGAGTGTAGGGTATAGAGTGTAGGGTAAAGAGTGTAGAGTGTAGGGTACAGAGTGCAGGGTGTAGAGTGTAGGGTATAGAGTGTAGAGTGTAGGGTGTAGAGTGTAGGGTGTAGAGTGTAGGGTGTAGAGTGTAGGGTGTAGGGTATAGAGTGTAGAGTATAGAGTGTAGGGTATAGAGTGTAGGGTGTAGAGTGTAGGGTGTAGAGTGTAGGGTATAGAGTGTAGGGTATAGAGTGAAGGTTATAGAGTGTAGGGTGTAGGGATTAGAGTGTAGGGATTAGAGTGTAGGGTGTAGAGTGTAGGGTGTAGAGTGTAGGGTATAGAGTGTAGGGTATAGAGTGTAGGGTATAGAGTGTAGAGTGTAGGGATTAGAGTGTAGGGATTAGAGTGTAGGGTATAGACTGTAGGGTATTGAGTGTAGGGTATAGAGTGTAGAGTGTAGGGTATAGAGTGTGGGGTATAGAGTAGAGTGTAGAGTGTAGGGTATAGAGTGTAGAGTGTAGGGGATAGAATGTAGGGTATAGAGTGTAAGGTGTAGAGTGTAGGGTATAGAGTGTATGGTATAGAGTGTGGGGTATAAAGTGTAGAGTGTAGGGTATGGAGTGTAGGGTATAGAGTGTATGGTATAGAGTGTAGGGTATAAAGTGTAGAGTGTAGTGTATAGAGTGTAGGGTATAGAGTGTAGGGTATAGAGTGTAGGGTATAGAGTGTAGGCTATAGAGTGTAGAGTGTAGGGTGTAGAGTGTAGGGTATAGAGTGTAGGGTATAGAGTGTGGAGTAGAGAGTGTAGGGTATAGAGTGTAGGGTATAGAATGTAGAGTGTAGAGTGTAGGGTGTAGAGTGCAAAGTGTAGGGTATAGAGTGTAAGGTATAGAGTGTAGTGTATAGAGTGTATGTTATAGAGTGTAGGGTATAGAGTGTAGAGTTTAGGGTATAGAGTGTAGTGTATAGAGTGTATGGTATAGAGTGTATGGTATAGAGTGTAGAGTGTAGGGTATAGAGTGTAGGGTATAGAGTGTAGGGTATAGAGTGTAGGGTATAGAGTGTAGGGTATAGAGTGTATGGTATAGAGTGTAGGGTATAAAGTGTAGAGTGTAGTTTATAGAGTGTAGGGTATAGAGTGTAGGGTATAGAGTGTAGGGTATAGAGTGTAGGCTATAGAGTGTAGAGTGTAGGGTGTAGAGTGTAGGGTATAGAGTGTAGGGTATAGAGTGTGGAGTAGAGAGTGTAGGGTATAGAGTGTAGGGTATAGAATGTAGAGTGTAGAGTGTAGGGTGTAGAGTGCAAAGTGTAGGGTATAGAGTGTAAGGTATAGAGTGTAGTGTATAGAGTGTATGTTATAGAGTGTAGGGTATAGAGTGTAGAGTTTAGGGTATAGAGTGTAGTGTATAGAGTGTATGGTATAGAGTGTATGGTATAGAGTGTAGAGTGTAGGGTATAGAGTGTAGGGTATAGAGTGTAGTGTATAGAGTGTAGGGTATAGAGTGTAGGGTATAGAGTGTAGAGTGTAGGGTATAGAGTGTAGGGTATAGAGTGTAGGGTATAGAGTGTAGGGTATAGAGTGTAAGGTATAGAGTGTAGGTTATAGAGTGTAGGGTATAGAGTGTAGGGTATAGAGTGTAGCTTATAGAGCGTAGGGTGTAGGGTATAGAGTGTAGGGTATAGAGTGTAGGGTATAGAGTGTAGAGTGTAGGGTATAGAGTGTATGGTATAGAGCATAGGGTGTAGAGTGTAGGGTATAGAGTGTAGAGTTTAGGGTATAGAGTGTGGGGCATAGAGTGTATGGTATACAGTGTAGAGTGTAGGGTATAGAGTGTAGGGTATAGAGTGTAGGGTATAGAGTGTAGAGTGTAGGGTATAGAGTGTAGGGTATAGAGTGCAGGTTGTAGAGTGTAGTTTATAGAGTGTAGGGTATAGAGTGTAGGGTATAAAGTGTAGAGTGTAGGGTATAGAGTGTATAGTGTAGGGTATAGAGTGTAGGGTATAGAGTGTATAGTGTAGGGTATAGAGTGTATGCTATAGAGTGTATGGTGTAGAGTGTATGGTATAGAGTGTAGGGTGTAGAGTGTATGGTATAGAGTGTAGGGTATAGAGTGTAGGGTATAGAGTGTAGGGTATAGAGTGTATGTTATAGAGTGTAGGGTATAGAGTGTAGAGTGTAGGGAATAGAGTTTAGAGTGTAGGGTATAGAGTGTAGGGTATAGAGTGTAAGGTATATAGTGTAGAGTGTAGGGTATAGAGTGTAGGGTATAGAGTGTAGGGTATAGAGTGTAGGGTAAAGAGTGTAGGGTACAGAGTGCAGGGTGTAGAGTGTAGGGTATAGAGTGTAGAGTGTAGGGTGTAGAGTGTAGGGTGTAGAGTGTAGGGTGTAGAGTGTAGGGTGTAGGGTATAGAGTGTAGGGTATAGAGTGTAGGGTATAGAGTGTAGGGTGTAGAGTGTAGGGTGTAGAGTGTAGGGTATAGAGTGTAGGGTATAGAGTGTAGGTTATAGAGTGTAGGGTGTAGGGATTAGAGTGTAGGGATTAGAGTGTAGGGTGTAGAGTGTAGGTTGTAGAGTGTAGGGTATAGAGTGTAGGGTATAGAGTGTAGGGTATAGAGTGTAGAGTGTAGGGATTAGAGTGTAGGGATTAGAGTGTAGGGTATAGACTGTAGGGTATAGAGTGTAGGGTATAGAGTGTAGAGTGTAGGGTATAGAGTGTAGGGTATAGAGTAGAGTGTAGAGTGTAGGGTATAGAGTGTAGAGTGTAGGGGATAGAATGTAGGGTATAGAGTGTAAGGTGTAGAGTGTAGGGTATAGAGTGTATGGTATAGAGTGTGGGGTATAAAGTGTAGAGTGTAGGGTATGGACTGTAGGGTATAGAGTGTATGGTATAGAGTGTAGGGTATAAAGTGTAGAGTGTAGGGTATAGAGTGTAGGGTATAGAGTGTAGAGTGTAGGGTAAAGAGTGTAGGGCATAGAGTGTAGGGTATAGAGTGTTGAGTGTAGGGTATAGAGTGTAGGGTATAGAGTGTAGAGTGTAGGGTAAAGAGTGTAGGACATAGAGTGTAGGGTATAGAGTGTTGAGTGTAGGGTATAGAGTGTAGGGTATAGAATGTATGGTATAGAGTGTAGTGTATAGAGTGTATGTCATAGAGTGTAGGGTATAGAGTGTAGAGTTTAGGGTATAGAGTGTAGTGTATAGAGTGTATGGTATAGAGTGTATGGTATAGAGTGTAGAGTGTAGGGTATAGAGTGTAGGGTATAGAGCGTAGGGTATAGAGTGTAGGGTATAGAGTGTAGGGTATAGAGTGTAGAGTGTAGGGTATATAGTGTAGGGTATAGAGTGTAGGGTATAGAGTGTAGGGTATAGAGTGTAAGGTATAGAGTGTAGGTTATAGAGTGTAGGGTATAGAGTGTAGGGTATAGAGTGTAGCTTATAGAGCGTAGGGTGTAGGGTATAGAGTGTAGGGTATAGAGTGTAGGGTATAGAGTGTAGAGTGTAGGGTATAGAGTGTATGGTATAGAGCTTAGGGTGTAGAGTGTAGGGTATAGAGTGTAGGGTATAGAGTGTATGTTATAGAGTGTAGGGTATAGAGTGTAGAGTGTAGGGAATAGAGTTTAGAGTGTAGGGTATAGAGTGTAAGGTATATAGTGTAGAGTGTAGGGTATAGAGTGTAGGGTAAAGAGTGTAGGGCATAGAGTGTAGGGTATAGAGTGTTGAGTGTAGGGTATAGAGTGTAGGGTATAGAGTGTAGAGTGTAGGGTAAAGAGTGTAGGGCATAGAGTGTAGGGTATAGGGTGTTGAGTGTAGGGTATAGAGTGTAGGGTATAGAGTGTATGGTATAGAGTGTAGTGTATAGAGTGTATGTCATAGAGTGTAGGGTATAGAGTGTAGAGTTTAGGGTATAGAGTGTAGTGTATAGAGTGTATGGTATAGAGTGTATGGTATAGAGTGTAGAGTGTAGGGTATAGAGTGTAGGGTATAGAGTGTAGGGTATAGAGTGTAGGGTATAGAGTGTAGGGTATAGAGTGTAGAGTGTAGGGTATATAGTGTAGGGTATAGAGTGTAGGGTATAGAGTGTAGGGTATAGAGTGTAAGGTATAGAGTGTAGGTTATAGAGTGTAGGGTACAGAGTGTAGGGTATAGAGTGTAGCTTATAGAGCGTAGGGTGTAGGGTATAGAGTGTAGGGTATAGAGTGTAGAGTGTAGGGTATAGAGTGTATGGTATAGAGCTTAGGGTGTAGAGTGTATGGTATAGAGTGTAGAGTTTAGGGTATAGAGTGTGGGGCATAGAGTGTATGGTATACAGTGTAGAGTGTAGGGTATAAAGTGTAGGGTATAGAGTGTAGAGTGTAGGGTATAGAGTGTAGGGTATAGAGTGCAGGTTGTAGAGTGTGGGGTATAGAGTGTAGGGTATAGAGTGTAGGGTATAAAGTGTAGAGTGTAGGGTATAGAGTGTAGGGTATAGAGTGTAGGGTATAGAGTGTAGGGTGTAGAGTGTAGGGTATAGAGTGTAGAGTTTAGGGTATAGAGTGTGGGGCATAGAGTGTATGGTATACAGTGTAGAGTGTAGGGTATAGAGTGTAGGGTACAGAGTGTAGGGTATAGAGTGTAGAGTGTAGGGTATAGAGTGTAGGGTATAGAGTGCAGGTTGTAGAGTGTAGGGTATAGAGTGTAGGGTATAGAGTGTAGGCTATAAAGTGTAGAGTGTAGGGTATAGAGTGTATGGTATAGAGTGTAGGGTGTAGAGTGTATGATATAGAGTGTAGGGTATAGAGTGTAGGGTATAGAGTGTAGGGTATAGAGTGTATGTTATAGAGTGTAGGGTATAGAGTGTAGAGTGTAGGGAATAGAGTTTAGATTGTAGGGTATAGAGTGTAGGGTATAGAGTGTAAGGTATATAGTGTAGAGTGTAGGGTATAGAGTGTAGGGTATAGAGTGTAGGGTATAGAGTGTAGGGTAAAGAGTGTAGAGTGTAGGGTACAGAGTGCAGGGTGTAGAGTGTAGGGTATAGAGTGTAGAGTGTAGGGTGTAGAGTGTAGGGTGTAGAGTGTAGGGTGTAGAGTGTAGGGTGTAGGGTATAGAGTGTAGGGTATAGAGTGTAGGGTATAGAGTGTAGACTGTAGAGTGTAGGGTGTAGAGTGTAGGGTATAGAGTGTTGGGTATAGAGTGTAGGTTATAGAGTGTAGGGTGTAGGGATTAGAGTGTAGGGATTAGAGTGTAGGGTGTAGAGTGTAGGGTGTAGAGTGTAGGGTATAGAGTGTAGGGTATAGAGTGTAGAGTGTAGGGATTAGAGTGTAGGGATTAGAGTGTAGGGTATAGACTGTAGGGTATAGAGTGTAGGGTATAGAGTGTAGGGTATAGAGTGTAGGGTATAGAGTGTAGGGTATAGAGTGTAGGGAATAGAGTGTAGAGTGTAGGGTGTAGAATGTAAAGTGTAGGGTATAGAGTGTAAGGTATAGAGTGTAGTGTATAGAGTGTATGTTATAGAGTGTAGGGTATAGAGTGTAGAGTGTAGGGTATAGAGTGTAGGGTATAGAGTGTAGGGTATAGAGTGTAGGGTATAGATTGTAGGGTGTAGGGTATAGAGTGTAGGGTATAGAGTGCACGTTGTAGAGTGTAGGGTATAGAGTGTAGGGTATAGAGAGTAGGGTATAAAGTGTAGAGTGTAGGGTATAGAGTGTATAGTGTAGGGTATAGAGTGTAGGGTATAGAGTGTAGGGTATAGAGTGTAGAGTGTAGGGTATAGAGTGTATGCTATAGAGTGTATGGTGTAGAGTGTATGGTATAGAGTGTAGGGTATAGAGTGTAGAGTGTAGGGATTAGAGTGTAGGGTGTAGAGTGTAGGGTATAGAGTGTAGAGTGTAGAGTGTAGGGTATAGAGTTTAGAGTGTAGGGTATAGAGTGTAGGGTATAGAGTGTAGGGTATAGAGTGTAGGGTGTAGAGTGTAGGGTATAGAGTGTAGGGTATAGAGTGTAGGGTATAGAGTGTATGGTATAGAGTGTAGGGTATAGAGTGTAGGGTATAGAGTGTAGGGTATATAGTGTATGGTATAGAGTGTATATTACAGAGTGTAGGGTATAGAGTGTATGGTATAGAGTGTAGGGTATAGAGTGTAGAGTGTAGGGTATAGAGTGTAGGCTATAGAGTGTAGGGTATAGAGTGTAGAGTGTAGGGTATAGAGTGTAGGGTGTAGAGTGTAGGGTATAGAGTGTTGGGTGTAGAGTGCAGGGTGTAGAGTGCAGGGTGTAGAGTGCAGGGTATAGAGTGTAGGGTATAGAGTGTAGGGTATAAAGTGTAGAGTGTAGGGTATAGAGTGTAGGGTATAGAGTGTAGGGTGTAGAGTGTAGGGTGTAGAGTGTATGGTATAGAGAGTAGGGTATAGAGTGTAGGGTATAGAGTGTAGAGTGTAGGGTATAGAGTGTAGGGTATAGAGCTTAGGTTGTAGAGTGTAGGATATAGATTGTAGAGTTTAGGGTATAGAGTGTGGGGCATAGAGTGTATGGTATACAGTGTAGAGTGTAGAGTGTAGGGTATAGAGTGTATAGTGTAGGGTATAGAGTGTAGGGTATAGAGTGTAGGGTGTAGAGTGTAGGGTGTAGAGTGTAGGGTGTAGAGTGTAGGGTGTTAGGGTGTAGAGTGTATGGTATAGAGTGTAGAGTGTAGGGTATAGAGTGTAGGGTATAGAGTGTAGGGTATAGAGTGTAGGGTGTAGAGTATAGGGTATAGAGTGTAGAGTTTAGGGTAGAGAGTGTGGGGCATAGAGTGTATGGTATACAGTGTAGAGTGTAGGGTATAGAGTGTATAGTGTAGGGTATAGAGTGTAGGGTATAGAGTGTATGGTATAGAGTGTAGGGTACAAAGTGTAGATTGTAGGGTATAGAGTGTATGGTATAGAGTGTAGGGTATAAAGTGTAGAGTGTAGGGTATAGAGTGTAGGGTATAGTGTGTAGGGTATAGAGTGTAGGGTAAAGAGTGTAGAGTGTAGGGTACAGAGTGCAGGGTGTAGAGTGTAGGGTATAGAGTGTAGAGTGTAGAGTGTAGGGTGTAGAGTGTAGGGTATAGAGTGTAGGGTATAGAGTGTAGGGTATAGAGTGTAGGGTATAAAGTGTAGGGTGTAGGGTATAGAGTGTAGGGTATAGAGTGCAGGTTGTAGAGTGTAGGGTATAGAGTGTATGGTATAGGGTGTAGGGTATAAAGTGTAGGGTATAGAGTGTAGGGTATAGAGTGTAGGGTATAGAGTGTAGGGTATAGAGTGTAGGCTATAGAGTGTAGAGTATATAGTGTAGAGTGTAGGGTATAGAGTGTAGGGTATAGAGTGTAGAGTGTAGGGTATAGAGTGTAGGGTGTAGAGTGTAGGGTATAGAGTGTAGGGTATAGAGTGTAGTGTATAGATTGTATGGTATAGAGTGTATGGTATAGAGTGTAGAGTGTAGGGTATAGAGTGTAGGGTGTAGAGTGTAGGGTATAGAGTGTAGGGTATAGAGTGTAGGGTATAGAGTGTAGGTTATAGAGAGTAGCGTATAGAGCGTAGGGTGTAGGGTATAGAGTGTAGGGTATAGAGTGTAGGGTATAGAGTGTAGGGTATAGAGTGTAGTGTATAGAGTGTATGGCATAGAGCTTAGGGTGTAGAGTGTAGGGTATAGAATATAGAGTTTAGGGTAGAGAGTGTGGGGCATAGAGTGTATGGTATAGAATATAGAGTTTAGGGTAGAGAGTGTGGGGCATAGAGTGTATGGTATACAGTGTAGAGTGTAGGGTATAGATTGTATAGTGTAGGGTATAGAGTGTATGGTATAGAGTGTAGGGTATAAAGTGTAGAGTGTAGGGTATAGAGTGTATGGTATAGAGTGTAGGGTATAGAGTGTAGGGTGTAGAGTGTAGGGTATAGAGTGTAGGGTATAGAGTGTAGGGTATAGAGTGTATGGTATAGAGTGTAGGGTATAGAGTGTAGGGTATAGAGTGTAGGGTATATAGTGTATGGTATAGAGTGTATATTACAGAGTGTAGGGTATAGAGTGTATGGTATAGAGTGTAGGGTATAGAGTGTAGAGTGTAGGGTATAGAGTGTAGGCTATAGAGTGTAGGGTATAGAGTGTAGAGTGTAGGGTATAGAGTGTAGGGTGTAGAGTGTAGGGTATAGAGTGTTGGGTGTAGAGTGCAGGGTGTAGAGTGCAGGGTGTAGAGTGCAGGGTATAGAGTGTAGGGTATAGAGTGTAGGGTATAAAGTGTAGAGTGTAGGGTATAGAGTGTAGGGTATAGAGTGTAGGGTGTAGAGTGTAGGGTGTAGAGTGTATGGTATAGAGAGTAGGGTATAGAGTGTAGGGTATAGAGTGTAGAGTGTAGGGTATAGAGTGTAGGGTATAGAGCTTAGGTTGTAGAGTGTAGGATATAGATTGTAGAGTTTAGGGTATAGAGTGTGGGGCATAGAGTGTATGGTATACAGTGTAGAGTGTAGAGTGTAGGGTATAGAGTGTATAGTGTAGGGTATAGAGTGTAGGGTATAGAGTGTAGGGTGTAGAGTGTAGGGTGTAGAGTGTAGGGTGTAGAGTGTAGGGTGTTAGGGTGTAGAGTGTATGGTATAGAGTGTAGAGTGTAGGGTATAGAGTGTAGGGTATAGAGTGTAGGGTATAGAGTGTAGGGTGTAGAGTATAGGGTATAGAGTGTAGAGTTTAGGGTAGAGAGTGTGGGGCATAGAGTGTATGGTATACAGTGTAGAGTGTAGGGTATAGAGTGTATAGTGTAGGGTATAGAGTGTAGGGTATAGAGTGTATGGTATAGAGTGTAGGGTACAAAGTGTAGATTGTAGGGTATAGAGTGTATGGTATAGAGTGTAGGGTATAAAGTGTAGAGTGTAGGGTATAGAGTGTAGGGTATAGTGTGTAGGGTATAGAGTGTAGGGTAAAGAGTGTAGAGTGTAGGGTACAGAGTGCAGGGTGTAGAGTGTAGGGTATAGAGTGTAGAGTGTAGAGTGTAGGGTGTAGAGTGTAGGGTATAGAGTGTAGGGTATAGAGTGTAGGGTATAGAGTGTAGGGTATAAAGTGTAGGGTGTAGGGTATAGAGTGTAGGGTATAGAGTGCAGGTTGTAGAGTGTAGGGTATAGAGTGTATGGTATAGGGTGTAGGGTATAAAGTGTAGGGTATAGAGTGTAGGGTATAGAGTGTAGGGTATAGAGTGTAGGGTATAGAGTGTAGGCTATAGAGTGTAGAGTATATAGTGTAGAGTGTAGGGTATAGAGTGTAGGGTATAGAGTGTAGAGTGTAGGGTATAGAGTGTAGGGTGTAGAGTGTAGGGTATAGAGTGTAGGGTATAGAGTGTAGTGTATAGATTGTATGGTATAGAGTGTATGGTATAGAGTGTAGAGTGTAGGGTATAGAGTGTAGGGTGTAGAGTGTAGGGTATAGAGTGTAGGGTATAGAGTGTAGGGTATAGAGTGTAGGTTATAGAGAGTAGCGTATAGAGCGTAGGGTGTAGGGTATAGAGTGTAGGGTATAGAGTGTAGGGTATAGAGTGTAGTGTATAGAGTGTATGGCATAGAGCTTAGGGTGTAGAGTGTAGGGTATAGAATATAGAGTTTAGGGTAGAGAGTGTGGGGCATAGAGTGTATGGTATAGAATATAGAGTTTAGGGTAGAGAGTGTGGGGCATAGAGTGTATGGTATACAGTGTAGAGTGTAGGGTATAGATTGTATAGTGTAGGGTATAGAGTGTATGGTATAGAGTGTAGGGTATAAAGTGTAGAGTGTAGGGTATAGAGTGTATGGTATAGAGTGTAGGGTATAAAGTGTAGAGTGTAGGGTATAGAGTGTAGGGTATAGAGTGTAGGCTATAGAGTGTAGAGTTTAGAGTGTAGGGTATAGAATGTAGAGTGTAGGGTGTAGAGTGTAAAGTGTAGGGTATAGAGTGTAGGATATAGAGTGTAGAGTGTAGGGTATAGAGTGTAGGGTATACAGTGTATGGTATAGAGTGTAGGGTATAGAGTGTAGAGTGTAGGGTACAGAGTGTAGGGTATAGAGTGTAGGTTATAGAGTGTAGGGTATAGATTGTAGGGTATAGGGTATAGGGTATAGAGTGTATGGTGTAGAGTGTAGGGTATAGAGTGTAGGGTGTAGGGTGTAGAGTGTGGGGTGTAGAGTGGTGTAGAGTGTAGGATGTAGAGTGTATGGTATAGAGTGTAGGGTATAGAGTATAGCGTGTATGGTATAGAGTGTAGTGTATAGAGTGTAGGGTATAGGGTATAGAGTGTAGGGTATAGAGTGTAGGGTATAGATTTTAGAGTGTAGGGTATAGAGTGTAAGGTATAGAGTGTAGGGTGTGGAGTGTAGGGTATAGAGTGTAGGGTATAGAGTGTATGGTATAGAGTGTAGGGTATAGAGTGTATGGTATAGAGTGTAGAGTGTAGGGTATAGAGTGTATTTTATAGAGTGTAGGGTATAGAGTGTAGGGTATAGAGTGTAGAGTGTAGGGTATAGAGTGTAGGGTATAGAGTGTAGAGTGTAGGGTATAGAGTGTAGGGTATAGAGTGTAGGGTATAGAGTGTAGAGTGTAGGGATTAGAGTGTAGGGATTAGAGTGTAGGGTATAGAGTGTAGAGTGTAGAGTATAGAGTGTAGGGTATAGAGTGTAGGGATTAGAGTGTAGGGATTAGAGTGTAGGGATTAGAGTGTAGGGATTAGAGTGTAGGGATTAGAGTGTAGGGTATAGAGTGTAGGGTATAGTGTGTATGGTATAGAGTATAGGGTATAAAGTGTAGAGTGTATGGTATAGAGTGTAGGGTATAGAGTGTAAAGTGTAGGGTATAGAGTGTATGGTATAGAGTGTAGGGTGTAGAGTGTATGGTATAGAGTGTAGGGTATAGAGTGTAGAGTGTAGGGTATAGAGTGTAGGGTTTAGAGTGTAGGGTATAGAGTGTAGGGTACAGAGTGTAGAGTGTAGGGTATAGAGTGTAGGGTACAGAGTGCAGGGTGTAGAGTGTAGGGTATAGAGTGTATAGTGTAGGGTATAGAGTGTAGGGTATAGAGTGTAGGGTGTAGAGTGTAGGGTGTAGAGTGTAGGGTGTAGAGTGTAGGGTGTAGAGTGTATGGTATAGAGTGTAGGGTATAGAGTGTAGAGTGTAGGGATTAGAGTGTAGGGATTAGAGTGTAGGGTATAGAGTGTAGAGTGTAGAGTATAGAGTGTAGGGTATAGAGTGTAGGGATTAGAGTGTAGGGATTAGAGTGTAGGGATTAGAGTGTAGGGATTAGAGTGTAGGGATTAGAGTGTAGGGTATAGAGTGTAGGGTATAGTGTGTATGGTATAGAGTATAGGGTATAAAGTGTAGAGTGTATGGTATAGAGTGTAGGGTATAGAGTGTAAAGTGTAGGGTATAGAGTGTATGGTATAGAGTGTAGGGTGTAGAGTGTATGGTATAGAGTGTAGGGTATAGAGTGTAGAGTGTAGGGTATAGAGTGTAGGGTTTAGAGTGTAGGGTATAGAGTGTAGGGTACAGAGTGTAGAGTGTAGGGTATAGAGTGTAGGGTACAGAGTGTAGGGTGTAGAGTGTAGGGTATAGAGTGTATAGTGTAGGGTATAGAGTGTAGGGTATAGAGTGTAGGGTGTAGAGTGTAGGGTGTAGAGTGTAGGGTGTAGAGTGTAGGGTGTAGAGTGTATGGTATAGAGTGTAGGGTATAGAGTGTAGAGTGTAGGGTATAGAGTATAGGGTATAGAGTGTAGGGTATAGAGTGTAGGGTATAGAGTGTAGGGTGTAGAGTGTAGGGTATAGAGTGTAGAGTTTAGGGTAGAGAGTGTGGGGCATAGAGTGTATGGTATACAGTGTAGAGTGTAGGGTATAGAGTGTATAGTGTAGGGTATAGAGTGTAGGGTATAGAGTGTATGGTATTGAGTGTAGGGTATAAAGTGTAGAGTGTAGGGTATAGAGTGTATGGTATAGAGTGTAGGGTATAAAGTGTAGAGTGTAGGGTATAGAGTGTAGGGTATAGAGTGTGGGGTATAGAGTGTAGGGTATAGAGTGTAGGGTAAAGAGTGTAGAGTGTAGGGTATAGAGTGTAGGGTATAGAGTGTAGGGTATAGAGTGTAGGGTATAAAGTGTAGGGTGTAGGGTATAGAGTATAGGGTATAGAGTGTAGGGTATAGAGTGTAGGGTATAGAGTGTAGGGTGTAGAGTGTAGGGTATAGAGTGTAGAGTTTAGGGTAGAGAGTGTGGGGCATAGAGTGTATGGTATACAGTGTAGAGTGTAGGGTATAGAGTGTATAGTGTAGGGTATAGAGTGTAGGGTATAGAGTGTATGGTATTGAGTGTAGGGTATAAAGTGTAGAGTGTAGGGTATAGAGTGTATGGTATAGAGTGTAGGGTATAAAGTGTAGAGTGTAGGGTATAGAGTGTAGGGTATAGAGTGTGGGGTATAGAGTGTAGGGTATAGAGTGTAGGGTAAAGAGTGTAGAGTGTAGGGTATAGAGTGTAGGGTATAGAGTGTAGGGTATAGAGTGTAGGGTATAAAGTGTAGGGTGTAGGGTATAGAGTGTAGGGTATAGAGTGCAGGTTGTAGAGTGTAGGGTATAGAGTGTATGGTATAGGGTGTAGGGTATAAAGTGTAGGGTATAGAGTGTAGGGTATAGAGTGTAGGGTATAGAGTGTAGGGTATAGAGTGTAGGGTATAGAGTGTAGGCTATAGAGTGTCGAGTATATAGTGTAGAGTGTAGGGTATAGAGTGTAGGGTATAGAGTGTAGGGTATAGAGTGTGGAGTATAGAGTGTAGGGTATAGAATGTAGAGTGTAGAGTGTAGGGTGTAGAGTGCAAAGTGTAGGGTATAGAGTGTAAGATATAGAGTGTAGTGTATAGAGTGTATGTTATAGAGTGTAGGGTATAGAGTGTAGAGTTTAGGGTATAGAGTGTAGTGTATAGATTGTATGGTATAGAGTGTATGGTATAGAGTGTAGAGTGTAGGGTATAGAGTGTAGGGTATAGAGTGTAGGGTATAGAGTGTAGGTTGTAGAGTGTAGGGTATAGAGTGTAGGGCATAGAGTGTAGGGTATAGAGTGTAGGTTATAGAGTGTAGCGTAAATCGCGTAGGGTGTAGGGTATAGAGTGTAGGGTATAGAGTGTAGGGTATAGAGTGTAGGGTATAGAGTGTATGGTATAGAGCTTAGGGTGTAGAGTGTAGGGTATAGAATGTAGAGTTTAGGGTAGAGAGTGTGGGGCATAGAGTGTATGGTATACAGTGTAGAGTGTAGGGTATAGAGTGTATAGTGTAGGGTATAGAGTGTAGGGTATAGAGTGTAGGGTATAGAGTGTAGGGTATAAAGTGTAGAGTGTAGGGTATAGAGTGTAGGGTATAAAGTGTAGAGTGTAGGGTATAGAGTGTAGGGTATAGAGTGTAGGCTATAGAGTGTAAAGTTTAGAGTGTAGGGTATAGAATGTAGAGTGTAGGGTGTAGAGTGTAAAGTGTAGGGTATAGAGTGTAGGATATAGAGTGTAGAGTGTAGGGTATAGAGTGTAGGGTATAGAGTGTAGGGTATAGAGTGTAGGGTATAGATTGTAGGGTATAGGGTATAGGGTATAGAGTGTATGGTGTAGAGTGTAGGGTATAGAGTGTAGGGTGTAGGGTGTAGAGTGTGGGGTGTAGAGTGGTGTAGAGTGTAGGATGTAGAGTGTATGGTATAGAGTGTAGGGTATAGAGTATAGCATGTATGGTATAGAGTGTAGTGTATAGAGTGTAGGGTATAGGATATAGAGTGTAGGGTATAGAGTGTAGGGTATAGATTTTAGAGTGTAGGGTATAGATTGTAAGGTATAGAGTGTAGGGTGTGGAGTGTAGGGTATAGAGTGTAGGGTATAGAGTGTATGGTATAGAGTGTAGGGTATAGAGTGTATGGTATAGAGTGTAGAGTGTAGGGTATAGAGTGTATTTTATAGAGTGTAGGGTATAGAGTGTAGGGTATAGAGTGTAGACTGTAGGGTATAGAGTGTAGGGTATAGAGTGTAGAGTGTAGGGTATAGAGTGTAGGGTATAGAGTGTAGGGTATAGAGTGTAGAGTGTAGGGATTAGAGTGTAGGGATTAGAGTGTAGGGTATAGAGTGTAGAGTGTAGAGTATAGAGTGTAGGGTATAGAGTGTAGGGATTAGAGTGTAGGGATTAGAGTGTAGGGATTAGAGTGTAGGGATTAGAGTGTAGGGTATAGAGTGTAGGGTATAGGGTATAGAGTGTAGGGTATAGTGTGTATGGTATAGAGTGTAGGGTATAAAGTGTAGAGTGTATGGTATAGAGTGTAGGGTGTAAAGTGTATGGTATAGAGTGTAGGGTATAGAGTGTAGGGTATAGAGTGTAGGGTATAGAGTGTAGGGTACAGAGTATAGAGTGTAGGGTATAGAGTGTAGGGTACAGAGTGCAGGGTGTAGAGTGTAGGGTGTAGAGTGTAGGGTATAGAGTTTAGGGTATAGTGTGTAGGGTATATAGTGTAGAGTGTAGGGTATAGAGTGTAGAGTGTAGGGTATAGAGTGTAGGGTATAGAGTGTAGGGTATAGAGTGTAGGGTATAGAGTGTAGAGTGTAGGGTATAGAGTGTAGGGTGTAGAGTGTAGGGTATAGAGTGTAGGGTATAGAGTATATGGTATAGAGTGTATGGTATAGAGTGTAGGGTATAGAGTGTAGGGTATAGAGTGTAGAGTGTAGGGTATAGAGTGTAGGGTATAGAGTGTAGAGTGTAGGGTATAGAGTGTAGGGTATAGAGTGTAGGGTATAGAGTGTAGGGTATAGAGTGTAGAGTGTAGGGTATAGAGTGTATGGTATAGAGTGTAGGGTATAGAGTGTAGAGTGTAGGGTATAGAGTGTAGAGTGTAGGGTATAGAGTGTAGAGTGTAGGGTATAGAGTGTATGGTATAGAGTTTAGGGTGTAGAGTGTAGGGTATAGAGTGTAGAGTTTAGGGTATAGAGTGTGGGGCATAGAGTGTATGGTATACAGTGTAGAGTGTAGAGTGTAGGGTATAGAGTGTAGCGTATAGAGCGTAGGGTGTAGGGTATAGAGTGTAGGGTATAGAGTGTAGAGTGCAGGGTATAGAGTGTAGGGTATAGAGCTTAGGGTGTAGAGTGTAGGGTATAGAGTGTAGAGTTTAGGGTATAGAGTGTGGGGCATAGAGTGTATGGTATACAGTGTAGAGTGTAGGGTATAGAGTGTATAGTGTAGGGTATAGAGTGTAGCGTATAGAGCGTAGGGTGTAGGGTATAGAGTGTAGGGTATAGAGTGTAGGGTATAGAGTGTAGGGTATAGAGCTTAGGGTGTAGAGTGTAGGGTATTGAGTGTAGAGTTTAGGGTATAGAGTGTGGGGCATAGAGTGTATGGTATACAGTGTAGAGTGTAGGGTATAGAGTGTATAGTGTAGGGTATAGAGTGTAGGGTATAGAGTGTATGGTATAGAGTGTAGGGTATAAAGTGTAGAGTGTAGGGTATATAGTGTAGGGTATAGAGTGTATGGTATAGAGTGTAGAGTGTAGGGTATAGAGTGTAGAGTGTTGGGATTAGAGTGTAGGGTATAGAGTGTAGGGTATAGAGTGTAGAGTGTAGGGTATAGAGTGTAGGGTATAGAGTGTAGAGTGTAGGGTATAGAGTGTAGGGTATAGAGTGTAGGGTGTAGGATATAGAGTGTAGGCTATAGAGTGTAGGCTATAGAGTGTAGGCTATAGAGTGTAGAGTATAGAGTGTAGGGTATAGAGTGTAGGGTATAGAATGTAGAGTGTAAAGTGTAGGGTATAGAGTGTAGTGTATAGAGTGTATGTTATAGAGTGTAGGGTATAGAGTGTAGAGTGTAAGGTATAGAGTGTAGTGTATAGAGTGTATGTTACAGAGTGTAGGGTGTAGAGTGTAGAGTGTAGGGTATAGAGTGTAGGGTATAGAGTGTAGGGTATAGAGTGTAGGGTATAGAGTGTAGGGTATACAGTGTATGGTATAGAGTGTAGGGTATAGAGTGTAGAGTGTAGGGTATAGAGTGTAGGGTATAGAGTGTGGGGTATAGAGTGTAGGGTATAGAGTGTAGAGTTTAGGGTATAGAGTGTGGGGCATAGAGTGTATGGTATACAGTGTAGAGTGTAGAGTGTAGGGTATAGAGTGTAGCGTATAGAGCGTAGGGTGTAGGGTATAGAGTGTAGGGTATAGAGTGTAGAGTGCAGGGTATAGAGTGTAGGGTATAGAGCTTAGGGTGTAGAGTGTAGGGTATAGAGTGTAGAGTTTAGGGTATAGAGTGTGGGGCATAGAGTGTATGGTATACAGTGTAGAGTGTAGGGTATAGAGTGTATAGTGTAGGGTATAGAGTGTAGCGTATAGAGCGTAGGGTGTAGGGTATAGAGTGTAGGGTATAGAGTGTAGGGTATAGAGTGTAGGGTATAGAGCTTAGGGTGTAGAGTGTAGGGTATTGAGTGTAGAGTTTAGGGTATAGAGTGTGGGGCATAGAGTGTATGGTATACAGTGTAGAGTGTAGGGTATAGAGTGTATAGTGTAGGGTATAGAGTGTAGGGTATAGAGTGTAGGGTATAGAGTGTATGGTATAGAGTGTAGGGTATAAAGTGTAGAGTGTAGGGTATATAGTGTAGGGTATAGAGTGTATGGTATAGAGTGTAGAGTGTAGGGTATAGAGTGTAGAGTGTTGGGATTAGAGTGTAGGGTATAGAGTGTAGGGTATAGAGTGTAGAGTGTAGGGTATAGAGTGTAGGGTATAGAGTGTAGAGTGTAGGGTATAGAGTGTAGGGTATAGAGTGTAGGGTGTAGGATATAGAGTGTAGGCTATAGAGTGTAGGCTATAGAGTGTAGGCTATAGAGTGTAGAGTATAGAGTGTAGGGTATAGAGTGTAGGGTATAGAATGTAGAGTGTAAAGTGTAGGGTATAGAGTGTAGTGTATAGAGTGTATGTTATAGAGTGTAGGGTATAGAGTGTAGAGTGTAAGGTATAGAGTGTAGTGTATATAGTGTATGTTACAGAGTGTAGGGTGTAGAGTGTAGAGTGTAGGGTATAGAGTGTAGGGTATAGAGTGTAGGGTATAGAGTGTAGGGTATAGAGTGTAGGGTATACAGTGTATGGTATAGAGTGTAGGGTATAGAGTGTAGAGTGTAGGGTATAGAGTGTAGGGTATAGAGTGTGGGGTATAGAGTGTAGGGTATAGATTGTAGGGTATAGGGTATAGAGTGTATGGTGTAGAGTGTAAGGTATAGAGTGTATAGTGTAGGGTATAGAGTGTAAGGTATAGAGTGTAGGTTATAGAGTGTAGGGTATAGAGTGTAGAGTGTAGGGTATAGAGTGTATGGTATAGAGTGTAGGGTGTAGAGTGTATGGTATAGAGTGTAGGGTATAGAGTGTAGTGTATAGAGTGTAGTGTATAGAGTGTAGGGTATAGAGTGTAGGGTATAGAGTGTAGAGTGTAGGGTATAGAGTGTATGCTGTAGAGTGTATGGTGTAGAGTGTATGGTATAGAGTGTAGGGTATAGAGTGTAGAGTGTACGGTATAGTGTGTAGGGTATAGAGTGTGGGGTATAGAGTGTATGTTATAGGGTATATAGTGTAGAGTGTAGGGTATAGAGTTTAGAGTGTAGGGTATAGAGTGTGTGGCATAGAGTGTATGGTATACAGTGTAGAGTGTAGGGTATAGAGTGTATAGTGTAGGGTATAGAGTGTAGGGTATAGAGTGTAGGGTATAGAGTGTATGGTATAGAGTGTAGGGTATAAAGTGTAGAGTGTAGGGTATAGAGTGTAGGGTATAGAGTGTATGGTATAGAGTGTAGAGTGTAGGGTATAGAGTGTAGGGTATAGAGTGTAGAGTGTAGGGATTAGAGTGTAGGGTATAGAGTGTAGAGTGTAGGGTATAGAGTGTAGGGTATAGAGTGTAGAGTGTAGGGTATAGAGTGTAGGGTGTAGGATATAGAGTGTAGGCTATAGAGTGTAGGCTATAGAGTGTAGGCTATAGAGTGTAGAGTATAGAGTGTAGGGTATAGAGTGTAGGGTATAGAATGTAGAGTGTAAAGTGTAGGGTATAGAGTGTAGTGTATAGAGTGTATGTTATAGATTGTAGGGTATAGAGTGTAGAGTGTAAAGTATAGAGTGTAGTGTATAGAGTGTATGTTATAGAGTGTAGGGTGTAGAGTGTAGAGTGTAGGGTATAGAGTGTAGGGTATAGAGTGTAGGGTATATAGTGTAGGGTATAGAGTGTAGGGTATAGAGTGTAGGGTATACAGTGTATGGTATAGAGTGTAGGGTATAAAGTGTAGAGTGTAGGGTATAGAGTGTAGGGTATAGAGTGTAGGGTATAGAGTGTGGGGTATAGAGTGTAGGGTATAGATTGTAGGGTATAGGGTATAGAGTGTATGGTGTAGAGTGTAAGGTATAGAGTGTATAGTGTAGGGTATAGAGTGTAGGGTATAGAGTGTAGGTTATAGAGTGTAGGGTATAGAGTGTAGAGTGTAGGGTATAGAGTGTATGGTATAGAGTGTAGGGTGTAGAGTGTATGGTATAGAGTGTAGGGTATAGAGTGTAGTGTATAGAGTGTAGTGTATAGAGTGTAGGGTATAGAGTGTAGGGTATAGAGTGTAGAGTGTAGGGTATAGAGTGTATGCTGTAGAGTGTATGGTGTAGAGTGTATGGTATAGAGTGTAGGGTATAGAGTGTAGAGTGTACGGTATAGAGTGTAGGGTATAGAGTGTAGGGTATAGAGTGTATGTTATAGGGTATAGAGTGTAAAGTGTAGGGTATAGAGTTTAGAGTGTAGGGTATAGAGTGTAGGGTATAGAGTGTAAGGTATAGAGTGTAGGGTGTAGAGTGTAGGGTATAGAGTGTAGGGTATAGAGTGTATGGTATAGAGTGTAGGGTATAGAGTGTAGAGTGTATGGTATATAGTGTAGGGTATAGAGTGTAGAGTGTAGGGTATAGAGTGTAGGGTATAGAGTGTAGGGTGTAGAGTGTAGGGTGTAGAGTGTAGGGATTAGAGTGTAGGGTATAGAGTGTAGAGTGTAGGGTATAGAGTGTAGGCTATAGAGTGTAGAGTGTAGGGATTAGATTGTAGGGTATAGAGTGTAGGGTATAGAGTGTATGGTATAGAGTGTAGGGTATACAGTGTAGAGTGTATGGTATAGAGTGTAGGGTATAAAGTGTAGAGTGTAGGGTATAGAGTGTATGGTATAGAGTGTAGGGTATAGAGTGTAGGGTATAGAGTGTAGAGTGTAAGGTATAGAATGTAGGGTACAGAGTGCAGAGTGTAGGGTATAGAGTGTAGGGTATATAGTGTAGAGTGTAGGACATAGAGTGTAAAGTGTAGGGTATAGAGTGTAGGGTATAGATTGTAGGGTATAGAGTGTAGAGTGTAGGGTATAGAGTGTAGGGTATAGAGTGTAGGGTATAGAGTGTAGGGTATACAGTGTAGAGTGTAGGGTATAGAGTGTAGGGTATAGAGTGTAGGGTATAGAGTGTAGAGTGTAGGGTATAGTGTAGGATATAGAGTGTAGGGTATAGAGTGTAGGGTATAGAGATTAGAGTGTAGGGTATAGAGTGTAGGGTATAGAGTGTAAGGTATAGAGTGTAGAGTGTAGGGTAAATAGAGTGTAGGGTATAGAGTGTAGGGTATAGAGTGCAGGGTAAAGAGTGTAGAGTGTAGGGTACAGAGTGCAGGGTGTAGAGGGTAGGGTATAGAGTGTAGAGTGTAGGGTGTAGAGTGTAGGGTATAGAGTGTAGGGTGTAGAGTGTAGGGTGTAGGGTATAGAGTGTAGGGTATAGAGTGTAGGGTATAGAGTGTAGGGTGTAGAGTGTAGAGTGTAGGGTGTAGAGTGTAGGGTATAGAGTGTAGGGTATAGAGTGTAGGGTATAGAGCGTAGGGTGTAGGGATTAGAGTGTAGGGTGTAGAGTGTATGGTATAGAGTGTAGGGTATAGAGTGTAGGGTATAGAGTGTAGGGTATAGAGTGTATGTTATAGAGTGTAGGGTATAGAGTGTAGAGTGTAGGGTATAGAGTTTAGAGTGTAGGGTATAGAGTGTAGGGTATAGAGTGTAGGGTATAGAGTGTAGGGTATAGGGTGTAGGGTATAGAGTGTAGGGTATAGAGTGTAGGGTAAAGAGTGTAGACTGTAGGGTATAGAGTGTAGGGTACAGAGTGTAGGGTGTAGAGTGTAGGGTGTAGAGTGTAGGGTGTAGAGTGTAGCGTATAGAGTGTAGGGCATAGAGTGTAGGGTGTAGAGTGTAGGGTATAGAGTGTAGGGTATAGAGTGTAGGGTGTAGGGTATAGAGTGTGGCGTATAGAGTATAGGGTGTAGATTGTAGGGTATAGAGTGTAGGGTGTAGGGTATAGAGTGTAGAGTGTAGGGTATAGAGTGTAGGGTATAGAGTGTAGGGTATAGAGTGTAGGGAATAGAGTGTAGGGTGTAAGGTGTAGAGTGTAGGGTATAGAGTGTAGGGTATATACAGTAGGGTATAGAGTGTAGGGTATAGAGTGTAGGGTATAGAGTGTATGGTATAGAGTGTAGGGTGTAGAGTGTAGGGTATAGAGTGTAGAGTTTAGGGTAGAGAGTGTGGGGCATAGAGTGTATGGTATACAGTGTAGAGTGTAGGGTATAGAGTGTATAGTGTAGGGTATAGAGTGTAGGGTATAGAGTGTAGGGTATAGAGTGTATGGTATAGAGTGTAGGGTATAAAGTGTAGAGTGTAGGGTATAGAGTGTAGGGTATAGAGTGTATGGTATAGAGTGTAGAGTGTAGGGTATAGAGTGTAGGGTATAGAGTGTAGGGTGTAGGATATTGAGTGTAGGCTATAGAGTGTAGGCTATAGAGTGTAGGCTATAGAGTGTAGAGTATAGAGTGTAGGGTATAGAGTGTAGGGTATAGAATGTAGAGTGTAAAGTGTAGGGTATAGAGTGTAGTGTATAGAGTGTATGTTATAGAGTGTAGGGTATAGAGTGTAGAGTGTAAGGTATAGAGTGTAGTGTATAGAGTGTATGTTATAGAGTGTAGGGTGTAGAGTGTAGGGTATAGAGTGTAGGGTATACAGTGTATGGTATAGAGTGTAGGGTATAGAGTGTAGAGTATAGGGTATAGAGTGTAGGGTATAGAGTGTGGGGTATAGAGTGTAGGGTATAGATTGTAGGGTATAGGGTATAGAGTGTATGGTGTAGAGTGTAAGGTATAGAGTGTATAGTGTAGGGTATAGAGTGTATGGTATAGAGTGTAGGGTGTAGAGTATATGGTATAGAGTGTAGGGTATAGAGTGTAGAGTGTAGGGTATAGAGTGTAGGGTATAGAGTGTAGGGTATAAAGTATAGAGTGTAGGGTATAGAGTGTATAGTGTAGGGTATAGAGTGTAGGGTATAGAGTGTAGGGTATAGAGTGTATAGTGTAGGGTATAGAGTGTATGCTATAGAGTGTATGGTGTAGAGTGTATGGTATAGAGTGTAGGGTGTAGAGTGTATGATATAGAGTGTAGGGTATAGAGTGTAGGGTATAGAGTGTAGGGTATAGAGTGTTTGTTATAGAGTGTAGGGTATAGAGTGTAGAGTGTAGCGAATAGAGTTTAGAGTGTAGGGTATAGAGTGTAGGGTATAGAGTGTAAGGTATATAGTGTAGAGTGTAGGGTATAGAGTGTAGGGTATAGAGTGTAGGGTATAGAGTGTAGGGTAAAGAGTGTAGAGTGTAGGGTACAGAGTGCAGGGTGTAGAGTGTAGGGTATAGAGTGTAGAGTGTAGGGTGTAGAGTGTAGGGTGTAGAGTGTAGGGTGTAGAGTGTAGGGTGTAGGGTATAGAGTGTAGGGTATAGAGTGTAGGGTATAGAGTGTAGGGTGTAGAGTGTAGGGTGTAGAGTGTAGGGTATAGAGTGTAGGGTATAGAGTGTAGGTTATAGAGTGTAGGGTGTAGGGATTAGAGTGTAGGGATTAGAGTGTAGGGTGTAGAGTGTAGGGTGTAGAGTGTAGGGTATAGAGTGTAGGGTATAGAGTGTAGAGTGTAGGGATTAGAGTGTAGGGATTAGAGTGTAGGGTATAGACTGTAGGGTATAGAGTGTAGGGTATAGAGTGTAGGGTATAGAGTGTAGGGTATAGAGTGTAGGGAATAGAGTGTAGAGTGTAGGGTGTAGAATGTAAAGTGTAGGGTATAGAGTGTAAGGTATAGAGTGTAGTGTATAGAGTGTATGTTATAGAGTGTAGGGTATAGAGTGTAGAGTGTAGGGTATAGAGTGTAGGGTATAGAGTGTAGGGTATAGAGTGTAGGGTATAGAGTGTAGGGTGTAGGGTATAGAGTGTAGGGTATAGAGTGCACGTTGTAGAGTGTAGGGTATAGAGAGTAGGGTATAAAGTGTAGAGTGTAGGGTATAGAGTGTATAGTGTAGGGTATAGAGTGTAGGGTATAGAGTGTAGGGTATAGAGTGTAGAGTGTAGGGTATAGAGTGTATGCTATAGAGTGTATGGTGTAGAGTGTATGGTATAGAGTGTAGGGTATAGAGTGTAGAGTGTAGGGTATAGAGTGTAGGGTATAGAGTGTAGGGTATAGAGTGTAGGGTATAGAGTGCATGTTATAGAGTGTAGGGTATAGAGTGTAGAGTGTAGAGTATAGAGTTTAGAGTGTAGGGTATAGAGTGTAGGGTATAGAGTGTAGGGTATAGAGTGTAGGGTGTAGAGTGTAGGGTATAGAGTGTAGGGTATAGAGTGTAGGGTACAGAGTGTATGGTATAGAGTGTAGGGTATAGAGTGTAGGGTATAGAGTGTAGGGTATAGAGTGTATGGTATAGAGTGTATAGTATAGAGTGTAGGGTATAGAGTGTATGGTATAGAGTGTAGGGTATAGAGTGTAGAGTGTAGGGTATAGAGTGTAGGCTATAGAGTGTAGGGTATAGAGTGTAAAGTGTAGGGTATAGAGTGTAGGGTGTAGAGTGTAGGGTATAGAGTGTTGGGTGTAGAGTGCAGGGTGTAGAGTGCAGGGTGTAGAGTGCAGGGTATAGAGTGTAGGGTATAGAGTGTAGGGTATAAAGTGTAGAGTGTAGGGTATAGAGTGTAGGGTATAGAGTGTAGGGTGTAGAGTGTAGGGTGTAGAGTGTATGGTATAGAGTGTAGGGTATAGAGTGTAGGGTATAGAGTGTAGAGTGTAGGGTATAGAGTGTAGGGTATAGAGCTTAGGGTGTAGAGTGTAGGATATAGATTGTAGAGTTTAGGGTATAGAGTGTGGGGCATAGAGTGTATGGTATACAGTGTAGAGTGTAGAGTGTAGGGTATAGAGTGTATAGTGTAGGGTATAGAGTGTAGGGTGTAGAGTGTAGGGTGTAGGGTATAGAGTGTAGGGTATAGAGTGTAGGGTATAGAGTGTAGGGTGTAGAGTGTAGAGTGTAGGGTGTAGAGTGTAGGGTGTAGAGTGTAGGGTGTAGAGTGTATGGTAAAGAGTGTAGAGTGTAGGGTATAGAGTGTAGGGTATAGAGTGTAGGGTATAGAGTGTAGGGTGTAGAGTGTAGGGTATAGAGTGTAGAGTTTAGGGTAGAGAGTGTGGGGCATAGAGTGTATGGTATACAGTGTAGAGTGTAGGGTATAGAGTGTATAGTGTAGGGTATAGAGTGTAGGGTATAGAGTGTATGGTATAGAGTGTAGGGTACAAAGTGTAGAGTGTAGGGTATAGAGTGTATGGTATAGAGTGTAGGGTATAAAGTGTAGAGTGTAGGGTATAGAGTGTAGGGTATAGAGTGTAGGGTATAGAGTGTAGGGTATAGAGTGTAGGGTAAAGAGTGTAGAGTGTAGGGTACAGAGTGCAGGGTGTAGAGTGTAGGGTATAGAGTGTAGAGTGTAGAGTGTAGGGTGTAGAGTGTAGGGTATAGAATGTAGGGTATAGAGTGTAGGGTATAGAGTGTAGGGTATAAAGTGTAGGGTGTAGGGTATAGAGTGTAGGGTATAGAGTGCAGGTTGTAGAGTGTAGGGTATAGAGTGTATGGTATAGGGTGTAGGGTATAAAGTGTAGGGTATAGAGTGTAGGGTATAGAGTGTAGGGTATAGAGTGTAGGCTATAGAGTGTAGAGTATATAGTGTAGAGTGTAGGGTATAGAGTGTAGGGTATAGAGTGTAGAGTGTAGGGTATAGAGTGTAGGGTGTAGGGTATTGAGTGTAGGGTATAGAGTGTAGTGTATAGATTGTATGGTATAGAGTGTATGGTATAGAGTGTAGAGTGTAGGGTATAGAGTGTAGGGTGTAGAGTGTAGGGTATAGAGTGTAGGGTATAGAGTGTAGGGTATAGAGTGTAGGTTATAGAGAGTAGCGTATAGAGCGTAGGGTGTAGGGTATAGAGTGTAGGGTATAGAGTGTAGGGTATAGAGTGTAGTGTATAGAGTGTATGGTATAGAGCTTAGGGTGTAGAGTGTAGGGTATAGAATATAGAGTTTAGGGTAGAGAGGGTGGGGCATAGAGTGTATGGTATAGAATATAGAGTTTAGGGTAGAGAGTGTGGGGCATAGAGTGTATGGTATACAGTGTAGAGTGTAGGGTATAGATTGTATAGTGTAGGGTATAGAGTGTAGGGTATAGAGTGTATGGTATAGAGTGTAGGGTATAAAGTGTAGAGTGTAGGGTATAGAGTGTATGGTATAGAGTGTAGGGTATAAAGTGTAGAGTGTAGGGTATAGAGTGTAGGGTATAGAGTGTAGGCTATAGAGTGTAGAGTTTAGAGTGTAGGGTATGGAATGTAGAGTGTAGGGTGTAGAGTGTAAAGTGTAGGGTATAGAGTGTAGGATATAGAGTGTAGAGTGTAGGGTATAGAGTGTAGGGTATACAGTGTATGGTATAGAGTGTAGGGTATAGAGTGTAGAGTGTAGGGTACAGAGTGTAGGGTATAGAGTGTAGGGTATAGAGTGTAGGGTATAGATTGTAGGGTATAGGGTATAGGGTATAGAGTGTATGGTGTAGAGTGTAGGGTATAGAGTGTAGGGTGTAGGGTGTAGAGTGTGGGGTGTAGAGTGGTGTAGAGTGTAGGATGTAGAGTGTATGGTATAGAGTGTAGGGTATAGAGTATAGCGTGTATGGTATAGAGTGTAGTGTATAGAGTGTAGGGTATAGGGTATAGAGTGTAGGGTATAGAGTGTAGGGTATAGATTTTAGAGTGTAGGGTATAGAGTGTAAGGTATAGAGTGTAGGGTGTGGAGTGTAGGGTATAGAGTGTAGGGTATAGAGTGTATGGTATAGAGTGTAGGGTATAGAGTGTATGGTATAGAGTGTAGAGTGTAGGGTATAGAGTGTATTTTATAGAGTGTAGGGTATAGAGTGTAGGGTATAGAGTGTAGAGTGTAGGGTATAGAGTGTAGGGTATAGAGTGTAGAGTGTAGGGTATAGAGTGTAGGGTATAGAGTGTAGGGTATAGAATGTAGAGTGTAGGGATTAGAGTGTAGGGATTAGAGTGTAGGGTATAGAGTGTAGAGTGTAGAGTGTAGAGTGTAGAGTGTAGGGTATAGAGTGTAGGGATTAGAGTGTAGGGATTAGAGTGTAGGGATTAGAGTGTAGGGATTAGAGTGTAGGGATTAGAGTGTAGGGTATAGAGTGTAGGGTATAGAGTGTAGGGTATAGTGTGTATGGTATAGAGTGTAGGGTATAAAGTGTAGACTGTATGGTATAGAGTGTAGGGTATAGAGTGTAAAGTGTAGGGTATAGAGTGTATGGTATAGAGTGTAGGGTGTAGAGTGTATGGTATAGAGTGTAGGGTATAGAGTGTAGAGTGTAGGGTATAGAGTGTAGGGTATAGAGTGTAGGGTATAGAGTGTAGGGTTTAGAGTGTAGGGTATAGAGTGTAGGGTACAGAGTGTAGAGTGTAGGGTATAGAGTGTAGGGTACAGAGTGTAGGGTGTAGAGTGTAGGGTATAGAGTGTATAGTGTAGGGTATAGAGTGTAGGGTATAGAGTGTAGGGTGTAGAGTGTAGGGTGTAGAGTGTAGGGTGTAGAGTGTAGGGTGTAGAGTGTATGGTATAGAGTGTAGGGTATAGAGTGTAGAGTGTAGGGTATAGAGTGTAGGGTATAGAGTGTAGGGTATAGAGTGTATGGTATAGAGTGTAGGGTGTAGAGTGTAGGGTATAGAGTGTAGAGTTTAGGGTAGAGAGTGTGGGGCATAGAGTGTATGGTATACAGTGTAGAGTGTAGGGTATAGAGTGTATAGTGTAGGGTATAGAGTGTAGGGTATAGAGTGTATGGTATAGAGTGTAGGGTATAAAGTGTAGAGTGTAGGGTATAGAGTGTATGGTATAGAGTGTAGGGTATAAAGTGTAGAGTGTAGGGTATAGAGTGTAGGGTATAGAGTGTGGGGTATAGAGTGTAGGGTATAGAGTGTAGGGTAAAGAGTGTAGAGTGTAGGGTACAGAGTGCAGGGTGTAGAGTGTAGGGTATAGAGTGTAGAGTGTAGAGTGTAGGGTGTAGAGTGTAGGGTATAGAGTGTAGGGTATAGAGTGTAGGGTATAGAGTGTAGGGTATAAAGTGTAGGGTGTAGGGTATAAAGTGTAGGGTATAGAGTGCAGGTTGTAGAGTGTAGGGTATAGAGTGTATGGTATAGGGTGTAGGGTATAAAGTGTAGGGTATAGAGTGTAGGGTATAGAGTGTAGGGTATAGAGTGTAGGGTATAGAGTGTAGGGTATAGAGTGTAGGCTATAGAGTGTAGAGTATATAGTGTAGAGTGTAGGGTATAGAGTGTAGGGTATAGAGTGTAGGGTATAGAGTGTGGAGTATAGAGTGTAGGGTATAGAATGTAGAGTGTAGAGTGTAGGGTGTAGAGTGCAAAGTGTAGGGTATAGAGTGTAAGATATAGAGTGTAGTGTATAGAGTGTATGTTATAGAGTGTAGGGTATAGAGTGTAGAGTTTAGGGTATAGAGTGTAGTGTATAGATTGTATGGTATAGAGTGTATGGTATAGAGTGTAGAGTGTAGGGTATAGAGTGTAGGGTATAGAGTGTAGGGTATAGAGTGTAGGGTGTAGAGTGTAGGGTATAGAGTGTAGGGTATAGAGTGTAGGGTATAGAGTGTAGGTTATAGAGTGTAGCGTAAATCGCGTAGGGTGTAGGGTATAGAGTGTAGGGTATAGAGTGTAGGGTATAGAGTGTATGGTATAGAGCTTAGGGTGTAGAGTGTAGGGTATAGAATGTAGAGTTTAGGGTAGAGAGTGTGGGGCATAGAGTGTATGGTATACAGTGTAGAGTGTAGGGTATAGAGTGTATAGTGTAGGGTATAGAGTGTAGGGTATAGAGTGTAGGGTATAGAGTGTAGGGTATAAAGTGTAGAGTGTAGGGTATAGAGTGTAGGGTATAAAGTGTAGAGTGTAGGGTATAGAGTGTAGGGTATAGAGTGTAGGCTATAGAGTGTAGAGTTTAGAGTGTATGGTATAGAATGTAGAGTGTAGGGTGTAGAGTGTAAAGTGTAGGGTATAGAGTGTAGGATATAGAGTGTAGAGTGTAGGGTATAGAGTGTAGGGTATAGAGTGTAGGGTATAGAGTGTAGGGTATAGATTGTAGGGTATAGGGTATAGGGTATAGGATATAGAGTGTAGGGTATAGAGTGTAGGGTATAGATTTTAGAGTGTAGGGTATAGAGTGTAAGGTATAGAGTGTAGGGTGTGGAGTGTAGGGTATAGAGTGTAGGGTATAGAGTGTATGGTATAGAGTGTAGGGTATAGAGTGTATGGTATAGAGTGTAGAGTGTAGGGTATAGAGTGTATTTTATAGAGTGTAGGGTATAGAGTGTAGGGTATAGAGTGTAGAGTGTAGGGTATAGAGTGTAGGGTATAGAGTGTAGAGTGTAGGGTATAGAGTGTAGGGTATAGAGTGTAGGGTATAGAGTGTAGAGTGTAGGGATTAGAGTGTAGGGATTAGAGTGTAGGGTATAAAGTGTAGAGTGTAGAGTATAGAGTGTAGGGTATAGAGTGTAGGGATTAGAGTGTAGGGATTAGAGTGTAGGGATTAGAGTGTAGGGATTAGAGTGTAGGGATTAGAGTGTAGGGTATATAGTGTAGGGTATAGAGTGTAGGGTATAGTGTGTATGGTATAGAGTGTAGGGTATAAAGTGTAGAGTGTATGGTATAGAGTGTAGGGTGTAAAGTGTATGGTATAGAGTGTAGGGTATAGAGTGTAGGGTATAGAGTGTAGGGTATAGAGTGTAGGGTATAGAGTGTAGGGTACAGAGTGTAGAGTGTAGGGTATAGAGTGTAGGGTACAGAGTGCAGGGTGTAGAGTGTAGGGTGTAGAGTGTAGGGTATAGAGTTTAGGGTATAGTGTGTAGGGTATATAGTGTAGAGTGTAGGGTATAGAGTGTAGAGTGTAGGGTATAGAGTGTAGGGTATAGAGTGTAGGGTATAGAGTGTAGGGTATAGAGTGTAGCGTGTAGGGTATAGAGTGTAGGGTGTAGAGTGTAGGGTATAGAGTGTAGGGTATAGAGTATATGGTATAGAGTGTATGGTATAGAGTGTAGGGTATAGAGTGTAGGGTATAGAGTGTAGAGTGTAGGGTATAGAGTGTAGGGTATAGAGTGTAGAGTGTAGGGTATAGAGTGTAGGGTATAGAGTGTAGGGTATAGAGTGTAGGGTATAGAGTGTAGAGTGTAGGGTATAGAGTGTATGGTATAGAGTGTAGGGTATAGAGTGTAGAGTGTAGGGTATAGAGTGTAGAGTGTAGGGTATAGAGTGTAGAGTGTAGGGTATAGAGTGTATGGTATAGAGTTTAGGGTGTAGAGTGTAGGGTATAGAGTGTAGAGTTTAGGGTATAGAGTGTGGGGCATAGAGTGTATGGTATACAGTGTAGAGTGTAGAGTGTAGGGTATACAGTGTAGCGTATAGAGCGTAGGGTGTAGGGTATAGAGTGTAGGGTATAGAGTGTAGAGTGCAGGGTATAGAGTGTAGGGTATAGAGCTTAGGGTGTAGAGTGTAGGGTATAGAGTGTAGAGTTTAGGGTATAGAGTGTGGGGCATAGAGTGTATGGTATACAGTGTAGAGTGTAGGGTATAGAGTGTATAGTGTAGGGTATAGAGTGTAGCGTACAGAGCGTAGGGTGTAGGGTATAGAGTGTAGGGTATAGAGTGTAGGGTATAGAGCTTAGGGTGTAGAGTGTAGGGTATTGAGTGTAGAGTTTAGGGTATAGAGTGTGGGGCATAGAGTGTATGGTATACAGTGTAGAGTGTAGGGTATAGAGTGTATAGTGTAGGGTATAGAGTGTAGGGTATAGAGTGTAGGGTATAGAGTGTATGGTATAGAGTGTAGGGTATAAAGTGTAGAGTGTAGGGTATAGAGTGTAGGGTATAGAGTGTATGGTATAGAGTGTAGAGTGTAGGGTATAGAGTGTAGGGTATAGAGTGTAGAGTGTAGGGATTAGAGTGTAGGGTATAGAGTGTAGGGTATAGAGTGTAGAGTGTAGGGTATAGAGTGTAGGGTATAGAGTGTAGAGTGTAGGGTATAGAGTGTAGGGTATAGAGTGTAGGGTGTAGGATATAGAGTGTAGGCTATAGAGTGTAGGCTATAGAGTGTAGGCTATAGAGTGTAGAGTATAGAGTGTAGGGTATAGAGTGTAGGGTATAGAATGTAGAGTGTAAAGTGTAGGGTATAGAGTGTAGTGTATAGAGTGTATGTTATAGAGTGTAGGGTATAGAGTGTAGAGTGTAAGGTATAGAGTGTAGTGTATAGAGTGTATGTTATAGAGTGTAGGGTGTAGAGTGTAGAGTGTAGGGTATAGAGTGTAGGGTATAGAGTGTAGGGTATAGAGTGTAGGGTATAGAGTGTAGGGTATACAGTGTATGGTATAGAGTGTAGGGTATAGAGTGTAGAGTGTAGGGTATAGAGTGTAGGGTATAGAGTGTGGGGTATAGAGTGTAGGGTATAGATTGTAGGGTATAGGGTATAGAGTGTATGGTGTAGAGTGTAAGGTATAGAGTGTATAGTGTAGGGTATAGAGTGTAAGGTATAGAGTGTAGGTTATAGAGTGTAGGGTATAGAGTGTAGAGTGTAGGGTATAGAGTGTATGGTATAGAGTGTAGGGTGTAGAGTGTATGGTATAGAGTGTAGGGTATAGAGTGTAGTGTATAGAGTGTAGTGTATAGAGTGTAGGGTATAGAGTGTAGGGTATAGAGTGTAGAGTGTAGGGTATAGAGTGTATGCTGTAGAGTGTATGGTGTAGAGTGTATGGTATAGAGTGTAGGGTATAGAGTGTAGAGTGTACGGTATAGTGTGTAGGGTATAGAGTGTAGGGTATAGAGTGTATGTTATAGGGTATAGAGTGTAGAGTGTAGGGTATAGAGATTAGAGTGTAGGGTATAGAGTGTAGGGTATAGAGTGTAAGGTATAGAGTGTAGGGTGTAGAGTGTAGGGTATAGAGTGTAGGGTATAGAGTGTATGGTATAGAGTGTAGGGTATAGAGTGTATGGTATAGAGTGTAGGGTATAGAGTGTAGAGTGTAGGGTATAGAGCTTAGGGTGTAGAGTGTAGGGTATAGAGTGTATAGTGTAGGGTATAGAGTGTAGGGTATAGAGTGTAGAGTGTAGGGTATAGAGTGTAGGGTGTAGGGTATTGAGTGTAGGGTATAGAGTGTAGTGTATAGATTGTATGGTATAGAGTGTATGGTATAGAGTGTAGAGTGTAGGGTATAGAGTGTAGGGTGTAGAGTGTAGGGTATAGAGTGTAGGGTATAGAGTGTAGGGTATAGAGTGTAGGTTATAGAGAGTAGCGTATAGAGCGTAGGGTGTAGGGTATAGAGTGTAGGGTATAGAGTGTAGGGTATAGAGTGTAGTGTATAGAGTGTATGGTATAGAGCTTAGGGTGTAGAGTGTAGGGTATAGAATATAGAGTTTAGGGTAGAGAGGGTGGGGTATAGAGTGTATGGTATAGAATATAGAGTTTAGGGTAGAGAGTGTGGGGCATAGAGTGTATGGTATACAGTGTAGAGTGTAGGGTATAGATTGTATAGTGTAGGGTATAGAGTGTAGGGTATAGAGTGTATGGTATAGAGTGTAGGGTATAAAGTGTAGAGTGTAGGGTATAGAGTGTATGGTATAGAGTGTAGGGTATAAAGTGTAGAGTGTAGGGTATAGAGTGTAGGGTATAGAGTGTAGGCTATAGAGTGTAGAGTTTAGAGTGTAGGGTATGGAATGTAGAGTGTAGGGTGTAGAGTGTAAAGTGTAGGGTATAGAGTGTAGGATATAGAGTGTAGAGTGTAGGGTATAGAGTGTAGGGTATACAGTGTATGGTATAGAGTGTAGGGTATAGAGTGTAGAGTGTAGTGTACAGAGTGTAGGGTATAGAGTGTAGGGTATAGAGTGTAGGGTATAGATTGTAGGGTATAGGGTATAGGGTATAGAGTGTATGGTGTAGAGTGTAGGGTATAGAGTGTAGGGTGTAGGGTGTAGAGTGTGGGGTGTAGAGTGGTGTAGAGTGTAGGATGTAGAGTGTATGGTATAGAGTGTAGGGTATAGAGTATAGCGTGTATGGTATAGAGTGTAGTGTATAGAGTGTAGGGTATAGGGTATAGAGTGTAGGGTATAGAGTGTAGGGCATAGATTTTAGAGTGTAGGGTATAGAGTGTAAGGTATAGAGTGTAGGGTGTGGAGTGTAGGGTATAGAGTGTAGGGTATAGAGTGTATGGTATAGAGTGTAGGGTATAGAGTGTATGGTATAGAGTGTAGAGTGTAGGGTATAGAGTGTATTTTATAGAGTGTAGGGTATAGAGTGTAGGGTATAGAGTGTAGAGTGTAGGGTATAGAGTGTAGGGTATAGAGTGTAGAGTGTAGGGTATAGAGTGTAGGGTATAGAGTGTAGGGTATAGAGTGTAGAGTGTAGGGATTAGAGTGTAGGGATTAGAGTGTAGGGTATAGAGTGTAGAGTGTAGAGTGTAGAGTATAGAGTGTAGGGTATAGAGTGTAGGGATTAGAGTGTAGGGATTAGAGTGTAGGGATTAGAGTGTAGGGATTAGAGTGTAGGGATTAGAATGTAGGGATTAGAGTGTAGGGTAGAGAGTGTAGGGTATAGAGTGTAGGGTATAGAGTGTAGGGTATAGTGTGTATGGTATAGAGTGTAGGGTATAAAGTGTAGAGTGTATGGTATAGAGTGTAGGGTATAGAGTGTAAAGTGTAGGGTATAGAGTGTATGGTATAGAGTGTAGGGTGTAGAGTGTATGGTATAGAGTGTAGGGTATAGAGTGTAGAGTGTAGGGTATAGAGTGTAGGGTATAGAGGGTAGGGTATAGAGTGTAGGGTTTAGAGTGTAGGGTATAGAGTGTAGGGTACAGAGTGTAGAGTGTAGGGTATAGAGTGTAGGGTACAGAGTGTAGGGTGTAGAGTGTAGGGTATAGAGTGTATAGTGTAGGGTATAGAGTGTAGGGTATAGAGTGTAGGGTGTAGAGTGTAGGGTGTAGAGTGTAGGGTGTAGAGTGTAGGGTGTAGAGTGTATGGTATAGAGTGTAGGGTATAGAGTGTAGAGTGTAGGGTATAGAGTGTAGGGTATAGAGTGTAGGGTATAGAGTGTATGGTATAGAGTGTAGGGTGTAGAGTGTAGGGTATAGAGTGTAGAGTTTAGGGTAGAGAGTGTGGGGCATAGAGTGTATGGTATACAGTGTAGAGTGTAGGGTATAGAGTGTATAGTGTAGGGTATAGAGTGTAGGGTATAGAGTGTATGGTATAGAGTGTAGGGTATAAAGTGTAGAGTGTAGGGTATAGAGTGTATGGTATAGAGTGTAGGGTATAAAGTGTAGAGTGTAGGGTATAGAGTGTAGGGTATAGAGTGTGGGGTATAGAGTGTAGGGTATAGAGTGTAGGGTAAAGAGTGTAGAGTGTAGGGTACAGAGTGCAGGGTGTAGAGTGTAGGGTATAGAGTGTAGAGTGTAGAGTGTAGAGTGTAGGGTGTAGAGTGTAGGGTATAGAGTGTAGGGTATAGAGTGTAGGGTATAGAGTGTAGGGTATAAAGTGTAGGGTGTAGGGTATAGAGTGTAGGGTATAGAGTGCAGGTTGTAGAGTGTAGGGTATAGAGTGTATGGTATAGGGTGTAGGGTATAAAGTGTAGGGTATAGAGTGTAGGGTATAGAGTGTAGGGTATAGAGTGTAGGGTATAGAGTGTAGGCTATAGAGTGTAGAGTATATAGTGTAGAGTGTAGGGTATAGAGTGTAGGGTATAGAGTGTAGGGTATAGAGTGTGGAGTATAGAGTGTAGGGTATAGAATGTAGAGTGTAGAGTGTAGGGTGTAGAGTGCAAAGTGTAGGGTATAGAGTGTAAGATATAGAGTGTAGTGTATAGAGTGTATGTTATAGAGTGTAGGGTATAGAGTGTAGAGTTTAGGGTATAGAGTGTAGTGTATAGATTGTATGGTATAGAGTGTATGGTATAGAGTGTAGAGTGTAGGGTATAGAGTGTACGGTATAGAGTGTAGGGTATAGAGTGTAGGGTGTAGAGTGTAGGGTATAGAGTGTAGGGTATAGAGTGTAGGGTATAGAGTGTAGGTTATAGAGTGTAGCGTAAATCGCGTAGGGTGTAGGGTATAGAGTGTAGGGTATAGAGTGTAGGGTATAGAGTGTAGGGTATAGAGTGTATGGTATAGAGCTTAGGGTGTAGAGTGTAGGGTATAGAATGTAGAGTTTAGGGTAGAGAGTGTGGGGCATAGAGTGTATGGTATACAGTGTAGAGTGTAGGGTATAGAGTGTATAGTGTAGGGTATAGAGTGTAGGGTATAGAGTGTAGGGTATAGAGTGTAGGGTAAAAAGTGTAGAGTGTAGGGTATAGAGTGTAGGGTATAAAGTGTAGAGTGTAGGGTATAGAGTGTAGGGTATAGAGTGTAGGCTATAGAGTGTAGAGTTTAGTGTGTATGGTATAGAATGTAGAGTGTAGGGTGTAGAGTGTAAAGTGTAGGGTATAGAGTGTAGGATATAGAGTGTAGAGTGTAGGTTATAGAGTGTAGGGTATAGAGTGTAGGGTATAGAGTGTAGGGTATAGATTGTAGGGTATAGGGTATAGGATATAGAGTGTAGGGTATAGAGTGTAGGGTATAGATTTTAGAGTGTAGGGTATAGAGTGTAAGGTATAGAGTGTAGGGTGTGGAGTGTAGGGTATAGAGTGTAGGGTATAGAGTGTATGGTATAGAGTGTAGGGTATAGAGTGTATGGTATAGAGTGTAGAGTGTAGGGTATAGAGTGTATTTTATAGAGTGTAGGGTATAGAGTGTAGGGTATAGAGTGTAGAGTGTAGGGTATAGAGTGTAGGGTATAGAGTGTAGAGTGTAGGGTATAGAGTGTAGGGTATAGAGTGTAGGGTATAGAGTGTAGAGTGTAGGGATTAGAGTGTAGGGATTAGAGTGTAGGGTATAAAGTGTAGAGTGTAGAGTATAGAGTGTAGGGTATAGAGTGTAGGGATTAGAGTGTAGGGATTAGAGTGTAGGGATTAGAGTGTAGGGATTAGAGTGTAGGGTATATAGTGTAGGGTATAGAGTGTAGGGTATAGTGTGTATGGTATAGAGTGTAGGGTATAAAGTGTAGAGTGTATGGTATAGAGTGTAGGGTGTAAAGTGTATGGTATAGAGTGTAGGGTATAGAGTGTAGGGTATAGAGTGTAGGGTATAGAGTGTAGGGTATAGAGTGTAGGGTACAGAGTGTAGAGTGTAGGGTATAGAGTGTAGGGTACAGAGTGCAGGGTGTAGAGTGTAGGGTGTAGAGTGTAGGGTATAGAGTTTAGGGTATAGTGTGTAGGGTATATAGTGTAGAGTGTAGGGTATAGAGTGTAGAGTGTAGGGTATAGAGTGTAGGGTATAGAGTGTAGGGTATAGAGTGTAGGGTATAGAGTGTAGCGTGTAGGGTATAGAGTGTAGGGTGTAGAGTGTAGGGTATAGAGTGTAGGGTATAGAGTATATGGTATAGAGTGTATGGTATAGAGTGTAGGGTATAGAGTGTAGGGTATAGAGTGTAGAGTGTAGGGTATAGAGTGTAGGGTATAGAGTGTAGAGTGTAGGGTATAGAGTGTAGGGTATAGAGTGTAGGGTATAGAGTGTAGGGTATAGAGTGTAGAGTGTAGGGTATAGAGTGTATGGTATAGAGTGTAGGGTATAGAGTGTAGAGTGTAGGGTATAGAGTGTAGAGTGTAGGGTATAGAGTGTAGAGTGTAGGGTATAGAGTGTATGGTATAGAGTTTAGGGTGTAGAGTGTAGGGTATAGAGTGTAGAGTTTAGGGTATAGAGTGTGGGGCATAGAGTGTATGGTATACAGTGTAGAGTGTAGAGTGTAGGGTAAACAGTGTAGCGTATAGAGCGTAGGGTGTAGGGTATAGAGTGTAGAGTGCAGGGTATAGAGTGTAGGGTATAGAGCTTAGGGTGTAGAGTGTAGGGTATAGAGTGTAGAGTTTAGGGTATAGAGCGTGGGGCATAGAGTGTATGGTATACAGTGTAGAGTGTAGGGTATAGAGTGTATAGTGTAGGGTATAGAGTGTAGCGTATAGAGCGTAGGGTGTAGGGTATAGAGTGTAGGGTATAGAGTGTAGGGTATAGAGCTTAGGGTGTAGAGTGTAGGGTATTGAGTGTAGAGTTTAGGGTATAGAGTGTGGGGCATAGAGTGTATGGTATACAGTGTAGAGTGTAGGGTATAGAGTGTATAGTGTAGGGTATAGAGTGTAGGGTATAGAGTGTAGGGTATAGAGTGTATGGTATAGAGTGTAGGGTATAAAGTGTAGAGTGTAGGGTATAGAGTGTAGGGTATAGAGTGTATGGTATAGAGTGTAGAGTGTAGGGTATAGAGTGTAGGGTATAGAGTGTAGAGTGTAGGGATTAGAGTGTAGGGTATAGAGTGTAGGGTATAGAGTGTAGAGTGTAGGGTATAGAGTGTAGGGTATAGAGTGTAGAGTGTAGGGTATAGAGTGTAGGGTATAGAGTGTAGGGTGTAGGATATAGAGTGTAGGCTATAGAGTGTAGGCTATAGAGTGTAGGCTATAGAGTGTAGAGTATAGAGTGTAGGGTATAGAGTGTAGGGTATAGAATGTAGAGTGTAAAGTGTAGGGTATAGAGTGTAGTGTATAGAGTGTATGTTATAGAGTGTAGGGTATAGAGTGTAGAGTGTAAGGTATAGAGTGTAGTGTATAGAGTGTATGTTATAGAGTGTAGGGTGTAGAGTGTAGAGTGTAGGGTATAGAGTGTAGGGTATAGAGTGTAGGGTATAGAGTGTAGGGTATAGAGTGTAGGGTATACAGTGTATGGTATAGAGTGTAGGGTATAGAGTGTAGAGTGTAGGGTATAGAGTGTAGGGTATAGAGTGTGGGGTATAGAGTGTAGGGTATAGATTGTAGGGTATAGGGTATAGAGTGTATGGTGTAGAGTGTAAGGTATAGAGTGTATAGTGTAGGGTATAGAGTGTAAGGTATAGAGTGTAGGTTATAGAGTGTAGGGTATAGAGTGTAGAGTGTAGGGTATAGAGTGTATGGTATAGAGTGTAGGGTGTAGAGTGTATGGTATAGAGTGTAGGGTATAGAGTGTAGTGTATAGAGTGTAGTGTATAGAGTGTAGGGTATAGAGTGTAGGGTATAGAGTGTAGAGTGTAGGGTATAGAGTGTATGCTGTAGAGTGTATGGTGTAGAGTGTATGGTATAGAGTGTAGGGTATAGAGTGTAGAGTGTACGGTATAGTGTGTAGGGTATAGAGTGTAGGGTATAGAGTGTATGTTATAGAGTGTAGGGTATAGAGTGTAGAGTGTAGGGTATAGAGTGTAGGGTATAGAGTGTAGGGTATAGAGTGTAGGGTATAGATTTTAGGGTGTAGGGTATAGAGTGTAGGGTATAGAGTGCACGTTGTAGAGTGTAGGGTATAGAGAGTAGGGTATAAAGTGTAGAGTGTAGGGTATAGAGTGTATAGTGTAGGGTATAGAGTGTAGGGTATAGAGTGTAGGGTATAGAGTGTAGAGTGTAGGGTATAGAGTGTATGCTATAGAGTGTATGGTGTAGAGTGTATGGTATAGAGTGTAGGGTATAGAGTGTAGAGTGTAGGGATTAGAGTGTAGGGTGTAGAGTGTAGGGTATAGAGTGTAGAGTGTAGAGTGTAGGGTATAGAGTTTAGAGTGTAGGGTATAGAGTGTAGGGTATAGAGTGTAGGGTATAGAGTGTAGGGTGTAGAGTGTAGGGTATAGAGTTTAGGGTATAGAGTGTAGGGTATAGAGTGTATGGTATAGAGTGTAGGGTATAGAGTGTAGGGTATAGAGTGTAGGGTATATAGTGTATGGTATAGAGTGTATATTACAGAGTGTAGGGTATAGAGTGTATGGTATAGAGTGTAGGGTATAGAGTGTAGAGTGTAGGGTATAGAGTGTAGGCTATAGAGTGTAGGGTATAGAGTGTAGAGTGTAGGGTATAGAGTGTAGGGTGTAGAGTGTAGGGTATAGAGTGTTGGGTGTAGAGTGCAGGGTGTAGAGTGCAGGGTGTAGAGTGCAGGGTATAGAGTGTAGGGTATAGAGTGTAGGGTATAAAGTGTAGAGTGTAGGGTATAGAGTGTAGGGTATAGAGTGTAGGGTGTAGAGTGTAGGGTGTAGAGTGTATGGTATAGAGAGTAGGGTATAGAGTGTAGGGTATAGAGTGTAGAGTGTAGGGTATAGAGTGTAGGGTATAGAGCTTAGGTTGTAAAGTGTAGGATATAGATTGTAGAGTTTAGGGTATAGAGTGTGGGGCATAGAGTGTATGGTATACAGTGTAGAGTGTAGAGTGTAGGGTATAGAGTGTATAGTGTAGGGTATAGAGTGTAGGGTATAGAGTGTAGGGTGTAGAGTGTAGGGTGTAGAGTGTAGGGTGTAGAGTGTAGGGTGTTAGGGTGTAGAGTGTATGGTATAGAGTGTAGAGTGTAGGGTATAGAGTGTAGGGTATAGAGTGTAGGGTATAGAGTGTAGGGTGTAGAGTATAGGGTATAGAGTGTAGAGTTTAGGGTAGAGAGTGTGGGGCATAGAGTGTATGGTATACAGTGTAGAGTGTAGGGTATAGAGTGTATAGTGTAGGGTATAGAGTGTAGGGTATAGAGTGTATGGTATAGAGTGTAGGGTACAAAGTGTAGATTGTAGGGTATAGAGTGTATGGTATAGAGTGTAGGGTATAAAGTGTAGAGTGTAGGGTATAGAGTGTAGGGTATAGAGTGTAGGGTATAGAGTGTAGGGTAAAGAGTGTAGAGTGTAGGGTACAGAGTGCAGGGTGTAGAGTGTAGGGTATAGAGTGTAGAGTGTAGAGTGTAGGGTGTAGAGTGTAGGGTATAGAGTGTAGGGTATAGAGTGTAGGGTATAGAGTGTAGGGTATAAAGTGTAGGGTGTAGGGTATAGAGTGTAGGGTATAGAGTGCAGGTTGTAGAGTGTAGGGTATAGAGTGTATGGTATAGGGTGTAGGGTATAAAGTGTAGGGTATAGAGTGTAGGGTATAGAGTGTAGGGTATAGAGTGTAGGGTATAGAGTGTAGGCTATAGAGTGTAGAGTATATAGTGTAGAGTGTAGGGTATAGAGTGTAGGGTATAGAGTGTAGAGTGTAGGGTATAGAGTGTAGGGTGTAGAGTGTAGGGTATAGAGTGTAGGGTATAGAGTGTAGTGTATAGATTGTATGGTATAGAGTGTATGGTATAGAGTGTAGAGTGTAGGGTATAGAGTGTAGGGTGTAGAGTGTAGGGTATAGAGTGTAGGGTATAGAGTGTAGGGTTTAGAGTGTAGGTTATAGAGAGTAGCGTATAGAGCGTAGGGTGTAGGGTATAGAGTGTAGGGTATAGAGTGTATGGTATAGAGTGTAGGGTATAGAGTGTAGGGTATAGAGTGTAGGGTATAGAGTGTAGAGTGTAGGGTATAGAGTGTATGCTGTAGAGTGTATGGTGTAGAGTGTATGGTATAGAGTGTAGGGTATAGAGTGTAGAGTGTACGGTATAGTGTGTAGGGTATAGAGTGTAGGGTATAGAGTGTATGTTATAGAGTGTAGGGTATAGAGTGTAGAGTGTAGGGTATAGAGTGTAGGGTATAGAGTGTAGGGTATAGAGTGTAGGGTATAGATTTTAGGGTGTAGGGTATAGAGTGTAGGGTATAGAGTGCACGTTGTAGAGTGTAGGGTATAGAGTGTAGGGTATAGAGAGTAGGGTATAAAGTGTAGAGTGTAGGGTATAGAGTGTATAGTGTAGGGTATAGAGTGTAGGGTATAGAGTGTAGGGTATAGAGTGTAGAGTGTAGGGTATAGAGTGTATGCTATAGAGTGTATGGTGTAGAGTGTATGGTATAGAGTGTAGGGTATAGAGTGTAGAGTGTAGGGATTAGAGTGTAGGGTGTAGAGTGTAGGGTATAGAGTGTAGAGTGTAGAGTGTAGGGTATAGAGTTTAGAGTGTAGGGTATAGAGTGTAGGGTATAGAGTGTAGGGTATAGAGTGTAGGGTGTAGAGTGTAGGGTATAGAGTTTAGGGTATAGAGTGTAGGGTATAGAGTGTATGGTATAGAGTGTAGGGTATAGAGTGTAGGGTATAGAGTGTAGGGTATATAGTGTATGGTATAGAGTGTATATTACAGAGTGTAGGGTATAGAGTGTATGGTATAGAGTGTAGGGTATAGAGTGTAGAGTGTAGGGTATAGAGTGTAGGCTATAGAGTGTAGGGTATAGAGTGTAGAGTGTAGGGTATAGAGTGTAGGGTGTAGAGTGTAGGGTATAGAGTGTTGGGTGTAGAGTGCAGGGTGTAGAGTGCAGGGTGTAGAGTGCAGGGTATAGAGTGTAGGGTATAGAGTGTAGGGTATAAAGTGTAGAGTGTAGGGTATAGAGTGTAGGGTATAGAGTGTAGGGTGTAGAGTGTAGGGTGTAGAGTGTATGGTATAGAGAGTAGGGTATAGAGTGTAGGGTATAGAGTGTAGAGTGTAGGGTATAGAGTGTAGGGTATAGAGCTTAGGTTGTAAAGTGTAGGATATAGATTGTAGAGTTTAGGGTATAGAGTGTGGGGCATAGAGTGTATGGTATACAGTGTAGAGTGTAGAGTGTAGGGTATAGAGTGTATAGTGTAGGGTATAGAGTGTAGGGTATAGAGTGTAGGGTGTAGAGTGTAGGGTGTAGAGTGTAGGGTGTAGAGTGTAGGGTGTTAGGGTGTAGAGTGTATGGTATAGAGTGTAGAGTGTAGGGTATAGAGTGTAGGGTATAGAGTGTAGGGTATAGAGTGTAGGGTGTAGAGTATAGGGTATAGAGTGTAGAGTTTAGGGTAGAGAGTGTGGGGCATAGAGTGTATGGTATACAGTGTAGAGTGTAGGGTATAGAGTGTATAGTGTAGGGTATAGAGTGTAGGGTATAGAGTGTATGGTATAGAGTGTAGGGTACAAAGTGTAGATTGTAGGGTATAGAGTGTATGGTATAGAGTGTAGGGTATAAAGTGTAGAGTGTAGGGTATAGAGTGTAGGGTATAGAGTGTAGGGTATAGAGTGTAGGGTAAAGAGTGTAGAGTGTAGGGTACAGAGTGCAGGGTGTAGAGTGTAGGGTATAGAGTGTAGAGTGTAGAGTGTAGGGTGTAGAGTGTAGGGTATAGAGTGTAGGGTATAGAGTGTAGGGTATAGAGTGTAGGGTATAAAGTGTAGGGTGTAGGGTATAGAGTGTAGGGTATAGAGTGCAGGTTGTAGAGTGTAGGGTATAGAGTGTATGGTATAGGGTGTAGGGTATAAAGTGTAGGGTATAGAGTGTAGGGTATAGAGTGTAGGGTATAGAGTGTAGGGTATAGAGTGTAGGCTATAGAGTGTAGAGTATATAGTGTAGAGTGTAGGGTATAGAGTGTAGGGTATAGAGTGTAGAGTGTAGGGTATAGAGTGTAGGGTGTAGAGTGTAGGGTATAGAGTGTAGGGTATAGAGTGTAGTGTATAGATTGTATGGTATAGAGTGTATGGTATAGAGTGTAGAGTGTAGGGTATAGAGTGTAGGGTGTAGAGTGTAGGGTATAGAGTGTAGGGTATAGAGTGTAGGGTTTAGAGTGTAGGTTATAGAGAGTAGCGTATAGAGCGTAGGGTGTAGGGTATAGAGTGTAGGGTATAGAGTGTATGGTATAGAGTGTAGGGTATAGAGTGTAGGGTATAGAGTGTAGGGTATAGAGTGTAGAGTGTAGGGTATAGAGTGTATGCTGTAGAGTGTATGGTGTAGAGTGTATGGTATAGAGTGTAGGGTATAGAGTGTAGAGTGTACGGTATAGTGTGTAGGGTATAGAGTGTAGGGTATAGAGTGTATGTTATAGAGTGTAGGGTATAGAGTGTAGAGTGTAGGGTATAGAGTGTAGGGTATAGAGTGTAGGGTATAGAGTGTAGGGTATAGATTTTAGGGTGTAGGGTATAGAGTGTAGGGTATAGAGTGCACGTTGTAGAGTGTAGGGTATAGAGTGTAGGGTATAGAGAGTAGGGTATAAAGTGTAGAGTGTAGGGTATAGAGTGTATAGTGTAGGGTATAGAGTGTAGGGTATAGAGTGTAGGGTATAGAGTGTAGAGTGTAGGGTATAGAGTGTATGCTATAGAGTGTATGGTGTAGAGTGTATGGTATAGAGTGTAGGGTATAGAGTGTAGAGTGTAGGGATTAGAGTGTAGGGTGTAGAGTGTAGGGTATAGAGTGTAGAGTGTAGAGTGTAGGGTATAGAGTTTAGAGTGTAGGGTATAGAGTGTAGGGTATAGAGTGTAGGGTATAGAGTGTAGGGTGTAGAGTGTAGGGTATAGAGTTTAGGGTATAGAGTGTAGGGTATAGAGTGTATGGTATAGAGTGTAGGGTATAGAGTGTAGGGTATAGAGTGTAGGGTATATAGTGTATGGTATAGAGTGTATATTACAGAGTGTAGGGTATAGAGTGTATGGTATAGAGTGTAGGGTATAGAGTGTAGAGTGTAGGGTATAGAGTGTAGGCTATAGAGTGTAGGGTATAGAGTGTAGAGTGTAGGGTATAGAGTGTAGGGTGTAGAGTGTAGGGTATAGAGTGTTGGGTGTAGAGTGCAGGGTGTAGAGTGCAGGGTGTAGAGTGCAGGGTATAGAGTGTAGGGTATAGAGTGTAGGGTATAAAGTGTAGAGTGTAGGGTATAGAGTGTAGGGTATAGAGTGTAGGGTGTAGAGTGTAGGGTGTAGAGTGTATGGTATAGAGAGTAGGGTATAGAGTGTAGGGTATAGAGTGTAGAGTGTAGGGTATAGAGTGTAGGGTATAGAGCTTAGGTTGTAAAGTGTAGGATATAGATTGTAGAGTTTAGGGTATAGAGTGTGGGGCATAGAGTGTATGGTATACAGTGTAGAGTGTAGAGTGTAGGGTATAGAGTGTATAGTGTAGGGTATAGAGTGTAGGGTATAGAGTGTAGGGTGTAGAGTGTAGGGTGTAGAGTGTAGGGTGTAGAGTGTAGGGTGTTAGGGTGTAGAGTGTATGGTATAGAGTGTAGAGTGTAGGGTATAGAGTGTAGGGTATAGAGTGTAGGGTATAGAGTGTAGGGTGTAGAGTATAGGGTATAGAGTGTAGAGTTTAGGGTAGAGAGTGTGGGGCATAGAGTGTATGGTATACAGTGTAGAGTGTAGGGTATAGAGTGTATAGTGTAGGGTATAGAGTGTAGGGTATAGAGTGTATGGTATAGAGTGTAGGGTACAAAGTGTAGATTGTAGGGTATAGAGTGTATGGTATAGAGTGTAGGGTATAAAGTGTAGAGTGTAGGGTATAGAGTGTAGGGTATAGAGTGTAGGGTATAGAGTGTAGGGTAAAGAGTGTAGAGTGTAGGGTACAGAGTGCAGGGTGTAGAGTGTAGGGTATAGAGTGTAGAGTGTAGAGTGTAGGGTGTAGAGTGTAGGGTATAGAGTGTAGGGTATAGAGTGTAGGGTATAGAGTGTAGGGTATAAAGTGTAGGGTGTAGGGTATAGAGTGTAGGGTATAGAGTGCAGGTTGTAGAGTGTAGGGTATAGAGTGTATGGTATAGGGTGTAGGGTATAAAGTGTAGGGTATAGAGTGTAGGGTATAGAGTGTAGGGTATAGAGTGTAGGGTATAGAGTGTAGGCTATAGAGTGTAGAGTATATAGTGTAGAGTGTAGGGTATAGAGTGTAGGGTATAGAGTGTAGAGTGTAGGGTATAGAGTGTAGGGTGTAGAGTGTAGGGTATAGAGTGTAGGGTATAGAGTGTAGTGTATAGATTGTATGGTATAGAGTGTATGGTATAGAGTGTAGAGTGTAGGGTATAGAGTGTAGGGTGTAGAGTGTAGGGTATAGAGTGTAGGGTATAGAGTGTAGGGTTTAGAGTGTAGGTTATAGAGAGTAGCGTATAGAGCGTAGGGTGTAGGGTATAGAGTGTAGGGTATAGAGTGTAGGGTATAGAGTGTAGTGTATAGAGTGTATGGCATAGAGCTTAGGGTGTAGAGTGTAGGGTATAGAATATAGAGTTTAGGGTAGAGAGTGTGGGGCATAGAGTGTATGGTATAGAATATAGAGTTTAGGGTAGAGAGTGTGGGGCATAGAGTGTATGGTATACAGTGTAGAGTGTAGGGTATAGATTGTATAGTGTAGGGTATAGAGTGTATGGTATAGAGTGTAGGGTATAAAGTGTAGAGTGTAGGGTATAGAGTGTATGGTATAGAGTGTAGGGTTTAAAGTGTAGAGTGTAGGGTATAGAGTGTAGGGTATAGAGTGTAGGCTATAGAGTGTAGAGTTTAGAGTGTAGGGTATAGAATGTAGAGTGTAGGGTGTAGAGTGTAAAGTGTAGGGTATAGAGTGTAGGATATAGAGTGTAGAGTGTAGGGTATAGAGTGTAGGGTGTAGAGTGTAGGGTATAGAGTGTTGGGTGTAGAGTGCAGGGTGTAGAGTGCAGGGTGTAGAGTGCAGGGTATAGAGTGTAGGGTATAGAGTGTAGGGTATAAAGTGTAGAGTGTAGGGTATAGAGTGTAGGGTATAGAGTGTAGGGTGTAGAGTGTAGGGTGTAGAGTGTATGGTATAGAGAGTAGGGTATAGAGTGTAGGGTATAGAGTGTAGAGTGTAGGGTATAGAGTGTAGGGTATAGAGCTTAGGTTGTAGAGTGTAGGATATAGATTGTAGAGTTTAGGGTATAGAGTGTGGGGCATAGAGTGTATGGTATACAGTGTAGAGTGTAGAGTGTAGGGTATAGAGTGTATAGTGTAGGGTATAGAGTGTAGGGTATAGAGTGTAGGGTGTAGAGTGTAGGGTGTAGAGTGTAGGGTGTAGAGTGTAGGGTGTTAGGGTGTAGAGTGTATGGTATAGAGTGTAGAGTGTAGGGTATAGAGTGTAGGGTATAGAGTGTAGGGTATAGAGTGTAGGGTGTAGAGTATAGGGTATAGAGTGTAGAGTTTAGGGTAGAGAGTGTGGGGCATAGAGTGTATGGTATACAGTGTAGAGTGTAGGGTATAGAGTGTATAGTGTAGGGTATAGAGTGTAGGGTATAGAGTGTATGGTATAGAGTGTAGGGTACAAAGTGTAGATTGTAGGGTATAGAGTGTATGGTATAGAGTGTAGGGTATAAAGTGTAGAGTGTAGGGTATAGAGTGTAGGGTATAGAGTGTAGGGTATAGAGTGTAGGGTAAAGAGTGTAGAGTGTAGGGTACAGAGTGCAGGGTGTAGAGTGTAGGGTATAGAGTGTAGAGTGTAGAGTGTAGGGTGTAGAGTGTAGGGTATAGAGTGTAGGGTATAGAGTGTAGGGTATAGAGTGTAGGGTATAAAGTGTAGGGTGTAGGGTATAGAGTGTAGGGTATAGAGTGCAGGTTGTAGAGTGTAGGGTATAGAGTGTATGGTATAGGGTGTAGGGTATAAAGTGTAGGGTATAGAGTGTAGGGTATAGAGTGTAGGGTATAGAGTGTAGGGTATAGAGTGTAGGCTATAGAGTGTAGAGTATATAGTGTAGAGTGTAGGGTATAGAGTGTAGGGTATAGAGTGTAGAGTGTAGGGTATAGAGTGTAGGGTGTAGAGTGTAGGGTATAGAGTGTAGGGTATAGAGTGTAGTGTATAGATTGTATGGTATAGAGTGTATGGTATAGAGTGTAGAGTGTAGGGTCTAGAGTGTAGGGTGTAGAGTGTAGGGTATAGAGTGTAGGGTATAGAGTGTAGGGTTTAGAGTGTAGGTTATAGAGAGTAGCGTATAGAGCGTAGGGTGTAGGGTATAGAGTGTAGGGTATAGAGTGTAGGGTATAGAGTGTAGTGTATAGAGTGTATGGCATAGAGCTTAGGGTGTAGAGTGTAGGGTATAGAATATAGAGTTTAGGGTAGAGAGTGTGGGGCATAGAGTGTATGGTATAGAATATAGAGTTTAGGGTAGAGAGTGTGGGGCATAGAGTGTATGGTATACAGTGTAGAGTGTAGGGTATAGATTGTATAGTGTAGGGTATAGAGTGTATGGTATAGAGTGTAGGGTATAAAGTGTAGAGTGTAGGGTATAGAGTGTATGGTATAGAGTGTAGGGTATAAAGTGTAGAGTGTAGGGTATAGAGTGTAGGGTATAGAGTGTAGGCTATAGAGTGTAGAGTTTAGAGTGTAGGGTATAGAATGTAGAGTGTAGGGTGTAGAGTGTAAAGTGTAGGGTATAGAGTGTAGGATATAGAGTGTAGAGTGTAGGGTATAGAGTGTAGGGTATACAGTGTATGGTATAGAGTGTAGGGTATAGAGTGTAGAGTGTAGGGTACAGAGTGTAGGGTATAGAGTGTAGGTTATAGAGTGTAGGGTATAGATTGTAGGGTATAGGGTATAGGGTATAGAGTGTATGGTGTAGAGTGTAGGGTATAGAGTGTAGGGTGTAGGGTGTAGAGTGTGGGGTGTAGAGTGGTGTAGAGTGTAGGATGTAGAGTGTATGGTATAGAGTGTAGGGTATAGAGTATAGCGTGTATGGTATAGAGTGTAGTGTATAGAGTGTAGGGTATAGGGTATAGAGTGTAGGGTATAGAGTGTAGGGTATAGATTTTAGAGTGTAGGGTATAGAGTGTAAGGTATAGAGTGTAGGGTGTGGAGTGTAGGGTATAGAGTGTAGGGTATAGAGTGTATGGTATAGAGTGTAGGGTATAGAGTGTATGGTATAGAGTGTAGAGTGTAGGGTATAGAGTGTATTTTATAGAGTGTAGGGTATAGAGTGTAGGGTATAGAGTGTAGAGTGTAGGGTATAGAGTGTAGGGTATAGAGTGTAGAGTGTAGGGTATAGAGTGTAGGGTATAGAGTGTAGGGTATAGAGTGTAGAGTGTAGGGATTAGAGTGTAGGGATTAGAGTGTAGGGTATAGAGTGTAGAGTGTAGAGTATAGAGTGTAGGGATTAGAGTGTAGGGATTAGAGTGTAGGGATTAGAGTGTAGGGATTAGAGTGTAGGGATTAGAGTGTAGGGTATAGTGTGTAGGGTATAGAGTGTAGGGTATAGAGTGTAGGGTATAGTGTGTATGGTATAGAGTATAGGGTATAAAGTGTAGAGTGTATGGTATAGAGTGTAGGGTATAGAGTGTAAAGTGTAGGGTATAGAGTGTATGGTATAGAGTGTAGGGTGTAGAGTGTATGGTATAGAGTGTAGGGTATAGAGTGTAGAGTGTAGGGTATAGAGTGTAGGGTTTAGAGTGTAGGGTATAGAGTGTAGGGTACAGAGTGTAGAGTGTAGGGTATAGAGTGTAGGGTACAGAGTGTAGGGTGTAGAGTGTAGGGTATAGAGTGTATAGTGTAGGGTATAGAGTGTAGGGTATAGAGTGTAGGGTGTAGAGTGTAGGGTGTAGAGTGTAGGGTGTAGAGTGTAGGGTGTAGAGTGTATGGTATAGAGTGTAGGGTATAGAGTGTAGAGTGTAGGGTATAGAGTATAGGGTATAGAGTGTAGGGTATAGAGTGTAGGGTATAGAGTGTAGGGTGTAGAGTGTAGGGTATAGAGTGTAGAGTTTAGGGTAGAGAGTGTGGGGCATAGAGTGTATGGTATACAGTGTAGAGTGTAGGGTATAGAGTGTATAGTGTAGGGTATAGAGTGTAGGGTATAGAGTGTATGGTATTGAGTGTAGGGTATAAAGTGTAGAGTGTAGGGTATAGAGTGTATGGTATAGAGTGTAGGGTATAAAGTGTAGAGTGTAGGGTATAGAGTGTAGGGTATAGAGTGTGGGGTATAGAGTGTAGGGTATAGAGTGTAGGGTAAAGAGTGTAGAGTGTAGGGTATAGAGTGTAGGGTATAGAGTGTAGGGTATAGAGTGTAGGGTATAAAGTGTAGGGTGTAGGGTATAGAGTATAGGGTATAGAGTGTAGGGTATAGAGTGTAGGGTATAGAGTGTAGGGTGTAGAGTGTAGGGTATAGAGTGTAGAGTTTAGGGTAGAGAGTGTGGGGCATAGAGTGTATGGTATACAGTGTAGAGTGTAGGGTATAGAGTGTATAGTGTAGGGTATAGAGTGTAGGGTATAGAGTGTATGGTATTGAGTGTAGGGTATAAAGTGTAGAGTGTAGGGTATAGAGTGTATGGTATAGAGTGTAGGGTATAAAGTGTAGAGTGTAGGGTATAGAGTGTAGGGTATAGAGTGTGGGGTATAGAGTGTAGGGTATAGAGTGTAGGGTAAAGAGTGTAGAGTGTAGGGTATAGAGTGTAGGGTATAGAGTGTAGGGTATAGAGTGTAGGGTATAAAGTGTAGGGTGTAGGGTATAGAGTGTAGGGTATAGAGTGCAGGTTGTAGAGTGTAGGGTATAGAGTGTATGGTATAGGGTGTAGGGTATAAAGTGTAGGGTATAGAGTGTAGGGTATAGAGTGTAGGGTATAGAGTGTAGGGTATAGAGTGTAGGGTATAGAGTGTAGGCTATAGAGTGTTGAGTATATAGTGTAGAGTGTAGGGTATAGAGTGTAGGGTATAGAGTGTAGGGTATAGAGTGTGGAGTATAGAGTGTAGGGTATAGAATGTAGAGTGTAGAGTGTAGGGTGTAGAGTGCAAAGTGTAGGGTATAGAGTGTAAGATATAGAGTGTAGTGTATAGAGTGTATGTTATAGAGTGTAGGGTATAGAGTGTAGAGTTTAGGGTATAGAGTGTAGTGTATAGATTGTATGGTATAGAGTGTATGGTATAGAGTGTAGAGTGTAGGGTATAGAGTGTAGGGTATAGAGTGTAGGGTATAGAGTGTAGGTTGTAGAGTGTAGGGTATAGAGTGTAGGGCATAGAGTGTAGGGTATAGAGTGTAGGTTATAGAGTGTAGCGTAAATCGCGTAGGGTGTAGGGTATAGAGTGTAGGGTATAGAGTGTAGGGTATAGAGTGTAGGGTATAGAGTGTATGGTATAGAGCTTAGGGTGTAGAGTGTAGGGTATAGAATGTAGAGTTTAGGGTAGAGAGTGTGGGGCATAGAGTGTATGGTATACAGTGTAGAGTGTAGGGTATAGAGTGTATAGTGTAGGGTATAGAGTGTAGGGTATAGAGTTTAGGGTATAGAGTGTAGGGTATAAAGTGTAGAGTGTAGGGTATAGAGTGTAGGGTATAAAGTGTAGAGTGTAGGGTATAGAGTGTAGGGTATAGAGTGTAGGCTATAGAGTGTAGAGTTTAGAGTGTAGGGTATAGAATGTAGAGTGTAGGGTGTAGAGTGTAAAGTGTAGGGTATAGAGTGTAGGATATAGAGTGTAGAGTGTAGGGTATAGAGTGTAGGGTATAGAGTGTAGGGTATAGAGTGTAGGGTATAGATTGTAGGGTATAGGGTATAGGGTATAGAGTGTATGGTGTAGAGTGTAGGGTATAGAGTGTAGGGTGTAGGGTGTAGAGTGTGGGGTGTAGAGTGGTGTAGAGTGTAGGATGTAGAGTGTATGGTATAGAGTGTAGGGTATAGAGTATAGCATGTATGGTATAGAGTGTAGTGTATAGAGTGTAGGGTATAGGATATAGAGTGTAGGGTATAGAGTGTAGGGTATAGATTTTAGAGTGTAGGGTATAGATTGTAAGGTATAGAGTGTAGGGTGTGGAGTGTAGGGTATAGAGTGTAGGGTATAGAGTGTATGGTATAGAGTGTAGGGTATAGAGTGTATGGTATAGAGTGTAGAGTGTAGGGTATAGAGTGTATTTTATAGAGTGTAGGGTATAGAGTGTAGGGTATAGAGTGTAGACTGTAGGGTATAGAGTGTAGGGTATAGAGTGTAGAGTGTAGGGTATAGAGTGTAGGGTATAGAGTGTAGGGTATAGAGTGTAGAGTGTAGGGATTAGAGTGTAGGGATTAGAGTGTAGGGTATAGAGTGTAGAGTGTAGAGTATAGAGTGTAGGGTATAGAGTGTAGGGATTAGAGTGTAGGGATTAGAGTGTAGGGATTAGAGTGTAGGGATTAGAGTGTAGGGTATAGAGTGTAGGGTATAGGGTATAGAGTGTAGGGTATAGTGTGTATGGTATAGAGTGTAGGGTATAAAGTGTAGAGTGTATGGTATAGAGTGTAGGGTGTAAAGTGTATGGTATAGAGTGTAGGGTATAGAGTGTAGGGTATAGAGTGTAGGGTATAGAGTGTAGGGTACAGAGTATAGAGTGTAGGGTATAGAGTGTAGGGTACAGAGTGCAGGGTGTAGAGTGTAGGGTGTAGAGTGTAGGGTATAGAGTTTAGGGTATAGTGTGTAGGGTATATAGTGTAGAGTGTAGGGTATAGAGTGTAGAGTGTAGGGTATAGAGTGTAGGGTATAGAGTGTAGGGTATAGAGTGTAGGGTATAGAGTGTAGAGTGTAGGGTATAGAGTGTAGGGTGTAGAGTGTAGGGTATAGAGTGTAGGGTATAGAGTATATGGTATAGAGTGTATGGTATAGAGTGTAGGGTATAGAGTGTAGGGTATAGAGTGTAGAGTGTAGGGTATAGAGTGTAGGGTATAGAGTGTAGAGTGTAGGGTATAGAGTGTAGGGTATAGAGTGTAGGGTATAGAGTGTAGGGTATAGAGTGTAGAGTGTAGGGTATAGAGTGTATGGTATAGAGTGTAGGGTATAGAGTGTAGAGTGTAGGGTATAGAGTGTAGAGTGTAGGGTATAGAGTGTAGAGTGTAGGGTATAGAGTGTATGGTATAGAGTTTAGGGTGTAGAGTGTAGGGTATAGAGTGTAGAGTTTAGGGTATAGAGTGTGGGGCATAGAGTGTATGGTATACAGTGTAGAGTGTAGAGTGTAGGGTATAGAGTGTAGCGTATAGAGCGTAGGGTGTAGGGTATAGAGTGTAGGGTATAGAGTGTAGAGTGCAGGGTATAGAGTGTAGGGTATAGAGCTTAGGGTGTAGAGTGTAGGGTATAGAGTGTAGAGTTTAGGGTATAGAGTGTGGGGCATAGAGTGTATGGTATACAGTGTAGAGTGTAGGGTATAGAGTGTATAGTGTAGGGTATAGAGTGTAGCGTATAGAGCGTAGGGTGTAGGGTATAGAGTGTAGGGTATAGAGTGTAGGGTATAGAGTGTAGGGTATAGAGCTTAGGGTGTAGAGTGTAGGGTATTGAGTGTAGAGTTTAGGGTATAGAGTGTGGGGCATAGAGTGTATGGTATACAGTGTAGAGTGTAGGGTATAGAGTGTATAGTGTAGGGTATAGAGTGTAGGGTATAGAGTGTAGGGTATAGAGTGTATGGTATAGAGTGTAGGGTATAAAGTGTAGAGTGTAGGGTATATAGTGTAGGGTATAGAGTGTATGGTATAGAGTGTAGAGTGTAGGGTATAGAGTGTAGAGTGTTGGGATTAGAGTGTAGGGTATAGAGTGTAGGGTATAGAGTGTAGAGTGTAGGGTATAGAGTGTAGGGTATAGAGTGTAGAGTGTAGGGTATAGAGTGTAGGGTATAGAGTGTAGGGTGTAGGATATAGAGTGTAGGCTATAGAGTGTAGGCTATAGAGTGTAGGCTATAGAGTGTAGAGTATAGAGTGTAGGGTATAGAGTGTAGGGTATAGAATGTAGAGTGTAAAGTGTAGGGTATAGAGTGTAGTGTATAGAGTGTATGTTATAGAGTGTAGGGTATAGAGTGTAGAGTGTAAGGTATAGAGTGTAGTGTATAGAGTGTATGTTACAGAGTGTAGGGTGTAGAGTGTAGAGTGTAGGGTATAGAGTGTAGGGTATAGAGTGTAGGGTATAGAGTGTAGGGTATAGAGTGTAGGGTATACAGTGTATGGTATAGAGTGTAGGGTATAGAGTGTAGAGTGTAGGGTATAGAGTGTAGGGTATAGAGTGTGGGGTATAGAGTGTAGGGTATAGAGTGTAGAGTTTAGGGTATAGAGTGTGGGGCATAGAGTGTATGGTATACAGTGTAGAGTGTAGAGTGTAGGGTATAGAGTGTAGCGTATAGAGCGTAGGGTGTAGGGTATAGAGTGTAGGGTATAGAGTGTAGAGTGCAGGGTATAGAGTGTAGGGTATAGAGCTTAGGGTGTAGAGTGTAGGGTATAGAGTGTAGAGTTTAGGGTATAGAGTGTGGGGCATAGAGTGTATGGTATACAGTGTAGAGTGTAGGGTATAGAGTGTATAGTGTAGGGTATAGAGTGTAGCGTATAGAGCGTAGGGTGTAGGGTATAGAGTGTAGGGTATAGAGTGTAGGGTATAGAGTGTAGGGTATAGAGCTTAGGGTGTAGAGTGTAGGGTATTGAGTGTAGAGTTTAGGGTATAGAGTGTGGGGCATAGAGTGTATGGTATACAGTGTAGAGTGTAGGGTATAGAGTGTATAGTGTAGGGTATAGAGTGTAGGGTATAGAGTGTATGGTATATAGTGTAGGGTATAAAGTGTAGAGTGTAGGGTATATAGTGTAGGGTATAGAGTGTATGGTATAGAGTGTAGAGTGTAGGGTATAGAGTGTAGAGTGTTGGGATTAGAGTGTAGGGTATAGAGTGTAGGGTATAGAGTGTAGAGTGTAGGGTATAGAGTGTAGGGTATAGAGTGTAGAGTGTAGGGTATAGAGTGTAGGGTATAGAGTGTAGGGTGTAGGATATAGAGTGTAGGCTATAGAGTGTAGGCTATAGAGTGTAGGCTATAGAGTGTAGAGTATAGAGTGTAGGGTATAGAGTGTAGGGTATAGAATGTAGAGTGTAAAGTGTAGGGTATAGAGTGTAGTGTATAGAGTGTATGTTATAGAGTGTAGGGTATAGAGTGTAGAGTGTAAGGTATAGAGTGTAGTGTATAGAGTGTATGTTACAGAGTGTAGGGTGTAGAGTGTAGAGTGTAGGGTATAGAGTGTAGGGTATAGAGTGTAGGGTATAGAGTGTAGGGTATAGAGTGTAGGGTATACAGTGTATGGTATAGAGTGTAGGGTATAGAGTGTAGAGTGTAGGGTATAGAGTGTAGGGTATAGAGTGTGGGGTATAGAGTGTAGGGTATAGATTGTAGGGTATAGGGTATAGAGTGTATGGTGTAGAGTGTAAGGTATAGAGTGTATAGTGTAGGGTATAGAGTGTAAGGTATAGAGTGTAGGTTATAGAGTGTAGGGTATAGAGTGTAGAGTGTAGGGTATAGAGTGTATGGTATAGAGTGTAGGGTGTAGAGTGTATGGTATAGAGTGTAGGGTATAGAGTGTAGTGTATAGAGTGTAGGGTATAGAGTGTAGGGTATAGAGTGTAGAGTGTAGGGTATAGAGTGTATGCTGTAGAGTGTATGGTGTAGAGTGTATGGTATAGAGTGTAGGGTATAGAGTGTAGAGTGTACGGTATAGTGTGTAGGGTATAGCGTGTGGGGTATAGAGTGTATGTTATAGGGTATAGAGTGTAGAGTGTAGGGTATAGAGTTTAGAGTGTAGGGTATAGAGTGTATGGTATAGAGTGTAAGGTATAGAGTGTAGGGTGTAGAGTGTAGGGTATAGAGTGTAGGGTATAGAGTGTATGGTATAGAGTGTAGGGTATAGAGTGTATGGTATAGAGTGTAGGGTATAGAGTGTAGAGTGTAGGGTATAGAGCTTAGGGTGTAGAGTGTAGGGTATAGAGTGTAGAGTTTAGGGTATAGAGTGTGTGGCATAGAGTGTATGATATACAGTGTAGAGTGTAGGGTATAGAGTGTATAGTGTAGGGTATAGAGTGTAGGGTATAGAGTGTAGGGTATAGAGTGTATGGTATAGAGTGTAGGGTATAAAGTGTAGAGTGTAGGGTATAGAGTGTAGGGTATAGAGTGTATGGTATAGAGTGTAGAGTGTAGGGTATAGAGTGTAGGGTATAGAGTGTAGAGTGTAGGGATTAGAGTGTAGGGTATAGAGTGTAGAGTGTAGGGTATAGAGTGTAGGGTATAGAGTGTAGAGTGTAGGGTATAGAGTGTAGGGTGTAGGATATAGAGTGTAGGCTATAGAGTGTAGGCTATAGAGTGTAGGCTATAGAGTGTAGAGTATAGAGTGTAGGGTATAGAGTGTAGGGTATAGAATGTAGAGTGTAAAGTGTAGGGTATAGAGTGTAGTGTATAGAGTGTATGTTATAGATTGTAGGGTATAGAGTGTAGAGTGTAAAGTATAGAGTGTAGTGTATAGAGTGTATGTTATAGAGTGTAGGGTGTAGAGTGTAGAGTGTAGGGTATAGAGTGTAGGGTATAGAGTGTAGGGTATATAGTGTAGGGTATAGAGTGTAGGGTATAGAGTGTAGGGTATACAGTGTATGGTATAGAGTGTAGGGTATAAAGTGTAGAGTGTAGGGTATAGAGTGTAGGGTATAGAGTGTAGGGTATAGAGTGTGGGGTATAGAGTGTAGGGTATAGATTGTAGGGTATAGGGTATAGAGTGTATGGTGTAGAGTGTAAGGTATAGAGTGTATAGTGTAGGGTATAGAGTGTAGGGTATAGAGTGTAGGTTATAGAGTGTAGGGTATAGAGTGTAGAGTGTAGGGTATAGAGTGTATGGTATAGAGTGTAGGGTGTAGAGTGTATGGTATAGAGTGTAGGGTATAGAGTGTAGTGTATAGAGTGTAGTGTATAGAGTGTAGGGTATAGAGTGTAGGGTATAGAGTGTAGAGTGTAGGGTATAGAGTGTATGCTGTAGAGTGTATGGTGTAGAGTGTATGGTATAGAGTGTAGGGTATAGAGTGTAGAGTGTACGGTATAGAGTGTAGGGTATAGAGTGTAGGGTATAGAGTGTATGTTATAGGGTATAGAGTGTAAAGTGTAGGGTATAGAGTTTAGAGTGTAGGGTATAGAGTGTAGGGTATAGAGTGTAAGGTATAGAGTGTAGGGTGTAGAGTGTAGGGTATAGAGTGTAGGGTATAGAGTGTATGGTATAGAGTGTAGGGTATAGAGTGTAGAGTGTATGGTATATAGTGTAGGGTATAGAGTGTAGAGTGTAGGGTATAGAGTGTAGGGTATAGAGTGTAGGGTGTAGAGTGTAGGGTGTAGAGTGTAGGGATTAGAGTGTAGGGTATAGAGTGTAGAGTGTAGGGTATAGAGTGTAGGCTATAGAGTGTAGAGTGTAGGGATTAGATTGTAGGGTATAGAGTGTAGGGTATAGAGTGTATGGTATAGAGTGTAGGGTATACAGTGTAGAGTGTATGGTATAGAGTGTAGGGTATAAAGTGTAGAGTGTAGGGTATAGAGTGTATGGTATAGAGTGTAGGGTATAGAGTGTAGGGTATAGAGTGTAGAGTGTAAGGTATAGAATGTAGGGTACAGAGTGCAGAGTGTAGGGTATAGAGTGTAGGGTATATAGTGTAGAGTGTAGGACATAGAGTGTAAAGTGTAGGGTATAGAGTGTAGGGTATAGATTGTAGGGTATAGAGTGTAGAGTGTAGGGTATAGAGTGTAGGGTATAGAGTGTAGGGTATAGAGTGTAGGGTATACAGTGTAGAGTGTAGGGTATAGAGTGTAGGGTATAGAGTGTAGGGTATAGAGTGTAGAGTGTAGGGTATAGTGTAGGATATAGAGTGTAGGGTATAGAGTGTAGGGTATAGAGTTTAGAGTGTAGGGTATAGAGTGTAGGGTATAGAGTGTAAGGTATAGAGTGTAGAGTGTAGGGTATAGAGTGTAGGGTATAGAGTGTAGGGTATAGAGTGCAGGGTAAAGAGTGTAGAGTGTAGGGTACAGAGTGCAGGGTGTAGAGGGTAGGGTATAGAGTGTAGAGTGTAGGGTGTAGAGTGTAGGGTATAGAGTGTAGGGTGTAGAGTGTAGGGTGTAGGGTATAGAGTGTAGGGTATAGAGTGTAGGGTATAGAGTGTAGGGTGTAGAGTGTAGAGTGTAGGGTGTAGAGTGTAGGGTATAGAGTGTAGGGTATAGAGTGTAGGGTATAGAGCGTAGGGTGTAGGGATTAGAGTGTAGGGTGTAGAGTGTATGGTATAGAGTGTAGGGTATAGAGTGTAGGGTATAGAGTGTAGGGTATAGAGTGTATGTTATAGAATGTAGGGTATAGAGTGTAGAGTGTAGGGTATAGAGTTTAGAGTGTAGGGTATAGAGTGTAGGGTATAGAGTGTAGGGTATAGAGTGTAGGGTATAGGGTGTAGGGTATAGAATGTAGGGTATAGAGTGTAGGGTAAAGAGTGTAGACTGTAGGGTATAGAGTGTAGGGTACAGAGTGTAGGGTGTAGAGTGTAGGGTGTAGAGTGTAGGGTGTAGAGTGTAGCGTATAGAGTGTAGGGCATAGAGTGTAGGGTGTAGAGTGTAGGGTATAGAGTGTAGGGTATAGAGTGTAGGGTGTAGGGTATAGAGTGTGGCGTATAGAGTATAGGGTGTAGATTGTAGGGTATAGAGTGTAGGGTGTAGGGTATAGAGTGTAGAGTGTAGGGTATAGAGTGTAGGGTATAGAGTGTAGGGTATAGAGTGTAGGGAATAGAGTGTAGGGTGTAAGGTGTAGAGTGTAGGGTATAGAGTGTAGGGTATATACAGTAGGGTATAGAGTGTAGGGTATAGAGTGTAGGGTATAGAGTGTATGGTATAGAGTGTAGGGTGTAGAGTGTAGGGTATAGAGTGTAGAGTTTAGGGTAGAGAGTGTGGGGCATAGAGTGTATGGTATACAGTGTAGAGTGTAGGGTATAGAGTGTATAGTGTAGGGTATAGAGTGTAGGGTATAGAGTGTAGGGTATAGAGTGTAGAGTATAGAGTGTAGGGTATAGAGTGTAGGGTATAGAATGTAGAGTGTAAAGTGTAGGGTATAGAGTGTAGTGTATAGAGTGTATGTTATAGATTGTAGGGTATAGAGTGTAGAGTGTAAAGTATAGAGTGTAGTGTATAGAGTGTATGTTATAGAGTGTAGGGTGTAGAGTGTAGAGTGTAGGGTATAGAGTGTAGGGTATAGAGTGTAGGGTATATAGTGTAGGGTATAGAGTGTAGGGTATAGAGTGTAGGGTATACAGTGTATGGTATAGAGTGTAGGGTATAAAGTGTAGAGTGTAGGGTATAGAGTGTAGGGTATAGAGTGTAGGGTATAGAGTGTGGGGTATAGAGTGTAGGGTATAGATTGTAGGGTATAGGGTATAGAGTGTATGGTGTAGAGTGTAAGGTATAGAGTGTATAGTGTAGGGTATAGAGTGTAGGGTATAGAGTGTAGGTTATAGAGTGTAGGGTATAGAGTGTAGAGTGTAGGGTATAGAGTGTATGGTATAGAGTGTAGGGTGTAGAGTGTATGGTATAGAGTGTAGGGTATAGAGTGTAGTGTATAGAGTGTAGTGTATAGAGTGTAGGGTATAGAGTGTAGGGTATAGAGTGTAGAGTGTAGGGTATAGAGTGTATGCTGTAGAGTGTATGGTGTAGAGTGTATGGTATAGAGTGTAGGGTATAGAGTGTAGAGTGTACGGTATAGAGTGTAGGGTATAGAGTGTAGGGTATAGAGTGTATGTTATAGGGTATAGAGTGTAAAGTGTAGGGTATAGAGTTTAGAGTGTAGGGTATAGAGTGTAGGGTATAGAGTGTAAGGTATAGAGTGTAGGGTGTAGAGTGTAGGGTATAGAGTGTAGGGTATAGAGTGTATGGTATAGAGTGTAGGGTATAGAGTGTAGAGTGTATGGTATATAGTGTAGGGTATAGAGTGTAGAGTGTAGGGTATAGAGTGTAGGGTATAGAGTGTAGGGTGTAGAGTGTAGGGTGTAGAGTGTAGGGATTAGAGTGTAGGGTATAGAGTGTAGAGTGTAGGGTATAGAGTGTAGGCTATAGAGTGTAGAGTGTAGGGATTAGATTGTAGGGTATAGAGTGTAGGGTATAGAGTGTATGGTATAGAGTGTAGGGTATACAGTGTAGAGTGTATGGTATAGAGTGTAGGGTATAAAGTGTAGAGTGTAGGGTATAGAGTGTATGGTATAGAGTGTAGGGTATAGAGTGTAGGGTATAGAGTGTAGAGTGTAAGGTATAGAATGTAGGGTACAGAGTGCAGAGTGTAGGGTATAGAGTGTAGGGTATATAGTGTAGAGTGTAGGACATAGAGTGTAAAGTGTAGGGTATAGAGTGTAGGGTATAGATTGTAGGGTATAGAGTGTAGAGTGTAGGGTATAGAGTGTAGGGTATAGAGTGTAGGGTATAGAGTGTAGGGTATACAGTGTAGAGTGTAGGGTATAGAGTGTAGGGTATAGAGTGTAGGGTATAGAGTGTAGAGTGTAGGGTATAGTGTAGGATATAGAGTGTAGGGTATAGAGTGTAGGGTATAGAGTTTAGAGTGTAGGGTATAGAGTGTAGGGTATAGAGTGTAAGGTATAGAGTGTAGAGTGTAGGGTATAGAGTGTAGGGTATAGAGTGTAGGGTATAGAGTGCAGGGTAAAGAGTGTAGAGTGTAGGGTACAGAGTGCAGGGTGTAGAGGGTAGGGTATAGAGTGTAGAGTGTAGGGTGTAGAGTGTAGGGTATAGAGTGTAGGGTGTAGAGTGTAGGGTGTAGGGTATAGAGTGTAGGGTATAGAGTGTAGGGTATAGAGTGTAGGGTGTAGAGTGTAGAGTGTAGGGTGTAGAGTGTAGGGTATAGAGTGTAGGGTATAGAGTGTAGGGTATAGAGCGTAGGGTGTAGGGATTAGAGTGTAGGGTGTAGAGTGTATGGTATAGAGTGTAGGGTATAGAGTGTAGGGTATAGAGTGTAGGGTATAGAGTGTATGTTATAGAATGTAGGGTATAGAGTGTAGAGTGTAGGGTATAGAGTTTAGAGTGTAGGGTATAGAGTGTAGGGTATAGAGTGTAGGGTATAGAGTGTAGGGTATAGGGTGTAGGGTATAGAATGTAGGGTATAGAGTGTAGGGTAAAGAGTGTAGACTGTAGGGTATAGAGTGTAGGGTACAGAGTGTAGGGTGTAGAGTGTAGGGTGTAGAGTGTAGGGTGTAGAGTGTAGCGTATAGAGTGTAGGGCATAGAGTGTAGGGTGTAGAGTGTAGGGTATAGAGTGTAGGGTATAGAGTGTAGGGTGTAGGGTATAGAGTGTGGCGTATAGAGTATAGGGTGTAGATTGTAGGGTATAGAGTGTAGGGTGTAGGGTATAGAGTGTAGAGTGTAGGGTATAGAGTGTAGGGTATAGAGTGTAGGGTATAGAGTGTAGGGAATAGAGTGTAGGGTGTAAGGTGTAGAGTGTAGGGTATAGAGTGTAGGGTATATACAGTAGGGTATAGAGTGTAGGGTATAGAGTGTAGGGTATAGAGTGTATGGTATAGAGTGTAGGGTGTAGAGTGTAGGGTATAGAGTGTAGAGTTTAGGGTAGAGAGTGTGGGGCATAGAGTGTATGGTATACAGTGTAGAGTGTAGGGTATAGAGTGTATAGTGTAGGGTATAGAGTGTAGGGTATAGAGTGTAGGGTATAGAGTGTATGGTATAGAGTGTAGGGTATAAAGTGTAGAGTGTAGGGTATAGAGTGTAGGGTATAGAGTGTATGGTATAGAGTGTAGAGTGTAGGGTATAGAGTGTAGGGTATAGAGTGTAGGGTGTAGGATATTGAGTGTAGGCTATAGAGTGTAGGCTATAGAGTGTAGGCTATAGAGTGTAGAGTATAGAGTGTAGGGTATAGAGTGTAGGGTATAGAATGTAGAGTGTAAAGTGTAGGGTATAGAGTGTAGTGTATAGAGTGTATGTTATAGAGTGTAGGGTATAGAGTGTAGAGTGTAAGGTATAGAGTGTAGTGTATAGAGTGTATGTTATAGAGTGTAGGGTGTAGAGTGTAGAGTGTAGGGTATAGAGTGTAGGGTATAGAGTGTAGGGTATAGAGTGTAGGGTATAGAGTGTAGGGTATACAGTGTATGGTATAGAGTGTAGGGTATAGAGTGTAGAGTATAGGGTATAGAGTGTAGGGTATAGAGTGTGGGGTATAGAGTGTAGGGTATAGATTGTAGGGTATAGGGTATAGAGTGTATGGTGTAGAGTGTAAGGTATAGAGTGTATAGTGTAGGGTATAGAGTGTATGGTATAGAGTGTAGGGTGTAGAGTATATGGTATAGAGTGTAGGGTATAGAGTGTAGAGTGTAGGGTATAGAGTGTAGGGTATAGAGTGTAGGGTATAAAGTATAGAGTGTAGGGTATAGAGTGTATAGTGTAGGGTATAGAGTGTAGGGTATAGAGTGTAGGGTATAGAGTGTATAGTGTAGGGTATAGAGTGTATGCTATAGAGTGTATGGTGTAGAGTGTATGGTATAGAGTGTAGGGTGTAGAGTGTATGATATAGAGTGTAGGGTATAGAGTGTAGGGTATAGAGTGTAGGGTATAGAGTGTTTGTTATAGAGTGTAGGGTATAGAGTGTAGAGTGTAGCGAATAGAGTTTAGAGTGTAGGGTATAGAGTGTAGGGTATAGAGTGTATGGTATATAGTGTAGAGTGTAGGGTATAGAGTGTAGGGTATAGAGTGTAGGGTATAGAGTGTAGGGTAAAGAGTGTAGAGTGTAGGGTACAGAGTGCAGGGTGTAGAGTGTAGGGTATAGAGTGTAGAGTGTAGGGTGTAGAGTGTAGGGTGTAGAGTGTAGGGTGTAGAGTGTAGGGTGTAGGGTATAGAGTGTAGGGTATAGAGTGTAGGGTATAGAGTGTAGGGTGTAGAGTGTAGGGTGTAGAGTGTAGGGTATAGAGTGTAGGGTATAGAGTGTAGGTTATAGAGTGTAGGGTGTAGGGATTAGAGTGTAGGGATTAGAGTGTAGGGTGTAGAGTGTAGGGTGTAGAGTGTAGGGTATAGAGTGTAGGGTATAGAGTGTAGAGTGTAGGGATTAGAGTGTAGGGATTAGAGTGTAGGGTATAGACTGTAGGGTATAGAGTGTAGGGTATAGAGTGTAGGGTATAGAGTGTAGGGTATAGAGTGTAGGGAATAGAGTGTAGAGTGTAGGGTGTAGAATGTAAAGTGTAGGGTATAGAGTGTAAGGTATAGAGTGTAGTGTATAGAGTGTATGTTATAGAGTGTAGGGTATAGAGTGTAGAGTGTAGGGTATAGAGTGTAGGGTATAGAGTGTAGGGTATAGAGTGTAGGGTATAGAGTGTAGGGTGTAGGGTATAGAGTGTAGGGTATAGAGTGCACGTTGTAGAGTGTAGGGTATAGAGAGTAGGGTATAAAGTGTAGAGTGTAGGGTATAGAGTGTATAGTGTAGGGTATAGAGTGTAGGGTATAGAGTGTAGGGTATAGAGTGTAGAGTGTAGGGTATAGAGTGTATGCTATAGAGTGTATGGTGTAGAGTGTATGGTATAGAGTGTAGGGTATAGAGTGTAGAGTGTAGGGTATAGAGTGTAGGGTATAGAGTGTAGGGTATAGAGTGTAGGGTATAGAGTGCATGTTATAGAGTGTAGGGTATAGAGTGTAGAGTGTAGAGTATAGAGTTTAGAGTGTAGGGTATAGAGTGTAGGGTATAGAGTGTAGGGTATAGAGTGTAGGGTGTAGAGTGTAGGGTATAGAGTGTAGGGTATAGAGTGTAGGGTACAGAGTGTATGGTATAGAGTGTAGGGTATAGAGTGTAGGGTATAGAGTGTAGGGTATAGAGTGTATGGTATAGAGTGTATAGTATAGAGTGTAGGGTATAGAGTGTATGGTATAGAGTGTAGGGTATAGAGTGTAGAGTGTAGGGTATAGAGTGTAGGCTATAGAGTGTAGGGTATAGAGTGTAAAGTGTAGGGTATAGAGTGTAGGGTGTAGAGTGTAGGGTATAGAGTGTTGGGTGTAGAGTGCAGGGTGTAGAGTGCAGGGTGTAGAGTGCAGGGTATAGAGTGTAGGGTATAGAGTGTAGGGTATAAAGTGTAGAGTGTAGGGTATAGAGTGTAGGGTATAGAGTGTAGGGTGTAGAGTGTAGGGTGTAGAGTGTATGGTATAGAGTGTAGGGTATAGAGTGTAGGGTATAGAGTGTAGAGTGTAGGGTATAGAGTGTAGGGTATAGAGCTTAGGGTGTAGAGTGTAGGATATAGATTGTAGAGTTTAGGGTATAGAGTGTGGGGCATAGAGTGTATGGTATACAGTGTAGAGTGTAGAGTGTAGGGTATAGAGTGTATAGTGTAGGGTATAGAGTGTAGGGTATAGAGTGTAGGGTGTAGAGTGTAGGGTGTAGAGTGTAGGGTGTAGAGTGTAGGGTGTAGAGTGTATGGTAAAGAGTGTAGAGTGTAGGGTATAGAGTGTAGGGTATAGAGTGTAGGGTATAGAGTGTAGGGTGTAGAGTGTAGGGTATAGAGTGTAGAGTTTAGGGTAGAGAGTGTGGGGCATAGAGTGTATGGTATACAGTGTAGAGTGTAGGGTATAGAGTGTATAGTGTAGGGTATAGAGTGTAGGGTATAGAGTGTATGGTATAGAGTGTAGGGTACAAAGTGTAGAGTGTAGGGTATAGAGTGTATGGTATAGAGTGTAGGGTATAAAGTGTAGAGTGTAGGGTATAGAGTGTAGGGTATAGAGTGTAGGGTATAGAGTGTAGGGTATAGAGTGTAGGGTAAAGAGTGTAGAGTGTAGGGTACAGAGTGCAGGGTGTAGAGTGTAGGGTATAGAGTGTAGAGTGTAGAGTGTAGGGTGTAGAGTGTAGGGTATAGAATGTAGGGTATAGAGTGTAGGGTATAGAGTGTAGGGTATAAAGTGTAGGGTGTAGGGTATAGAGTGTAGGGTATAGAGTGCAGGTTGTAGAGTGTAGGGTATAGAGTGTATGGTATAGGGTGTAAGGTATAAAGTGTAGGGTATAGAGTGTAGGGTATAGAGTGTAGGGTATAGAGTGTAGGCTATAGAGTGTAGAGTATATAGTGTAGAGTGTAGGGTATAGAGTGTAGGGTATAGAGTGTAGAGTGTAGGGTATAGAGTGTAGGGTGTAGGGTATTGAGTGTAGGGTATAGAGTGTAGTGTATAGATTGTATGGTATAGAGTGTATGGTATAGAGTGTAGAGTGTAGGGTATAGAGTGTAGGGTGTAGAGTGTAGGGTATAGAGTGTAGGGTATAGAGTGTAGGGTATAGAGTGTAGGTTATATAGAGTAGCGTATAGAGCGTAGGGTGTAGGGTATAGAGTGTAGGGTATAGAGTGTAGGGTATAGAGTGTAGTGTATAGAGTGTATGGTATAGAGCTTAGGGTGTAGAGTGTAGGGTATAGAATATAGAGTTTAGGGTAGAGAGGGTGGGGCATAGAGTGTATGGTATAGAATATAGAGTTTAGGGTAGAGAGTGTGGGGCATAGAGTGTATGGTATACAGTGTAGAGTGTAGGGTATAGATTGTATAGTGTAGGGTATAGAGTGTAGGGTATAGAGTGTATGGTATAGAGTGTAGGGTATAAAGTGTAGAGTGTAGGGTATAGAGTGTATGGTATAGAGTGTAGGGTATAAAGTGTAGAGTGTAGGGTATAGAGTGTAGGGTATAGAGTGTAGGCTATAGAGTGTAGAGTTTAGAGTGTAGGGTATGGAATGTAGAGTGTAGGGTGTAGAGTGTAAAGTGTAGGGTATAGAGTGTAGGATATAGAGTGTAGAGTGTAGGGTATAGAGTGTAGGGTATACAGTGTATGGTATAGAGTGTAGGGTATAGAGTGTAGAGTGTAGGGTACAGAGTGTAGGGTATAGAGTGTAGGGTATAGAGTGTAGGGTATAGATTGTAGGGTATAGGGTATAGGGTATAGAGTGCACGTTGTAGAGTGTAGGGTATAGAGAGTAGGGTATAAAGTGTAGAGTGTAGGGTATAGAGTGTATAGTGTAGGGTATAGAGTGTAGGGTATAGAGTGTAGGGTATAGAGTGTAGAGTGTAGGGTATAGAGTGTATGCTATAGAGTGTATGGTGTAGAGTGTATGGTATAGAGTGTAGGGTATAGAGTGTAGAGTGTAGGGTATAGAGTGTAGGGTATAGAGTGTAGGGTATAGAGTGTAGGGTATAGAGTGCATGTTATAGAGTGTAGGGTATAGAGTGTAGAGTGTAGAGTATAGAGTTTAGAGTGTAGGGTATAGAGTGTAGGGTATAGAGTGTAGGGTATAGAGTGTAGGGTGTAGAGTGTAGGGTATAGAGTGTAGGGTATAGAGTGTAGGGTACAGAGTGTATGGTATAGAGTGTAGGGTATAGAGTGTAGGGTATAGAGTGTAGGGTATAGAGTGTATGGTATAGAGTGTATAGTATAGAGTGTAGGGTATAGAGTGTATGGTATAGAGTGTAGGGTATAGAGTGTAGAGTGTAGGGTATAGAGTGTAGGCTATAGAGTGTAGGGTATAGAGTGTAAAGTGTAGGGTATAGAGTGTAGGGTGTAGAGTGTAGGGTATAGAGTGTTGGGTGTAGAGTGCAGGGTGTAGAGTGCAGGGTGTAGAGTGCAGGGTATAGAGTGTAGGGTATAGAGTGTAGGGTATAAAGTGTAGAGTGTAGGGTATAGAGTATAGGGTATAGATTGTAGGGTGTAGAGTGTAGGGTGTAGAGTGTATGGTATAGAGTGTAGGGTATAGAGTGTAGGGTATAGAGTGTAGAGTGTAGGGTATAGAGTGTAGGGTATAGAGCTTAGGGTGTAGAGTGTAGGATATAGATTGTAGAGTTTAGGGTATAGAGTGTGGGGCATAGAGTGTATGGTATACAGTGTAGAGTGTAGAGTGTAGGGTATAGAGTGTATAGTGTAGGGTATAGAGTGTAGGGTATAGAGTGTAGGGTGTAGAGTGTAGGGTGTAGAGTGTAGGGTGTAGAGTGTAGGGTGTAGAGTGTATGGTAAAGAGTGTAGAGTGTAGGGTATAGAGTGTAGGGTATAGAGTGTAGGGTATAGAGTGTAGGGTGTAGAGTGTAGGGTATAGAGTGTAGAGTTTAGGGTAGAGAGTGTGGGGCATAGAGTGTATGGTATACAGTGTAGAGTGTAGGGTATAGAGTGTATAGTGTAGGGTATAGAGTGTAGGGTATAGAGTGTATGGTATAGAGTGTAGGGTACAAAGTGTAGAGTGTAGGGTATAGAGTGTATGGTATAGAGTGTAGGGTATAAAGTGTAGAGTGTAGGGTATAGAGTGTAGGGTATAGAGTGTAGGGTATAGAGTGTAGGGTATAGAGTGTAGGGTAAAGAGTGTAGAGTGTAGGGTACAGAGTGCAGGGTGTAGAGTGTAGGGTATAGAGTGTAGAGTGTAGAGTGTAGGGTGTAGAGTGTAGGGTATAGAATGTAGGGTATAGAGTGTAGGGTATAGAGTGTAGGGTATAAAGTGTAGGGTGTAGGGTATAGAGTGTAGGGTATAGAGTGCAGGTTGTAGAGTGTAGGGTATAGAGTGTATGGTATAGGGTGTAAGGTATAAAGTGTAGGGTATAGAGTGTAGGGTATAGAGTGTAGGGTATAGAGTGTAGGCTATAGAGTGTAGAGTATATAGTGTAGAGTGTGGGGTATAGAGTGTAGGGTATAGAGTGTAGAGTGTAGGGTATAGAGTGTAGGGTGTAGGGTATTGAGTGTAGGGTATAGAGTGTAGTGTATAGATTGTATGGTATAGAGTGTATGGTATAGAGTGTAGAGTGTAGGGTATAGAGTGTAGGGTGTAGAGTGTAGGGTATAGAGTGTAGGGTATAGAGTGTAGGGTATAGAGTGTAGGTTATATAGAGTAGCGTATAGAGCGTAGGGTGTAGGGTATAGAGTGTAGGGTATAGAGTGTAGGGTATAGAGTGTAGTGTATAGAGTGTATGGTATAGAGCTTAGGGTGTAGAGTGTAGGGTATAGAATATAGAGTTTAGGGTAGAGAGGGTGGGGCATAGAGTGTATGGTATAGAATATAGAGTTTAGGGTAGAGAGTGTGGGGCATAGAGTGTATGGTATACAGTGTAGAGTGTAGGGTATAGATTGTATAGTGTAGGGTATAGAGTGTAGGGTATAGAGTGTATGGTATAGAGTGTAGGGTATAAAGTGTAGAGTGTAGGGTATAGAGTGTATGGTATAGAGTGTAGGGTATAAAGTGTAGAGTGTAGGGTATAGAGTGTAGGGTATAGAGTGTAGGCTATAGAGTGTAGAGTTTAGAGTGTAGGGTATGGAATGTAGAGTGTAGGGTGTAGAGTGTAAAGTGTAGGGTATAGAGTGTAGGATATAGAGTGTAGAGTGTAGGGTATAGAGTGTAGGGTATACAGTGTATGGTATAGAGTGTAGGGTATAGAGTGTAGAGTGTAGGGTACAGAGTGTAGGGTATAGAGTGTAGGGTATAGAGTGTAGGGTATAGATTGTAGGGTATAGGGTATAGGGTATAGAGTGTATGGTGTAGAGTGTAGGGTATAGAGTGTAGGGTGTAGGGTGTAGAGTGTGGGGTGTAGAGTGGTGTAGAGTGTAGGATGTAGAGTGTATGGTATAGAGTGTAGGGTATAGAGTATAGCGTGTATGGTATAGAGTGTAGTGTATAGAGTGTAGGGTATAGGGTATAGAGTGTAGGGTATAGAGTGTAGGGTATAGATTTTAGAGTGTAGGGTATAGAGTGTAAGGTATAGAGTGTAGGGTGTGGAGTGTAGGGTATAGAGTGTAGGGTATAGAGTGTATGGTATAGAGTGTAGGGTATAGAGTGTATGGTATAGAGTGTAGAGTGTAGGGTATAGAGTGTATTTTATAGAGTGTAGGGTATAGAGTGTAGGGTATAGAGTGTAGAGTGTAGGGTATAGAGTGTAGGGTATAGAGTGTAGAGTGTAGGGTATAGAGTGTAGGGTATAGAGTGTAGGGTATAGAGTGTAGAGTGTAGGGATTAGAGTGTAGGGATTAGAGTGTAGGGTATAGAGTGTAGAGTGTAGAGTGTAGAGTGTAGAGTGTAGGGTATAGAGTGTAGGGATTAGAGTGTAGGGATTAGAGTGTAGGGATTAGAGTGTAGGGATTAGAGTGTAGGGATTAGAGTGTAGGGTATAGAGTGTAGGGTATAGAGTGTAGGGTATAGAGTGTAGGGTATAGTGTGTATGGTATAGAGTGTAGGGTATAAAGTGTAGACTGTATGGTATAGAGTGTAGGGTATAGAGTGTAAAGTGTAGGGTATAGAGTGTATGGTATAGAGTGTAGGGTGTAGAGTGTATGGTATAGAGTGTAGGGTATAGAGTGTAGAGTGTAGGGTATAGAGTGTAGGGTATAGAGTGTAGGGTATAGAGTGTAGGGTTTAGAGTGTAGGGTATAGAGTGTAGGGTACAGAGTGTAGAGTGTAGGGTATAGAGTGTAGGGTACAGAGTGTAGGGTGTAGAGTGTAGGGTATAGAGTGTATAGTGTAGGGTATAGAGTGTAGGGTATAGAGTGTAGGGTGTAGAGTGTAGGGTGTAGAGTGTAGGGTGTAGAGTGTAGGGTGTAGAGTGTATGGTATAGAGTGTAGGGTATAGAGTGTAGAGTGTAGGGTATAGAGTGTAGGGTATAGAGTGTAGGGTATAGAGTGTATGGTATAGAGTGTAGGGTGTAGAGTGTAGGGTATAGAGTGTAGAGTTTAGGGTAGAGAGTGTGGGGCATAGAGTGTATGGTATACAGTGTAGAGTGTAGGGTATAGAGTGTATAGTGTAGGGTATAGAGTGTAGGGTATAGAGTGTATGGTATAGAGTGTAGGGTATAAAGTGTAGAGTGTAGGGTATAGAGTGTATGGTATAGAGTGTAGGGTATAAAGTGTAGAGTGTAGGGTATAGAGTGTAGGGTATAGAGTGTGGGGTATAGAGTGTAGGGTATAGAGTGTAGGGTAAAGAGTGTAGAGTGTAGGGTACAGAGTGCAGGGTGTAGAGTGTAGGGTATAGAGTGTAGAGTGTAGAGTGTAGAGTGTAGGGTGTAGAGTGTAGGGTATAGAGTGTAGGGTATAGAGTGTAGGGTATAGAGTGTAGGGTATAAAGTGTAGGGTGTAGGGTATAAAGTGTAGGGTATAGAGTGCAGGTTGTAGAGTGTAGGGTATAGAGTGTATGGTATAGGGTGTAGGGTATAAAGTGTAGGGTATAGAGTGTAGGGTATAGAGTGTAGGGTATAGAGTGTAGGGTATAGAGTGTAGGGTATAGAGTGTAGGCTATAGAGTGTAGAGTATATAGTGTAGAGTGTAGGGTATAGAGTGTAGGGTATAGAGTGTAGGGTATAGAGTGTGGAGTATAGAGTGTAGGGTATAGAATGTAGAGTGTAGAGTGTAGGGTGTAGAGTGCAAAGTGTAGGGTATAGAGTGTAAGATATAGAGTGTAGTGTATAGAGTGTATGTTATAGAGTGTAGGGTATAGAGTGTAGAGTTTAGGGTATAGAGTGTAGTGTATAGATTGTATGGTATAGAGTGTATGGTATAGAGTGTAGAGTGTAGGGTATAGAGTGTAGGGTATAGAGTGTAGGGTATAGAGTGTAGGGTGTAGAGTGTAGGGTATAGAGTGTAGGGTATAGAGTGTAGGATATAGAGTGTAGGTTATAGAGTGTAGCGTAAATCGCGTAGGGTGTAGGGTATAGAGTGTAGGGTATAGAGTGTAGGGTATAGAGTGTAGGGTATAGAGTGTATGGTATAGAGCTTAGGGTGTAGAGTGTAGGGTATAGAATGTAGAGTTTAGGGTAGAGAGTGTGGGGCATAGAGTGTATGGTATACAGTGTAGAGTGTAGGGTATAGAGTGTATAGTGTAGGGTATAGAGTGTAGGGTATAGAGTGTAGGGTATAGAGTGTAGGGTATAAAGTGTAGAGTGTAGGGTATAGAGTGTAGGGTATAAAGTGTAGAGTGTAGGGTATAGAGTGTAGGGTATAGAGTGTAGGCTATAGAGTGTAGAGTTTAGAGTGTATGGTATAGAATGTAGAGTGTAGGGTGTAGAGTGTAAAGTGTAGGGTATAGAGTGTAGGATATAGAGTGTAGAGTGTAGGGTATAGAGTGTAGGGTATAGAGTGTAGGGTATAGAGTGTAGGGTATAGATTGTAGGGTATAGGGTATAGGGTATAGGATATAGAGTGTAGGGTATAGAGTGTAGGGAATAGATTTTAGAGTGTAGGGTATAGAGTGTAAGGTATAGAGTGTAGGGTGTGGAGTGTAGGGTATAGAGTGTAGGGTATAGAGTGTATGGTATAGAGTGTAGGGTATAGAGTGTATGGTATAGAGTGTAGAGTGTAGGGTATAGAGTGTATTTTATAGAGTGTAGGGTATAGAGTGTAGGGTATAGAGTGTAGAGTGTAGGGTATAGAGTGTAGGGTATAGAGTGTAGAGTGTAGGGTATAGAGTGTAGGGTATAGAGTGTAGGGTATAGAGTGTAGAGTGTAGGGATTAGAGTGTAGGGATTAGAGTGTAGGGTATAAAGTGTAGAGTGTAGAGTATAGAGTGTAGGGTATAGAGTGTAGGGATTAGAGTGTAGGGATTAGAGTGTAGGGATTAGAGTGTAGGGATTAGAGTGTAGGGATTAGAGTGTAGGGTATATAGTGTAGGGTATAGAGTGTAGGGTATAGTGTGTATGGTATAGAGTGTAGGGTATAAAGTGTAGAGTGTATGGTATAGAGTGTAGGGTGTAAAGTGTATGGTATAGAGTGTAGGGTATAGAGTGTAGGGTATAGAGTGTAGGGTATAGAGTGTAGGGTATAGAGTGTAGGGTACAGAGTGTAGATTGTAGGGTATAGAGTGTAGGGTACAGAGTGCAGGGTGTAGAGTGTAGGGTGTAGAGTGTAGGGTATAGAGTTTAGGGTATAGTGTGTAGGGTATATAGTGTAGAGTGTAGGGTATAGAGTGTAGAGTGTAGGGTATAGAGTGTAGGGTATAGAGTGTAGGGTATAGAGTGTAGGGTATAGAGTGTAGCGTGTAGGGTATAGAGTGTAGGGTGTAGAGTGTAGGGTATAGAGTGTAGGGTATAGAGTATATGGTATAGAGTGTATGGTATAGAGTGTAGGGTATAGAGTGTAGGGTATAGAGTGTAGAGTGTAGGGTATAGAGTGTAGGGTATAGAGTGTAGAGTGTAGGGTATAGAGTGTAGGGTATAGAGTGTAGGGTATAGAGTGTAGGGTATAGAGTGTAGAGTGTAGGGTATAGAGTGTATGGTATAGAGTGTAGGGTATAGAGTGTAGAGTGTAGGGTATAGAGTGTAGAGTGTAGGGTATAGAGTGTAGAGTGTAGGGTATAGAGTGTATGGTATAGAGTTTAGGGTGTAGAGTGTAGGGTATAGAGTGTAGAGTTTAGGGTATAGAGTGTGGGGCATAGAGTGTATGGTATACAGTGTAGAGTGTAGAGTGTAGGGTATACAGTGTAGCGTATAGAGCGTAGGGTGTAGGGTATAGAGTGTAGGGTATAGAGTGTAGAGTGCAGGGTATAGAGTGTAGGGTATAGAGCTTAGGGTGTAGAGTGTAGGGTATAGAGTGTAGAGTTTAGGGTATAGAGTGTGGGGCATAGAGTGTATGGTATACAGTGTAGAGTGTAGGGTATAGAGTGTATAGTGTAGGGTATAGAGTGTAGCGTATAGAGCGTAGGGTGTAGGGTATAGAGTGTAGGGTATAGAGTGTAGGGTATAGAGCTTAGGGTGTAGAGTGTAGGGTATTGAGTGTAGAGTTTAGGGTATAGAGTGTGGGGCATAGAGTGTATGGTATACAGTGTAGAGTGTAGGGTATAGAGTGTATAGTGTAGGGTATAGAGTGTAGGGTATAGAGTGTAGGGTATAGAGTGTATGGTATAGAGTGTAGGGTATAAAGTGTAGAGTGTAGGGTATAGAGTGTAGGGTATAGAGTGTATGGTATAGAGTGTAGAGTGTAGGGTATAGAGTGTAGGGTATAGAGTGTAGAGTGTAGGGATTAGAGTGTAGGGTATAGAGTGTAGGGTATAGAGTGTAGAGTGTAGGGTATAGAGTGTAGGGTATAGAGTGTAGAGTGTAGGGTATAGAGTGTAGGGTATAGAGTGTAGGGTGTAGGATATAGAGTGTAGGCTATAGAGTGTAGGCTATAGAGTGTAGGCTATAGAGTGTAGAGTATAGAGTGTAGGGTATAGAGTGTAGGGTATAGAATGTAGAGTGTAAAGTGTAGGGTATAGAGTGTAGTGTATAGAGTGTATGTTATAGAGTGTAGGGTATAGAGTGTAGAGTGTAAGGTATAGAGTGTAGTGTATAGAGTGTATGTTATAGAGTGTAGGGTGTAGAGTGTAGAGTGTAGGGTATAGAGTGTAGGGTATAGAGTGTAGGGTATAGAGTGTAGGGTATAGAGTGTAGGGTATACAGTGTATGGTATAGAGTGTAGGGTATAGAGTGTAGAGTGTAGGGTATAGAGTGTAGGGTATAGAGTGTGGGGTATAGAGTGTAGGGTATAGATTGTAGGGTATAGGGTATAGAGTGTATGGTGTAGAGTGTAAGGTATAGAGTGTATAGTGTAGGGTATAGAGTGTAAGGTATAGAGTGTAGGTTATAGAGTGTAGGGTATAGAGTGTAGAGTGTAGGGTATAGAGTGTATGGTATAGAGTGTAGGGTGTAGAGTGTATGGTATAGAGTGTAGGGTATAGAGTGTAGTGTATAGAGTGTAGTGTATAGAGTGTAGGGTATAGAGTGTAGGGTATAGAGTGTAGAGTGTAGGGTATAGAGTGTATGCTGTAGAGTGTATGGTGTAGAGTGTATGGTATAGAGTGTAGGGTATAGAGTGTAGAGTGTACGGTATAGTGTGTAGGGTATAGAGTGTAGGGTATAGAGTGTATGTTATAGGGTATAGAGTGTAGAGTGTAGGGTATAGAGTTTAGAGTGTAGGGTATAGAGTGTAGGGTATAGAGTGTAAGGTATAGAGTGTAGGGTGTAGAGTGTAGGGTATAGAGTGTAGGGTATAGAGTGTATGGTATAGAGTGTAGGGTATAGAGTGTATGGTATAGAGTGTAGGGTATAGAGTGTAGAGTGTAGGGTATAGAGCTTAGGGTGTAGAGTGTAGGGTATAGAGTGTATAGTGTAGGGTATAGAGTGTAGGGTATAGAGTGTAGAGTGTAGGGTATAGAGTGTAGGGTGTAGGGTATTGAGTGTAGGGTATAGAGTGTAGTGTATAGATTGTATGGTATAGAGTGTATGGTATAGAGTGTAGAGTGTAGGGTATAGAGTGTAGGGTGTAGAGTGTAGGGTATAGAGTGTAGGGTATAGAGTGTAGGGTATAGAGTGTAGGTTATAGAGAGTAGCGTATAGAGCGTAGGGTGTAGGGTATAGAGTGTAGGGTATAGAGTGTAGGGTATAGAGTGTAGTGTATAGAGTGTATGGTATAGAGCTTAGGGTGTAGAGTGTAGGGTATAGAATATAGAGTTTAGGGTAGAGAGGGTGGGGTATAGAGTGTATGGTATAGAATATAGAGTTTAGGGTAGAGAGTGTGGGGCATAGAGTGTATGGTATACAGTGTAGAGTGTAGGGTATAGATTGTATAGTGTAGGGTATAGAGTGTAGGGTATAGAGTGTATGGTATAGAGTGTAGGGTATAGAGTGTAGGGTATAAAGTGTAGAGTGTAGGGTATAGAGTGTATGGTATAGAGTGTAGGGTATAAAGTGTAGAGTGTAGGGTATAGAGTGTAGGGTATAGAGTGTAGGCTATAGAGTGTAGAGTTTAGAGTGTAGGGTATGGAATGTAGAGTGTAGGGTGTAGAGTGTAAAGTGTAGGGTATAGAGTGTAGGATATAGAGTGTAGAGTGTAGGGTATAGAGTGTAGGGTATACAGTGTATGGTATAGAGTGTAGGGTATAGAGTGTAGAGTGTAGGGTACAGAGTGTAGGGTATAGAGTGTAGGGTATAGAGTGTAGGGTATAGATTGTAGGGTATAGGGTATAGGGTATAGAGTGTATGGTGTAGAGTGTAGGGTATAGAGTGTAGGGTGTAGGGTGTAGAGTGTGGGGTGTAGAGTGGTGTAGAGTGTAGGATGTAGAGTGTATGGTATAGAGTGTAGGGTATAGAGTATAGCGTGTATGGTATAGAGTGTAGTGTATAGAGTGTAGGGTATAGAGTGTAGAGTGTAGGGATTAGAGTGTATTTTATAGAGTGTAGGGTATAGAGTGTAGGGTATAGAGTGTAGAGTGTAGGGTATAGAGTGTAGGGTATAGAGTGTAGAGTGTAGGGTATAGAGTGTAGGGTATAGAGTGTAGGGTATAGAGTGTAGAGTGTAGGGATTAGAGTGTAGGGATTAGAGTGTAGGGTATAGAGTGTAGAGTGTAGAGTGTAGAGTATAGAGTGTAGGGTATAGAGTGTAGGGATTAGAGTGTAGGGATTAGAGTGTAGGGATTAGAGTGTAGGGATTAGAGTGTAGGGTATAGAGTGTAGGGTATAGAGTGTAGGGTATAGAGTGTAGGGTATAGTGTGTATGGTATAGAGTGTAGGGTATAAAGTGTAGAGTGTATGGTATAGAGTGTAGGGTATAGAGTGTAAAGTGTAGGGTATAGAGTGTATGGTATAGAGTGTAGGGTGTAGAGTGTATGGTATAGAGTGTAGGGTATAGAGTGTATGGTATAGAGTGTAGAGTGTAGGGTATAGAGTGTATTTTATAGAGTGTAGGGTATAGAGTGTAGGGTATAGAGTGTAGAGTGTAGGGTATAGAGTGTAGGGTATAGAGTGTAGAGTGTAGGGTATAGAGTGTAGGGTATAGAGTGTAGGGTATAGAGTGTAGAGTGTAGGGATTAGAGTGTAGGGATTAGAGTGTAGGGTATAGAGTGTAGAGTGTAGAGTGTAGAGTATAGAGTGTAGGGTATAGAGTGTAGGGATTAGAGTGTAGGGATTAGAGTGTAGGGATTAGAGTGTAGGGATTAGAGTGTAGGGATTAGAGTGTAGGGTATAGAGTGTAGGGTATAGAGTGTAGGGTATAGAGTGTAGGGTATAGTGTGTATGGTATAGAGTGTAGGGTATAAAGTGTAGAGTGTATGGTATAGAGTGTAGGGTATAGAGTGTAAAGTGTAGGGTATAGAGTGTAGGGTATAGAGTGTAGGGTATAGAGTGTAGGGTTTAGAGTGTAGGGTATAGAGTGTAGAGTGTAGGGTATAGAGTGTAGGGTATAGAGTGTAAAGTGTAGGGTATAGAGTGTAGGGTATAGAGTGTAGGGTGTAGAGTGTATGGTATAGAGTGTAGGGTATAGAGTGTAGAGTGTAGGGTATAGAGTGTAGGGTATAGAGTGTAGGGTATAGAGTGTAGGGTTTAGAGTGTAGGGTATAGAGTGTAGGGTACAGAGTGTAGAGTGTAGGGTATAGAGTGTAGGGTACAGAGTGTAGGGTGTAGAGTGTAGGGTATAGAGTGTATAGTGTAGGGTATAGAGTGTAGGGTATAGAGTGTAGGGTGTAGAGTGTAGGGTGTAGAGTGTAGGGTGTAGAGTGTATGGTATAGAGTGTAGGGTATAGAGTGTAGAGTGTAGGGTATAGAGTGTAGGGTATAGAGTGTAGGGTATAGAGTGTATGGTATAGAGTGTAGGGTGTAGAGTGTAGGGTATAGAGTGTAGAGTTTAGGGTAGAGAGTGTGGGGCATAGAGTGTATGGTATACAGTGTAGAGTGTAGGGTATAGAGTGTATAGTGTAGGGTATAGAGTGTAGGGTATAGAGTGTATGGTATAGAGTGTAGGGTATAAAGTGTAGAGTGTAGGGTATAGAGTGTATGGTATAGAGTGTAGGGTATAAAGTGTAGAGTGTAGGGTATAGAGTGTAGGGTATAGAGTGTGGGGTATAGAGTGTAGGGTATAGAGTGTAGGGTAAAGAGTGTAGAGTGTAGGGTACAGAGTGCAGGGTGTAGAGTGTAGGGTTTAGAGTGTAGAGTGTAGAGTGTAGAGTGTAGGGTGTAGAGTGTAGGGTATAGAGTGTAGGGTATAGAGTGTAGGGTATAGAGTGTAGGGTATAAAGTGTAGGGTGTAGGGTATAGAGTGTAGGGTATAGAGTGCAGGTTGTAGAGTGTAGGGTATAGAGTGTATGGTATAGGGTGTAGGGTATAAAGTGTAGGGTATAGAGTGTAGGGTATAGAGTGTAGGGTATAGAGTGTAGGGTATAGAGTGTAGGGTATAGAGTGTAGGCTATAGAGTGTAGAGTATATAGTGTAGAGTGTAGGGTATAGAGTGTAGGGTATAGAGTGTAGGGTATAGAGTGTGGAGTATAGAGTGTAGGGTATAGAATGTAGAGTGTAGAGTGTAGGGTGTAGAGTGCAAAGTGTAGGGTATAGAGTGTAAGATATAGAGTGTAGTGTATAGAGTGTATGTTATAGAGTGTAGGGTATAGAGTGTAGAGTTTAGGGTATAGAGTGTAGTGTATAGATTGTATGGTATAGAGTGTATGGTATAGAGTGTAGAGTGTAGGGTATAGAGTGTAGGGTATAGAGTGTAGGGTATAGAGTGTAGGGTGTAGAGTGTAGGGTATAGAGTGTAGGGTATAGAGTGTAGGGTATAGAGTGTAGGTTATAGAGTGTAGCGTAAATCGCGTAGGGTGTAGGGTATAGAGTGTAGGGTATAGAGTGTAGGGTATAGAGTGTAGGGTATAGAGTGTATGGTATAGAGCTTAGGGTGTAGAGTGTAGGGTATAGAATGTAGAGTTTAGGGTAGAGAGTGTGGGGCATAGAGTGTATGGTATACAGTGTAGAGTGTAGGGTATAGAGTGTATAGTGTAGGGTATAGAGTGTAGGGTATAGAGTGTAGGGTATAGAGTGTAGGGTATAAAGTGTAGAGTGTAGGGTATAGAGTGTAGGGTATAAAGTGTAGAGTGTAGGGTATAGAGTGTAGGGTATAGAGTGTAGGCTATAGAGTGTAGAGTTTAGTGTGTATGGTATAGAATGTAGAGTGTAGGGTGTAGAGTGTAAAGTGTAGGGTATAGAGTGTAGGATATAGAGTGTAGAGTGTAGGGTATAGAGTGTAGGGTATAGAGTGTAGGGTATAGAGTGTAGGGTATAGATTGTAGGGTATAGGGTATAGGATATAGAGTGTAGGGTATAGAGTGTAGGGTATAGATTTTAGAGTGTAGGGTATAGAGTGTAAGGTATAGAGTGTAGGGTGTGGAGTGTAGGGTATAGAGTGTAGGGTATAGAGTGTATGGTATAGAGTGTAGGGTATAGAGTGTATGGTATAGAGTGTAGAGTGTAGGGTATAGAGTGTATTTTATAGAGTGTAGGGTATAGAGTGTAGGGTATAGAGTGTAGAGTGTAGGGTATAGAGTGTAGGGTATAGAGTGTAGAGTGTAGGGTATAGAGTGTAGGGTATAGAGTGTAGGGTATAGAGTGTAGAGTGTAGGGATTAGAGTGTAGGGATTAGAGTGTAGGGTATAAAGTGTAGAGTGTAGAGTATAGAGTGTAGGGTACAAAGTGTAGGGATTAGAGTGTAGGGATTAGAGTGTAGGGATTAGAGTGTAGGGATTAGAGTGTAGGGATTAGAGTGTAGGGTATATAGTGTAGGGTATAGAGTGTAGGGTATAGTGTGTATGGTATAGAGTGTAGGGTATAAAGTGTAGAGTGTATGGTATAGAGTGTAGGGTGTAAAGTGTATGGTATAGAGTGTGGGGTATAGAGTGTAGGGTATAGAGTGTAGGGTATAGAGTGTAGGGTATAGAGTGTAGGGTACAGAGTGTAGAGTGTAGGGTATAGAGTGTAGGGTACAGAGTGCAGGGTGTAGAGTGTAGGGTGTAGAGTGTAGGGTATAGAGTTTAGGGTATAGTGTGTAGGGTATATAGTGTAGAGTGTAGGGTATAGAGTGTAGAGTGTAGGGTATAGAGTGTAGGGTATAGAGTGTAGGGTATAGAGTGTAGGGTATAGAGTGTAGCGTGTAGGGTATAGAGTGTAGGGTGTAGAGTGTAGGGTATAGAGTGTAGGGTATAGAGTATATGGTATAGAGTGTATGGTATAGAGTGTAGGGTATAGAGTGTAGGGTATAGAGTGTAGAGTGTAGGGTATAGAGTGTAGGGTATAGAGTGTAGAGTGTAGGGTATAGAGTGTAGGGTATAGAGTGTAGGGTATAGAGTGTAGGGTATAGAGTGTAGAGTGTAGGGTATAGAGTGTATGGTATAGAGTGTAGGGTATAGAGTGTAGAGTGTAGGGTATAGAGTGTAGAGTGTAGGGTATAGAGTGTAGAGTGTAGGGTATAGAGTGTATGGTATAGAGTTTAGGGTGTAGAGTGTAGGGTATAGAGTGTAGAGTTTAGGGTATAGAGTGTGGGGCATAGAGTGTATGGTATACAGTGTAGAGTGTAGAGTGTAGGGTATACAGTGTAGCGTATAGAGCGTAGGGTGTAGGGTATAGAGTGTAGGGTATAGAGTGTAGAGTGCAGGGTATAGAGTGTAGGGTATAGAGCTTAGGGTGTAGAGTGTAGGGTATAGAGTGTAGAGTTTAGGGTATAGAGTGTGGGGCATAGAGTGTATGGTATACAGTGTAGAGTGTAGGGTATAGAGTGTATAGTGTAGGGTATAGAGTGTAGCGTATAGAGCGTAGGGTGTAGGGTATAGAGTGTAGGGTATAGAGTGTAGGGTATAGAGCTTAGGGTGTAGAGTGTAGGGTATTGAGTGTAGAGTTTAGGGTATAGAGTGTGGGGCATAGAGTGTATGGTATACAGTGTAGAGTGTAGGGTATAGAGTGTATAGTGTAGGGTATAGAGTGTAGGGTATAGAGTGTAGGGTATAGAGTGTATGGTATAGAGTGTAGGGTATAAAGTGTAGAGTGTAGGGTATAGAGTGTAGGGTATAGAGTGTATGGTATAGAGTGTAGAGTGTAGGGTATAGAGTGTAGGGTATAAAGTGTAGGGATTAGAGTGTAGGGATTAGAGTGTAGGGATTAGAGTGTAGGGATTAGAGTGTAGGGATTAGAGTGTAGGGTATATAGTGTAGGGTATAGAGTGTAGGGTATAGTGTGTATGGTATAGAGTGTAGGGTATAAAGTGTAGAGTGTATGGTATAGAGTGTAGGGTGTAAAGTGTATGGTATAGAGTGTGGGGTATAGAGTGTAGGGTATAGAGTGTAGGGTATAGAGTGTAGGGTATAGAGTGTAGGGTACAGAGTGTAGAGTGTAGGGTATAGAGTGTAGGGTACAGAGTGCAGGGTGTAGAGTGTAGGGTGTAGAGTGTAGGGTATAGAGTTTAGGGTATAGTGTGTAGGGTATATAGTGTAGAGTGTAGGGTATAGAGTGTAGAGTGTAGGGTATAGAGTGTAGGGTATAGAGTGTAGGGTATAGAGTGTAGGGTATAGAGTGTAGCGTGTAGGGTATAGAGTGTAGGGTGTAGAGTGTAGGGTATAGAGTGTAGGGTATAGAGTATATGGTATAGAGTGTATGGTATAGAGTGTAGGGTATAGAGTGTAGGGTATAGAGTGTAGAGTGTAGGGTATAGAGTGTAGGGTATAGAGTGTAGAGTGTAGGGTATAGAGTGTAGGGTATAGAGTGTAGGGTATAGAGTGTAGGGTATAGAGTGTAGAGTGTAGGGTATAGAGTGTATGGTATAGAGTGTAGGGTATAGAGTGTAGAGTGTAGGGTATAGAGTGTAGAGTGTAGGGTATAGAGTGTAGAGTGTAGGGTATAGAGTGTATGGTATAGAGTTTAGGGTGTAGAGTGTAGGGTATAGAGTGTAGAGTTTAGGGTATAGAGTGTGGGGCATAGAGTGTATGGTATACAGTGTAGAGTGTAGAGTGTAGGGTATACAGTGTAGCGTATAGAGCGTAGGGTGTAGGGTATAGAGTGTAGGGTATAGAGTGTAGAGTGCAGGGTATAGAGTGTAGGGTATAGAGCTTAGGGTGTAGAGTGTAGGGTATAGAGTGTAGAGTTTAGGGTATAGAGTGTGGGGCATAGAGTGTATGGTATACAGTGTAGAGTGTAGGGTATAGAGTGTATAGTGTAGGGTATAGAGTGTAGCGTATAGAGCGTAGGGTGTAGGGTATAGAGTGTAGGGTATAGAGTGTAGGGTATAGAGCTTAGGGTGTAGAGTGTAGGGTATTGAGTGTAGAGTTTAGGGTATAGAGTGTGGGGCATAGAGTGTATGGTATACAGTGTAGAGTGTAGGGTATAGAGTGTATAGTGTAGGGTATAGAGTGTAGGGTATAGAGTGTAGGGTATAGAGTGTATGGTATAGAGTGTAGGGTATAAAGTGTAGAGTGTAGGGTATAGAGTGTAGGGTATAGAGTGTATGGTATAGAGTGTAGAGTGTAGGGTATAGAGTGTAGGGTATAGAGTGTAGAGTGTAGGGATTAGAGTGTAGGGTATAGAGTGTAGGGTATAGAGTGTAGAGTGTAGGGTATAGAGTGTAGGGTATAGAGTGTAGAGTGTAGGGTATAGAGTGTAGGGTATAGAGTGTAGGGTGTAGGATATAGAGTGTAGGCTATAGAGTGTAGGCTATAGAGTGTAGGCTATAGAGTGTAGAGTATAGAGTGTAGGGTATAGAGTGTAGGGTATAGAATGTAGAGTGTAAAGTGTAGGGTATAGAGTGTAGTGTATAGAGTGTATGTTATAGAGTGTAGGGTATAGAGTGTAGAGTGTAAGGTATAGAGTGTAGTGTATAGAGTGTATGTTATAGAGTGTAGGGTGTAGAGTGTAGAGTGTAGGGTATAGAGTGTAGGGTATAGAGTGTAGGGTATAGAGTGTAGGGTATAGAGTGTAGGGTATACAGTGTATGGTATAGAGTGTAGGGTATAGAGTGTAGAGTGTAGGGTATAGAGTGTAGGGTATAGAGTGTGGGGTATAGAGTGTAGGGTATAGATTGTAGGGTATAGGGTATAGAGTGTATGGTGTAGAGTGTAAGGTATAGAGTGTATAGTGTAGGGTATAGAGTGTAAGGTATAGAGTGTAGGTTATAGAGTGTAGGGTATAGAGTGTAGAGTGTAGGGTATAGAGTGTATGGTATAGAGTGTAGGGTGTAGAGTGTATGGTATAGAGTGTAGGGTATAGAGTGTAGTGTATAGAGTGTAGTGTATAGAGTGTAGGGTATAGAGTGTAGGGTATAGAGTGTAGAGTGTAGGGTATAGAGTGTATGCTGTAGAGTGTATGGTGTAGAGTGTATGGTATAGAGTGTAGGGTATAGAGTGTAGAGTGTACGGTATAGTGTGTAGGGTATAGAGTGTAGGGTATAGAGTGTATGTTATAGGGTATAGAGTGTAGGGTATAGAGTTTAGAGTGTAGGGTATAGAGTGTAGGGTATAGAGTGTAAGGTATAGAGTGTAGGGTGTAGAGTGTAGGGTATAGAGTGTAGGGTATAGAGTGTATGGTATAGAGTGTAGGGTATAGAGTGTAGAGTGTAGGGTATAGAGCTTAGGGTGTAGAGTGTAGGGTATAGAGTGTATAGTGTAGGGTATAGAGTGTAGGGTATAGAGTGTAGGGTATAGAGTGTATGGTATAGAGTGTAGGGTATAAAGTGTAGAGTGTAGGGTATAGAGTGTAGGGTATAGAGTGTATGGTATAGAGTGTAGAGTGTAGGGTATAGAGTGTAGGGTATAGAGTGTAGAGTGTAGGGATTAGAGTGTAGGGTATAGAGTGTAGAGTGTAGGGTATAGAGTGTAGGGTATAGAGTGTAGAGTGTAGGGTATAGAGTGTAGGGTATAGAGTGTAGGGTGTAGGATATAGAGTGTAGGCTATAGAGTGTAGGCTATAGAGTGTAGGCTATAGAGTGTAGAGTATAGAGTGTAGGGTATAGAGTGTAGGGTATAGAATGTAGAGTGTAAAGTGTAGGGTATAGAGTGTAGTGTATAGAGTGTATGTTATAGATTGTAGGGTATAGAGTGTAGAGTGTAAAGTATAGAGTGTAGTGTATAGAGTGTATGTTATAGAGTGTAGGGTGTAGAGTGTAGAGTGTAGGGTATAGAGTGTAGGGTATAGAGTGTAGGGTATAGAGTGTAGGGTATAGAGTGTAGGGTATAGAGTGTAGGGTATACAGTGTATGGTATAGAGTGTAGGGTATAAAGTGTAGAGTGTAGGGTATAGAGTGTAGGGTATAGAGTGTAGGGTATAGAGTGTGGGGTATAGAGTGTAGGGTATAGATTGTAGGGTATAGGGTATAGAGTGTATGGTGTAGAGTGTAAGGTATAGAGTGTATAGTGTAGGGTATAGAGTGTAGGGTATAGAGTGTAGGTTATAGAGTGTAGGGTATAGAGTGTAGAGTGTAGGGTATAGAGTGTATGGTATAGAGTGTAGGGTGTAGAGTGTATGGTATAGAGTGTAGGGTATAGAGTGTAGTGTATAGAGTGTAGTGTATAGAGTGTAGGGTATAGAGTGTAGGGTATAGAGTGTAGAGTGTATGGTATAGAGTGTATGCTGTAGAGTGTATGGTGTAGAGTGTATGGTATAGAGTGTAGGGTATAGAGTGTAGGGTATAGAGTGTATGTTATAGGGTATAGAGTGTAAAGTGTAGGGTATAGAGTTTAGAGTGTAGGGTATAGAGTGTAGGGTATAGAGTGTAAGGTATAGAGTGTAGGGTGTAGAGTGTAGGGTATAGAGTGTAGGGTATAGAGTGTATGGTATAGAGTGTAGGGTATAGAGGGTAGAGTGTATGGTATATAGTGTAGGGTATAGAGTGTAGAGTGTAGGGTATAGAGTGTAGGGTATAGAGTGTAGGGTGTAGAGTGTAGGGTGTAGAGTGTAGGGATTAGAGTGTAGGGTATAGAGTGTAGAGTGTAGGGTATAGAGTGTAGGGTATAGAGTGTAGAGTGTAGGGATTAGATTGTAGGGTATAGAGTGTAGGGTATAGAGTGTATGGTATAGAGTGTAGGGTATACAGTGTAGAGTGTATGGTATAGAGTGTAGGGTATAAAGTGTAGAGTGTAGGGTATAGAGTGTATGGTATAGAGTGTAGGGTGTAGAGTGTATGGTATAGAGTGTAGAGTGTAGGGTATAGAGTGTAGGGTATAGAGTGTAGGGTATAGAGTGTAGAGTGTAAGGTATAGAGTGTAGGGTACAGAATGCAGAGTGTAGGGTATAGAGTGTAGGGTATATAGTGTAGAGTGTAGGGCATAGAGTGTAAAGTGTAGGGTATAGAGTGTAGGGTATAGATTGTAGGGTATAGAGTGTAGAGTGTAGGGTATAGAGTGTAGGGTATAGAGTGTAGGGTATAGAGTGTAGGGTATAGAGTGTAGAGTGTAGGGTATAGAGTGTAGGGTATAGAGTGTAGGGTATAGAGTGTAGGGTATAGAGTGTAGGGTATAGAGTGTAGAGTGTAGGGTATAGTGTAGGATATAGAGTGTAGGGTATAGAGTGTAGGGTATAGAGTTTAGAGTGTAGGGTATAGAGTGTAGGGTATAGAGTGTAAGGTATAGAGTGTAGAGTGTAGGGTATAGAGTGTAGGGTATAGAGTGTAGGGTATAGAGTGTAGGGTATAGAGTGTAGGGTAAAGAGTGTAGAGTGTAGGGTACAGAGTGCAGGGTGTAGAGGGTAGGGTATAGAGTGTAGAGTGTAGGGTGTAGAGTGTAGGGTATAGAGTGTAGGGTGTAGAGTGTAGGGTGTAGGGTATAGAGTGTAGGGTATAGAGTGTAGGGTATAGAGTGTAGGGTGTAGAGTGTAGAGTGTAGGGTGTAGAGTGTATGGTATAGAGTGTAGGGTATAGAGTGTAGGGTATAGAGTGTAGGGTATAGAGTGTATGTTATAGAGTGTAGGGTATAGAGTGTAGAGTGTAGGGTATAGAGTTTAGAGTGTAGGGTATAGAGTGTAGGGTATAGAGTGTAGGGTATAGAGTGTAGGGTATAGGGTGTAGGGTATAGAGTGTAGGGTATAGAGTGTAGGGTAAAGAGTGTAGACTGTAGGTTATAGAGTGTAGGGTACAGAGGGTAGGGTGTAGAGTGTAGGGTGTAGAGTGTAGGGTGTACAGTGTAGCGTATAGAGTGTAGGGTATAGAGTGTAGAGTGTAGAGTGTAGGGTATAGAGTGTAGAGTGTAGGGTATAGAGTGTAGGGTGTAGGGTATAGAGTGTGGCGTATAGAGTATAGGGTGTAGATTGTAGGGTATAGAGTGTAGGGTGTAGGGTATAGAGTGTAGAGTGTAGGGTATAGAGTGTAGGGTATAGAGTGTAGGGTATAGAGGGTAGGGTATAGAGTGTAGGGAATAGAGTGTAGGGTGTAAGGTGTAGAGTGTAGCGTATAGAGTGTAGGGTATATACAGTAGGGTATGGAGTGTAGGCTATAGAGTGTAGGGTATAGAGTGTAGAGTGTAGGGTATAGAGTGTAGGGTATAGAGTGTAGGGTATAGAGTGTAGGGTATAGAGTGTAGGGTATAGGGTATAGAGTGTAAGGTGTAGAGTGTAGGGTGTAGAGTGTAGGCTATAGAGTGTAGGCTATAGAGTGTAGAGTATAGAGTGTAGGGTATAGAGTGTAGGGTATAGAATGTAGAGTGTAAAGTGTAGGGTATAGAGTGTAGTGTATAGAGTGTATGTTATAGAGTGTAGGGTATAGAGTGTAGAGTGTAAGGTATAGAGTGTAGTGTATAGAGTGTATGTTATAGAGTGTAGGGTGTAGAGTGTAGAGTGTAGGGTATAGTGTGTAGGGTATAGAGTGTAGGGTATATAGTGTAGGGTATAGAGTGTAGGGTATACAGTGTATGGTATAGAGTGTAGGGTATAGAGTGTAGAGTATAGGGTATAGAGTGTAGGGTATAGAGTGTGGGGTATAGAGTGTAGGGTATAGATTGTAGGGTATAGGGTATAGAGTGTATGGTGTAGAGTGTAAGGTATAGAGTGTATAGTGTAGGGTATAGAGTGTAGGGTATAGAGTGTAGGTTATAGAGTGTAGGGTATAGAGTGTATGGTATAGAGTGTAGGGTGTAGAGTGTATGGTATAGAGTGTAGGGTATAGAGTGTAGTGTATAGAGTGTAGTGTATAGAGTGTATGGTGTAGAGTGTAAGGTATAGAGTGTATAGTGTAGGGTATAGAGTGTAGGGTATAGAGTGTAGGTTATAGAGTGTAGGGTATAGAGTGTATGGTATAGAGTGTAGGGTGTAGAGTGTATGGTATAGAGTGTAGGGTATAGAGTGTAGTGTATAGAGTGTAGTGTATAGAGTGTAGGGTATAGAGTGTAGGGTATAGAGTGTAGAGTGTAGGGTATAGAGTGTAGGGTGTAGAGTGTAGGGTGTAGGGTATAGAGTGTAGGGTATAGAGTGTAGGGTATAGAGTGTAGGGTATAGAGTGTAGGGTGTAGGGATTAGAGTGTAGGGTGTAGAGTGTATGGTATAGAGTGTAGGGTATAGAGTGTAGGGTATAGAGTGTAGGGTATAGAGTGTATGTTATAGAGTGTAGGGTATAGAGTGTAGGGTATAGAGTGTAGGGTATAGAGTGTAGGGTATAGTGTGTAGGGTATAGAGTGTAGGGTATAGAGTGTAGGGTAAAGAGTGTAGACTGTAGGGTATAGAGTGTAGGGTACAGAGTGTAGGGTGTAGAGTGTAGGGTGTAGAGTGTAGGGTGTAGAGTGTAGCGTATAGAGTGTAGGGTATAGAGTGTAGGGTATAGAGTGTAGGGTATAGAGTGTAGGGTGTAGAGTGTAGGGTGTAGAGTGTAGGGTGTAGAGTGTAGGGTATAGAGTGTAGGGTATAGAGTGTAGGGTGTAGAGTGTAGGGTGTAGAGTGTAGGGTATAGAGTATAGGGAGTAGAGTGTAGGGTATAGAGTGTAGAGTGTAGGGTATAGAGTGTAGAGTGTAGGGAGTAGAGTGTAGAGTGTAGGGTATAGAGTGTAGAGTGTAGGGTATAGAGTGTATGTTATAGAGTGTAGGGTGTAGAGTGTAGAGTGTAGGGTATAGAGTGTAGGGTATAGAGTGTAGGGTATATAGTGTAGGGTATAGAGTGTAGGGTATACAGTGTATGGTGTAGAGTGTAGGGTATAGAGTGTAGAGTGTAGGGTGTAGAGTGTATGGTATAGAGTGTAGGGTATAGAGTGTAGGGTATAGAGTGTAGGGTATAGAGTGTATGTTATAGAGTGTAGGGTATAGAGTGTAGAGTGTAGGGTATAGAGTTTAGAGTGTAGGGTATAGAGTGTAGGGTATAGAGTGTAGGGTATAGAGTGTAGGGTATAGGGTGTAGGGTATAGAGTGTAGGGTATAGAGTGTAGGGTAAAGAGTGTAGACTGTAGGGTATAGAGTGTAGGGTACAGAGGGTAGGGTGTAGAGTGTAGGGTGTAGAGTGTAGGGTGTAGAGTGTAGCGTATAGAGTGTAGGGTATAGAGTGTAGGGTGTAGAGTGTAGGGTATAGAGTGTAGAGTGTAGGGTATAGAGTGTAGGGTGTAGGGTATAGAGTGTGGCGTATAGAGTATAGGGTGTAGATTGTAGGGTATAGAGTGTAGGGAGTAGGGTATAGAGTGTAGAGTGTAGGGTATAGAGTGTAGGGTATAGAGTGTAGGGTATAGAGTGTAGGGTATAGAGTGTAGGGAATAGAGTGTAGGGTGTAAGGTGTAGAGTGTAGGGTATAGAGTGTAGGGTATATACAGTAGGGTATGGAGTGTAGGCTATAGAGTGTAGGGTATAGAGTGTAGAGTGTAGGGTATAGAGTGTAGGGTATAGAGTGTAGGGTATAGAGTGTAGGGTATAGAGTGTAGGGTATAGGGTATAGAGTGTAAGGTGTAGAGTGTAGGGTGTAGAGTGTAGGCTATAGAGTGTAGGCTATAGAGTGTAGAGTATAGAGTGTAGGGTATAGAGTGTAGGGTATAGAATGTAGAGTGTAAAGTGTAGGGTATAGAGTGTAGTGTATAGAGTGTATGTTATAGAGTGTAGGGTATAGAGTGTAGAGTGTAAGGTATAGAGTGTAGTGTATAGAGTGTATGTTATAGAGTGTAGGGTGTAGAGTGTAGAGTGTAGGGTATAGTGTGTAGGGTATAGAGTGTAGGGTATATAGTGTAGGGTATAGAGTGTAGGGTATACAGTGTATGGTATAGAGTGTAGGGTATAGAGTGTAGAGTATAGGGTATAGAGTGTAGGGTATAGAGTGTGGGGTATAGAGTGTAGGGTATAGATTGTAGGGTATAGGGTATAGAGTGTATGGTGTAGAGTGTAAGGTATAGAGTGTATAGTGTAGGGTATAGAGTGTAGGGTATAGAGTGTAGGTTATAGAGTGTAGGGTATAGAGTGTATGGTATAGAGTGTAGGGTGTAGAGTGTATGGTATAGAGTGTAGGGTATAGAGTGTAGTGTATAGAGTGTAGTGTATAGAGTGTATGGTGTAGAGTGTAAGGTATAGAGTGTATAGTGTAGGGTATAGAGTGTAGGGTATAGAGTGTAGGTTATAGAGTGTAGGGTATAGAGTGTATGGTATAGAGTGTAGGGTGTAGAGTGTATGGTATAGAGTGTAGGGTATAGAGTGTAGTGTATAGAGTGTAGTGTATAGAGTGTAGGGTATAGAGTGTAGGGTATAGAGTGTAGAGTGTAGGGTATAGAGTGTAGGGTGTAGAGTGTAGGGTGTAGGGTATAGAGTGTAGGGTATAGAGTGTAGGGTATAGAGTGTAGGGTATAGAGTGTAGGGTGTAGGGATTAGAGTGTAGGGTGTAGAGTGTATGGTATAGAGTGTAGGGTATAGAGTGTAGGGTATAGAGTGTAGGGTATAGAGTGTATGTTATAGAGTGTAGGGTATAGAGTGTAGGGTATAGAGTGTAGGGTATAGAGTGTAGGGTATAGTGTGTAGGGTATAGAGTGTAGGGTATAGAGTGTAGGGTAAAGAGTGTAGACTGTAGGGTATAGAGTGTAGGGTACAGAGTGTAGGGTGTAGAGTGTAGGGTGTAGAGTGTAGGGTGTAGAGTGTAGCGTATAGAGTGTAGGGTATAGAGTGTAGTGTATAGAGTGTAGTGTATAGAGTGTAGGGTATAGAGTGTAGGGTATAGAGTGTAGAGTGTAGGGTATAGAGTGTAGGGTGTAGAGTGTAGGGTGTAGGGTATAGAGTGTAGGGTATATAGTGTAGGGTATAGAGTGTAGGGTATAGAGTGTAGGGTGTAGGGATTAGAGTGTAGGGTGTAGAGTGTATGGTATAGAGTGTAGGGTATAGAGTGTAGGGTATAGAGTGTAGGGTATAGAGTGTATGTTATAGAGTGTAGGGTATAGAGTGTAGGGTATAGAGTGTAGGGTATAGAGTGTAGGGTATAGTGTGTAGGGTATAGAGTGTAGGGTATAGAGTGTAGGGTAAAGAGTGTAGACTGTAGGGTATAGAGTGTAGGGTACAGAGTGTAGGGTGTAGAGTGTAGGGTGTAGAGTGTAGGGTGTAGAGTGTAGCGTATAGAGTGTAGGGTATAGAGTGTAGGGTATAGAGTGTAGGGTATAGAGTGTAGGGTGTAGAGTGTAGGGTGTAGAGTGTAGGGTGTAGAGTGTAGGGTATAGAGTGTAGGGTATAGAGTGTAGGGTGTAGAGTGTAGGGTGTAGAGTGTAGGGTATAGAGTGTAGGGAGTAGAGTGTAGGGTATAGAGTGTAGAGTGTAGGGTATAGAGTGTAGAGTGTAGGGAGTAGAGTGTAGAGTGTAGGGTATAGAGTGTAGAGTGTAGGGTATAGAGTGTATGTTATAGAGTGTAGGGTGTAGAGTGTAGAGTGTAGGGTATAGAGTGTAGGGTATAGAGTGTAGGGTATATAGTGTAGGGTATAGAGTGTAGGGTATACAGTGTATGGTGTAGAGTGTAGGGTATAGAGTGTAGAGTGTAGGGTGTAGAGTGTATGGTATAGAGTGTAGGGTATAGAGTGTAGGGTATAGAGTGTAGGGTATAGAGTGTATGTTATAGAGTGTAGGGTATAGAGTGTAGAGTGTAGGGTATAGAGTTTAGAGTGTAGGGTATAGAGTGTAGGGTATAGAGTGTAGGGTATAGAGTGTAGGGTATAGGGTGTAGGGTATAGAGTGTAGGGTATAGAGTGTAGGGTAAAGAGTGTAGACTGTAGGGTAGAGAGTGTAGGGTACAGAGGGTAGGGTGTAGAGTGTAGGGTGTAGAGTGTAGGGTGTAGAGTGTAGCGTATAGAGTGTAGGGTATAGAGTGTAGGGTGTAGAGTGTAGGGTATAGAGTGTAGAGTGTAGGGTATAGAGTGTAGGGTGTAGGGTATAGAGTGTGGCGTATAGAGTATAGGGTGTAGATTGTAGGGTATAGAGTGTAGGGTGTAGGGTATAGAGTGTAGAGTGTAGGGTATAGAGTGTAGGGTATAGAGTGTAGGGTATAGAGTGTAGGGTATAGAGTGTAGGGAATAGAGTGTAGGGTGTAAGGTGTAGAGTGTCGGGTATAGAGTGTAGGGTATATACAGTAGGGTATGGAGTGTAGGCTATAGAGTGTAGGGTATAGAGTGTAGAGTGTAGGGTATAGAGTGTAGGGTATAGAGTGTAGGGTATAGAGTGTAGGGTATAGAGTGTAGGGTATAGGGTATAGAGTGTAAGGTGTAGAGTGTAGGGTGTAGAGTGTAGGCTATAGAGTGTAGGCTATAGAGTGTAGAGTATAGAGTGTAGGGTATAGAGTGTAGGGTATAGAATGTAGAGTGTAAAGTGTAGGGTATAGAGTGTAGTGTATAGAGTGTATGTTATAGAGTGTAGGGTATAGAGTGTAGAGTGTAAGGTATAGAGTGTAGTGTATAGAGTGTATGTTATAGAGTGTAGGGTGTAGAGTGTAGAGTGTAGGGTATAGTGTGTAGGGTATAGAGTGTAGGGTATATAGTGTAGGGTATAGAGTGTAGGGTATACAGTGTATGGTATAGAGTGTAGGGTATAGAGTGTAGAGTATAGGGTATAGAGTGTAGGGTATAGAGTGTGGGGTATAGAGTGTAGGGTATAGATTGTAGGGTATAGGGTATAGAGTGTATGGTGTAGAGTGTAAGGTATAGAGTGTATAGTGTAGGGTATAGAGTGTAGGGTATAGAGTGTAGGTTATAGAGTGTAGGGTATAGAGTGTATGGTATAGAGTGTAGGGTGTAGAGTGTATGGTATAGAGTGTAGGGTATAGAGTGTAGTGTATAGAGTGTAGTGTATAGAGTGTATGGTGTAGAGTGTAAGGTATAGAGTGTATAGTGTAGGGTATAGAGTGTAGGGTATAGAGTGTAGGTTATAGAGTGTAGGGTATAGAGTGTATGGTATAGAGTGTAGGGTGTAGAGTGTATGGTATAGAGTGTAGGGTATAGAGTGTAGTGTATAGAGAGTAGTGTATAGAGTGTAGGGTATAGAGTGTAGGGTATAGAGTGTAGAGTGTAGGGTATAGAGTGTAGGGTGTAGAGTGTAGGGTGTAGGGTATAGAGTGTAGTGTATAGAGTGTATGGTGTAGAGTGTAAGGTATAGAGTGTATAGTGTAGGGTATAGAGTGTAGGGTATAGAGTGTAGGTTATAGAGTGTAGGGTATAGAGTGTATGGTATAGAGTGTAGGGTGTAGAGTGTATGGTATAGAGTGTAGGGTATAGAGTGTAGTGTATAGAGTGTAGTGTATAGAGTGTAGGGTATAGAGTGTAGGGTGTAGGGATTAGAGTGTAGGGTGTAGAGTGTATGGTATAGAGTGTAGGGTATAGAGTGTAGGGTATAGGGTGTAGGGTATAGAGTGTAGGGTATAGAGTGTAGGGTAAAGAGTGTAGACTGTAGGGTATAGAGTGTAGGGTACAGAGTGTAGGGTGTAGAGTGTAGGGTGTAGAGTGTAGGGTGTAGAGTGTAGCGTATAGAGTGTAGGGTATAGAGTGTAGGGTATAGAGTGTATGGTATAGAGTGTAGGGTATAGAGTGTAGGGTGCAGAGTGTAGGGTGTAGAGTGTAGGGTATAGAGTGTAGGGTATAGAGTGTAGGGTGTAGAGTGTATGGTATAGAGTGTAGGGTATAGAGTGTAGTGTATAGAGTGTAGTGTATAGAGTGTATGGTGTAGAGTGTAAGGTATAGAGTGTATAGTGTAGGGTATAGAGTGTAGGGTATAGAGTGTAGGTTATAGAGTGTAGGGTATAGAGTGTATGGTATAGAGTGTAGGGTGTAGAGTGTATGGTATAGAGTGTAGGGTATAGAGTGTAGTGTATAGAGTGTAGTGTATAGAGTGTAGGGTATAGAGTGTAGGGTGTAGGGATTAGAGTGTAGGGTGTAGAGTGTATGGTATAGAGTGTAGGGTATAGAGTGTAGGGTATAGGGTGTAGGGTATAGAGTGTAGGGTATAGAGTGTAGGGTATAGAGTGTAGGGTATAGAGTGTAGGGTGTAGGGATTAGAGTGTAGGGTGTGGAGTGTATGGTATAGAGTGTAGGGTATAGAGTTTAGGGTATAGGGTGTAGGGTATAGAGTGTAGGGTATAGAGTGTAGGGTAAAGAGTGTAGACTGTAGGGTATAGAGTGTAGGGTACAGAGTGTAGGGTGTAGAGTGTAGGGTGTAGAGTGTAGGGTGTAGAGTGTAGCGTATAGAGTGTAGGGTATAGAGTGTAGGGTATAGAGTGTAGGGTATAGAGTGTAGGGTATAGAGTGTAGGGTGCAGAGTGTAGGGTGTAGAGTGTAGGGTATAGAGTGTAGGGTATATAGTGTAGGGTATAGAGTGTAGGGTGTAGAGTGTAGGGTGTAGAGTGTAGGGTATAGAGTGTAGGGTATAGAGTGTAGGGTATAGAGTGTAGGGTGTAGGGATTAGAGTGTAGGGTGTAGAGTGTATGGTATAGAGTGTAGGGTATAGAGTGTAGGGTATAGAGTGTAGGGTATAGAGTGTATGTTATAGAGTGTAGGGTATAGAGTGTAGGGTATAGAGTGTAGGGTATAGAGTGTAGGGTATAGTGTGTAGGGTATAGAGTGTAGGGTATAGAGTGTAGGGTAAAGAGTGTAGACTGTAGGGTATAGAGTGTAGGGTACAGAGTGTAGGGTGTAGAGTGTAGGGTGTAGAGTGTAGGGTGTAGAGTGTAGCGTATAGAGTGTAGGGTATAGAGTGTAGGGTATAGAGTGTAGGGTATAGAGTGTAGGGTGTAGAGTGTAGGGTGTAGAGTGTAGGGTGTAGAGTGTAGGGTATAGAGTGTAGGGTATAGAGTGTAGGGTGTAGAGTGTAGGGTGTAGAGTGTAGGGTATAGAGTGTAGGGAGTAGAGTGTAGGGTATAGAGTGTAGAGTGTAGGGTATAGAGTGTAGAGTGTAGGGAGTAGAGTGTAGAGTGTAGGGTATAGAGTGTAGAGTGTAGGGTATAGAGTGTATGTTATAGAGTGTAGGGTGTAGAGTGTAGAGTGTAGGGTATAGAGTGTACGGTATAGAGTGTAGGGTATATAGTGTAGGGTATAGAGTGTAGGGTATACAGTGTATGGTGTAGAGTGTAGGGTATAGAGTGTAGAGTGTAGGGTGTAGAGTGTATGGTATAGAGTGTAGGGTATAGAGTGTAGGGTATAGAGTGTAGGGTATAGAGTGTATGTTATAGAGTGTAGGGTATAGAGTGTAGAGTGTAGGGTATAGAGTTTAGAGTGTAGGGTATAGAGTGTAGGGTATAGAGTGTAGGGTATAGAGTGTAGGGTATAGGGTGTAGGGTATAGAGTGTAGGGTATAGAGTGTAGGGTAAAGAGTGTAGACTGTAGGGTAGAGAGTGTAGGGTACAGAGGGTAGGGTGTAGAGTGTAGGGTGTAGAGTGTAGGGTGTAGAGTGTAGCGTATAGAGTGTAGGGTACAGAGTGTAGGGTGTAGAGTGTAGGGTATAGAGTGTAGAGTGTAGGGTATAGAGTGTAGGGTGTAGGGTATAGAGTGTGGCGTATAGAGTATAGGGTGTAGATTGTAGGGTATAGAGTGTAGGGTGCAGGGTATAGAGTGTAGAGTGTAGGGTATAGAGTGTAGGGTATAGAGTGTAGGGTATAGAGTGTAGGGTATAGAGTGTAGGGAATAGAGTGTAGGGTGTAAGGTGTAGAGTGTAGGGTATAGAGTGTAGGGTATATACAGTAGGGTATGGAGTGTAGGCTATAGAGTGTAGGGTATAGAGTGTAGAGTGTAGGGTATAGAGTGTAGGGTATAGAGTGTAGGGTATAGAGTGTAGGGTATAGAGTGTAGGGTATAGGGTATAGAGTGTAAGGTGTAGAGTGTAGGGTGTAGAGTGTAGGCTATAGAGTGTAGGCTATAGAGTGTAGAGTATAGAGTGTAGGGTATAGAGTGTAGGGTATAGAATGTAGAGTGTAAAGTGTAGGGTATAGAGTGTAGTGTATAGAGTGTATGTTATAGAGTGTAGGGTATAGAGTGTAGAGTGTAAGGTATAGAGTGTAGTGTATAGAGTGTATGTTATAGAGTGTAGGGTGTAGAGTGTAGAGTGTAGGGTATAGTGTGTAGGGTATAGAGTGTAGGGTATATAGTGTAGGGTATAGAGTGTAGGGTATACAGTGTATGGTATAGAGTGTAGGGTATAGAGTGTAGAGTATAGGGTATAGAGTGTAGGGTATAGAGTGTGGGGTATAGAGTGTAGGGTATAGATTGTAGGGTATAGGGTATAGAGTGTATGGTGTAGAGTGTAAGGTATAGAGTGTATAGTGTAGGGTATAGAGTGTAGGGTATAGAGTGTAGGTTATAGAGTGTAGGGTATAGAGTGTATGGTATAGAGTGTAGGGTGTAGAGTGTATGGTATAGAGTGTAGGGTATAGAGTGTAGTGTATAGAGTGTAGTGTATAGAGTGTATGGTGTAGAGTGTAAGGTATAGAGTGTATAGTGTAGGGTATAGAGTGTAGGGTATAGAGTGTAGGTTATAGAGTGTAGGGTATAGAGTGTATGGTATAGAGTGTAGGGTGTAGAGTGTATGGTATAGAGTGTAGGGTATAGAGTGTAGTGTATAGAGTGTAGTGTATAGAGTGTAGGGTATAGAGTGTAGGGTATAGAGTGTAGAGTGTAGGGTATAGAGTGTAGGGTGTAGAGTGTAGGGTGTAGGGTATAGAGTGTAGTGTATAGAGAGTATGGTGTAGAGTGTAAGGTATAGAGTGTATAGTGTAGGGTATAGAGTGTAGGGTATAGAGTGTAGGTTATAGAGTGTAGGGTATAGAGTGTATGGTATAGAGTGTAGGGTGTGGAGTGTATGGTATAGAGTGTAGGGTATAGAGTGTAGTGTATAGAGTGTAGTGTATAGAGTGTAGGGTATAGAGTGTAGGGTGTAGGGATTAGAGTGTAGGGTGTAGAGTGTATGGTATAGAGTGTAGGGTATAGAGTGTAGGGTATAGGGTGTAGGGTATAGAGTGTAGGGTATAGAGTGTAGGGTATAGAGTGTAGGGTATAGAGTGTAGGGTGTAGGGATTAGAGTGTAGGGTGTAGAGTGTATGGTATAGAGTGTAGGGTATAGAGTTTAGGGTATAGGGTGTAGGGTATAGAGTGTAGGGTATAGAGTGTAGGGTAAAGAGTGTAGACTGTAGGGTATAGAGTGTAGGGTACAGAGTGTAGGGTGTAGAGTGTAGGGTGTAGAGTGTAGGGTGTAGAGTGTAGCGTATAGAGTGTAGGGTATAGAGTGTAGGGTATAGAGTGTAGGGTATAGAGTGTAGGGTATAGAGTGTAGGGTGCAGAGTGTAGGGTGTAGAGTGTAGGGTATAGAGTGTAGGGTATATAGTGTAGGGTATAGAGTGTAGGGTGTAGAGTGTAGGGTGTAGAGTGTAGGGTATAGAGTGTAGGGTATAGAGTGTATGGTATAGAGTGTAGGGTGTAGGGATTAGAGTGTAGGGTGTAGAGTGTATGGTATAGAGTGTAGGGTATAGAGTGTAGGGTATAGAGTGTAGGGTATAGAGTGTATGTTATAGAGTGTAGGGTATAGAGTGTAGGGTATAGAGTGTAGGGTATAGAGTGTAGGGTATAGTGTGTAGGGTATAGAGTGTAGGGTATAGAGTGTAGGGTAAAGAGTGTAGACTGTAGGGTATAGAGTGTAGGGTACAGAGTGTAGGGTGTAGAGTGTAGGGTGTAGAGTGTAGGGTGTAGAGTGTAGGGTGTAGAGTGTAGGGTATAGAGTGTAGGGTATAGAGTGTAGGGTGTAGAGTGTAGGGTGTAGAGTGTAGGGTATAGAGTGTAGGGAGTAGAGTGTAGGGTATAGAGTGTAGAGTGTAGGGTATAGAGTGTAGAGTGTAGGGAGTAGAGTGTAGAGTGTAGGGTATAGAGTGTAGAGTGTAGGGTATAGAGTGTATGTTATAGAGTGTAGGGTGTAGAGTGTAGAGTGTAGGGTATAGAGTGTAGGGTATAGAGTGTAGGGTATATAGTGTAGGGTATAGAGTGTAGGGTATACAGTGTATGGTGTAGAGTGTAGGGTATAGAGTGTAGAGTGTAGGGTGTAGAGTGTATGGTATAGAGTGTAGGGTATAGAGTGTAGGGTATAGAGTGTAGGGTATAGAGTGTATGTTATAGAGTGTAGGGTATAGAGTGTAGAGTGTAGGGTATAGAGTTTAGAGTGTAGGGTATAGAGTGTAGGGTATAGAGTGTAGGGTATAGAGTGTAGGGTATAGGGTGTAGGGTATAGAGTGTAGGGTATAGAGAGTAGGGTAAAGAGTGTAGACTGTAGGGTAGAGAGTGTAGGGTACAGAGGGTAGGGTGTAGAGTGTAGGGTGTAGAGTGTAGGGTGTAGAGTGTAGCGTATAGAGTGTAGGGTATAGAGTGTAGGGTGTAGAGTGTAGGGTATAGAGTGTAGAGTGTAGGGTATAGAGTGTAGGGTGTAGGGTATAGAGTGTGGCGTATAGAGTATAGGGTGTAGATTGTAGGGTATAGAGTGTAGGGTGTAGGGTATAGAGTGTAGAGTGTAGGGTATAGAGTGTAGGGTATAGAGTGTAGGGTATAGAGTGTAGGGTATAGAGTGTAGGGAATAGAGTGTAGGGTGTAAGGTGTAGAGTGTAGGGTATAGAGTGTAGGGTATATACAGTAGGGTATGGAGTGTAGGCTATAGAGTGTAGGGTATAGAGTGTAGAGTGTAGGGTATAGAGTGTAGGGTATAGAGTGTAGGGTATAGAGTGTAGGGTATAGAGTGTAGGGTATAGGGTATAGAGTGTAAGGTGTAGAGTGTAGGGTGTAGAGTGTAGGCTATAGAGTGTAGGCTATAGAGTGTAGAGTATAGAGTGTAGGGTATAGAGTGTAGGGTATAGAATGTAGAGTGTAAAGTGTAGGGTATAGAGTGTAGTGTATAGAGTGTATGTTATAGAGTGTAGGGTATAGAGTGTAGAGTGTAAGGTATAGAGTGTAGTGTATAGAGTGTATGTTATAGAGTGTAGGGTGTAGAGTGTAGAGTGTAGGGTATAGTGTGTAGGGTATAGAGTGTAGGGTATATAGTGTAGGGTATAGAGTGTAGGGTATACAGTGTATGGTATAGAGTGTAGGGTATAGAGTGTAGAGTATAGGGTATAGAGTGTAGGGTATAGAGTGTGGGGTATAGAGTGTAGGGTATAGATTGTAGGGTATAGGGTATAGAGTGTATGGTGTAGAGTGTAAGGTATAGAGTGTATAGTGTAGGGTATAGAGTGTAGGGTATAGAGTGTAGGTTATAGAGTGTAGGGTATAGAGTGTATGGTATAGAGTGTAGGGTGTAGAGTGTATGGTATAGAGTGTAGGGTATAGAGTGTAGTGTATAGAGTGTAGTGTATAGAGTGTATGGTGTAGAGTGTAAGGTATAGAGTGTATAGTGTAGGGTATAGAGTGTAGGGTATAGAGTGTAGGTTATAGAGTGTAGGGTATAGAGTGTATGGTATAGAGTGTAGGGTGTAGAGTGTATGGTATAGAGTGTAGGGTATAGAGTGTAGTGTATAGAGTGTAGTGTATAGAGTGTAGGGTATAGAGTGTAGGGTATAGAGTGTAGAGTGTAGGGTATAGAGTGTAGGGTGTAGAGTGTAGGGTGTAGGGTATAGAGTGTAGTGTATAGAGTGTATGGTGTAGAGTGTAAGGTATAGAGTGTATAGTGTAGGGTATAGAGTGTAGGGTATAGAGTGTAGGTTATAGAGTGTAGGGTATAGAGTGTATGGTATAGAGTGTAGGGTGTAGAGTGTATGGTATAGAGTGTAGGGTATAGAGTGTAGTGTATAGAGTGTAGTGTATAGAGTGTAGGGTATAGAGTGTAGGGTGTAGGGATTAGAGTGTAGGGTGTAGAGTGTATGGTATAGAGTGTAGGGTATAGAGTGTAGGGTATAGGGTGTAGGGTATAGAGTGTAGGGTATAGAGTGTAGGGTAAAGAGTGTAGACTGTAGGGTATAGAGTGTAGGGTACAGAGTGTAGGGTGTAGAGTGTAGGGTGTAGAGTGTAGGGTGTAGAGTGTAGCGTATAGAGTGTAGGGTATAGAGTGTAGGGTATAGAGTGTATGGTATAGAGTGTAGGGTATAGAGTGTAGGGTGCAGAGTGTAGGGTGTAGAGTGTAGGGTATAGAGTGTAGGGTATAGTGTGTAGGGTGTAGAGTGTATGGTATAGAGTGTAGGGTATAGAGTGTAGTGTATAGAGTGTAGTGTATAGAGTGTATGGTGTAGAGTGTAAGGTATAGAGTGTATAGTGTAGGGTATAGAGTGTAGGGTATAGAGTGTAGGTTATAGAGTGTAGGGTATAGAGTGTATGGTATAGAGTGTAGGGTGTAGAGTGTATGGTATAGAGTGTAGGGTATAGAGTGTAGTGTATAGAGTGTAGTGTATAGAGTGTAGGGTATAGAGTGTAGGGTGTAGGGATTAGAGTGTAGGGTGTAGAGTGTATGGTATAGAGTGTAGGGTATAGAGTGTAGGGTATAGGGTGTAGGGTATAGAGTGTAGGGTATAGAGTGTAGGGTATAGAGTGTAGGGTATAGAGTGTAGGGTGTAGGGATTAGAGTGTAGGGTGTAGAGTGTATGGTATAGAGTGTAGGGTATAGAGTTTAGGGTATAGGGTGTAGGGTATAGAGTGTAGGGTATAGAGTGTAGGGTAAAGAGTGTAGACTGTAGGGCATAGAGTGTAGGGTACAGAGTGTAGGGTGTAGAGTGTAGGGTGTAGAGTGTAGGGTGTAGAGTGTAGCGTATAGAGTGTAGGGTATAGAGTGTAGGGTATAGAGTGTAGGGTATAGAGTGTAGGGTATAGAGTGTAGGGTGCAGAGTGTAGGGTGTAGAGTGTAGGGTATAGAGTGTAGGGTATATAGTGTAGGGTATAGAGTGTAGGGTGTAGAGTGTAGGGTGTAGAGTGTAGGGTATAGAGTGTAGGGAGTAGAGTGTAGGGTATAGAGTGTAGAGTGTAGGGTATAGAGTGTAGAGTGTAGGGAGTAGAGTGTAGAGTGTAGGGTATAGAGTGTAGAGTGTAGGGTATAGAGTGTAGGGTATAGAGTGTAGGGTGTAGAGTGTAGGGTATAGAGTGTAGAGTGTAGGGTATAGAGTGTAGAGTGTAGGGTATAGAGTGTAGAGTGTAGGGAGTAGAGTGTAGAGTGTAGGGTATAGAGTGTAGAGTGTAGGGTATAGAGTGTATGTTATAGAGTGTAGGGTGTAGAGTGTAGAGTGTAGGGTATAGAGTGTAGGGTATAGAGTGTAGGGTATATAGTGTAGGGTATAGAGTGTAGGGTATACAGTGTATGGTGTAGAGTGTAGGGTATAGAGTGTAGAGTGTAGGGTGTAGAGTGTATGGTATAGAGTGTAGGGTATAGAGTGTAGGGTATAGAGTGTAGGGTATAGAGTGTATGTTATAGAGTGTAGGGTATAGAGTGTAGAGTGTAGGGTATAGAGTTTAGAGTGTAGGGTATAGAGTGTAGGGTATAGAGTGTAGGGTATAGAGTGTAGGGTATAGGGTGTAGGGTATAGAGTGTAGGGTATAGAGTGTAGGGTAAAGAGTGTAGACTGTAGGGTAGAGAGTGTAGGGTACAGAGGGTAGGGTGTAGAGTGTAGGGTGTAGAGTGTAGGGTGTAGAGTGTAGCGTATAGAGTGTAGGGTATAGAGTGTAGGGTGTAGAGTGTAGGGTATAGAGTGTAGAGTGTAGGGTATAGAGTGTAGGGTGTAGGGTATAGAGTGTGGCGTATAGAGTATAGGGTGTAGATTGTAGGGTATAGAGTGTAGGGTGTAGGGTATAGAGTGTAGAGTGTAGGGTATAGAGTGTAGGGTATAGAGTGTAGGGTATAGAGTGTAGGGTATAGAGTGTAGGGAATAGAGTGTAGGGTGTAAGGTGTAGAGTGTAGGGTATAGAGTGTAGGGTATATACAGTAGGGTATGGAGTGTAGGCTATAGAGTGTAGGGTATAGAGTGTAGAGTGTAGGGTATAGAGTGTAGGGTATAGAGTGTAGGGTAAAGAGTGTAGGGTATAGAGTGTAGGGTATAGGGTATAGAGTGTAAGGTGTAGAGTGTAGGGTGTAGAGTGTAGGCTATAGAGTGTAGGCTATAGAGTGTAGAGTATAGAGTGTAGGGTATAGAGTGTAGGGTATAGAATGTAGAGTGTAAAGTGTAGGGTATAGAGTGTAGTGTATAGAGTGTATGTTATAGAGTGTAGGGTATAGAGTGTAGAGTGTAAGGTATAGAGTGTAGTGTATAGAGTGTATGTTATAGAGTGTAGGGTGTAGAGTGTAGAGTGTAGGGTATAGTGTGTAGGGTATAGAGTGTAGGGTATATAGTGTAGGGTATAGAGTGTAGGGTATACAGTGTATGGTATAGAGTGTAGGGTATAGAGTGTAGAGTATAGGGTATAGAGTGTAGGGTATAGAGTGTGGGGTATAGAGTGTAGGGTATAGATTGTAGGGTATAGGGTATAGAGTGTATGGTGTAGAGTGTAAGGTATAGAGTGTATAGTGTAGGGTATAGAGTGTAGGGTATAGAGTGTAGGTTATAGAGTGTAGGGTATAGAGTGTATGGTATAGAGTGTAGGGTGTAGAGTGTATGGTATAGAGTGTAGGGTATAGAGTGTAGTGTATAGAGTGTAGTGTATAGAGTGTATGGTGTAGAGTGTAAGGTATAGAGTGTATAGTGTAGGGTATAGAGTGTAGGGTATAGAGTGTAGGTTATAGAGTGTAGGGTATAGAGTGTATGGTATAGAGTGTAGGGTGTAGAGTGTATGGTATAGAGTGTAGGGTATAGAGTGTAGTGTATAGAGTGTAGTGTATAGAGTGTAGGGTATAGAGTGTAGGGTATAGAGTGTAGAGTGTAGGGTATAGAGTGTAGGGTGTAGAGTGTAGGGTGTAGGGTATAGAGTGTAGTGTATAGAGTGTATGGTGTAGAGTGTAAGGTATAGAGTGTATAGTGTAGGGTATAGAGTGTAGGGTATAGAGTGTAGGTTATAGAGTGTAGGGTATAGAGTGTATGGTATAGAGTGTAGGGTGTAGAGTGTATGGTATAGAGTGTAGGGTATAGAGTGTAGTGTATAGAGTGTAGTGTATAGAGTGTAGGGTATAGAGTGTAGGGTGTAGGGATTAGAGTGTAGGGTGTAGAGTGTATGGTATAGAGTGTAGGGTATAGAGTGTAGGGTATAGGGTGTAGGGTATAGAGTGTAGGGTATAGAGTGTAGGGTAAAGAGTGTAGACTGTAGGGTATAGAGTGTAGGGTACAGAGTGTAGGGTGTAGAGTGTAGGGTGTAGAGTGTAGGGTGTAGAGTGTAGCGTATAGAGTGTAGGGTATAGAGTGTAGGGTATAGAGTGTATGGTATAGAGTGTAGGGTATAGAGTGTAGGGTGCAGAGTGTAGGGTGTAGAGTGTAGGGTATAGAGTGTAGGGTATAGTGTGTAGGGTGTAGAGTGTATGGTATAGAGTGTAGGGTATAGAGTGTAGTGTATAGAGTGTAGTGTATAGAGTGTATGGTGTAGAGTGTAAGGTATAGAGTGTATAGTGTAGGGTATAGAGTGTAGGGTATAGAGTGTAGGTTATAGAGTGTAGGGTATAGAGTGTATGGTATAGAGTGTAGGGTGTAGAGTGTATGGTATAGAGTGTAGGGTATAGAGTGTAGTGTATAGAGTGTAGTGTATAGAGTGTAGGGTATAGAGTGTAGGGTGTAGGGATTAGAGTGTAGGGTGTAGAGTGTATGGTATAGAGTGTAGGGTATAGAGTGTAGGGTATAGGGTGTAGGGTATAGAGTGTAGGGTATAGAGTGTAGGGTATAGAGTGTAGGGTATAGAGTGTAGGGTGTAGGGATTAGAGTGTAGGGTGTAGAGTGTATGGTATAGAGTGTAGGGTATAGAGTTTAGGGTATAGGGTGTAGGGTATAGAGTGTAGGGTATAGAGTGTAGGGTAAAGAGTGTAGACTGTAGGGCATAGAGTGTAGGGTACAGAGTGTAGGGTGTAGAGTGTAGGGTGTAGAGTGTAGGGTGTAGAGTGTAGCGTATAGAGTGTAGGGTATAGAGTGTAGGGTATAGAGTGTAGGGTATAGAGTGTAGGGTATAGAGTGTAGGGTGCAGAGTGTAGGGTGTAGAGTGTAGGGTATAGAGTGTAGGGTATATAGTGTAGGGTATAGAGTGTAGGGTGTAGAGTGTAGGGTGTAGAGTGTAGGGTATAGAGTGTAGGGAGTAGAGTGTAGGGTATAGAGTGTAGAGTGTAGGGTATAGAGTGTAGAGTGTAGGGAGTAGAGTGTAGAGTGTAGGGTATAGAGTGTAGAGTGTAGGGTATAGAGTGTAGGGTATAGAGTGTAGGGTGTAGAGTGTAGGGTATAGAGTGTAGAGTGTAGGTATAGAGTGTAGGGTGTAGGGTATAGAGTGTGGCGTATAGAGTATAGGGTGTAGAGTGTAGGGTATAGAGTGTAGGGTGTAGGGTATAGAGTGTAGAGTGTAGGGTATAGAGTGTAGGGTATAGAGTGTAGGGTATAGAGTGTAGGTATAGAGTGTAGGGAATAGAGTGTAGGGTGTAAGGTGTAGAGTGTAGGGTATAGAGTGTAGGGTATATACAGTAGGGTATAGAGTGTAGGCTATAGAGTGTAGGGTATAGAGTGTAGAGTGTAGGGTATAGAGTGTAGGGTATAGAGTGTAGGGTATAGAGTGTAGGGTATAGAGTGTAGGGTATAGGGTATAGAGTGTAAGGTGTAGAGTGTAGGGTGTAGAGTGTAGGGTATAGAGTGTAGGGTATAGAGTGTAGGGTGTAGGGTATAGAGTGTAGGGTATAGAGTGTAGGGTATAGAGTGTAGGGTATAGAGTTTAGGGTATAGAGTGTATGGTATAGAGTGTAGGGTATAGAGTGTAGAGTGTAGGGTATAGAGCTTAGGGTGTAGAGTGTAGGGTATAGAGTGTAGAGTTTAGGGTATAGAGTGTGGGGCATAGAGTGTATGGTATACAGTGTAGAGTGTAGGGTATAGAGTGTATAGTGTAGGGTATAGAGTGTAGGGTATAGAGTGTAGGGTATAGAGTGTATGGTATAGAGTGTAGGGTATAAAGTGTAGAGTGTAGGGTATAGAGTGTAGGGTATAGAGTGTATGGTATAGAGTGTAGAGTGTAGGGTATAGAGTGTAGGGTATAGAGTGTAGAGTGTAGGGATTAGAGTGTAGGGTATAGAGTGTAGGGTATAGAGTGTAGAGTGTAGGGTATAGAGTGTAGGGTATAGAGTGTAGAGTGTAGGGTATAGAGTGTAGGGTATAGAGTGTAGGGTGTAGGATATAGAGTGTAGGCTATAGAGTGTAGGCTATAGAGTGTAGGCTATAGAGTGTAGAGTATAGAGTGTAGGGTATAGAGTGTAGGGTATAGAATGTAGAGTGTAAAGTGTAGGGTATAGAGTGTAGTGTATAGAGTGTATGTTATAGAGTGTAGGGTATAGAGTGTAGAGTGTAAGGTATAGAGTGTAGTGTATAGAGTGTATACTGTGACCAGTGGGGTACCGCAGGGGTCAGTATTGGGACCTGTTCTCTTCAACATATTCATTAATGATCTGGTAGAAGGTTTACACAGTAAAATATCGATATTTGCAGATGATACAAAACTATGTAAAGCAGTTAATACAAGAGAAGATAGTATTCTGCTACAGATGGATCTGGATAAGTTGGAAACTTGGGCTGAAAGGTGGCAGATGAGGTTTAACAATGATAAATGTAAGGTTATACACATGGGAAGAGGGAATCAATATCACCATTACACACTGAACGGGAAACCACTGGGTAAATCTGTAGGGTGTACCATATATACCATAGGGTGTATATATACCATAGAGTGTATGGTATAGAGTGTAGGGTATAGAGTGTAGAGTGTACGGTATAGAGTGTAGGGTATAGAGTGTAGGGTATAGATTGTATGTTATAGGGTATAGAGTGTAGAGTGTAGGGTATAGAGTTTAGAGTGTAGGGTATAGAGTGTAGGGTATAGAGTGTAAGCTATAGAGTGTAGGGTGTAGAGTGTAGGGTATAGAGTGTAGGGTATAGAGTGTATGGTATAGAGTGTAGGGTATAGAGTGTATGGTATAGAGTGTAGGGTATAGAGTGTAGAGTGTAGGGTATAGAGTGTAGGGTATAGAGTGTAGAGTGTAGGGTATAGAGTGTAGGGTATAGAGTGTAGGGTGTAGAGTGCAGGGTGTAGAGTGTAGGGATTAGAGTGTAGGGTATAGAGTGTAGAGTGTAGGGTATAGAGTGTAGGGTATAGAGTGTAGAGTGTAGGGATTAGATTGTAGGGTATAGAGTGTAGGGTATAGAGTGTATGGTATAGAGTGTAGGGTATACAGTGTAGAGTGTATGGTATAGAGTGTAGGGTATAAAGTGTAGAGTGTAGGGTATAGAGTGTATGGTATAGAGTGTAGGGTGTAGAGTGTATGGTATAGAGTGTAGAGTGTAGGGTATAGAGTGTAGGGTATAGAGTGTAGGGTATAGAGTGTAGAGTGTAGGGTATAGAGTGTAGGGTACAGAGTGCAGAGTGTAGGGTATAGAGTGTAGGGTATATAGTGTAGAGTGTAGGGTATAGAGTGTAAAGTGTAGGGTATAGAGTGTAGGGTATAGAGTGTAGGGTATAGAGTGTAGAGTGTAGGGTATAGAGTGTAGGGTATAGAGTGTAGGGTATAGAGTGTAGGGTATAGAGTGTAGAGTGTAGGGTATAGAGTGTAGGGTATAGAGTGTAGGGTATAGAGTGTAGGGTATAGAGTGTAGAGTGTAGGGTATAGAGTGTAGGGTATAGAGTGTAGGGTATAGAGTGTAGGGTATAGAGTTTAGAGTGTAGGGTATAGAGTGTAGGGTATAGAGTGTAAGGTATAGAGTGTAGAGTGTAGGGTATAGAGTGTAGGGTATAGAGTGTAGGGTATAGAGTCTAGGGTATAGAGTGTAGGGTAAAGAGTGTAGAGTGTAGGGTACAGAGTGCAGGGTGTAGAGGGTAGGGTATAGAGTGTAGAGTGTAGGGTGTAGAGTGTAGGGTATAGAGTGTAGGGTGTAGAGTGTAGGGTGTAGGGTATAGAGTGTAGGGTATAGAGTGTAGGGTATAGAGTGTAGGGTGTAGAGTGTAGGGTAGAGAGTGTAGGGTATAGAGTGTAGGGTATAGAGTGTAGGGTGTAGGGATTAGAGTGTAGGGTGTAGAGTGTATGGTATAGAGTGTAGGGTATAGAGTGTAGGGTATAGAGTGTAGGGTAAAGAGTGTATGTTATAGAGTGTAGGGTATAGAGTGTAGGGTATAGAGTTTAGAGTGTAGGGTATAGAGTGTAGGGTATAGAGTGTAGGGTATAGAGTGTAGGGTATAGGATGTAGGGTATAGAGTGTAGGGTATAGAGTGTAGGGTAAAGAGTGTAGAGTGTAGGGTATAGAGTGTAGGGTACAGAGTGTAGGGTGTAGAGTGTAGGGTGTAGAGTGTAGGGTGTAGAGTGTAGCGTATAGAGTGTAGGGTATAGAGTGTAGGGTATAGAGTGTAGGGTATAGAGTGTAGGGTGTAGAGTGTAGGGTGTAGAGTGTAGGGTGTAGAGTGTAGAGTGTAGGGTATAGAGTGTAGGGTATAGAGTGTAGGGTATAGAGTGTAGGGTATAGAGTGTAGGGTATAGAGTTTAGAGTGTAGGGTATAGAGTGTAGGGTATAGAGTGTAAGGTATAGAGTGTAGAGTGTAGGGTATAGAGTGTAGGGTATAGAGTGTAGGGTATAGAGTCTAGGGTATAGAGTGTAGGGTAAAGAGTGTAGAGTGTAGGGTACAGAGTGCAGGGTGTAGAGGGTAGGGTATAGAGTGTAGAGTGTAGGGTGTAGAGTGTAGGGTATAGAGTGTAGGGTGTAGAGTGTAGGGTGTAGGGTATAGAGTGTAGGGTATAGAGTGTAGGGTATAGAGTGTAGGGTGTAGAGTGTAGGGTATAGAGTGTAGGGTATAGAGTGTAGGGTATAGAGTGTAGGGTGTAGGGATTAGAGTGTAGGGTGTAGAGTGTATGGTATAGAGTGTAGGGTATAGAGTGTAGGGTATAGAGTGTAGGGTAAAGAGTGTATGTTATAGAGTGTAGGGTATAGAGTGTAGGGTATAGAGTTTAGAGTGTAGGGTATAGAGTGTAGGGTATAGAGTGTAGGGTATAGAGTGTAGGGTATAGGATGTAGGGTATAGAGTGTAGGGTATAGAGTGTAGGGTAAAGAGTGTAGAGTGTAGGGTATAGAGTGTAGGGTACAGAGTGTAGGGTGTAGAGTGTAGGGTGTAGAGTGTAGGGTGTAGAGTGTAGCGTATAGAGTGTAGGGTATAGAGTGTAGGGTATAGAGTGTAGGGTATAGAGTGTAGGGTGTAGAGTGTAGGGTGTAGAGTGTAGGGTGTAGAGTGTAGAGTGTAGGGTATAGAGTGTAGGGTATAGAGTGTAGGGTATAGAGTGTAGGGTATAGAGTGTAGGGTGTAGAGTGTAGGGTGTAGAGTGTAGGGTATAGAGTGTAGGGAGTAGAGTGTAGGGTATAGAGTGTAGAGTGTAGGGTATAGAGTGTAGAGTGTACGGAGTAGAGTGTAGAGTGTAGGGTATAGAGTGTAGAGTGTAGGGTGTAGGGTATAGAGTGTAGGGTATAGAGTGTAGGGTGTAGAGTGTAGGGTATAGAGTGTAGAGTGTAGGGTATAGAGTGTAGGGTGTAGGGTATAGAGTGTGGCGTATAGAGTATAGGGTGTAGAGTGTAGGGTATAGAGTGTAGGGTGTAGGGTATAGAGTGTAGAGTGTAGGGTATAGAGTGTAGGGTATAGAGTGTATGGTATAGAGTGTAGGGTATAGAGTGTAGGGAATAGAGTGTAGGGTGTAAGGTGTAGAGTGTAGGGTAGAGAGTGTAGGGTATATACTGTAGGGTATAGAGTGTAGGCTATAGAGTGTAGGGTATAGAGTGTAGAGTGTAGGGTATAGAGTGTAGGGTATAGAGTGTAGGGTATAGAGTGTAGGGTATAGAGTGTAGGGTATAGGGTATAGAGTGTAAGGTGTAGAGTGTAGGGTGTAGAGTGTAGGGTATAGAGTGTGGGGTATAGAGTGTAGGGTGTAGGGTATAGAGTGTAGGGTATAGAGTGTAGGGTATAGAGTGTAGGGTATAGAGTGTAGAGTGTATGGTATAGAGTGTAGAGTGTAGGGTATAGAGTGTAGGGTATAGAGTGTAGGGTATAGAGTGTAGAGTGTAGGGTATAGAATGTAGGGTATAGAGTGTAGGGTATAGAGTGTAGGGAATAGAGTGTAGAGTGTAAGGTATAGAGTGTAGAGTGTAAGGTATAGAGTGTAGAGTGTAGGGTATAGACTGTAGGGTGTAGAGTGTAGGGAGTAGAGTGTAGGGTATAGAGTGTAGAGTGTAGGGTATAGAGTGTACGGTATAGAGTGTAGGGTATAGAGTGTAGGGTATAGAGTGTAGAGTGTAGGGTATAGAATGTAGGGTATAGAGTGTAGGGTATAGAGTGTAGGGAATAGAGTGTAGAGTGTAAGGTATAGAGTGTAGAGTGTAAGGTATAGAGTGTAGAGTGTAGGGTATAGACTGTAGGGTGTAGAGTGTAGGGAGTAGAGTGTAGGGTATAGAGTGTAGAGTGTAGGGTATAGAGTGCAGGGTATAGAGTGTAGGGTATAGAGTGTAGAGTGTAGGCTATAGAGTGTAGGGTATAGAGTGTAGAGTGTAGGGTATAGAGTGTAGGGTATAGAGTGTAGGGTATAGAGTGTAGGGTGTAGAGTGTAGGTTATAGAGTGCAGGTTGTAGAGTGTAGGGTATAGAGTGTAGGGTGTAGAGTGTAGGGTATAGAGTGTAGGGTATAGAGTGTAGGGTATAGAGTGTATCGTGTAGGGTATAGAGTGTATGCTATAAAGTGTATGGTGTAGAGTGTATGGTGTAGAGTGTATGGTGTAGAGTGTAGGGTATAGAGTGTAGGGTATAGAGTGTAGGGTATAGAGTGTAGGGTATAGAGTGTATGTTATAGAGTGTAGGGTATAGAGTGTAGAGTGTAGGGTATAGAGTTTAGAGTGTAGTGTATAGAGTGTAGGGTATAGAGTGTAGGGTATAGAGTGAAGGGTATAGAGTGTAGGGTAAAGAGTGTAGAGTGTAGGGTACAGAGTGCAGGGTGTAGAGTGTAGGGTATAGAGTGTAGGGTGTAGAGTGTAGGGTGTAGGGTATAGAGTGTAGGGTATAGAGTGTAGGGTATAGAGTGTAGGGTATAGAGTGTAGGGTATAGAGTGTAGGGTGTAGGGATTAGAGTGTAGGGATTAGAGTGTAGGGTGTAGAGTGTAGGGTGTAGAGTGTAGGGTATAGAGTGTAGGGTATAGAGTGTAGAGTGTAGGGATTAGAGTGTAGGGTATAGAGTGTAGGGTATAGAATTTAGGGTATAGAGTGTAGGGTAAAGAGTGTAGAGTGTAGGGTACAGAGTGCAGGGTGTAGAGTGTAGGGTATAGAGTGTAGAGTGTAGGGTGTAGAGTGTAGGGTGTAGAGTGTAGGGTATAGAGTGTAGAGTGTAGGGTGTAGGGTACATAGTATAGGGTATAGAGTGTAGGGTATATAGTGTAGGGTGTAGGGATTAGAGTGTAGGGATTAGAGTGTAGGGATTAGAGTGTAGGGTGTAGAGTGTAGGGTATAGAGTGTAGGGTATAGAGTGTAGGGTATAGAGTGTAGAGTGTAGGGATTAGAGTGTAGGGTATAGAGTGTAGGGTATAGAGTAGAGTGTAGAGTGTAGGCTATAGAGTGTAGGCTATAGAGTGTAGGCTATAGAGTGTAGGGTATAGAGTGTAGGGTATAGAGTGTAGGGTAAAGAGTGTAAGGTGTAGGGTATAGAGTGTAGGGTATAGAGTGCAGGTTGTAGAGTGTAGGGAATAGAGTGTAGGGTATAGAGAGTAGGGTATAAAGTGTAGAGTGTAGGGTATAGAGTGTATAGTGTAGGGTATAGAGTGTAGGGTATAGAGTGTAGGGTATAGAGTGTAGAGTGTAGGGTATAGAGTGTATGCTATAGAGTGTATGGTGTAGAGTGTATGGTATAGAGTGTAGGGTATAGAGTGTAGAGTGTATGGTATAGAGTGTATGGTATAGAGTGTAGGGTATAGAGTGTAGGGTATAGAGTGTAGGGTATAGAGTGTAAGTTATAGAGTGTAGGGTATAGAGTGTAGAGTGTAGGGTATAGAGTTTAGAGTGTAGGGTATAGAGTGTAGGGTATAGAGTGTAAGATATAGAGTGTAGGGTGTAGCGTGTAGGGTATAGAGTGTAGGGTATAGAGTGTATGGTATAGAGTGTATGGTATAGAGTGTAGGGTATAGAGTGTATGGTATAGAGTGTAGGGTATAGAGTGTAGAGTGTAGGGTATAGAGTGTAGGGTATAGAGTGTAGAGTGTATGGTATAGAGTGTAGAGTGTAGGTTATAGAGTGTAGGGTATAGAGTGTAGGGTGTAGAGTGTAGGGTATAGAGTGTTGGATGTAGAGTGCAGGGTGTAGAGTGCAGGGTATAGAGTGTAGGATATAGAGTGTAGAGTGTAGGGTATAGAGTGTAGGGTGTAGGGTATAGAGTGTAGAGTGTAGGGTATAGAGTGTAGGGTATAGAGTGTACGGTATAGAGTGTAGGGAATAGAGTGTAGAGTGTAAGTTGTAGAGTGTAGGGTATAGAGTGTAGGGTATATACTGTAGGGTATAGAGTGTAGGCTATAGAGTGTAGGGTATAGAGTGTAGAGTGTAGGGTATAGAGTGTAGGGTATAGAGTGTAGAGTGTAGGGTTTAGAGTGTTGGGTGTAGAGTGCAGGGTGTATAGTGAAGGGTATAGAGTGTAGGGTATAGAGTGTAGGGTATAAAGTGTAGAGTGTAGGGTATAGAGTGTATAGTGTAGGGTATAGAGTGTAGGGTATAGAGTGTAGGGTATAGAGTGTAGGGTATAGAGTGTACGGTATAGGGTATAGAGTGTAGGGTGTAGGGTGTAGAGTGTAGCATGTAGAGTGTAGGGTATAGAGTGTAGGGTATAGAGTGTAGGGTATAGAGTGTAGGGTATAGAGTGTAGGGTATAGAGTGTAGAGTGTAGAGTGTATGGTATAGAGTGTAGAGTGTAGGGTATAGAGTGTAGGGTATAGACTCTAGGGTATAGAGTGTGGCGTATAGAGTGTAGGGTATAGAGTGTAGAGTGTAGGGTATAGAGTGTACGGTATGGAGTGTAGGGTATAGAGTGTAGGGTATAGAGTGTAGAGTGTAGGGTATAGAATGTAGGGTATAGAGTGTAGGGTATAGAGTGTAGGGAATAGAGTGTAGAGTGTAAGGTATAGAGTGTAGAGTGTAGGGTATAGACTGTAGGGTGTAGAGTGTAGGGAGTAGAGTGTAGGGTATAGAGAGTAGAGTGTAGGGTATAGAGTGCAGGGTATAGAGTGTAGGGTGTAGAGTGTAGGCTATAGAGTGTAGGGTATAGAGTGTAGAGTGTAGGGTATAGAGTGTAGGGTATAGAGTGTAGAGTATAGAGTGTAAGGTATAGAGTGTAGAGTGTAGGGTATAGAGTGTAGGGTATAGATTGCAGGTTGTAGAGTGCAGGTTGTAGAGTGTAGGGTATAGAGTGTAGGGTATAGAGTGTAGGGTATAGAGTGTAGGGTATAGAGTGTAGGGTATAGAGTGTATGTTATAGAGTGTAGGGTATAGAGTGTAGAGTGTAGGGTATAGAGTGTAGGGTATAGATTGCAGGTTGTAGAGTGCAGGTTGTAGAGTGTAGGGTATAGAGTGTAGAGTGTAGGGTATAGAGTTTAGAGTGTAGGGTATAGAGTGTAGGGTATAGAGTGTAAGGTATAGAGTGTAGGGTGTAGCGTGTAGGGTATAGAGTGTAGGGTATAGAGTGTATGGTATAGAGTGTATGGTATAGAGTGTAGGGTATAGAGTGTATGGTATAGAGTGTAGGGTATAGAGTGTAGAGTGTAGGGATTAGAGTGTAGGGTATAGAGTGTAGGGTATAGAGTGTAGAGTGTATGGTATAGAGTGTAGAGTGTAGGTTATAGAGTGTAGGGTATAGAGTGTAGGGTGTAGAGTGTAGGGTATAGAGTGTTGGATGTAGAGTGCAGGGTGTAGAGTGCAGGGTATAGAGTGTAGGATATAGAGTGTAGAGTGTAGGGTATAGAGTGTAGGGTGTAGGGTATAGAGTGTAGAGTGTAGGGTATAGAGTGTAGGGTATAGAGTGTACGGTATAGAGTGTAGGGAATAGAGTGTAGAGTGTAAGTTGTAGAGTGTAGGGTATAGAGTGTAGGGTATATACTGTAGGGTATAGAGTGTAGGCTATAGAGTGTAGGGTATAGAGTGTAGAGTGTAGGGTATAGAGTGTAGGGTATAGAGTGTAGAGTGTAGGGTTTAGAGTGTTGGGTGTAGAGTGCAGGGTGTATAGTGAAGGGTATAGAGTGTAGGGTATAGAGTGTAGGGTATAAAGTGTAGAGTGTAGGGTATAGAGTGTATAGTGTAGGGTATAGAGTGTAGGTTATAGAGTGTAGGGTATAGAGTGTAGGGTATAGAGTGTACGGTATAGGGTATAGAGTGTAGGGTGTAGGGTGTAGAGTGTAGCATGTAGAGTGTAGGGTATAGAGTGTAGGGTATAGAGTGTAGGGTATAGAGTGTAGGGTATAGAGTGTAGGGTATAGAGTGTAGAGTGTAGAGTGTATGGTATAGAGTGTAGAGTGTAGGGTATAGAGTGTAGGGTATAGACTCTAGGGTATAGAGTGTGGCGTATAGAGTGTAGGGTATAGAGTGTAGAGTGTAGGGTATAGAGTGTACGGTATGGAGTGTAGGGTATAGAGTGTAGGGTATAGAGTGTAGAGTGTAGGGTATAGAATGTAGGGTATAGAGTGTAGGGTATAGAGTGTAGGGAATAGAGTGTAGAGTGTAAGGTATAGAGTGTAGAGTGTAGGGTATAGACTGTAGGGTGTAGAGTGTAGGGAGTAGAGTGTAGGGTATAGAGAGTAGAGTGTAGGGTATAGAGTGCAGGGTATAGAGTGTAGGGTGTAGAGTGTAGGCTATAGAGTGTAGGGTATAGAGTGTAGAGTGTAGGGTATAGAGTGTAGGGTATAGAGTGTAGAGTATAGAGTGTAAGGTATAGAGTGTAGAGTGTAGGGTATAGAGTGTAGGGTATAGATTGCAGGTTGTAGAGTGCAGGTTGTAGAGTGTAGGGTATAGAGTGTAGGGTATAGAGTGTAGGGTATAGAGTGTAGGGTATAGAGTGTAGGGTATAGAGTGTATGTTATAGAGTGTAGGGTATAGAGTGTAGAGTGTAGGGTATAGAGTGTAGGGTATAGATTGCAGGTTGTAGAGTGCAGGTTGTAGAGTGTAGGGTATAGAGTGTAGGGTATAGAGTGTAGGGTATAGAGTGTAGGGTATAAAGTGTAGAGTGTAGGGTATAGAGTATATAGTGTAGGGTATAGAGTGTAGGGTATAGAGTGTAGGGTATAGAGTGTATAGTGTAGGATATAGAGTGTATGCTATAGAGTGTATGGTGTAGAGTGTATGGTATAGAGTGTAGGGTGTAGAGTGTATGGTATAGAGTGTAGGGTGTAGAGTGTATGGTATAGAGTGTAGGGTATAGAGTGTAGGGTATAGAGTGTAGGGTATAGAGTGTATGTTATAGAGTGTAGGGTATAGAGTGTAGAGTGTAGGGTATAGAGTTTAGAGTGTAGGGTATAGAGTGTAGGGTTTAGAGTGTAGGGTATAGAGTGTAGGGTAAAGAGTGTAGAGTGTAGGGTACAGAGTGCAAGGTGTAGAGTGTCGGTTATAGAATGTAGAGTGTAGGGTGTAGAGTGTAGGGTGTAGAATATAGGATATAGAGTGTAGAGTGTAGGGTGTAGAGTGTAGGGTGTAGGGTATAGAGTGTAGGGTATAGAGTGTAGGGTATAGAGTGTAGGGTATAGAGTGTAGGGTATTGGGTGTAGGGATTAGAGTGTAGGGATTAGAGTGTAGAGATTAGAGTGTAGGGTGTAGAGTGTAGGGTATAGAGTGTAGGGTATAGAGTGTAGGGTGTAGGGATTAGAGTGTAGGGATTAGAGTGTAGAGATTAGAGTGTAGGGTGTAGAGTGTAGGGTATAGAGTGTAGGGTAAAGAGTGTAGAGTGTAGGGTACAGAGTGCAGGGTGTAGAGTGTAGGGTGTGGGGTGTAGACTGTAGGGTATAGAGTGTAGAGTGTAGGGTGTAGAGTGTAGGGTGTAGGGTATAGAGTTTAGGGTATAGAGTGTAGGATATAGAGTGTAGAGTATAGAGTGTAGGGTACAGAGTGTAGGGTGTAGGGATTAGAGTGTAGGGATTAGAGTGTAGGGTGTAGAGTGTAGGGTATAGAGTGTATGGTATAGAGTGTAGGGAATAGAGTGTAGAGTGTAGGGATTAGAGTGTAGGGATTAGAGTGTAGGGTATAGAGTGTAGGGTATAGAGTAGAGTGTAGAGTGTAGGCTATAGAGTGTAGGGTATAGAGTGTAGAGTGTAGGGTATAGAGTGTAGGGTATAGAGTGTAGGGTATAGAGTGTAGGGTATAGAGTGTAGGGTGTAGGGTATAGAGTGTAGGGTATAGAGTGCAAGGTATAGAGTGTAGAGTGTAGGGTATAGAGTGTATGCTATAGAGTTTATGGTGTAGAGTGTATGGTATAGAGTGTAGGGTATAGAGTGTAGAGTGTATGGTATAGAGTGTATGGTATAGAGTGTAGGGTATAGAGTGTAGGGTATAGAGTGTAGGGTATAGAGTGTATGTTATAGAGTGTAGGGTGTAGAGTGTAGAGTGTAGGGTATAGAGTTTAGAGTGTAGGGTACAGAGTGTAGGGTATAGAGTGTAAGGTGTAGAGTGTAGGGTGTAGAGTGTAGGGTATAGAGTGTAGGGTATAGAGTGTATGGTATAGAGTGTATGGTATAGAGTGTATGGTATAGAGTGTAGGGTATAGAGTGTATGGTATAGAGTGTAGGGTATAGAGTGTAGAGTGTAGGGATTAGAGTGTAGGGTATAGAGTGTAGGGTATAGAGTGTAGGCTATAGAGTGTAGGGTGTAGAGTGTAGGGTATAGAGTGTATGGTATAGAGTGTAGGGTATAGAGTGTAGGGTATAGAGTGTATGTTATAGAGTGTAGGTTATAGAGTGTAGAGTGTAGGGTATAGAGTTTAGAGTGTAGGGTATAGAGTGTAGGGTATAGAGTGCAAGGTATAGAGTGTAGAGTGTAGGGTATAGAGTGTAGGGTATAGAGTGTAGGGTATAGAGTGTAGGGTATAGAGTGTAGGGTAAAGAGTGTAGAGTGTAGGGTACAGAGTGCAGGGTGTAGAGTGTAGGGTATAGAGTGTAGAGTGTAGGGTATAGAGTGTAGGGTGTAGAGTGTAGGGTGTAGGGTATAGAGTGTAGGGTATAGAGTGTAGGGTATAGAGTGTAGGGTGTAGAGTGTAGAGTGTAGGGTGTAGAGTGTAGGGTATAGAGTGTAGGGTATAGAGTGTAGGGTGTAGGGATTAGAGTGTAGGGATTAGAGTGTAGGGTGTAGATTGTAGGGTGTAGGGTGTAGAGTGTATGGTATAGAATGTAGGGTATAGGGTATAGAGTGTAGGGTGTAGAGTGTAGGGTGTAGGGTGTAGAGTGTATGGTATAGAGTGTAGGGTATAGAGTGTAGGGATTAGAGTGTAGGTATAGAGTGTAGGGTATAGAGTGTAGGGTGTAGAGTGTAGGGTATTGAGTGTAGAGTGTAGGGTATAGAGTGTAGGGTATAGAGTAGAGTGTAGAGTGTAGGGTATAGAGTGTAGAGTGTAGGGGATAGAATGTAGGGTGTAGAGTGTAAGGTGTAGAGTGTAGGGTATAGAGTGTATGGTATAGAGTGTGGGGTATAAAGTGTAGAGTGTAGGGTATGGAGTGTAGGGTATAGAGTGTATGGTATAGAGTGTAGGGTATAAAGTGTAGAGTGTAGGGTATAGAGTGTAGGGTATAGAGTGTAGAGTGTAGGGTAAAGAGTGTAGGGTATAGAGTGTAGGGTATAGAGTGTAGAGTGTAGGGTATAGAGTGTAGGGTATAGAGTGCAGGTTGTAGAGTGTAGGGTATAGAGTGTATGGTATAGAGTGTAGGGTATAAAGTGTAGAGAGTAGTGTATAGAGTGTAGGGTGTAGAGTGTAGGGTGTAGGGTATAGAGTGTAGGGTATAGAGTGTAGGGTATAGAGTGTAGGGTGTAGAGTGTAGAGTGTAGGGTACAGAGTGCAGGGTGTAGAGTATAGAGTGTAGAGTGTAGGGTATAGAGTGTAGGGTGTAGAGTGTAGGGTGTAGGGTATAGAGTGTAGGGTATAGAGTGTAGGGTATAGAGTGTAGGGTGTAGAGTGTAGAGTGTAGGGTGTAGAGTGTAGGGTATAGAGTGTAGGGTATAGAGTGTAGGGTGTAGGGATTAGAGTGTAGGGTGTAGAGTGTAGGGTGTAGAGTGTAGGGTATAGAGTGTAGGGTATAGAGTGTGGGGTATAGAGTGTAGGGTATAAAGCGTAGAGTGTAGGGTATAGAGTGTATAGTGTAGGGTATAGAGTGTAGGGTATAGAGTGTAGGGTATAGAGTGTAGGGTATAGGGTATAGAGTGTAGGGTGTAGAGTGTAGGGTGTAGGGTGTAGAGTGTATACCATAAACTCTATGCCCCACACTCTATACCCTAAACTCTACACTCTATATCCTACACTCTACACCCTAAGCTCCATACCCTACACTCTATACCCTACACTCTACACTCTATACCCTACACTCTATACCCTACACTCTATACCATACACTCTACACCCTACACTCTACACCCTACACTCTATACCCTACACTCTATACCCTACACTCTACACTTTATACCTTACACTCTATACCCTACACTCTATACCCTGCACTCTACACCCTGCACTCTACACCCTGCACTCTACACCCAACACTCTATACCCTACACTCTACACCCTACACTCTATACCCTACACTCTACACTCTATACCCTACACTCTATAGCCTACACTCTATACCCTACACTCTATACCCTACACTCTATACCCTACACTCTACACTCTATACCCTACACTCTATACCATACACTCTATACCCTACACTCTATACCATACACTCTATACCATACACTCTATACCATACACTCTAAACTCTATACTCTACACTCTATGCCCTACACTCTATAACATGCACTCTATACCCTACACTCTATACCCTACACTCTATACCCTACACTCTGTACCCTACACTCTAGACTCTGTACCCTACACTCTATACTATACACTCTACACCATACACTCTATAGCATACACTCTATACCCTACACTCTACACTCTATACCCTACACTCTATACCCTACACTATACACTCTATACCCTACACTCTACACTTTATACCCTACTCTCTATACCCTACACTCTATACCCTACACTCTACAACGTGCACTCTATACCCTACACTCTATACCCTACACTCTATACCCTACACTCTATACCCTACACTCTATACCCTACACTCTACACTCTATACCCTACACTCTATAACATACACTCTATACACTACACTCTATACCTTACACTCTATACCCTACACTTTACATTCTACACCCTACACTCTACACTCTATTCCCTACACTCTATACCCTACACTCTATACCCTACACTCTATACCCTACACTCTACACTCTATACCCTACACTCTATACCCTACACTCTAATCCCTACACTCTAATCCCTACACTCTATACCCTACACTCTATACCCTACACTCTATACCCTACACTCTACACCCTACACTCTACACCCTACACTCTAATCCCTACACTCTATACCCTACACTCTATACCCTACACTCTACACACTACACTCTACACTCTATACCCTACACTCTATACCCTACACCCTACACTCTACACCCTACACTCTACACCCTACACTCTACACTCTATACCCTACACTCTACACCCTGCACTCTGTACCCTACACTCTACACTCTTTACCCTACACTCTATACCCTTCACTCTATACCCTACACTCTACACTCTATACCTTACACTCTATACCCTACACTCTATACCCTACACTCTAAACTCTATACCCTACACTCTACACTCTATACCCTACACTCTATAACATACACTCTATACCCTACACTATATACCCTACACTCTATACCCTACACTCTATACCATACACTCTACACCCTACACTCTATACCATACACTCTACACCATACACTCTATAGCATACACTCTATACCCTACACTATACACTCTATACCCTACACTCTATACCCTACACTATACACTCTATACCCTACACTCTACACTTTATACCCTACACTCTATACCCTACACTCTATACCCTACACTCTACAACCTGCACTCTATACCCTTCACTCTATACCCTACACTCTACACTGTATACCATACACTCTGTGCCCCACACTCTATACCCTAAATTCTACACTCTATACCCTACACTCTACACCCTAAGCTCTATACCATACACTCTATACCCTACACTCTACACTCTATACCCTACACTCTATACCCTACACTCTATACCCTACACCCTACGCTCTATAAGCTACACTCTATACCCTACACTCTATACCCTACACTCTATAACCTACACTCTATACCCTACACTCTATACCCTACACTCCATACCCTACACTCTATACCCTACCCTCTATACCCTACAATCTACACTTTATACCCTACACTCTATACCCTACACTCTATACCCTACACTCTATACCCTACACTCTACACTCTATACCATACACTCTATACCATACACTCTATACACTACACTCTATACCCTAAACTCTACACTCTATACCCTACACTCTATAACATACACTCTATACACTACACTCTATACCTTACACTCTATACCCTACACTTTGCACTCTACACCCTACACTCTACACTCTACATTCTATACCCTACACTCTATACCCTACACTCTCTACTCCACACTCTATACCCTACACTCTATACCCTACACTCTATACCCTACACTCTACACCCTACACTCTACACTCTATAGCCTACACACTATACCCTACACTCTATACCCTACACTCTATACCATACACTCTATACCCTACACTCTACAACCTGCACTCTATACCCTACACTCTATACCCTACACTCTACACTCTATACCCTACACTCTATACCCTACACTCTTTACCCTACACTCTACACTCTATACCCTACACTCTATACCCTACACTCTACACTTTATACCCTACACTCTATACCATACACTCTATACCCTACACTCCATACCCTACACTCTACACTTTATACCTCACACTCTATACCATACACTCTATACCCTACACTCTACACCTTACACTCTATACCCTACATTCTATCCCCTACACTCTACACTCTATACCCTACACTCTACACTCTACTCTATACCCTACACTCTATACCCTACACTCTACACTCTATACCCTACACTCTACACTCTATACCCTACACTCTATACCCTACACTCTATACCCTACACTCTAATCCCTACACTCTATACCCTACACTCTATACCATACACTCTACACCCTACACCCTACACTCTACACCCTACACTCTATGAGGGGGGGGGGGGAAGAAAAACTTCCACTCAACAATCGGGTCTAGAAAGTGCAAAAAAATACTTTATTTGGAAACACATAGAAGTGGTGGCAGCAGCGGAGAACCACCAATATAACAAACACCAGGCGCTAGGTACCCACATTGGCCACAATAATAAATTCACATATGTAAGTAAAAAGAGAAAAAGGGATGTCCTGACCACATACTACTCCACATATATAGGTACAAGAGAAAGGGGAAAAGTATATCCACTTAGTACTTTTCCCGGCTCGCAGTGGAGCTACACATATAAAGAAGTAGAGATGGCAAAAAAACAGACAGAATACATCACCGTATGGTATGAGCGAGTGCTGGCCAGTGAGGGTCCCGGCGCCCGCCCCAACGCGCGTTTCGGAACACCTCTATACCCTACACTCTATACCCTACACCCTACACTCTACACCCTACACTCTATACACTACACTCTACACTTTATACCCTACACTCTATACCATACACTCTATACCCTACACTCTACAACCTGCACTCTATACCCTACACTCTATACCCTACACTCTACACTCTATACCCTACACTCTATACCCTACACTCTATACCCTACACCCTACGCTCTATAAGCTACACTCTATACCCTACACTCTATACCCTACACTCTATAACCTACACTCTATACCCTACACTCTATACCCTACACTCCATACCCTACACTCTATACCCTACCCTCTATACCCTACAATCTACACTTTATACCCTACACTCTATACCCTACACTCTATACCCTACACTCTATACCCTACACTCTACACTCTATACCATACACTCTATACCATACACTCTATACACTACACTCTATACCCTAAACTCTACACTCTATACCCTACACTCTATAACATACACTCTATACACTACACTCTATACCTTACACTCTATACCCTACACTTTGCACTCTACACCCTACACTCTACACTCTACATTCTATACCCTACACTCTATACCCTACACTCTCTACTCCACACTCTATACCCTACACTCTATACCCTACACTCTATACCCTACACTCTACACCCTACACTCTACACTCTATAGCCTACACACTATACCCTACACTCTATACCCTACACTCTATACCATACACTCTATACCCTACACTCTACAACCTGCACTCTATACCCTACACTCTATACCCTACACTCTACACTCTATACCCTACACTCTATACCCTACACTCTTTACCCTACACTCTACACTCTATACCCTACACTCTATACCCTACACTCTACACTTTATACCCTACACTCTATACCATACACTCTATACCCTACACTCCATACCCTACACTCTACACTTTATACCTCACACTCTATACCATACACTCTATACCCTACACTCTACACCTTACACTCTATACCCTACATTCTATCCCCTACACTCTACACTCTATACCCTACACTCTACACTCTACTCTATACCCTACACTCTATACCCTACACTCTACACTCTATACCCTACACTCTACACTCTATACCCTACACTCTATACCCTACACTCTATACCCTACACTCTAATCCCTACACTCTATACCCTACACTCTATACCATACACTCTACACCCTACACCCTACACTCTACACCCTACACTCTATGAGGGGGGGGGGGGAAGAAAAACTTCCACTCAACAATCGGGTCTAGAAAGTGCAAAAAAATACTTTATTTGGAAACACATAGAAGTGGTGGCAGCAGCGGAGAACCACCAATATAACAAACACCAGGCGCTAGGTACCCACATTGGCCACAATAATAAATTCACATATGTAAGTAAAAAGAGAAAAAGGGATGTCCTGACCACATACTACTCCACATATATAGGTACAAGAGAAAGGGGAAAAGTATATCCACTTAGTACTTTTCCCGGCTCGCAGTGGAGCTACACATATAAAGAAGTAGAGATGGCAAAAAAACAGACAGAATACATCACCGTATGGTATGAGCGAGTGCTGGCCAGTGAGGGTCCCGGCGCCCGCCCCAACGCGCGTTTCGGAACACCTCTATACCCTACACTCTATACCCTACACCCTACACTCTACACCCTACACTCTATACACTACACTCTACACTTTATACCCTACACTCTATACCATACACTCTATACCCTACACTCTACAACCTGCACTCTATACCCTACACTCTATACCCTACACTCTACACTCTATACCCTACACTCTATACCCTACACTCTTTACCCTACACTCTACACTCTACACCCTACACTCTATACCCTACACTCTATACCCTACACTCTATACCCTACACCCTACACTCTACACCCTACACTCTATACCCTACACTCTACACTCTATACCCTACACTCTATACCCTACACTCTATACCCTACACGCTATACCCTACACTCTATACCCTACACTCTACACTCTATAACTTGCACTCTATACCCTACACTCTATACCCTACACTCTAAACTCTATACCCTACACTCTACACTCTATAACCTACACTCTATAACATACACTCTATACCCTACACTCTATACCCTACACTCTTTACCATACACTCTATACCCTACACTCTACACCCTACACTCTATAGCCTACACTCTATACCCTACACTCTATACCCTACACTCTAATCCCTACACTCTACACCCTACACTCTATACCATACACTCTATACCCTACACTCTATACCATACACTCTATACCATACACTCTATACCATACACTCTATACCCTACACTCTATACCCTACACTCTACACCCTACACTCTACACCTTACACTCTATACCCTACACTCTATACCCTACACTCTAAACTCTATACCCTACACTCTACACTCTACACCCTACACTCTATAAAATACACTCTATACCCTACACTCTATACCCTACACTCTATACCATACACTCTATACCATACACTCTACACTCTATACCCTACACTCTATACCATACACTCTACACCATACACTCTATAGCATACACTCTATACCCTACACTCTACACTCTATACCTTGCACTCTATACCCTACACTCTATACCCTACACCCTACACTCTATACCCTACACTCTATACCCTACACTCTATACCCTACACTCTACACTCTATACCCTACACTCTATAGCCTACACTCTACACTCTACTCTATACCCTACACTCTACACCCTACACTCTAATCCCTACACTCTAATCCCTACACTCTACACTCTATACCCTACACTCTATACCATACACTCTATACCCTACACTCTACACCCTACACTCTACACCCTACACTCTAATCCCTACACTCTAATCCCTACACTCTAATCCCTACACCCTACACTCTATACCCTACACTCTATACCCTACACTCTATATCCTACACTCTATACCCTAAACTCTATACCCTACACCCTACACTCTACACCCTACACTCTACACTCTATACCCTACAGTCTACACCCTACACCCTACAGTCTATACCCTACACTCTACACCCTGCACTCTGTACCCTACACTCTACACTCTTTACCCTACACTCTATACCCTACACTCTAATCCCTACACTCTACACTCTATACCCTACACTCTATACCCTACACTCTATACCCTACACTCTATACCCTACATTCTACACCCTACACTCTACACCCTACACTCTAATCCCTACACTCTAATCCCTACACTCTAATCCCTACACCCTACACTCTATACCCTACACTCTATACCCTACACTCTATACCCTACACCCTACACTCTACACTCTATACCCTACACTCTACACTCTACACCCTACACTCTACACTCTATACCCTACACTCTACACCCTGCACTCTGTACCCTACACTCTACACTCTTTACCCTACACTCTATACCCTACATTCTATACCCTACACTCTATACCCTACACTCTAATCCCTACACTCTACACTCTATACCCTACACTCTATACCCTACACTCTATACCCTACACTCTACACCCTACACTCTACACCCTACACTCTAATCCCTACACTCTAATCCCTACACCCTACACTCTATACCCTACACTCTATACCCTACACTCTATACCCTACACTCTATACCCTACACCCTACACTCTACACCCTACACTCTATACCCTACACTCTACACCCTGCACTCTGTACCCTACACTCTACACTCTTTACCCTACACTCTATACCCTTCACTCTATACCCTACACTCTATACCCTACACTGTATACACTAAACTCTAAACTCTATACCCTACACTCTACACTCTTTACCCTACACTCTATAACATACACTCTATACCCTACACTCTATACCCTACACTCTATACCCTACACTCTATACCCTACACTCTACACCATACACTCTACACCATACACTCTACACCATACACTCTATAGCATACACTCTATACCCTACACGATACACTCTATACCCTACACTCTATATCCTACACTTTATACCCTACACTATACACTCTATACCCTACACTCTACACCCTACACTCTATACCCTACACTCTACACTCTATTCCCTACACTCTATAGCCTACACTCTACACTCTATACCCTACACTCTATACCCTGCACTCTATACCCTACACTCTACACTCTATACCCTACACTCTACTCCCTACACTCTACACCCTACAGTCTATACCCTACACTCTACACTCTATACCTTACACTCTACACTCCATACCTTACACTCTACACTCTATTCCCTACACTCTATACCCTACACTCTATACCCTACATTCTATACCCTACACTCTACACTCTATACCCTACACTCTATACCCTACACTCTACACTCTATACCCTATAATCAATACGCCACACTCTATACCCTACAGTCTATACCCTACACTCTATACCCTACACTCTACACTCTATACCATACACTCTACACTCTACACTCTATACCCTACACTCTATACCCTACACTCTATACCCTACACTCTATACCCTACACCGTACACTCTATACCCTACACTCTATACCCTACACTCTACACCCTACACTCTACACCTTACACTCTATACCCTATACCCTACACTCTATACCCTACACTCTATACCCTACACTCTATACCCTACACTCTACACTCTATACCCTACACCCTATAGCCTACACTCTATACCCTACAGTATATACCCTACACTCTATACCCTACACTCTACACCTTACACCCTACACTCTATTCCCTACACTCTATACCCTACACTCTATACCCTACACTCTATACCCTACACTCTATACCCTACACTCTACACTCTATACCCTACACCCTACACTCTATACCCTACACTCTACACCCTATACTCTATACGCCACACTCTATACCCTACACCCTACACTCTATACCCTACACTCTATACCCTACACTCTTTACCCTACACTCTACACTCTATACCCTACACTCTATACCCTACACTCTATACCCTACACTCTAATCCCTACACTCTATACCCTACACTCTATACCATACACTCTACACCCTACACCCTACACTCTACACCCTACACTCTATGAGGGGGGGGGGGGAAGAAAAACTTCCACTCAACAATCGGGTCTAGAAAGTGCAAAAAAATACTTTATTTGGAAACACATAGAAGTGGTGGCAGCAGCGGAGAACCACCAATATAACAAACACCAGGCGCTAGGTACCCACATTGGCCACAATAATAAATTCACATATGTAAGTAAAAAGAGAAAAAGGGATGTCCTGACCACATACTACTCCACATATATAGGTACAAGAGAAAGGGGAAAAGTATATCCACTTAGTACTTTTCCCGGCTCGCAGTGGAGCTACACATATAAAGAAGTAGAGATGGCAAAAAAACAGACAGAATACATCACCGTATGGTATGAGCGAGTGCTGGCCAGTGAGGGTCCCGGCGCCCGCCCCAACGCGCGTTTCGGAACACCTCTATACCCTACACTCTATACCCTACACCCTACACTCTACACCCTACACTCTATACACTACACTCTACACTTTATACCCTACACTCTATACCATACACTCTATACCCTACACTCTACAACCTGCACTCTATACCCTACACTCTATACCCTACACTCTACACTCTATACCCTACACTCTATACCCTACACTCTTTACCCTACACTCTACACTCTACACCCTACACTCTATACCCTACACTCTATACCCTACACTCTATACCCTACACCCTACACTCTACACCCTACACTCTATACCCTACACTCTACACTCTATACCCTACACTCTATACCCTACACTCTATACCCTACACGCTATACCCTACACTCTATACCCTACACTCTACACTCTATAACTTGCACTCTATACCCTACACTCTATACCCTACACTCTAAACTCTATACCCTACACTCTACACTCTATAACCTACACTCTATAACATACACTCTATACCCTACACTCTATACCCTACACTCTTTACCATACACTCTATACCCTACACTCTACACCCTACACTCTATAGCCTACACTCTATACCCTACACTCTATACCCTACACTCTAATCCCTACACTCTACACCCTACACTCTATACCATACACTCTATACCCTACACTCTATACCATACACTCTATACCATACACTCTATACCATACACTCTATACCCTACACTCTATACCCTACACTCTACACCCTACACTCTACACCTTACACTCTATACCCTACACTCTATACCCTACACTCTAAACTCTATACCCTACACTCTACACTCTACACCCTACACTCTATAAAATACACTCTATACCCTACACTCTATACCCTACACTCTATACCATACACTCTATACCATACACTCTACACTCTATACCCTACACTCTATACCATACACTCTACACCATACACTCTATAGCATACACTCTATACCCTACACTCTACACTCTATACCTTGCACTCTATACCCTACACTCTATACCCTACACCCTACACTCTATACCCTACACTCTATACCCTACACTCTATACCCTACACTCTACACTCTATACCCTACACTCTATAGCCTACACTCTACACTCTACTCTATACCCTACACTCTACACCCTACACTCTAATCCCTACACTCTAATCCCTACACTCTACACTCTATACCCTACACTCTATACCATACACTCTATACCCTACACTCTACACCCTACACTCTACACCCTACACTCTAATCCCTACACTCTAATCCCTACACTCTAATCCCTACACCCTACACTCTATACCCTACACTCTATACCCTACACTCTATATCCTACACTCTATACCCTAAACTCTATACCCTACACCCTACACTCTACACCCTACACTCTACACTCTATACCCTACAGTCTACACCCTACACCCTACAGTCTATACCCTACACTCTACACCCTGCACTCTGTACCCTACACTCTACACTCTTTACCCTACACTCTATACCCTACACTCTAATCCCTACACTCTACACTCTATACCCTACACTCTATACCCTACACTCTATACCCTACACTCTATACCCTACATTCTACACCCTACACTCTACACCCTACACTCTAATCCCTACACTCTAATCCCTACACTCTAATCCCTACACCCTACACTCTATACCCTACACTCTATACCCTACACTCTATACCCTACACCCTACACTCTACACTCTATACCCTACACTCTACACTCTACACCCTACACTCTACACTCTATACCCTACACTCTACACCCTGCACTCTGTACCCTACACTCTACACTCTTTACCCTACACTCTATACCCTACATTCTATACCCTACACTCTATACCCTACACTCTAATCCCTACACTCTACACTCTATACCCTACACTCTATACCCTACACTCTATACCCTACACTCTACACCCTACACTCTACACCCTACACTCTAATCCCTACACTCTAATCCCTACACCCTACACTCTATACCCTACACTCTATACCCTACACTCTATACCCTACACTCTATACCCTACACCCTACACTCTACACCCTACACTCTATACCCTACACTCTACACCCTGCACTCTGTACCCTACACTCTACACTCTTTACCCTACACTCTATACCCTTCACTCTATACCCTACACTCTATACCCTACACTGTATACACTAAACTCTAAACTCTATACCCTACACTCTACACTCTTTACCCTACACTCTATAACATACACTCTATACCCTACACTCTATACCCTACACTCTATACCCTACACTCTATACCCTACACTCTACACCATACACTCTACACCATACACTCTACACCATACACTCTATAGCATACACTCTATACCCTACACGATACACTCTATACCCTACACTCTATATCCTACACTTTATACCCTACACTATACACTCTATACCCTACACTCTACACCCTACACTCTATACCCTACACTCTACACTCTATTCCCTACACTCTATAGCCTACACTCTACACTCTATACCCTACACTCTATACCCTGCACTCTATACCCTACACTCTACACTCTATACCCTACACTCTACTCCCTACACTCTACACCCTACAGTCTATACCCTACACTCTACACTCTATACCTTACACTCTACACTCCATACCTTACACTCTACACTCTATTCCCTACACTCTATACCCTACACTCTGTACCCTACATTCTATACCCTACACTCTACACTCTATACCCTACACTCTATACCCTACACTCTACACTCTATACCCTATAATCAATACGCCACACTCTATACCCTACAGTCTATACCCTACACTCTATACCCTACACTCTACACTCTATACCATACACTCTACACTCTACACTCTATACCCTACACTCTATACCCTACACTCTATACCCTACACTCTATACCCTACACCGTACACTCTATACCCTACACTCTATACCCTACACTCTACACCCTACACTCTACACCTTACACTCTATACCCTATACCCTACACTCTATACCCTACACTCTATACCCTACACTCTATACCCTACACTCTACACTCTATACCCTACACCCTATAGCCTACACTCTATACCCTACAGTATATACCCTACACTCTATACCCTACACTCTACACCTTACACCCTACACTCTATTCCCTACACTCTATACCCTACACTCTATACCCTACACTCTATACCCTACACTCTATACCCTACACTCTACACTCTATACCCTACACCCTACACTCTATACCCTACACTCTACACCCTATACTCTATACGCCACACTCTATACCCTACACCCTACACTCTATACCCTACACTCTATACCCTACACTCTTTACCCTACACTCTACACTCTATACCCTACACTCTACACTCTATACCCTACACTCTACACCCTACACTCTATACCCTACACTCTATACCCTACACGCTACACTCTACACTCTATACCCTACACTCTACACTCTACTCCCTACACTCTACACTCTATACCCTACACTCTACACTCTATACCCTACACTCTACTCCCTACACTCTATACCCTACACTCTGTACCCTACACTCTATACCCTACACTCTACACTCTGTACCCTACACTCTATACCCTACACTCTACACTCTTTACTCTACACTCTATACCCTACACTCTATACCCTACACCCTATACCCTACACTCTATACCCTACACTCTATACCCTACACTCTATACCCTACACTCTATACCCTACACTCTAAACTCTATACCCTACACTCTACACTCTATACCCTACACTCTATAACATACACTCTATACCCTACAATCTATACCCTACACTCTATTCCATACACTCTACACCCTACACTCTAATCCCTACACCCTACACTCTATACCCTACACTCTATACCCTACACGCTATACCCTACACTCTACACCCTACACTCTACACTCTACACCCTACACTCTATACCCTACACTCTATACCTTACACTCTATACCCTACACCCTACACTCTACACCCTACACTCTATACCCTACACTCTACACCATACACTCTACACTCTATACCCTACCCTCTACACCCTGCACTCTGTACCTTACACTCTACACTCTTTACCCTACACTCTATACCCTACACTCTATACCCTACACTCTATACCCTACACTCTACACCCTACACTCTACACTCTATACCCTACACTCTATACCCTACACCCTACACTCTACACCCTACACTCTACACCCTACACTCTACACTCTATACCCTACACTCTACACCCTGCACTCTGTACCCTACACTGTACACTCTTTACCCTACACTCTATACCCTACACTCTATACCCTACACTCTACACTCTATACCTTACACTCTATACCCTACACTCTATACCCTACACTCTAAACTCTATACCCTACACTCTATAACATACACTCTATACCCTACACTATATACCCTACACTCTATACCCTACACTCTATACCATACACTCTACACCCTACACTCTATACCATACACTCTACACCATACACTCTATAGCATACACTCTATACCCTACACTATACACTCAATACCCTACACTCTATACCCTACACTCTATACCCTGCACTATACACTCTATACCCTACACTCTACACTTTATACCCTACACTCTATACCCTACACTCTATACCCTACACTCTACAACCTGCACTCTATACCCTACACTCTATACCCTACACTCTACACTGTATACCCTACACTCTACACCCTAAGCTCTATACCATACACTCTATACCCTACACTCTACACTCTATACCCTACACTCTACACCCTACACTCTATACCCTACACCCTACGCTCTATAAGCTACACTCTATACCCTACACTCTATACCCTACACTCTATAACCTACACTCTATACCCTACACTCTATACCCTACACTCCATACCCTACACTCTATACCCTACCCTCTATACCCTACACTCTACACTCTATACCCTACACTCTATACCCTACACTCTATACCCTACACTCTATACCCTACACTCTACACTCTATACCATACACTCTATACCATACACTCTATACACTACACTCTATACCCTAAACTCTACACTCTATACCCTACACTCTATAACATACACTCTATACCCTACACTCTATACCCTACACTCTATACCATACACTCTATACCCTACACTCTACACCCTACACTCTATAGCCTACACTCTATACCCTACACTCTACACCATACACTCTACACTCTATACCCTACACTCTACACCATACACTCTACACTCTATACCCTACCCTCTACACCCTGCACTCTGTACCTTACACTCTACACTCTTTACCCTACACTCTATACCCTACACTCTATACCCTACACTCTATACCCTACACTCTACACCCTACACTCTACACTCTATACCCTACACTCTATACCCTACACCCTACACTCTACACCCTACACTCTACACCCTACACTCTACACTCTATACCCTACACTCTACACCCTGCACTCTGTACCCTACACTGTACACTCTTTACCCTACACTCTATACCCTACACTCTATACCCTACACTCTACACTCTATACCTTACACTCTATACCCTACACTCTATACCCTACACTCTAAACTCTATACCCTACACTCTATAACATACACTCTATACCCTACACTATATACCCTACACTCTATACCCTACACTCTATACCATACACTCTACACCCTACACTCTATACCATACACTCTACACCATACACTCTATAGCATACACTCTATACCCTACACTATACACTCAATACCCTACACTCTATACCCTACACTCTATACCCTGCACTATACACTCTATACCCTACACTCTACACTTTATACCCTACACTCTATACCCTACACTCTATACCCTACACTCTACAACCTGCACTCTATACCCTACACTCTATACCCTACACTCTACACTGTATACCCTACACTCTACACCCTAAGCTCTATACCATACACTCTATACCCTACACTCTACACTCTATACCCTACACTCTACACCCTACACTCTATACCCTACACCCTACGCTCTATAAGCTACACTCTATACCCTACACTCTATACCCTACACTCTATAACCTACACTCTATACCCTACACTCTATACCCTACACTCCATACCCTACACTCTATACCCTACCCTCTATACCCTACACTCTACACTCTATACCCTACACTCTATACCCTACACTCTATACCCTACACTCTATACCCTACACTCTACACTCTATACCATACACTCTATACCATACACTCTATACACTACACTCTATACCCTAAACTCTACACTCTATACCCTACACTCTATAACATACACTCTATACACTACACTCTATACCTTACACTCTATACCCTACACTTTGCACTCTACACCCTACACTCTACACTCTACATTCTATGCCCTACACTCTATACCCTACACTCTATACCCTACACTCTATACCCTACACTCTATACCCTACACTCTACACTCTATACCCTACACTCTATAACATACACTCTATACACTACACTCTATACCTTACACTCTATACCCTACACTTTACATTCTACACCCTACACTCTACACTCTATTCCCTACACTCTATACCCTACACTCTATACCCTACACTCTATACCCTACACTCTACACTCTATACCCTACACTCTATACCCTACACTCTAATCCCTACACTCTAATCCCTACACTCTATACCCTACACTCTATACCCTACACTCTATACCCTACACTCTACACCCTACACTCTACACCCTACACTCTAATCCCTACACTCTATACCCTACACTCTATACCCTACACTCTACACACTACACTCTACACTCTATACCCTACACTCTATACCCTACACCCTACACTCTACACCCTACACTCTACACCCTACACTCTACACTCTATACCCTACACTCTACACCCTGCACTCTGTACCCTACACTCTACACTCTTTACCCTACACTCTATACCCTACACTCTATACCCTACACTCTACACTCTATACCTTACACTCTATACCCTACACTCTATACCCTACACTCTAAACTCTATACCCTACACTCTACACTCTATACCCTACACTCTATAACATACACTCTATACCCTACACTATATACCCTACACTCTATACCCTACACTCTATACCATACACTCTACACCCTACACTCTATACCATACACTCTACACCATACACTCTATAGCATACACTCTATACCCTACACTATACACTCTATACCCTACACTCTATACCCTACACTATACACTCTATACCCTACACTCTACACTTTATACCCTACACTCTATACCCTACACTCTATACCCTACACTCTACAACCTGCACTCTATACCCTTCACTCTATACCCTACACTCTACACTGTATACCATACACTCTGTGCCCCACACTCTATACCCTAAATTCTACACTCTATACCCTACACTCTACACCCTAAGCTCTATACCATACACTCTATACCCTACACTCTACACTCTATACCCTACACTCTATACCCTACACTCTATACCCTACACCCTACGCTCTATAAGCTACACTCTATACCCTACACTCTATACCCTACACTCTATAACCTACACTCTATACCCTACACTCTATACCCTACACTCCATACCCTACACTCTATACCCTACCCTCTATACCCTACAATCTACACTTTATACCCTACACTCTATACCCTACACTCTATACCCTACACTCTATACCCTACACTCTACACTCTATACCATACACTCTATACCATACACTCTATACACTACACTCTATACCCTAAACTCTACACTCTATACCCTACACTCTATAACATACACTCTATACACTACACTCTATACCTTACACTCTATACCCTACACTTTGCACTCTACACCCTACACTCTACACTCTACATTCTATACCCTACACTCTATACCCTACACTCTCTACTCCACACTCTATACCCTACACTCTATACCCTACACTCTATACCCTACACTCTACACCCTACACTCTACACTCTATAGCCTACACACTATACCCTACACTCTATACCCTACACTCTATACCATACACTCTATACCCTACACTCTACAACCTGCACTCTATACCCTACACTCTATACCCTACACTCTACACTCTATACCCTACACTCTATACCCTACACTCTTTACCCTACACTCTACACTCTATACCCTACACTCTATACCCTACACTCTACACTTTATACCCTACACTCTATACCATACACTCTATACCCTACACTCCATACCCTACACTCTACACTTTATACCTCACACTCTATACCATACACTCTATACCCTACACTCTACACCTTACACTCTATACCCTACATTCTATCCCCTACACTCTACACTCTATACCCTACACTCTACACTCTACTCTATACCCTACACTCTATACCCTACACTCTACACTCTATACCCTACACTCTACACTCTATACCCTACACTCTATACCCTACACTCTATACCCTACACTCTAATCCCTACACTCTATACCCTACACTCTATACCATACACTCTACACCCTACACCCTACACTCTACACCCTACACTCTATGAGGGGGGGGGGGAAGAAAAACTTCCACTCAACAATCGGGTCTAGAAAGTGCAAAAAAATACTTTATTTGGAAACACATAGAAGTGGTGGCAGCAGCGGAGAACCACCAATATAACAAACACCAGGCGCTAGGTACCCACATTGGCCACAATAATAAATTCACATATGTAAGTAAAAAGAGAAAAAGGGATGTCCTGACCACATACTACTCCACATATATAGGTACAAGAGAAAGGGGAAAAGTATATCCACTTAGTACTTTTCCCGGCTCGCAGTGGAGCTACACATATAAAGAAGTAGAGATGGCAAAAAAACAGACAGAATACATCACCGTATGGTATGAGCGAGTGCTGGCCAGTGAGGGTCCCGGCGCCCGCCCCAACGCGCGTTTCGGAACACCTCTATACCCTACACTCTATACCCTACACCCTACACTCTACACCCTACACTCTATACACTACACTCTACACTTTATACCCTACACTCTATACCATACACTCTATACCCTACACTCTACAACCTGCACTCTATACCCTACACTCTATACCCTACACTCTACACTCTATACCCTACACTCTATACCCTACACTCTTTACCCTACACTCTACACTCTACACCCTACACTCTATACCCTACACTCTATACCCTACACTCTATACCCTACACCCTACACTCTACACCCTACACTCCATACCCTACACTCTACACTCTATACCCTACACTCTATACCCTACACTCTATACCCTACACGCTATACCCTACACTCTATACCCTACACTCTACACTCTATAACTTGCACTCTATACCCTACACTCTATACCCTACACTCTAAACTCTATACCCTACACTCTACACTCTATAACCTACACTCTATAACATACACTCTATACCCTACACTCTATACCCTACACTCTTTACCATACACTCTATACCCTACACTCTACACTCTACACTCTATACCTTACACTCTATACCCTACACTCTATACCCTACACTCTAAACTCTATACCCTACACTCTACACTCTATACCCTACACTCTATAACATACACTCTATACCCTACACTATATACCCTACACTCTATACCCTACACTCTATACCATACACTCTACACCCTACACTCTATACCATACACTCTACACCATACACTCTATAGCATACACTCTATACCCTACACTATACACTCTATACCCTACACTCTATACCCTACACTATACACTCTATACCCTACACTCTACACTTTATACCCTACACTCTATACCCTACACTCTATACCCTACACTCTACAACCTGCACTCTATACCCTTCACTCTATACCCTACACTCTACACTGTATACCATACACTCTGTGCCCCACACTCTATACCCTAAATTCTACACTCTATACCCTACACTCTACACCCTAAGCTCTATACCATACACTCTATACCCTACACTCTACACTCTATACCCTACACTCTATACCCTACACTCTATACCCTACACCCTACGCTCTATAAGCTACACTCTATACCCTACACTCTATACCCTACACTCTATAACCTACACTCTATACCCTACACTCTATACCCTACACTCCATACCCTACACTCTATACCCTACCCTCTATACCCTACAATCTACACTTTATACCCTACACTCTATACCCTACACTCTATACCCTACACTCTATACCCTACACTCTACACTCTATACCATACACTCTATACCATACACTCTATACACTACACTCTATACCCTAAACTCTACACTCTATACCCTACACTCTATAACATACACTCTATACACTACACTCTATACCTTACACTCTATACCCTACACTTTGCACTCTACACCCTACACTCTACACTCTACATTCTATACCCTACACTCTATACCCTACACTCTCTACTCCACACTCTATACCCTACACTCTATACCCTACACTCTATACCCTACACTCTACACCCTACACTCTACACTCTATAGCCTACACACTATACCCTACACTCTATACCCTACACTCTATACCATACACTCTATACCCTACACTCTACAACCTGCACTCTATACCCTACACTCTATACCCTACACTCTACACTCTATACCCTACACTCTATACCCTACACTCTTTACCCTACACTCTACACTCTATACCCTACACTCTATACCCTACACTCTACACTTTATACCCTACACTCTATACCATACACTCTATACCCTACACTCCATACCCTACACTCTACACTTTATACCTCACACTCTATACCATACACTCTATACCCTACACTCTACACCTTACACTCTATACCCTACATTCTATCCCCTACACTCTACACTCTATACCCTACACTCTACACTCTACTCTATACCCTACACTCTATACCCTACACTCTACACTCTATACCCTACACTCTACACTCTATACCCTACACTCTATACCCTACACTCTATACCCTACACTCTAATCCCTACACTCTATACCCTACACTCTATACCATACACTCTACACCCTACACCCTACACTCTACACCCTACACTCTATGAGGGGGGGGGGGAAGAAAAACTTCCACTCAACAATCGGGTCTAGAAAGTGCAAAAAAATACTTTATTTGGAAACACATAGAAGTGGTGGCAGCAGCGGAGAACCACCAATATAACAAACACCAGGCGCTAGGTACCCACATTGGCCACAATAATAAATTCACATATGTAAGTAAAAAGAGAAAAAGGGATGTCCTGACCACATACTACTCCACATATATAGGTACAAGAGAAAGGGGAAAAGTATATCCACTTAGTACTTTTCCCGGCTCGCAGTGGAGCTACACATATAAAGAAGTAGAGATGGCAAAAAAACAGACAGAATACATCACCGTATGGTATGAGCGAGTGCTGGCCAGTGAGGGTCCCGGCGCCCGCCCCAACGCGCGTTTCGGAACACCTCTATACCCTACACTCTATACCCTACACCCTACACTCTACACCCTACACTCTATACACTACACTCTACACTTTATACCCTACACTCTATACCATACACTCTATACCCTACACTCTACAACCTGCACTCTATACCCTACACTCTATACCCTACACTCTACACTCTATACCCTACACTCTATACCCTACACTCTTTACCCTACACTCTACACTCTACACCCTACACTCTATACCCTACACTCTATACCCTACACTCTATACCCTACACCCTACACTCTACACCCTACACTCTATACCCTACACTCTACACTCTATACCCTACACTCTATACCCTACACTCTATACCCTACACGCTATACCCTACACTCTATACCCTACACTCTACACTCTATAACTTGCACTCTATACCCTACACTCTATACCCTACACTCTAAACTCTATACCCTACACTCTACACTCTATAACCTACACTCTATAACATACACTCTATACCCTACACTCTATACCCTACACTCTTTACCATACACTCTATACCCTACACTCTACACCCTACACTCTATAGCCTACACTCTATACCCTACACTCTATACCCTACACTCTAATCCCTACACTCTACACCCTACACTCTATACCATACACTCTATACCCTACACTCTATACCATACACTCTATACCATACACTCTATACCATACACTCTATACCCTACACTCTATACCCTACACTCTACACCCTACACTCTACACCTTACACTCTATACCCTACACTCTATACCCTACACTCTAAACTCTATACCCTACACTCTACACTCTACACCCTACACTCTATAAAATACACTCTATACCCTACACTCTATACCCTACACTCTATACCATACACTCTATACCATACACTCTACACTCTATACCCTACACTCTATACCATACACTCTACACCATACACTCTATAGCATACACTCTATACCCTACACTCTACACTCTATACCTTGCACTCTATACCCTACACTCTATACCCTACACCCTACACTCTATACCCTACACTCTATACCCTACACTCTATACCCTACACTCTACACTCTATACCCTACACTCTATAGCCTACACTCTACACTCTACTCTATACCCTACACTCTACACCCTACACTCTAATCCCTACACTCTAATCCCTACACTCTACACTCTATACCCTACACTCTATACCATACACTCTATACCCTACACTCTACACCCTACACTCTACACCCTACACTCTAATCCCTACACTCTAATCCCTACACTCTAATCCCTACACCCTACACTCTATACCCTACACTCTATACCCTACACTCTATATCCTACACTCTATACCCTAAACTCTATACCCTACACCCTACACTCTACACCCTACACTCTACACTCTATACCCTACAGTCTACACCCTACACCCTACAGTCTATACCCTACACTCTACACCCTGCACTCTGTACCCTACACTCTACACTCTTTACCCTACACTCTATACCCTACACTCTAATCCCTACACTCTACACTCTATACCCTACACTCTATACCCTACACTCTATACCCTACACTCTATACCCTACATTCTACACCCTACACTCTACACCCTACACTCTAATCCCTACACTCTAATCCCTACACTCTAATCCCTACACCCTACACTCTATACCCTACACTCTATACCCTACACTCTATACCCTACACCCTACACTCTACACTCTATACCCTACACTCTACACTCTACACCCTACACTCTACACTCTATACCCTACACTCTACACCCTGCACTCTGTACCCTACACTCTACACTCTTTACCCTACACTCTATACCCTACATTCTATACCCTACACTCTATACCCTACACTCTAATCCCTACACTCTACACTCTATACCCTACACTCTATACCCTACACTCTATACCCTACACTCTACACCCTACACTCTACACCCTACACTCTAATCCCTACACTCTAATCCCTACACCCTACACTCTATACCCTACACTCTATACCCTACACTCTATACCCTACACTCTATACCCTACACCCTACACTCTACACCCTACACTCTATACCCTACACTCTACACCCTGCACTCTGTACCCTACACTCTACACTCTTTACCCTACACTCTATACCCTTCACTCTATACCCTACACTCTATACCCTACACTGTATACACTAAACTCTAAACTCTATACCCTACACTCTACACTCTTTACCCTACACTCTATAACATACACTCTATACCCTACACTCTATACCCTACACTCTATACCCTACACTCTATACCCTACACTCTACACCATACACTCTACACCATACACTCTACACCATACACTCTATAGCATACACTCTATACCCTACACGATACACTCTATACCCTACACTCTATATCCTACACTTTATACCCTACACTATACACTCTATACCCTACACTCTACACCCTACACTCTATACCCTACACTCTACACTCTATTCCCTACACTCTATAGCCTACACTCTACACTCTATACCCTACACTCTATACCCTGCACTCTATACCCTACACTCTACACTCTATACCCTACACTCTACTCCCTTCACTCTACACCCTACAGTCTATACCCTACACTCTACACTCTATACCTTACACTCTACACTCCATACCTTACACTCTACACTCTATTCCCTACACTCTATACCCTACACTCTATACCCTACATTCTATACCCTACACTCTACACTCTATACCCTACACTCTATACCCTACACTCTACACTCTATACCCTATAATCAATACGCCACACTCTATACCCTACAGTCTATACCCTACACTCTATACCCTACACTCTACACTCTATACCATACACTCTACACTCTACACTCTATACCCTACACTCTATACCCTACACTCTATACCCTACACTCTATACCCTACACCGTACACTCTATACCCTACACTCTATACCCTACACTCTACACCCTACACTCTACACCTTACACTCTATACCCTATACCCTACACTCTATACCCTACACTCTATACCCTACACTCTATACCCTACACTCTACACTCTATACCCTACACCCTATAGCCTACACTCTATACCCTACAGTATATACCCTACACTCTATACCCTACACTCTACACCTTACACCCTACACTCTATTCCCTACACTCTATACCCTACACTCTATACCCTACACTCTATACCCTACACTCTATACCCTACACTCTACACTCTATACCCTACACCCTACACTCTATACCCTACACTCTACACCCTATACTCTATACGCCACACTCTATACCCTACACCCTACACTCTATACCCTACACTCTATACCCTACACTCTTTACCCTACACTCTACACTCTATACCCTACACTCTACACTCTATACCCTACACTCTACACCCTACACTCTATACCCTACACTCTATACCCTACACGCTACACTCTACACTCTATACCCTACACTCTACACTCTACTCCCTACACTCTACACTCTATACCCTACACTCTACACTCTATACCCTACACTCTACTCCCTACACTCTATACCCTACACTCTGTACCCTACACTCTATACCCTACACTCTACACTCTGTACCCTACACTCTATACCCTACACTCTACACTCTTTACTCTACACTCTATACCCTACACTCTATACCCTACACCCTATACCCTACACTCTATACCCTACACTCTATACCCTACACTCTATACCCTACACTCTATACCCTACACTCTAAACTCTATACCCTACACTCTACACTCTATACCCTACACTCTATAACATACACTCTATACCCTACAATCTATACCCTACACTCTATACCATACACTCTACACCCTACACTCTAATCCCTACACCCTACACTCTATACCCTACACTCTATACCCTACACGCTATACCCTACACTCTACACCCTACACTCTACACTCTACACCCTACACTCTATACCCTACACTCTATACCTTACACTCTATACCCTACACCCTACACTCTACACCCTACACTCTATACCCTACACTCTACACCATACACTCTACACTCTATACCCTACCCTCTACACCCTGCACTCTGTACCTTACACTCTACACTCTTTACCCTACACTCTATACCCTACACTCTATACCCTACACTCTATACCCTACACTCTACACCCTACACTCTACACTCTATACCCTACACTCTATACCCTACACCCTACACTCTACACCCTACACTCTACACCCTACACTCTACACTCTATACCCTACACTCTACACCCTGCACTCTGTACCCTACACTGTACACTCTTTACCCTACACTCTATACCCTACACTCTATACCCTACACTCTACACTCTATACCTTACACTCTATACCCTACACTCTATACCCTACACTCTAAACTCTATACCCTACACTCTATAACATACACTCTATACCCTACACTATATACCCTACACTCTATACCCTACACTCTATACCATACACTCTACACCCTACACTCTATACCATACACTCTACACCATACACTCTATAGCATACACTCTATACCCTACACTATACACTCAATACCCTACACTCTATACCCTACACTCTATACCCTGCACTATACACTCTATACCCTACACTCTACACTTTATACCCTACACTCTATACCCTACACTCTATACCCTACACTCTACAACCTGCACTCTATACCCTACACTCTATACCCTACACTCTACACTGTATACCCTACACTCTACACCCTAAGCTCTATACCATACACTCTATACCCTACACTCTACACTCTATACCCTACACTCTACACCCTACACTCTATACCCTACACCCTACGCTCTATAAGCTACACTCTATACCCTACACTCTATACCCTACACTCTATAACCTACACTCTATACCCTACACTCTATACCCTACACTCCATACCCTACACTCTATACCCTACCCTCTATACCCTACACTCTACACTCTATACCCTACACTCTATACCCTACACTCTATACCCTACACTCTATACCCTACACTCTACACTCTATACCATACACTCTATACCATACACTCTATACACTACACTCTATACCCTAAACTCTACACTCTATACCCTACACTCTATAACATACACTCTATACCCTACACTCTATACCCTACACTCTATACCATACACTCTATACCCTACACTCTACACCCTACACTCTATAGCCTACACTCTATACCCTACACTCTACACCATACACTCTACACTCTATACCCTACACTCTACACCATACACTCTACACTCTATACCCTACCCTCTACACCCTGCACTCTGTACCTTACACTCTACACTCTTTACCCTACACTCTATACCCTACACTCTATACCCTACACTCTATACCCTACACTCTACACCCTACACTCTACACTCTATACCCTACACTCTATACCCTACACCCTACACTCTACACCCTACACTCTACACCCTACACTCTACACTCTATACCCTACACTCTACACCCTGCACTCTGTACCCTACACTGTACACTCTTTACCCTACACTCTATACCCTACACTCTATACCCTACACTCTACACTCTATACCTTACACTCTATACCCTACACTCTATACCCTACACTCTAAACTCTATACCCTACACTCTATAACATACACTCTATACCCTACACTCTATACCCTACACTCTAAACTCTATACCCTACACTCTATAACATACACTCTATACCCTACACTATATACCCTACACTCTATACCCTACACTCTATACCATACACTCTACACCCTACACTCTATACCATACACTCTACACCATACACTCTATAGCATACACTCTATACCCTACACTATACACTCAATACCCTACACTCTATACCCTACACTCTATACCCTGCACTATACACTCTATACCCTACACTCTACACTTTATACCCTACACTCTATACCCTACACTCTATACCCTACACTCTACAACCTGCACTCTATACCCTACACTCTATACCCTACACTCTACACTGTATACCCTACACTCTACACCCTAAGCTCTATACCATACACTCTATACCCTACACTCTACACTCTATACCCTACACTCTACACCCTACACTCTATACCCTACACCCTACGCTCTATAAGCTACACTCTATACCCTACACTCTATACCCTACACTCTATAACCTACACTCTATACCCTACACTCTATACCCTACACTCCATACCCTACACTCTATACCCTACCCTCTATACCCTACACTCTACACTCTATACCCTACACTCTATACCCTACACTCTATACCCTACACTCTATACCCTACACTCTACACTCTATACCATACACTCTATACCATACACTCTATACACTACACTCTATACCCTAAACTCTACACTCTATACCCTACACTCTATAACATACACTCTATACACTACACTCTATACCTTACACTCTATACCCTACACTTTGCACTCTACACCCTACACTCTATACTCTACATTCTATGCCCTACACTCTATACCCTACACTCTCTACTCCACACTCTATACCCTACACTCTATACCCTACACTCTATACCCTACACTCTACACCCTACACTCTACACTCTATAGCCTACACTCTATACCCTACACTCTATACCCTACACTCTAAACCCTACACTCTATACACTACACTCTACACTTTATACCCTACACTCTATACCATACACTCTATACCCTACACTCCATACCCTACACTCTACACTTTATACCCCACACTCTATACCATACACTCTATACCCTACACTCTACACCTTACACTCTATACCCTACATTCTATCCCCTACACTCTACACTCTATACCCTACACTCTACACTCTACTCTATTCCCTACACTCTATACCCTACACTCTACACTCTATACCCTACACTCTACACCCTACACTCTATACCCTACACTCTATACCCTACACTCTATACCCTACACTCTAATCCCTACACTCTATACCCTACACTCTATACCATACACTCTACACCCTACACCCTACACTCTACACCCTACACTCTATACCCTATACCCTACACTCTATACCCTACACTCTATACCCTACACTATACACTCTATACCCTACACTCTACGCTTTATACCCTACACTCTATACCCTACACTCTATACCCTACACTCTATACCCTACACTCTACACCCTACACTCTACACCCTACACTCTAATCCCTACACTCTAATCCCTACACCCTACACTCTATACCCTACACTCTATACCCTACACTCTACACCCTACACTCTACACTCTACACCCTACACTCTATACCCTACACTCTATACCCTACACTCTATACCCTACACCCTACACGCTACACCCTACACTCTATACCCTACACTCTACACTCTATACCCTACACTCTACACCCTGCACTCTGTACCCTACACTCTACACCCTACACTCTATACCCTACACTCTATACCCTACACTCTATACCCTACACCCTACACTCTACACCCTACACTCTATACACTACACTCTACACTTTATACCCTACACTCTATACCATACACTCTATACCCTACACTCTACAACCTGCACTCTATACCCTACACTCTATACCCTACACTCTACACTCTATACCCTACACTCTATACCCTACACTCTTTACCCTACACTCTACACTCTATACCCTACACTCTATACCCTACAGTCTACACTTTATACCCTACACTCTATACCATACACTCTATACCCTACACTCCATACCCTACACTCTACACTTTATACCCCACACTCTATACCATACACTCTATACCCTACACTCTACACCTTACACTCTATACCCTACATTCTATCCCCTACACTCTACACTCTATACCCTACACTCTACACTCTACTCTATACCCTACACTCTATACCCTACACTCTACAATCTATACCCTACACTCTACACCCTACACTCTATACCCTACACTCTATACCTACACTCTAATCCCTACACTCTATACCCTACACTCTATACCATACACTCTACACCCTACACTCTATACCCTATACCCTACACTCTATACCCTACACTCTATACCCTACACTCTATACCCTACACTATACACTCTATACCCTACACTCTACGCTTTATACCCTACACTCTATACCCTACACTCTATACCCTACACTCTATACCCTACACTCTACACCCTACACTCTACACCCTACACTCTAATCCCTACACCCTACACTCTATACCCTACACTCTATACCCTACACTCTACACTCTACACTCTACACTCTACACCCTACACTCTATACCCTACACTCTATACCCTACACTCTATACCCTACACCCTACACTTTACACCCTACACTCTATACCCTACACTCTACACTCTATACCCTACACTCTATAGCCTACACTCTATACCCTACACTCTATACCCTACACTCTAATCCCTACACTCTACACTCTATACCCTACACTCTATACCATACACTCTATACCCTACACTCTATACCATACACTCTATACCATACACTCTATACCATACACTCTATACCCTACACTCTATACCCTACACTCTACACCCTACACTCTACACCTTACACTCTATACCCTACACTCTTTACCCTATACCCTACACTCTACACTCTACACCCTACACTCTATAACATACACTCTATACCCTACACTCTATACCCTACACTCTATACCCTACACTCTATACCATACACTCTATACCATACACTCTACACTCTATACCCTACACTCTATACCATACACTCTACACCATACACTCTATAGCATACACTCTATACCCTACACTCTACACTCTATACCTTGCACTCTATACCCTACACTCTATACCCTACACCCTACACTCTATACCCTACACTCTATACCCTACACTCTATACCCTACACTCTACACTCTATACCCTACACTCTATAGCCTACACTCTACACTCTACTTTATACCCTACACTCTATACCCTACACCCTACACTCTATACCCTACACTCTATACCCTACACTCTATACCCTACACTCTACACTCTATACCCTACACTCTATAGCCTACACTCTACACTCTACTTTATACCCTACACTCTATACCCTACACTCTAATCCCTACACTCTAATCCCTACACTCTACACTCTATACCCTACACTCTATACCATACACTCTATACCCTACACTCTACACCCTACACTCTACACCCTACACTCTAATCCATACACTCTAATCCCTACACTCTAATCCCTACACCCTACACTCTATACCCTACACTCTATACCCTACACTCTATATCCTACACTCTATACCCTAAACTCTATACACCACACCCTACACTCTACACCCTACACTCTACACTCTATACCCTACAGTCTACACCCTACACCCTACACTCTATACCCTACACTCTACACCCTGCACTCTGTACCCTACACTCTACACTCTTTACCCTACACTCTATACCCTACACTCTAATCCCTACACTCTACACTCTATACCCTACACTCTATACCCTACACTCTATACCCTACACTCTACACCCTACACTCTAATCCCTACACTCTAATCCCTACACTCTAATCCCTACACCCTATACCCTACACTCTATACCCTACACTCTATACCCTACACTCTATACCCTACACCCTACACTCTACACCCTACACTCTACACTCTATACCCTACACTCTACACCCTACACTCTACACTCTATACCCTACACTCTACACCCTGCACTCTGTGCCCTACACTCTACACTCTTTACCCTACACTCTATACCCTACACTCTATACCCTACACTCTATACCCTACACTCTAAACTCTATACCCTACACTCTACACTCTATACCCTACACTCTATAACATACACTCTATACCCTACACTCTATACCCTACACTCTATACCCTACACTCTATACCATACACTCTACACCCTACACTCTATACCATACACTCTACACCCTACACTCTATACCATACACTCTACACCATACACTCTATAGCATACACTCTATATCCTACACTATACACTCTATACCCTACACTCTATACCCTACACTATATACTCTATACCCTACACTCTACACATTTTACCCTACACTCTATACCCTACACTCTATACCCTACACTCTATACCATACACTCTACAACCTGCACTCTACAACCTGCAATCTATACCCTACACTCTATACCCTACACTCTACACTCTATACCCTACACTCTATAACATACACTCTATACCCTACACTCTATACCCTACACTCTTTACCCTACACTCTATACCCTACACTCTATACCCTACACTCTATACCCTACACTCTACAACCTGCACTCTACAACCTGCAATCTATACCCTACACTCTATACCCTACACTCTACACTCTATACCCTACACTCTATACCCTACACTCTATACCCTACACTCTATACCCTACACTCTACACTCTATACCCTACACTCTATAGCCTACACTCTACACCCTACACTCTATACCCTGCACTCTATACCCTTCACTCTACACTCTATACCCTACACTCTACTCCCTACACTCTACACCCTACAGTCTATACCCTACACTCTACACTCTATACCTTACACTCTACACTCTATTCCCTACACTCTATACCCTACAGTCTATACCCTACACTCTATACCCTACACTCTACACTCTATACCATACACTCTACACTCTACACTCTATACCCTACACTCTATACCCTACACTCTATACCCTACACCCTACACTCTATACCCTACACTCTATACCCTACACTCTACACCCTACACTCTATACCCTGCACTCTATACCCTTCACTCTACACTCTATACCCTACACTCTACTCCCTACACTCTACACCCTACAGTCTATACCCTACACTCTACACTCTATACCTTACACTCTACACTCTATTCCCTACACTCTATACCCTACAGTCTATACCCTACACTCTATACCCTACACTCTACACTCTATACCATACACTCTACACTCTACACTCTATACCCTACACTCTATACCCTACACTCTATACCCTACACCCTACACTCTATACCCTACACTCTATACCCTACACTCTACACCCTACACTCTACACCCTACACTCTATACCCTATACCCTACACTCTATACCCTACACTCTATACCCTACACTCTATACCCTACACTATACACTCTATACCCTACACTCTACACGTTATACCCTACACTCTATACCCTACACTCTCTACCCTGCACTCTACACCCTGCACTCTACACCCAACACTCTAAACCCTACACTCTACACTCTATACCCTACACTCTATACCCTACACTCTATACCCTACACTCTACACTCTATACCCTACACTCTATAGCCTACACTCTACACCCTACACTCTATACCCTGCACTCTATACCCTTCACTCTACACTCTATACCCTACACTCTACTCCCTACACTCTACACCCTACAGTCTATACCCTACACTCTACACTCTATACCTTACACTCTACACTCTATTCCCTACACTCTATACCCTACAGTCTATACCCTACACTCTATACCCTACACTCTACACTCTATACCATACACTCTACACTCTACACTCTATACCCTACACTCTATACCCTACACTCTATACCCTACACCCTACACTCTATACCCTACACTCTATACCCTACACTCTACACCCTACACTCTATACCCTGCACTCTATACCCTTCACTCTACACTCTATACCCTACACTCTACTCCCTACACTCTACACCCTACAGTCTATACCCTACACTCTACACTCTATACCTTACACTCTACACTCTATTCCCTACACTCTATACCCTACAGTCTATACCCTACACTCTATACCCTACACTCTACACTCTATACCATACACTCTACACTCTACACTCTATACCCTACACTCTATACCCTACACTCTATACCCTACACCCTACACTCTATACCCTACACTCTATACCCTACACTCTACACCCTACACTCTACACCCTACACTCTATACCCTATACCCTACACTCTATACCCTACACTCTATACCCTACACTCTATACCCTACACTAAACACTCTATACCCTACACTCTACACGTTATACCCTACACTCTATACCCTACACTCTCTACCCTGCACTCTACACCCTGCACTCTACACCCAACACTCTAAACCCTACACTCTACACTCTATACCCTACACTCTATACCCTACACTCTACACTCTATACCCTACACTCTATAGCCTACACTCTATACCCTACAGTATATACCCTACACTCTACACCTTACACTCTACACTCTATTCCCTACACTCTATACCGTACACTCTATACCCTACACTCTATACCCTACACTCTACACTCTATACCCTACACCCTACACTCTATACCCTACACTCTATATCCTACACTCTATACCCTGCACTCTACACCCTGCACTCTACACCCAACACTCTATACCCTACACTCTACACCCTACACTCTATACCCTACACTCTATACCATACACTCTACACTCTATACCATACACTCTACACTCTACACTCTATACCCTACACTCTATACCCTACACTCTAATCCCTACACTCTACACTCTATACCCTACACTCTATACCATACACTCTATACCCTACACTCTATACCATACACTCTACACTCTATACCCTACACTCTACTCCCTACACTCTACACCCTACAGTCTATAACCTACACTCTACACTCTATACCATACACTCTACACTCTACACTCTATACCCTACACTCTATACCCTACACTCTACACTCTATACCCTACACTCTATAGCCTACACTCTACATTCTACACTCTATACCCTGCACTCTATACACTTCACTCTACACTCTATACCCTACACTCTACTCCCTACACTCTACACCCTACAGTCTATACCCTACACTCTACACTCTATACCTTACACTCTACACTCTATTCCCTACACTCTATACCCTACACTCTATACCCCACATTCTATACCCTACACTCTACACTCTATACCCTACACTCTATACCCTACACTCCATACCGTACACTCTATACCCTACACTCTACACTCTATACCCTACACTCTATACGCCACACTCTATACCCTACAGTCTATACCCTACACTCTATACCCTACACTCTACACTCTATACCATACACTCTACACTCTACACTCTATACCCTACACTCTATACCCTACACTCTATACCCTACACCCTACACTCTATACCCTACACTCTATACCCTACACTCTACACCCTACACTCTACACCCTACACTCTATACCCTATACCCTACACTCTATACCCTACACTCTATACCCTACACTCTATACCCTACACTCTATACCCTACACTATACACTCTATACCCTACACTCTACACTTTATACCCTACACTCTATACCCTACACTCTCTACCCTGCACTCTACACCCTGCACTCTACACCCAACACTCTAAACCCTACACTCTACACTCTATACCCTACACTCTATACCCTACACTCTACACTCTATACCCTACACTCTATAGCCTACACTCTATACCCTACAGTATATACCCTACACTCTACACCTTACACTCTACACTCTATTCCCTACACTCTATACCGTACACTCTATACCCTACACTCTATACCCTACACTCTACACTCTATACCCTACACCCTACACTCTATACCCTACACTCTATATCCTACACTCTATACCCTGCACTCTACACCCTGCACTCTACACCCAACACTCTATACCCTACACTCTACACCCTACACTCTATACCCTACACTCTATAACCTACACTCTACACTCTATACCATACACTCTACACTCTACACTCTATACCCTACACTCTATACCCTACACTCTAATCCCTACACTCTACACTCTATACCCTACACTCTATACCATACACTCTATACCCTACACTCTATACCATACACTCTACACTCTATACCCTACACTCTACTCCCTACACTCTACACCCTACAGTCTATAACCTACACTCTACACTCTATACCATACACTCTACACTCTACACTCTATACCCTACACTCTATACCCTACACTCTACACTCTATACCCTACACTCTATAGCCTACACTCTACATTCTACACTCTATACCCTGCACTCTATACACTTCACTCTACACTCTATACCCTACACTCTACTCCCTACACTCTACACCCTACAGTCTATACCCTACACTCTACACTCTATACCTTACACTCTACACTCTATTCCCTACACTCTATACCCTACACTCTATACCCCACATTCTATACCCTACACTCTACACTCTATACCCTACACTCTATACCCTACACTCCATACCGTACACTCTATACCCTACACTCTACACTCTATACCCTACACTCTATACGCCACACTCTATACCCTACAGTCTATACCCTACACTCTATACCCTACACTCTACACTCTATACCATACACTCTACACTCTACACTCTATACCCTACACTCTATACCCTACACTCTATACCCTACACCCTACACTCTATACCCTACACTCTATACCCTACACTCTACACCCTACACTCTACACCCTACACTCTATACCCTATACCCTACACTCTATACCCTACACTCTATACCCTACACTCTATACCCTACACTCTATACCCTACACTATACACTCTATACCCTACACTCTACACTTTATACCCTACACTCTATACCCTACACTCTCTACCCTGCACTCTACACCCTGCACTCTACACCCAACACTCTAAACCCTACACTCTACACTCTATACCCTACACTCTACACTCTATACCCTACACTCTATAGCCTACACTCTATACCCTACAGTATATACCCTACACTCTACACCTTACACTCTACACTCTATTCCCTACACTCTATACCGTACACTCTATACCCTACACTCTATACCCTACACTCTACACTCTATACCCTACACCCTACACTCTATACCCTACACTCTACACTCTATATCCTACACTCTATACCCTGCACTCTACACCCTGCACTCTACACCCAACACTCTATACCCTACACTCTACACCCTACACTCTATACCCTACACTCTATAACCTACACTCTACACTCTATACCATACACTCTACACTCTACACTCTATACCCTACACTCTATACCCTACACTCTAATCCCTACACTCTACACTCAATACCCTACACTCTATACCATACACTCTATACCCTACACTCTATACCATACACTCTATACCATACACTCTATACCCTACACTCTATACCCTACACTCTACACCCTACACTCTATACCTTACACTCTATACCCTACACTCTATACCCTACACTCTAAACTCTATACCCTACACTCTACACTCTATACCCTACACTCTATAACATACACTCTATACCCTACACTCTATACCCTACACTCTATACCCTACACTTTATACCATACACTCTATACCATACACTCTACACTCTATACCCTACACTCTATACCATACACTCTACACCATACACTCTATAGCATACACTCTATACCCTACACTCTACACTCTATACCCTACACTCTATACCCTACACTCTATACCCTACACTATACACTCTATACCCTACACTCTACACTTTATACCCTACTCTCTATACCCTACACTCTATACCCTACACTCTACAACCTGCACTCTATACCCTACACTCTATACCCTACACCTTACACTCTATACCCTACACTCTATACCCTACACTCTATACCCTACACTCTATAGCCTACACTCTATAGCCTACACTCTATAGCCTACACTCTACACTCTACTCTATACCCTACACTCTATACCCTACACTCTAATCCCTACACTCTACACTCTATACCCTACACTCTATACCCTACACTCTATACCCTACACTCTACTCCCTACACTCTACACCCTACAGTCTATAACCTACACTCTACACTCTATACCATACACTCTACACTCTACACTCTATACCCTACACTCTATACCCTACACTCTACACTCTATACCCTACACTCTATAGCCTACACTCTACATTCTACACTCTATACCCTGCACTCTATACCCTTCACTCTACACTCTATACCCTACACTCTACTCCCTACACTCTACACCCTACAGTCTATACCCTACACTCTACACTCTATACCTTACACTCTACACTCTATTCCCTACACTCTATACCCTACACTCTATACCCTACATTCTATACCATACACTCTACACTCTATACCCTACACTCTATACCCTACACTCCATACCGTACACTCTATACCCTACACTCTACACTCTATACCCTACACTCTATACGCCACACTCTATACCCTACAGTCTATACCCTACACTCTATACCCTACACTCTACACTCTATACCATACACTCTACACTCTACACTCTATACCCTACACTCTATACCCTACACTCTATACCCTACACCCTACACTCTATACCCTACACTCTATACCCTACACTCTACACCCTACACTCTACACCCTACACTCTATACCCTATACCCTACACTCTATACCCTACACTCTATACCCTACACTCTATACCCTACACTCTATACCCTACACTATACACTCTATACCCTACATTCTACACTTTATACCCTACACTCTATACCCTACACTCTCTACCCTGCACTCTACACCCTGCACTCTACACCCAACACTCTAAACCCTACACTCTACACTCTATACCCTACACTCTATACCCTACACTCTACACTCTATACCCTACACTCTATAGCCTACACTCTATACCCTACAGTATATACCCTACACTCTACACCTTACACTCTACACTCTATTCCCTACACTCTATACCGTACACTCTATACCCTACACTCTATACCCTACACTCTACACTCTATACCCTACACCCTACACTCTATACCCTACACTCTACACTCTATATCCTACACTCTATACCCTGCACTCTACACGCTGCACTCTACACCCAACACTCTATACCCTACACTCTACACCCTACACTCTATACCCTACACTCTATAACCTACACTCTACACTCTATACCATACACTCTACACTCTATACCCTACACTCTATACCCTACACTCTAATCCCTACACTCTACACTCTATACCCTACACTCTATACCATACACTCTATACCCTACACTCTATACCATACACTCTATACCGTACACTCTATACCCTACACTCTATACCCTACACTCTACACCCTACACTCTATACCTTACACTCTATACCCTACACTCTATACCCTACACTCTAAACTCTATACCCTACACTCTACACTATATACCCTACACTCTATAACATACACTCTATACCCTACACTCTATACCCTACACTCTATAACCTACACTTTATACCATACACTCTATACCATACACTCTACACTCTATACCCTACACTCTATACCATACACTCTACACCATACACTCTATAGCATACACTCTATACCCTACACTCTACACTCTATACCCTACACTCTATACCCTACACTCTATACCCTACACTATACACTCTATACCCTACACTCTACACTTTATACCCTACTCTCTATACCCTACACTCTATACCCTACACTCTACAACCTGCACTCTATACCCTACACTCTATACCCTACACCTTACACTCTATACCCTACACTCTATACCCTACACTCTATAGCCTACACTCTATAGCCTACACTCTACACTCTACTCTATACCCTACACTCTATACCCTACACTCTAATCCCTACACTCTACACTCTATACCCTACACTCTATACCCTACACTCTATACCCTACACTCTACACCCTACACTCTACACCCTACACTCTAATCCCTACACTCTAATCCCTACACTCTAATCCCTACACCCTACACTCTATACCCTACACTCTATACCCTACACTCTATACCCTACACCCTACACTCTACACTCTATACCCTACACTCTACACCCTACACTCTACACCCTACACTCTACACCCTACACTCTACACTCTATACCCTACACTCTACACCCTGCACTCTGTACCCTACACTCTACACTCTTTACCCTACACTCTATACCCTACATTCTATACCCTGCACTCTATACCCTACACTCTAATCCCTACACTCTACACTCTATACCCTACACTCTATACCCTACACTCTACACCCTACACTCTACACCCTACACTCTAATCCCTACACTCTAATCCCTACACCCTACACTCTATACCCTACACTCTATACCCTACACTCTATACCCTACACTCTATACCCTACACCCTACACTCTACACCCTACACTCTATACCCTACACTCTACACCCTGCACTCTGTACCCTACACTCTACACTCTTTACCCTACACTCTATACCCTTCACTCTATACCCTACACTCTATACCCTACACTCTATACCCTAAACTCTAAACTCTATACCCTACACTCTACACTCTATACCCTACACTCTATAACATACACTCTATACCCTACACTCTATACCCTACAGTCTATACCCTACACTCTATACCCTACACTCTACACCATACACTCTACACCATACACTCTACACCATACACTCTAGAGCATACACTCTATACCCTACACGATACACTCTATACCCTACACTCTATACCCTACACTCTATACCCTACACTATACACTCTATACCCTACACTCTACACCCTACACTCTATACCCTACACTCTACAACCTGCACTCTATACCCTACACTCTACACCCTACACTCTATACCCTACACTCTATACCCTACACTCTATACCCTACACTCTACACACTATACCCTACACTCTATACCCTGCACTCTATACCCTACACTCTACACTCTATACCCTACACTCTACTCTCTACACTCTACACCCTACAGTCTATACCCTACACTCTACACTCTATACCTTACACTCTACACTCTATACCTTACACTCTACACTCTATTCCCTACACTCTATACCCTACACTCTATACCCTACATTCTATACCCTACACTCTACACTCTATACCATACACTCTATACCCTACACTCTATACCGTACACTCTATACCCTACACTCTACACTCTATACCCTACAATCTATACGCCACACTCTATACCCTACAGTCTATACCGTACACTCTATACCCTACACTCTACACTCTATACCATACACTCTACACTCTACACTCTATACCCTACACTCTATACCCTACACTCTATACCCTACACTCTATACCCTACACCCTACACTCTATACCCTACACTCTATACCCTACACTCTACACCCTACACTCTACACCTTACACTCTATACCCTATACCCTACACTCTATACCATACACTCTATACCCTACACTCTATACCCTACACTCTACACTCTATACCCTACACTCTATAGCCTACACTCCATACCCTACAGTATATACCCTACACTCTATACCCTACACTCTACACCTTACACCCTACAGTCTATTCCCTACACTCTATACCCTACACTCTATACCCTACACTCTATACCCTACACTCTACACTCTATACCCTACACCCTACACTCTATACCCTACACTCTACACCCTATACTCTATACGCCACACTCTATACCCTACACCCTACACTCTATACCCTACACTCTACACTCTATACCCTACACTCTACACCCTACACTCTATACCCTACACTCTATACCCTACACCCTACACTCTACACTCTATACCCTACACTCTACACTCTACTCCCTACACTCTACACTCTATACCCTACACTCTACACCCTACACTCTATACCCTACACTCTACACCCTACACTCTACATTCTATACCCTACCCTCTACACCCTGCACTCTGTACCCTACACTCTACACTCTTTACCCTACACTCTATACCCTACACTCTATACCCTACACTGTATACCCTACACTCTACACTCTATACCTTACACTCTATACCCTACACTCTATACCCTACACTCTAAACTCTATACCCTACACTCTATACCCTACACTCTATACTCTACACTCTACACTCTATACCCTACACTCTATACCCTACACTCTATACCCTACACTCTACACTCTATACCCTACACTCTATACCCTACACTCTATACCCTACACTCTATACCCTACACTCTACACTCTATACCCTACACTCTATACCCTACACTCTATACCCTACACTTTACACTCTATACCCTACACTCTACACTCTATACCCTACACTCTACACCCTACACTCTATACCCTACACTCTATACCCTACACCCTACACTCTACACTCTATACCCTACACTCTACACTCTACTCCCTACACTCTACACTCTATACCCTACACTCTACACCCTACACTCTACACCCTACACTCTATACCCTACACTCTATACCCTACACTCTATACCCTACACTCTATACGCTACACTCTACACGCTACACTCTACACCCTACACTCTACACCCTACACTCTGTACCCTACACTCTATACCCTACACTCTACACTCTTTACCCTACACTCTATACCCTACACTCTATACCCTACACCCTATACCCTACACTCTATACCCTACACTCTATACCCTACACTCTATACCCTACACTCTATACCCTACACTCTACACTCTATACCCTACACTCTATAACATACACTCTATACCCTACACTCTATACCCTACACTCTATACCCTACACTCTATACCATACACTCTACACCCTACACTCTAATCCCTACACCCTACACTCTATACCCTACACTCTATACCCTACACTCTATACCCTACACTCTACACCCTACACTCTACACCCTACACTCTATACCCTACACTCTATACCCTACACTCTATACCCTACACCCTACACTCTACACCCTACACTCTATACCCTACACTCTACACCCTACACTCTACATTCTATACCCTACCCTCTACACCCTGCACTCTGTACCCTACACTCTACACTCTTTACCCTACACTCTATACCCTACACTCTATACCCTACACTGTATACCCTACACTCTACACTCTATACCTTACACTCTATACCCTACACTCTATACCCTACACTCTAAACTCTATACCCTACACTCTATACCATACACTCTATACTCTACACTCTACACTCTATACCCTACACTCTATACCCTACACTCTATACCCTACACTCTACACTCTATACCCTACACTCTATACCCTACACTCTATACCCTACAATCTATACCCTACACTTTACACTCTATACCCTACACTCTACACTATATACCCTACACTCTATACCCTACACTCTGCACTCTGTACCCTACACTCTATACCCTACACTCTACACTCTATACCCTACACTCTATACCCTACACTCTATACCCTACACTCTACACTCTATACCATACACTCTACACCCTACACTCTATACCATACACTCTATACCCTACACTCTATACCCTACAATCTAATCCCTACACTCTAAACTCTATACCCTACACTCTATACCCTACACTCTTCACTCTATACCCTACACTCTAATCCCTACACTCTACACCCTAAACTCTACACCCTACACTCTATACCCTACACTCTATACCCTACACTCTACACTCTATACCCTACACTCTATACCCTACACTCTACACTCTATACCCTACACACTATACCATACACGCTATACCATACACTCTATACCCTACACTCTATACCCTACACTCTACACCCTACACTCTATACCTTACACTCTATACCCTACACTCTATACCCTACACTCTAAACTCTATACCCTACACTCTACACTCTATACCCTATAACATACACTCTATACCCTACACTCTATACCCTACACTCTATACCGTACACTCTACACTCTATACCCTACACTCTATACCATACACTCTACACCATACACTCTACAGCATACACTCTATACCCTACACTCTACACTCTATACCCTACACTCTATACCCTACACTCTATACACTACACTCTATACCCTACACTCTATACCATACACTCTACACCCTACACTCTATACCATACACTCTATACCCTACACTCTACACTCTATACCCTACACTCTATAACCTACACTCTATACCCTACACTCTATACCCTACACTATACACTCTATACCTTACACTCTACACCATACACTCTATACCCTATACCCTACAATCTATACCCTACACTCTATACCCCACACTCTATACCCTACACTCTATACCCTACACTCTACAATCTATACCCTACACTCTATACCATACACTGTATATCCTACACTCTATACCCTACAATTCATACCCTACACTCTATACCCTACACACTATACCCTACACTCTATACCCTACACTCTACACTCTACACCCAACACTCTATAACATACACTCTATACACTACACTCTATACCTTACACTCTACACTCTATACCCTACACTCTATAACATACACTCTATACACTACACTCTACATTCTATACCCTACACTCTATACCCTACACTCTATACTCTACACTCTATAGCCTACACTCTATAGACTACACTCTATAGCCTACACTCTATATCCTACACCCTACACTCTATACCCTACACTCTATACCCTACACTCTACACTCTATACCCTACACTCTACACTCTATACCCTACACTCTATACCCTACACTCTAATCCCTACACTCTACACTCTATACCCTACACTCTATACCCTACACTCTACACTCTATACCATACACTCTATACCCTACACTCTATACCATACACTCTATACCCTACACTCTATACCCTACACTCTACACTTTATACCCTACACTCTATACCATACACTCTATACCCTACACTCTATACCCTACACTCTATACCCTACACTATACACTCTATACCCTACACTCTACACTGTATACCATACACTCTATGCCCCACACTCTATACCCTAAACTCTACACTCTATACCCTACACTCTACACCCTAAGCTCTATACCCTACACTCTACACTCTATACCCTACACTCTATACCATACACTCTATACCCTACACTCTATACCATACACTCTATACCCTACACTCTATACCCTACACTCTACACCCTACACTCTATACCTTACACTCTATACCCTACACTCTATACACTACACTCTAAACTCTATACCCTACACTCTACACTCTATACCCTATAACATACACTCTATACCCTACACTCTATACCCTACACTCTATACCGTACACTCTACACTCTATACCCTACACTCTAATCCCTACACTCTACACCCTACACTCTACACCCTACACTCTATACCCTACACTCTATACCCTACACTCTACACTCTATACCCTACACTCTATACCCTACACTCTATAACATACACTCTATACACTACACTCTATACCCTACACTTTACACTCTACATTCTATACCCTACACTCTATACCCTACACTCTATACTCTACACTCTATAGCCTACACTCTATAGCCTACACTCTATATCCTACACCCTACACTCTATACCCTACACTCTATACCCTACACTCTACACTCTATACCCTACACTCTATACCCTACACTCTACACTCTATACCCTAAACTCTATACCCTACACTCTACACTCTATACCCTACACTCTATACCCTGCACTCTATACCCTACACTCTACACTTTATACCCTACACTCTATACCATACACTCTATACCCTACACTCTATACCCTACACTCTATACCCTACACTATACACTCTATACCCTACACTCTACACTGTATACCATACACTCTATGCCCCACACTCTATACCCTAAACTCTACACTCTATACCCTACACTCTACACCCTAAGCTCTATACCCTACACTCTACACTCTATACCCTACACTCTATACCATACTCTCTATACCCTACACTCTATACCATACACTCTATACCCTACACTCTATACCCTACACTCTACACCCTACATTCTATACCTTACACTCTATATCCTACACTCTATACCCTACACTCTATACCGTACACTCTACACTCTATACCCTACACTCTATAACATACACTCTACACCATACACTCTACAGCAAACACTCTATACCCTACACTCTACACTCTATACCCTACACTCTATACCCTACACTCTATACACTACACTCTTTACACTACACTCTATACCCTACACTCTATACCATACACTCAACACCCTACACTCTATACCATACACTCTATGCCCTACACTCTACACTCTATACCCTACACTCTATAACCTACACTCTATACCTTACACTCTATACCCTACACTATACCTTACACTCTACACCATACACTCTATACCCTATACCCTACAATCTATACCCTACACTCTATACCCCACACTCTATACCCTACACTCTATACCCTACACAATACACTCTATACCCTACACTCTATACCATACACTGTATACCCTACACTCTATACCCTACAATCTATACCCTACACTCTATACCCTACATTCTATACCCTACACTCTACACTCTACACCCTACACTCTATAACATACACTCTATACACTACACTCTATACCTTACACTCTACACTCTATACCCTACACTCTATAACATACACTCTATACACTACACTCTATACCCTACACTTTACACTCTACATTCTATACCCTACACTCTATACCCTACACTCTATACTCTACACTCTATAGCCTACACTCTATAGCCTACACTCTATAGCCTACACTCTATATCCTACACCCTACACTCTATACCCTACACTCTATACCCTACACTCTACACTCTATACCCTACACTCTATACCCTACACTCTACACTCTATACCCTACACTCTATACCCTACACTCTAGTCCCTACACTCTACACTCTATACCCTACACTCTATACCCTACACTCTACACTCTATACCATACACTCTATACCCTACACTCTATACCCTACACTCTACACTTTACACCCTACACTCTATACCATACACTCTATACCCTACACTCTATACCCTACACTCTATACCCTACACTATACACTCTATACCCTACACTCTACACTGTATACCATACACTCTATGCCCCACACTCTATACCCTAAACTCTACACTCTATACCCTACACTCTACACCCTAAGCTCTATACCCTACACTCTATACCCTACACTCTATACCCTACACTCTATACCATACACTCTATACCCTACACCCTACGCTCTATACGCTACACTCTATACCCTACACTATACACTCTATACCCTACACTCTACACTGTATACCATACACTCTATGCCCCACACTCTATACCCTAAACTCTACACTCTATACCCTACACTCTACACCCTAAGCTCTATACCCTACACTCTATACCCTACACTCTACACTCTATACCCTACACTCTATACCCTACACCCTACGCTCTATACGCTACACTCTATACCCTACACTCTACACTCTACACTGTATACCATACACTCTATGCCCCACACTCTATACCCTAAACTCTACACTCTATACCCTACACTCTACACCCTAAACTCTATACCATACACTCTATACCCTACACTCTACACTCTATACCCTACACTCTACACTCTATACCCTACACTCTACACTCTATACCCTACACTCTATACCATACACTCTATACCCTACACTCTACACTCTATACCCTACACTCTATACCCTACACTCTACACTCTATACCCTACACTCTATACCCTACACTCTATACCATACACTCTATACCATATACTCTATACCCTACACTCTATACCCTACACTCTACACTACACTCTACATTATATACCCTACACACTATACCCTAAACTCTATACCCTGCACTCTACACTCTATACCCTACACTCTACACCCTGCACTCTGTACCCTACACTCTATACCCTACACTCTAAACTCTGTACCCTACACTCTATACCCTACACTCTATACCCTACACTCTATACCCTACACTCTATACCCTACACTCTACACTCTATACCCTACACTCTATACCATACACTCTACGCCCTACACTCTATACCATACACTCTATACCCTACACTTTACACTCTATACCCTACACTCTATACCATACACTCTACACTTTATACCCTACACTCTATACCATACACACTATACCCTACACTCTATACCCTACACTCTATACCCTACACTCTATACCCTACACTCTAATCCCTACACTCTAATCCCTACACTCTAATCCCTACACTCTAATCCCTACACTCTAATCCCTACACTCTATACCCTACACTCTATACTCTACACTCTACACTCTATACCCTACACTCTAATCCCTACACTCTAATCCCTACACTCTACACTCTATACCCTACACTCTATACCCTACACTCTATACCCTACACTCTACACTCTATACCCTACACTCTATACCCTACACTCTACACTCTATACCCTACACTCTATACCCTACACTCTATAAAATACACTCTATACCCTACACTCTACACTCTATACCATACACTCTATACCCTACACTCTATACCATACACTCTATACCCTACACTCTATACCCTACACTCCACACCCTACACTCTATACCTTACACTCTATACCCTAGACTCTAAAATCTATACCCTATACTCTATACCCTACACTCTTTACCCTATACCCTACACTCTATACACTACACTCTATACCATACACGCTATACTCTATACCCTACACTCTATACCATACACTCTAAATCCTACACTCTACACCACTCTACACCCCACACTCTACACCCTACACCCTACACTCTATACCCTACACTCTACACCATACACTCTATACCCTATACCCTATACTCTACAATCTATACCCTACACTCTATACCCTACACTCTATACTCTACACTCTATAGCCTACACTCTATAGCCTACACTCTATAGCCTACACTCTATATCCTACACCCTACACTCTATACCCTACACTCTATACCCTACACTCTACACTCTATACCCTACACTCTATACCCTACACTCTACACTCTATACCCTACACTCTATACCCTACACTCTAGTCCCTACACTCTACACTCTATACCCTACACTCTATACCCTACACTCTACATTCTATACCATACACTCTATACCCTACACTCTATACCCTACACTCTACACTTTACACCCTACACTCTATACCATACACTCTATACCCTACACTCTATACCCTACACTATACACTCTATACCCTACATTCTACACTTTATACCCTACACTCTATACCCTACACTCTCTACCCTGCACTCTACACCCTGCACTCTACACCCAACACTCTAAACCCTACACTCTACACTCTATACCCTACACTCTATACCCTACACTCTACACTCTATACCCTACACTCTATAGCCTACACTCTATACCCTACAGTATATACCCTACACTCTACACCTTACACTCTACACTCTATTCCCTACACTCTATACCGTACACTCTATACCCTACACTCTATACCCTACACTCTACACTCTATACCCTACACCCTACACTCTATACCCTACACTCTACACTCTATATCCTACACTCTATACCCTGCACTCTACACGCTGCACTCTACACCCAACACTCTATACCCTACACTCTACACCCTACACTCTATACCCTACACTCTATAACCTACACTCTACACTCTATACCATACACTCTACACTCTATACCCTACACTCTATACCCTACACTCTAATCCCTACACTCTACACTCTATACCCTACACTCTATACCATACACTCTATACCCTACACTCTATACCATACACTCTATACCGTACACTCTATACCCTACACTCTATACCCTACACTCTACACCCTACACTCTATACCTTACACTCTATACCCTACACTCTATACCCTACACTCTAAACTCTATACCCTACACTCTACACTATATACCCTACACTCTATAACATACACTCTATACCCTACACTCTATACCCTACACTCTATAACCTACACTTTATACCATACACTCTATACCATACACTCTACACTCTATACCCTACACTCTATACCATACACTCTACACCATACACTCTATAGCATACACTCTATACCCTACACTCTACACTCTATACCCTACACTCTATACCCTACACTCTATACCCTACACTATACACTCTATACCCTACACTCTACACTTTATACCCTACTCTCTATACCCTACACTCTATACCCTACACTCTACAACCTGCACTCTATACCCTACACTCTATACCCTACACCTTACACTCTATACCCTACACTCTATACCCTACACTCTATAGCCTACACTCTATAGCCTACACTCTACACTCTACTCTATACCCTACACTCTATACCCTACACTCTAATCCCTACACTCTACACTCTATACCCTACACTCTATACCCTACACTCTATACCCTACACTCTACACCCTACACTCTACACCCTACACTCTAATCCCTACACTCTAATCCCTACACTCTAATCCCTACACCCTACACTCTATACCCTACACTCTATACCCTACACTCTATACCCTACACCCTACACTCTACACTCTATACCCTACACTCTACACCCTACACTCTACACCCTACACTCTACACCCTACACTCTACACTCTATACCCTACACTCTACACCCTGCACTCTGTACCCTACACTCTACACTCTTTACCCTACACTCTATACCCTACATTCTATACCCTGCACTCTATACCCTACACTCTAATCCCTACACTCTACACTCTATACCCTACACTCTATACCCTACACTCTACACCCTACACTCTACACCCTACACTCTAATCCCTACACTCTAATCCCTACACCCTACACTCTATACCCTACACTCTATACCCTACACTCTATACCCTACACTCTATACCCTACACCCTACACTCTACACCCTACACTCTATACCCTACACTCTACACCCTGCACTCTGTACCCTACACTCTACACTCTTTACCCTACACTCTATACCCTTCACTCTATACCCTACACTCTATACCCTACACTCTATACACTAAACTCTAAACTCTATACCCTACACTCTACACTCTATACCCTACACTCTATAACATACACTCTATACCCTACACTCTATACCCTACAGTCTATACCCTACACTCTATACCCTACACTCTACACCATACACTCTACACCATACACTCTACACCATACACTCTAGAGCATACACTCTATACCCTACACGATACACTCTATACCCTACACTCTATACCCTACACTCTATACCCTACACTTTACACTCTATACCCTACACTCTACACCCTACACTCTATACCCTACACTCTACAACCTGCACTCTATACCCTACACTCTACACCCTACACTCTATACCCTACACTCTATACCCTACACTCTATACCCTACACTCTACACACTATACCCTACACTCTATACCCTGCACTCTATACCCTACACTCTACACTCTATACCCTACACTCTACTCTCTACACTCTACACCCTACAGTCTATACCCTACACTCTACACTCTATACCTTACACTCTACACTCGATACCTTACACTCTACACTCTATTCCCTACTCTCTATACCCTACACTCTATACCCTACATTCTATACCCTACACTCTACACTCTATACCATACACTCTATACCCTACACTCTATACCGTACACTCTATACCCTACACTCTACACTCTATACCCTACAATCTATACGCCACACTCTATACCCTACAGTCTATACCGTACACTCTATACCCTACACTCTACACTCTATACCATACACTCTACACTCTACACTCTATACCCTACACTCTATACCCTACACTCTATACCCTACACTCTATACCCTACACCCTACACTCTATACCCTACACTCTATACCCTACACTCTACACCCTACACTCTACACCTTACACTCTATACCCTATACCCTACACTCTATACCATACACTCTATACCCTACACTCTATACCCTACACTCTACACTCTATACCCTACACTCTATAGCCTACACTCCATACCCTACAGTATATACCCTACACTCTATACCCTACACTCTACACCTTACACCCTACACTCTATTCCCTACACTCTATACCCTACACTCTATACCCTACACTCTATACCCTACACTCTATACCCTACACTCTACACTCTATACCCTACACCCTACACTCTATACCCTACACTCTACACCCTATACTCTATACGCCACACTCTATACCCTACACCCTACACTCTATACCCTACACTCTACACTCTATACCCTACACTCTACACCCTACACTCTATACCCTACACTCTATACCCTACACCCTACACTCTACACTCTATACCCTACACTCTACACTCTACTCCCTACACTCTACACTCTATACCCTACACTCTACACCCTACACTCTACACCCTACACTCTATACCCTACACTCTATACCCTACACTCTATACCCTACACTCTATACGCTACACTCTACACGCTACACTCTACACCCTACACTCTACACCCTACACTCTGTACCCTACACTCTATACCCTACACTCTACACTCTTTACCCTACACTCTATACCCTACACTCTATACTCTACACCCTATACCCTATACTCTATACCCTACACTCTATACCCTACACTCTATACCCTACACTCTATACCCTACACTCTACACTCTATACCCTACACTCTATAACATACACTCTATACCCTACACTCTATACCCTACACTCTATACCCTACACTCTATACCATACACTCTACACCCTACACTCTAATCCCTACACCCTACACTCTATACCCTACACTCTATACCCTACACTCTATACCCTACACTCTACACCCTACACTCTACACTCTACACCCTACACTCTATACCCTACACTCTATACCCTACACTCTATACCCTACACCCTACACTCTACACCCTACACTCTATACCCTACACTCTACACCCTACACTCTACATTCTATACCCTACCCTCTACACCCTGCACTCTGTACCCTACACTCTACACTCTTTACCCTACACTCTATACCCTACACTCTATACCCTACACTGTATACCCTACACTCTACACTCTATACCTTACACTCTATACCCTACACTCTATACCCTACACTCTAAACTCTATACCCTACACTCTATACCCTACACTCTATACTCTACACTCTACACTCTATACCCTACACTCTATACCCTACACTCTATACCCTACACTCTACACTCTATACCCTACACTCTATACCCTACACTCTATACCCTACACTCTATACCCTACACTCTACACTCTATACCCTACACTCTATACCCTACACTCTATACCCTACACTTTACACTCTATACCCTACACTCTACACTCTATACCCTACACTCTACACCCTACACTCTATACCCTACACTCTATACCCTACACCCTACACTCTACACTCTATACCCTACACTCTACACTCTACTCCCTACACTCTACACTCTATACCCTACACTCTACACCCTAAACTCTACACCCTACACTCTATACCCTACACTCTATACCCTACACTCTATACCCTACACTCTATACGCTACACTCTACACGCTACACTCTACACCCTACACTCTACACCCTACACTCTGTACCCTACACTCTATACCCTACACTCTACACTCTTTACCCTACACTCTATACCCTACACTCTATACCCTACACCCTATACCCTACACTCTATACCCTACACTCTATACCCTACACTCTATACCCTACACTCTATACCCTACACTCTACACTCTATACCCTACACTCTATAACATACACTCTATACCCTACACTCTATACCCTACACTCTATACCCTACACTCTATACCATACACTCTACACCCTACACTCTAATCCCTACACCCTACACTCTATACCCTACACTCTATACCCTACACTCTATACCCTACACTCTACACCCTACACTCTACACTCTACACCCTACACTCTATACCCTACACTCTATACCCTACACTCTATACCCTACACCCTACACTCTACACCCTACACTCTATACCCTACACTCTACACCCTACACTCTACATTCTATACCCTACCCTCTACACCCTGCACTCTGTACCCTACACTCTACACTCTTTACCCTACACTCTATACCCTACACTCTATACCCTACACTGTATACCCTACACTCTACACTCTATACCTTACACTCTATACCCTACACTCTATACCCTACACTCTAAACTCTATACCCTACACTCTATACCCTACACTCTATACTCTACACTCTACACTCTATACCCTACACTCTATACCCTACACTCTATACCCTACACTCTACACTCTATACCCTACACTCTATACCCTACACTCTATACCCTACACTCTATACCCTACACTTTACACTCTATACCCTACACTCTACACTATATACCCTACACTCTATACCCTACACTCTGCACTCTGTACCCTACACTCTATACCCTACACTCTACACTCTATACCCTACACTCTATACCCTACACTCTATACCCTACACTCTACACTCTATACCATACACTCTACACCCTACACTCTATACCATACACTCTATACCCTACACTCTATACCCTACAATCTAATCCCTACACTCTACACTCTATACCCTACACTCTATACCCTACACTCTTCACTCTATACCCTACACTCTAATCCCTACACTCTACACCCTAAACTCTACACCCTACACTCTATACCCTACACTCTATACCCTACACTCTACACTCTATACCCTACACTCTATACCCTACACTCTACACTCTATACCCTACACACTATACCATACACGCTATACCATACACTCTATACCCTACACTCTATACCCTACACTCTACACCCTACACTCTATACCTTACACTCTATACCCTACACTCTATACCCTACACTCTAAACTCTATACCCTACACTCTACACTCTATACCCTATAACATACACTCTATACCCTACACTCTATGCCCTACACTCTATACCGTACACTCTACACTCTATACCCTACACTCTATACCATACACTCTACACCATACACTCTACAGCATACACTCTATACCCTACACTCTACACTCTATACCCTACACTCTATACCCTACACTCTATACACTACACTCTATACCCTACACTCTATACCATACACTCTACACCCTACACTCTATACCATACACTCTATACCCTACACTCTACACTCTATACCCTACACTCTATAACCTACACTCTATACCCTACACTCTATACCCTACACTATACACTCTATACCTTACACTCTACACCATACACTCTATACCCTATACCCTACAATCTATACCCTACACTCTATACCCCACACTCTATACCCTACACTCTATACCCTACACTCTACAATCTATACCCTACACTCTATACCATACACTGTATATCCTACACTCTATACCCTACAATTCATACCCTACACTCTATACCCTACACACTATACCCTACACTCTATACCCTACACTCTACACTCTACACCCAACACTCTATAACATACACTCTATACACTACACTCTATACCTTACACTCTACACTCTATACCCTACACTCTATAACATACACTCTATACACTACACTCTACATTCTATACCCTACACTCTATACCCTACACTCTATACTCTACACTCTATAGCCTACACTCTATAGCCTACACTCTATAGCCTACACTCTATATCCTACACCCTACACTCTATACCCTACACTCTATACCCTACACTCTACACTCTATACCCTACACTCTACACTCTATACCCTACACTCTATACCCTACACTCTAATCCCTACACTCTACACTCTATACCCTACACTCTATACCCTACACTCTACACTCTATACCATACACTCTATACCCTACACTCTATACCATACACTCTATACCCTACACTCTATACCCTACACTCTACACTTTATACCCTACACTCTATACCATACACTCTATACCCTACACTCTATACCCTACACTCTATACCCTACACTATACACTCTATACCCTACACTCTACACTGTATACCATACACTCTATGCCCCACACTCTATACCCTAAACTCTACACTCTATACCCTACACTCTACACCCTAAGCTCTATACCCTACACTCTACACTCTATACCCTACACTCTATACCATACACTCTATACCCTACACTCTATACCATACACTCTATACCCTACACTCTATACCCTACACTCTACACCCTACACTCTATACCTTACACTCTATACCCTACACTCTATACACTACACTCTAAACTCTATACCCTACACTCTACACTCTATACCCTATAACATACACTCTATACCCTACACTCTATACCCTACACTCTATACCGTACACTCTACACTCCATACCCTACACTCTAATCCCTACACTCTACACCCTACACTCTACACCCTACACTCTATACCCTACACTCTATACCCTACACTCTACACTCTATACCCTACACTCTATACCCTACACTCTATAACATACACTCTATACACTACACTCTATACCCTACACTTTACACTCTACATTCTATACCCTACACTCTATACCCTACACTCTATACTCTACACTCTATAGCCTACACTCTATAGCCTACACTCTATATCCTACACCCTACACTCTATACCCTACACTCTATACCCTACACTCTACACTCTATACCCTACACTCTATACCCTACACTCTACACTCTATACCCTAAACTCTATACCCTACACTCTACACTCTATACCCTACACTCTATACCCTGCACTCTATACCCTACACTCTACACTTTATACCCTACACTCTATACCATACACTCTATACCCTACACTCTATACCCTACACTCTATACCCTACACTATACACTCTATACCCTACACTCTACACTGTATACCATACACTCTATGCCCCACACTCTATACCCTAAACTCTACACTCTATACCCTACACTCTACACCCTAAGCTCTATACCCTACACTCTACACTCTATACCCTACACTCTATACCATACTCTCTATACCCTACACTCTATACCATACACTCTATACCCTACACTCTATACCCTACACTCTACACCCTACATTCTATACCTTACACTCTATACCCTACACTCTATACCCTACACTCTATACCGTACACTCTACACTCTATACCCTACACTCTATAACATACACTCTACACCATACACTCTACAGCAAACACTCTATACCCTACACTCTACACTCTATACCCTACACTCTATACCCTACACTCTATACACTACACTCTATACACTACACTCTATACCCTACACTCTATACCATACACTCAACACCCTACACTCTATACCATACACTCTATGCCCTACACTCTACACTCTATACCCTACACTCTATAACCTACACTCTATACCTTACACTCTATACCCTACACTATACCTTACACTCTACACCATACACTCTATACCCTATACCCTACAATCTATACCCTACACTCTATACCCCACACTCTATACCCTACACTCTATACCCTACACAATACACTCTATACCCTACACTCTATACCATACACTGTATACCCTACACTCTATACCCTACAATCTATACCCTACACTCTATACCCTACATTCTATACCCTACACTCTACACTCTACACCCTACACTCTATAACATACACTCTATACACTACACTCTATACCTTACACTCTACACTCTATACCCTACACTCTATAACATACACTCTATACACTACACTCTATACCCTACACTTTACACTCTACATTCTATACCCTACACTCTATACCCTACACTCTATACTCTACACTCTATAGCCTACACTCTATAGCCTACACTCTATAGCCTACACTCTATATCCTACACCCTACACTCTATACCCTACACTCTATACCCTACACTCTACACTCTATACCCTACACTCTATACCCTACACTCTACACTCTATACCCTACACTCTATACCCTACACTCTAGTCCCTACACTCTACACTCTATACCCTACACTCTATACCCTACACTCTACACTCTATACCATACACTCTATACCCTACACTCTATACCCTACACTCTACACTTTACACCCTACACTCTATACCATACACTCTATACCCTACACTCTATACCCTACACTCTATACCCTACACTATACACTCTATACCCTACACTCTACACTGTATACCATACACTCTATGCCCCACACTCTATACCCTAAACTCTACACTCTATACCCTACACTCTACACCCTAAGCTCTATACCCTACACTCTATACCCTACACTCTATACCCTACACTCTATACCATACACTCTATACCCTACACCCTACGCTCTATACGCTACACTCTATACCCTACACTATACACTCTATACCCTACACTCTACACTGTATACCATACACTCTATGCCCCACACTCTATACCCTAAACTCTACACTCTATACCCTACACTCTACACCCTAAGCTCTATACCCTACACTCTATACCCTACACTCTACACTCTATACCCTACACTCTATACCCTACACCCTACGCTCTATACGCTACACTCTATACCCTACACTCTACACTCTACACTGTATACCATACACTCTATGCCCCACACTCTATACCCTAAACTCTACACTCTATACCCTACACTCTACACCCTAAACTCTATACCATACACTCTATACCCTACACTCTACACTCTATACCCTACACTCTACACTCTATACCCTACACTCTACACTCTATACCCTACACTCTATACCATACACTCTATACCCTACACTCTACACTCTATACCCTACACTCTATACCCTACACTCTACACTCTATACCCTACACTCTATACCCTACACTCTATACCATACACTCTATACCATATACTCTATACCCTACACTCTATACCCTACACTCTACACTACACTCTACATTATATACCCTACACACTATACCCTAAACTCTATACCCTGCACTCTACACTCTATACCCTACACTCTACACCCTGCACTCTGTACCCTACACTCTATACCCTACACTCTAAACTCTGTACCCTACACTCTATACCCTACACTCTATACCCTACACTCTATACCCTACACTCTATACCCTACACTCTACACTCTATACCCTACACTCTATACCATACACTCTACGCCCTACACTCTATACCATACACTCTATACCCTACACTTTACACTCTATACCCTACACTCTATACCATACACTCTACACTTTATACCCTACACTCTATACCATACACACTATACCCTACACTCTATACCCTACACTCTATACCCTACACTCTAATCCCTACACTCTAATCCCTACACTCTAATCCCTACACTCTAATCCCTACACTCTATACCCTACACTCTATACTCTACACTCTACACTCTATACCCTACACTCTAATCCCTACACTCTAATCCCTACACTCTACACTCTATACCCTACACTCTATACCCTACACTCTATACCCTACACTCTACACTCTATACCCTACACTCTATACCCTACACTCTACACTCTATACCCTACACTCTATACCCTACACTCTATAAAATACACTCTATACCCTACACTCTACACTCTATACCATACACTCTATACCCTACACTCTATACCATACACTCTATACCCTACACTCTATACCCTACACTCCACACCCTACACTCTATACCTTACACTCTATACCCTACACTCTAAAATCTATACCCTACACTCTATACCCTACACTCTATACCCTATACCCTACACTCTATACACTACACTCTATACCATACACGCTATACTCTATACCCTACACTCTATACCATACACTCTAAATCCTACACTCTACACCACTCTACACCCCACACTCTACACCCTACACCCTACACTCTATACCCTACACTCTACACCATACACTCTATACCCTATACCCTATACCCTACAATCTATACCCTACACTCTATACCCTACACTCTATACTCTACACTCTATAGCCTACACTCTATAGCCTACACTCTATAGCCTACACTCTATATCCTACACCCTACACTCTATACCCTACACTCTATACCCTACACTCTACACTCTATACCCTACACTCTATACCCTACACTCTACACTCTATACCCTACACTCTATACCCTACACTCTAGTCCCTACACTCTACACTCTATACCCTACACTCTATACCCTACACTCTACATTCTATACCATACACTCTATACCCTACACTCTATACCCTACACTCTACACTTTACACCCTACACTCTATACCATACACTCTATACCCTACACTCTATACCCTACACTCTATACCCTACACTATACACTCTATACCCTACACTCTACACTGTATACCATACACTCTATGCCCCACACTCTATACCCTAAACTCTACACTCTATACCCTACACTCTACACCCTATGCTCTATACCCTACACTCTATACCCTACACTCTATACCCTACACTCTATACCCTACACTCTATACCCTACACCCTACGCTCTATACGCTACACTCTATACCCTACACTATACACTCTATACCCTACACTCTACACTGTATACCATACACTCTATGCCCCACACTCTATACCCTAAACTCTACACTCTATACCCTACACTCTACACCCTAAGCTCTATACCCTACACTCTATACCCTACACTCTACACTCTATACCCTACACTCTATACCCTACACCCTACGCTCTATACGCTACACTCTATACCCTACACTCTACACTGTATACCATACACTCTATGCCCCACACTCTATACCCTAAACTCTACACTCTATACCCTACACTCTACACCCTAAACTCTATACCATACACTCTATACCCTACACTCTACACTCTATACCCTACACTCTACACTCTATACCCTACACTCTACACTCTATACCCTACACTCTATACCATACACTCTATACCCTACACTCTACACTCTATACCCTACACTCTATACCCTACACTCTACACTCTATACCCTACACTCTATACCCTACACTCTATACCCTACACTCTATACCCTACACTCTACCCTACACTCTACACTATATACCCTACACACTATACTCTAAACTCTATACCCTACACTTTACACTCTATACCCTACACTCTACACCCTGCACTCTGTACCCTACACTCTATACCCTACACTCTACACTCTGTACCCTACACTCTATACCCTACACTCTATACCCTACACTCTATACCCTACACTCTATACCCTACACTCTATACCCTACACTCTACACTCTATACCCTACACTCTATACCATACACTCTACACCCTACACTCTATACCATACACTCTATACCCTACACTTTACACTCTATACCCTACACTCTATACCATACACTCTACACTTTATACCCTACACTCTATACCATACACACTATACCCTACACTCTATACCCTACACTCTATACCCTACACTCTAATCCCTACACTCTAATCCCTACACTCTAATCCCTACACTCTAATCCCTACACTCTATACCCTACACTCTATACTCTACACTCTACACTCTATACCCTACACTCTAATCCCTACACTCTAATCCCTACACTCTACACTCTATACCCTACACTCTATACCCTACACTCTATACCCTACACTCTACACTCTATACCCTACTCTCTATACCCTACACTCTACACTCTATACCCTACACTCTATACCCTACACTCTATAAAATACACTCTATACCCTACACTCTACACTCTATACAATACACTCTATACCCTACACTCTATACCATACACTCTATACCCTACACTCTATACCCTACACTCCACACCCTACACTCTATACCTTACACTCTATACCCTACACTCTAAAATCTATACCCTACACTCTATACCCTACACTCTATACCCTATACCCTACACTCTATACACTACACTCTATACCATACACGCTATACTCTATACCCTACACTCTATACCATACACTCTAAATCCTACACTCTACACCACTCTACACCCCACACTCTACACCCTACACCCTACACTCTATACCCTACACTCTACACCATACACTCTATACCCTATACCCTACAATCTATACCCTACACTCTATACCCTACACTCTATACCCTACACTCTATACCCTACACTCTACACTCTATACCCTACACTCTATACCATACACTGTATACCCTACACTCTATACCCTACACTCTACACTCTATATCCTACACTCTATACCCTACACTTTACACTCTACACCCTACACTCTACATTCTATACCCTACACTCTAAACTCTACACTCTATAGCCTACACTCTATACCCTACACTCTATACCCTACACTCTACACTTTATACCCTACACTCTATACCCTACACTCTACACTTTATACCCTACACTCTATACCATACACTCTATACCCTACACTCTATACCCTACACTATACACTCTATACCCTACACTCTACACTGTATACCATACACTCTATGCCCCACACTCTCTACCCTAAACTCTACATTCTATACCCTACACTATACACCCTAAGCTCTATACCATACACTCTGTACCCTACACTCTATACCCTACACTCTATACCCTACACTCTATACCCTACACCCTACGCTCTATACGCTACACTCTATAACCTACACTCTATACCCTACACTCTATACCCTACACTCTACACTTTATAGTAACATAGTAACATAGTAACATAGTTAGTAAGGCCGAAAAAAGACATTTGTCCATCCAGTTCAGCCTATATTCCATCATAATAAATACCCAGATCTACGTCCTTCTACAGAACCTAATAATTGTATGATACAATATTGTTCTGCTCCAGGAAGACATCCAGGCCTCTCTTGAACCCCTCGACTGAGTTCGCCATCACCACCTCCTCAGGCAAGCAATTCCAGATTCTCACTGCCCTAACAGTAAAGAATCCTCTTCTATGTTGGTGGAAAAACCTTCTCTCCTCCAGACGCAAAGAATGCCCCCTTGTGCCCGTCACCTTCCTTGGTATAAACAGATCCTCAGCGAGATATTTGTATTGTCCCCTTATATACTTATACATGGTTATTAGATCGCCCCTCAGTCGTCTTTTTTCTAGACTAAATAATCCTAATTTCGCTAATCTATCTGGGTATTGTAGTTCTCCCATCCCCTTTATTAATTTTGTTGCCCTCCTTTGTACTCTCTCTAGTTCCATTATATCCTTCCTGAGCACCGGTGCCCAAAACTGGACACAGTACTCCATGTGCGGTCTAACTAGGGATTTGTACAGAGGCAGTATAATGCTCTCATCATGTGTATCCAGACCTCTTTTAATGCACCCCATGATCCTGTTTGCCTTGGCAGCTGCTGCCTGGCACTGGCTGCTCCAGGTAAGTTTATCATTAACTAGGATCCCCAAGTCCTTCTCCCTGTCAGATTTACCCAGTGGTTTCCCGTTCAGTGTGTAATGGTGATATTGATTCCCTCTTCCCATGTGTATAACCTTACATTTATCATTGTTAAACCTCATCTGCCACCTTTCAGCCCAAGTTTCCAACTTATCCAGATCCATCTGTAGCAGAATACTATCTTCTCTTGTATTAACTGCTTTACATAGTTTTGTATCATCTGCAAATATCGATATTTTACTGTGTAAACCTTCTACCAGATCATTAATGAATATGTTGAAGAGAACAGGTCCCAATACTGACCCCTGCGGTACCCCACTGGTCACAGCGACCCAGTTAGAGACTATACCATTTATAACCACCCTCTGCTTTCTATCACTAAGCCAGTTACTAACCCATTTACACACATTTTCCCCCAGACCAAGCATTCTCATTTTGTGTACCAACCTCTTGTGCGGCACGGTATCAAACGCTTTGGAAAAATCGAGATATACCACGTCCAATGACTCACCGTGGTCCAGTCTATAGCTTACCTCTTCATAAAAACTGATTAGATTGGTTTGACAGGAGCGATTTCTCATAAACCCATGCTGATATGGAGTTAAACAGTTATTCTCATTGAGATAATCCAGAATAACATCCCTCAGAAACCCTTCAAATATTTTACCAACAATAGAGGTTAGACTTACTGGCCTATAATTTCCAGGTTCACTTTTAGAGCCCTTTTTGAATATTGGCATCACATTTGCTATGCGCCAGTCCTGCGGAACAGACCCTGTCGCTATAGAGTCACTAAAAATAAGAAATAATGGTTTATCTATTACATTACTTAGTTCTCTTAGTACTCGTGGGTGTATGCCATCCGGACCCGGAGATTTATCTATTTTAATCTTATTTAGCCGGTTTCGCACCTCTTCTTGGGTTAGATTGGTGACCCTTAATATAGGGTTTTCATTGTTTCTTGGGATTTCACCTAGCATTTCATTTTCCACCGTGAATACCGTGGAGAAGAAGGTGTTTAATATGTTAGCTTTTTCCTCGTCATCTACAACCATTCTTTCCTCACTATTTTTTAAGGGGCCTACATTTTCAGTTTTTATTCTTTTACTATATACCATACACTCTATACCCTACACTCTATACCCTACACTCTATACCCTACACTCTATACCCAACACTATATACCCTACACCCTACGCTCTATACGCTACACTCTATAACCTACACTCTATACCCTACATTCTATACCCTAAACTCTACACTCTATACCCTACACTCTACACCCTAAGCTCTATACCCTACACTCTATACCCTACACTCTATACCCTACACTCTATACCCTACACCCTATACCCTACACCCTACGCTCTATATGCTACACTCTATACCCTACACTATACACTCTATACCCTACACTCTACACTGTATACCATACACTCTATGCCCCACACTCTATACCCTAAACTCTACACTCTATACCCTACACTCTACACCCTAAGCTCTATACCCTACACTCTATACCCTACACTCTACACTCTATACCCTACACTCTATACCCTACACCCTACGCTCTATACGCTACACTCTATACCCTACACTCTACACTCTACACTGTATACCATACACTCTATGCCCCACACTCTATACCCTAAACTCTACACTCTATACCCTACACTCTACACCCTAAACTCTATACCATACACTCTATACCCTACACTCTACACTCTATACCCTACACTCTACACTCTATACCCTACACTCTACACTCTATACCCTACACTCTATACCATACACTCTATACCCTACACTCTACACTCTATACCCTACACTCTATACCCTACACTCTATACCCTACACTCTACACTCTATACCCTACACTCTATACCCTACACTCTACACTCTATACCCTACACTCTATACCCTACACTCTATACCATACACTCTATACCATATACTCTATACCCTCCACTCTATACCCTACACTCTACACCCTACACTCTATACCCTACACTCTACACTCTATACCCTACACTCTATACCCTACACTCTATACCCTACACTCTATACCCTATACCCTACACTCTATACACTACACTCTATACCATACACGCTATACTCTATACACTACACTCTATACCATACACTCTAAATCCTACACTCTACACCACTCTACACCCCACACTCTACACCCTACACCCTACACTCTATACCCTACACTCTACACCATACACTCTATACCCTATACCCTATACCCTACAATCTATACCCTACACTCTATACCCTACACTCTATACCCTACACTCTATACCCTACACTCTACACTCTATACCCTACACTCTATACCATACACTGTATACCCTACACTCTATACCCTACACTCTACACTCTATATCCTACACTCTATACCCTACACTTTACACTCTACACCCTACACTCTACATTCTATACCCTACACTCTATACCCTACACTCTATACCCTACACTCTATACCCTACACTCTATACCCTACACTCTACACTCTATACCCTACACTCTACACTATATACCCTACACACTATACCCTAAACTCTATACCCTACACTCTACACTCTATACCCTACACTCTACACCCTGCACTCTGTACCCTACACTCTATACCCTACACTCTACACTCTGTACCCTACACTCTATACCCTACACTCTATACCCTACACTCTATACCCTACACTCTATACCCTACACTCTACACTCTATACCCTACACTCTATACCATACACTCTACACCCTACACTCTATACCATACACTCTATATCCTACACTTTACACTCTATACCCTACACTCTATACCATACACTCTACACTTTATACCCTACACTCTATACCATACACACTATACCCTACACTCTATACCCTACACTCTATACCCTACACTCTATACCCTACACTCTAATCCCTACACTCTAATCCCTACACTCTAATCCCTACACTCTAATCCCTACACTCTATACCCTACACTCTATACTCTACACTCTACACTCTATACCCTACACTCTAATCCCTACACTCTAATCCCTACACTCTACACTCTATACCCTACACTCTATACCCTACACTCTATACCCTACACTCTACACTCTATACCCTACACTCTATACCCTACACTCTACACTCTATACCCTACACTCTATACCCTACACTCTATAAAATACACTCTATACCCTACACTCTACACTCTATACCATACACTCTATACCCTACACTCTATACCATACACTCTATACCCTACACTCTATACCCTACACTCCACACCCTACACTCTATACCTTACACTCTATACCTTACACTCTAAAATCTATACCCTACACTCTATACCCTACATTCTATACCCTATACCCTACACTCTATACACTACACTCTATACCATACACGCTATACTCTATACCCTACACTCTATACCATACACTCTACATCCTACACTCTACACCACTCTACACCCCACACTCTACACCCTACACCCTACACTCTATACCCTACACTCTACACCATACACTCTATACCCTATACCCTATACCCTACAATCTATACCCTACACTCTATACCCTACACTCTATACCGTACACTCTATACCCTACACTCTACACTCTATACCCTACACTCTATACCATACACTGTATACCCTACACTCTATACCCTACACTCTACACTCTATATCCTACACTCTATACCCTACACTTTACACTCTACACCCTACACTCTACATTCTATACCCTACACTCTAAACTCTACACTCTATAGCCTACACTCTATACCCTACACTCTATACCCTACACTCTACACTTTATACCCTACACTCTATACCATACACTCTATACCCTACACTCTACACTTTATACCCTACACTCTATACCATACACTCTATACCCTACACTCTATACCCTACACTATACACTCTATACCCTACACTCTATACTGTATACCATACACTCTATGCCCCACACTCTCTACCCTAAACTCTACATTCTATACCCTACACTCTACACCCTAAGCTCTATACCATACACTCTATACCCTACACTCTATACCCTACACTCTATACCCTACACTCTATACCCTACACCCTACGCTCTATACGCTACACTCTATAACCTACACTCTATACCCTACACTCTATACCCTACACTCTACACTTTATACCCTACACTCTATACCATACACTCTATACCCTACACTCTATACCCTACACTCTATACCCTACACTCTATACCCTACACCCTACGCTCTATACGCTACACTCTATAACCTACACTCTATACCTTACACTCTATACCCTAAACTCTACACTCTATACCCTACATTCTACACCCTAAGCTCTATACCCTACACTCTATACCCTACACTCTATACCCTACACTCTATACCGTACACTCTATACCCTACACCCTACGCTCTATACGCTACACTCTATACCCTACACTATACACTCTATACCCTACACTCTACACTGTATACCATACACTCTATGCCCCACACTCTATACCCTAAACTCTACACTCTATACCCTACACTCTACACCCTAAGCTCTATACCCTACACTCTATACCCTACACTCTACACTCTATACCCTACACTCTATACCCTACACCCTACGCTCTATACGCTACACTCTATACCCTACACTCTACACTCTACACTGTATACCATACACTCTATGCCCCACACTCTATACCCTAAACTCTACACTCTATACCCTACACTCTACACCCTAAACTCTATACCATACACTCTATACCCTACACTCTACACTCTATACCCTACACTCTACACTCTATACCCTACACTCTACACTCTATACCCTACACTCTATACTATACACTCTATACCCTACACTCTACACTCTATACCCTACACTCTATACCCTACACTCTACACTCTATACCCTACACTCTATACCCTACACTCTACACTCTGTACCCTACACTCTATACCCTACACTCTATACCATACACTCTATACCATATACTCTATACCCTACACTCTATACCCTACACTCTACACCCTACACTCTATACCCTACACTCTACACTCTATACCCTACACTCTATACCCTACACTCTATACCCTACACTCTATACCCTACAATCTATACCCTACACTCTACACTCTATACCCTACACTCTACACTATACACCCTACACACTATACCCTAAACTCTATACCCTACACTTTACACTCTATACCCTACACTCTACACCCTGCACTCTGTACCCTACACTCTATACCCTACACTCTACACTCTGTACCCTACACTCTATACCCTACACTCTATACCCTACACTCTATACCCTACACTCTACACTCTATACCCTACACTCTATACCATACACTCTACACCCTACACTCTATACCATACACTCTATACCCTACACTTTACACTCTATACCCTACACTCTATACCATACACTCTACACTTTATACCCTACACTCTATACCATACACACTATACCCTACACTCTATACCCTACACTCTATACCCTACACTCTATACCCTACACTCTAATCCCTACACTCTAATCCCTACACTCTAATCCCTACACTCTAATCCCTACACTCTATACCCTACACTCTATACTCTACACTCTACACTCTATACCCTACACTCTAATCCCTACACTCTAATCCCTACACTCTACACTCTATACCCTACACTCTATACCCTACACTCTATAAAATACACTCTATACCCTACACTCTACACTCTATACCATACACTCTATACCCTACACTCTATACCATACACTCTATACCCTACACTCTATACCCTACACTCCACACCCTACACTCTATACCTTACACTCTATACCCTACACTCTAAAATCTATACCCTACACTCTATACCCTACACTCTATACCCTATACCCTACACTCTATACACTACACTCTATACCATACACGCTATACTCTATACCCTACACTCTATACCATACACTATACATCCTACACTCTACATCACTCTACACCCCACACTCTACACCCTACACCCTACACTCTATACCCTACACTCTACACCATACACTCTATACCCTATACCCTATACCCTACAATCTATACCCTACACTCTATACCCTACACTCTATACCCTACACTCTATACCCTACACTCTACACTCTATACCCTACACTCTATACCATACACTGTATACCCTACACTCTATACCCTACACTCTACACTCTATATCCTACACTCTAAACTCTACACTCTATAGCCTACACTCTATACCCTACACTCTATACCCTACACTCTACACTTTATACCCTACACTCTATACCATACACTCTATACCCTACACTCTACACTTTATACCCTACACTCTATACCATACACTCTATACCCTACACTCTATACCCTACACTATACACCCTACACTCTACACTGTATACCATACACTCTATGCCCCACACTCTCTACCCTAAACTCTACATTCTATACCCTACACTCTACACCCTAAGCTCTATACCATACACTCTATACCCTACACTCTATACCCTACACTCTATACCCTACACTCTATACCCTACACCCTACGCTCTATACGCTACACTCTATAACCTACACTCTATACCCTACACTCTATACCCTACACTCTACACTTTATACCCTACACTCTATACCATACACTCTATACCCTACACTCTATACCCTACACTCTATACCCTACACTATACACTCTATACCCTACATTCTACACTGTATACCATACACTCTATGCCCCACACTCTATACCCTAAACTCTACACTCTATACCCTACACTCTACACCCTAAGCTCTATACCCTACACTCTATACCCTACACTCTATACCCTACACTCTATACCCTACACCCTACGCTCTATACGCTACACTCTATACCCTACACTATACACTCTATACCCTACACTCTACACTGTATACCATACACTCTATGCCCCACACTCTATACCCTAAACTCTACACTCTATACCCTACACTCTACACCCCAAGCTCTATACCCTACACTCTATACCCTACACTCTACACTCTATACCCTACACTCTATACCCTACACCCTACGCTCTATACGCTACACTCTATACCCTACACTCTACACTCTACACTGTATACCATACACTCTATGTCCCACACTCTATACCCTAAACTCTACACTCTATACCCTACACTTTACACCCTAAACTCTATACCATACACTCTATACCCTACACTCTACACTCTCTACCCTACACTCTACACTCTATACCCTACACTCTACACTCTATACCCTACACTCTATACCATACACTATATACCCTACACTCTACACTCTATACCCTACACTCTATACCCTACACTCTATACCCTACACTCTACACTCTATACCCTACACTCTATACCCTACACTCTACACTCTATACCCTACACTCTATACCCTACACTCTATACCATACACTCTATACCATATACTCTATACCCTACACTCTATACCCTACACTCTACACCCTACACTCTATACCCTACACTCTACACTCTATACCCTACACTCTATACCCTACACTCTATACCCTACACTCTATACCCTACACTCTATACCCTACACTCTACACTCTATACCCTACACTCTACACTATATACCCTACACACTATACCCTAAACTCTATACCCTACACTCTACACTCTATACCCTACACTCTACACCCTGCACTCTGTACCCTACACTCTATACCCTACACTCTACACTTTGTACCCTACACTCTATACCCTACACTCTATACCCTACACTCTATACCCTACACTCTACACTCTATACCCTACACTCTATACCATACACTCTACATCCTACACTCTATACCATACACTCTATACCCTACACTTTACACTCTATACCCTACACTCTATACCATACACTCTACACTTTATACCCTACACTCTATACCATACACACTATACCCTACACTCTATACCCTACACTCTATACCCTACACTCTAATCCCTACACTCTAATCCCTACACTCTAATCCCTACACTCTAATCCCTACACTCTATACCCTACACTCTATACTCTACACTCTACACTCTATACCCTACACTCTAATCCCTACACTCTAATCCCTACACTCTACACTCTATACCCTACACTCTATACCCTACACTCTATACCCTACACTCTACACTCTATACCCTACACTCTATACCCTACACTCTACACTCTATACCCTACACTCTATACCCTACACTCTATAAAATACACTCTATACCCTACACTCTACACTCTATACCATACACTCTATACCCTACACTCTATACCATACACGCTATACCCTACACTCTATACCCTACACTCCACACCCTACACTCTATACCTTACACTCTATACCCTACACTCTAAAATCTATACCCTACACTCTATACCCTACACTCTATACCCTATACCCTACACTCTATACACTACACTCTATACCATACACGCTATACTCTATACCCTACACTCTATACCATACACTCTACATCCTACACTCTACACCACTCTACACCCCACACTCTACACCCTACACCATACACTCTATACCCTACACTCTACACCATACACTCTATACCCTATACCCTATACCCTACAATCTTTACCCTACACTCTATACCCTACACTCTATACCCTACACTCTATACCCTACACTCTACACTCTATACCCTACACTCTATACCATACACTGTATACCCTACACTCTATACCCTACACTCTACACTCTATATCCTACACTCTATACCCTACACTTTACACTCTACACCCTACACTCTACATTCTATACCCTACACTCTAAACTCTACACTCTATAGCCTACACTCTATACCCTACACTCTATACCCTACACTCTACACTTTATACCCTACACTCTATACCATACACTCTATACCCTACACTCTACACTTTATACCCTACACTCTATACCATACACTCTATACCCTACACTCTATACCCTACACTATACACTCTATACCCTACACTCTACACTGTATACCATACACTCTATGCCCCACACTCTCTACCCTAAACTCTACATTCTATACCCTACACTCTACACCCTAAGCTCTATACCATACACTCTATACCCTACACTCTATAACCTACACTCTATACCCTACACCCTACGCTCTATACGCTACACTCTATAACCTACACTCTATACCCTACACTCTATACCCTACACTCTATACCCTACACTCTACACCCTACACTCTATGCCCTACACTCTATACCCTACACTCTATACCCTACACTCTACACTCTATACCATACACTCTATACCATACAATCTATACACTACACTCTATACCCTAAACTCTACACTCTATACCCTACACTCTATAACATACACTCTATACACTACACTCTATATCTTACACTCTATACCCTACACTTTGCACTCTACACCCTACACTCTACACTCTACATTCTATACCCTACACTCTATACTCCACACTCTATACCCTACACTCTATACCCTACACTCTATACCCTACACTCTACACTATATACTCTACACTCTATAGCCTACACTCTATACCCTACACTCTATACCCTACACTCTATACCCTACACTCTATACCCAACACTTTATACCCTACACCCTATACCATTCACTCTATACCCTACACTCTACAACCTGCACTCTATACCCTACACTCTATACCCTACACCCTACACTTTATACCCTACACTCTATACCCTACACTCTATACCCTACACTCTATACCCTACACTCTACACCCTACACTCTACACTCTATACCCTACACTCTACACCCTGCACTCTGTACCCTACACTCTACACTCTTTACCCTACACTCTATACCTTACACTCTATACCCTACACTCTAAAATCTATACCCTACAGTCTATACCCTACACTCTATACCCTATACCCTACACTCTATACACTACACTCTATACCATACACGCTATACTCTATACCCTACACTCTACAATCTATACCCTACACTCTATACCCTACACTCTATACCATACACTCTACATCCTACACTCTACACCACTCTACACCCCACACTCTACACCCTACACCCTACACTCTATACCCTACACTCTACACCATACACTCTATACCCTATACCCTATACCCTACAATCTATACCCTACACTCTATACCCTACACTCTATACCCTACACTCTATACCCTACACTCTACACTCTATACCCTACACTCTATACCATACACTGTATACCCTACACTCTATACCCTACACTCTACAATCTATACCCTACACTCTATACCCTACACTCTATACCATACACTCTACATCCTACACTCTACACCACTCTACACCCCACACTCTACACCCTACACCCTACACTCTATACCCTACACTCTACACCATACACTCTATACCCTATACCCTATACCCTACAATCTATACCCTACACTCTATACCCTACACTCTATACCCTACACTCTATACCCTACACTCTACACTCTATACCCTACACTCTATACCATACACTGTATACCCTACACTCTATACCCTACACTCTACACTCTATATCCTACACTCTATACCCTACACTTTACACTCTACACCCTACACTCTACATTCTAAACCCTACACTCTAAACTCTACACTCTATAGCCTACACTCTATACCCTACACTCTATACCCTACACTCTACACTTTATACCCTACACTCTATACCATACACTCTATACCCTACACTCTACACTTTATACACTACACTCTATACCATACACTCTATACCCTACACTCTATACCCTAGACTATACACTCTATACCCTACACTCTACACTGTATACCATACACTCTATGCCCCGCATTCTCTACCCTAAACTCTACATTCTATACCCTACACTCTACACCCTAAGCTCTATACCATACACTCTATACCCTACACTCTATACCCTACACTCTATACCCTACACTCTATACCCTACACCCTACGCTCTATACGCTACACTCTATAACCTACACTCTATACCCTACACTCTATACCCTACACTCTACACCCTACACTCTATGCCCTACACGCTATACCCTACACTCTATACCCTACACTCTACACTCTATACCATACACTCTATACCATACAATCTATGCACTACACTCTATACCCTAAACTCTACACTCTATACCCTACACTCTATAACATACACTCTATACACTACACTCTATATCTTACACTCTATACCCTACACTTTGCACTCTACACCCTACCCTCCACACTCTACATTCTATACTTACACTCTATACTCCACACTCTATACCCTACACTCTATACCCTACACTCTATACCCTACACTCTACACTATATACTCTACACTCTATAGCCTACACTCTATACCCTACACTCTATACCCTACACTCTATACCATACACTCTATACCCTACACTCTATACCCTACCCTTTATACCCTACACCCTATACCATACACTCTATACCCTACACTCTACAACCTGCACTCTATACCCTACACTCTATACCCTACACCCTACACTTTATACCCTACACTCTATACCCTACACTCTATACCCTACACTCTACACCCTACCCTCTACACTCTATACCCTACACTCTACACCCTGCACTCTGTACCCTACACTCTACACTCTTTACCCTACACTCTATACCCTACACTCTATACCCTACACTCTATACCCTACACTCTATACCCTACACTCTACACTTTATACCCTACACTCTATACCATACACTCTATACCCTACACTCTACACTTTATACCCTACACTTTATACCATACACTCTATACCCTACACTCTATACCCTGCACTATACACTCTATACCCTACACTCTACACTGTATACCATACACTCTATGCCCCACACTCTCTACCCTAAACTCTACACTCTATACCCTACACTCTACACCCTACACTCTATACCCTACACTCTATACCCTACACTCTATACCCTACACTCTATACCCTACACTCTACACTCTATACCCTACACTCTATACCCTACACTCTATACCCTACACTCTATACCCTACACTCTACACTCTATACCCTACACTCTACACTATATACCCTACACACTATACCCTAAACTCTATACCCTACACTCTACACTCTATACCCTACACTCTACACCCTGCACTCTGTACCCTACACTCTATACCCTACACTCTACACTTTGTACCCTACACTCTATACCCTACACTCTATACCCTACACTCTATACCCTACACTCTATACCCTACACTCTACACTCTATACCCTACACTCTATACCATACACTCTACACCCTACACTCTATACCATACACTCTATACCCTACACTTTACACTCTATACCCTACACTCTATACCATACACTCTACACTTTATACCCTACACTCTATACCATACACACTATACCCTACACTCTATACCCTACACTCTATACCCTACACTCTAATCCCTACACTCTAATCCCTACACTCTAATCCCTACACTCTAATCCCTACACTCTATACCCTACACTCTATACTCTACACTCTACACTCTATACCCTACACTCTAATCCCTACACTCTAATCCCTACACTCTACACTCTATACCCTACACTCTATACCCTACACTCTATACCCTACACTCTACACTCTATACCCTACACTCTATACCCTACACTCTACACTCTATACCCTACACTCTATACCCTACACTCTATAAAATACACTCTATACCCTACACTCTACACTCTATACCATACACTCTATACCCTACACTCTATACCATACACGCTATACCCTACACTCTATACCCTACACTCCACACCCTACACTCTATACCTTACACTCTATACCCTACACTCTAAAATCTATACCCTACACTCTATACCCTACACTCTATACCCTATACCCTACACTCTATACACTACACTCTATACCATACACGCTATACTCTATACCCTACACTCTATACCATACACTCTACATCCTACACTCTACACCACTCTACACCCCACACTCTACACCCTACACCATACACTCTATACCCTACACTCTACACCATACACTCTATACCCTATACCCTATACCCTACAATCTTTACCCTACACTCTATACCCTACACTCTATACCCTACACTCTATACCCTACACTCTACACTCTATACCCTACACTCTATACCATACACTGTATACCCTACACTCTACACCCTACACTCTACATTCTATACCCTACACTCTAAACTCTACACTCTATAGCCTACACTCTATACCCTACACTCTATACCCTACACTCTACACTTTATACCCTACACTCTATACCATACACTTTATACCCTACACTCTACAATTTATACCCTACACTCTATACCATACACTCTATACCCTACACTCTATACCCTACACTATACACTCTATACCCTACACTCTACACTGTATACCATACACTCTATGCCCCACACTCTCTACCCTAAACTCTACATTCTATACCCTACACTCTACACCCTAAGCTCTATACCATACACTCTATACCCTACACTCTATACCCTACACTCTATACCCTACACCCTACCCTCTATACGCTACACTCTATAACCTACACTCTATACCCTACACTCTATACCCTACACTCTATACCCTACACTCTACACCCTACACTCTATGCCCTACACTCTATACCCTACACTCTATACCCTACACTCTACACTCTATACCATACACTCTATACCATACAATCTATACACTACACTCTATACCCTAAACTCTACACTCTATACCCTACACTCTATAACATACACTCTATACACTACACTCTATATCTTACACTCTATACCCTACACTTTGCACTCTACACCCTACACTCTACACTCTACATTCTATACCCTACACTCTATACTCCACACTCTATACCCTACACTCTATACCCTACACTCTATACCCTACACTCTACACTATATACTCTACACTCTATAGCCTACACTCTATACCCTACACTCTATACCCTACACTCTATACCCTACACTCTATACCCAACACTTTATACCCTACACCCTATACCATTCACTCTATACCCTACACTCTACAACCTGCACTCTATACCCTACACTCTATACCCTACACCCTACACTTTATACCCTACACTCTATACCCTACACTCTATACCCTACACTCTATACCCTACACTCTACACCCTACACTCTACACTCTACACTCTATAACCTACACTCTACACCCTGCACTCTGTACCCTACACTCTACACTCTTTACCCTACACTCTATACCTTACACTCTATACCCTACACTCTAAAATCTATACCCTACACTCTATACCCTACACTCTATACCCTATACCCTACACTCTATACACTACACTCTATACCATACACGCTATACTCTATACCCTACACTCTATACCATACACTCTACATCCTACACTCTACACCACTCTACACCCCACACTCTACACCCTACACCCTACACTCTATACCCTACACTCTACACCATACACTCTATACCCTATACCCTACAATCTATACCCAACACTCTATACCCTACACTCTATACCCTACACTCTATACCTTACACTCTACACTCTATACCCTACACTCTATACCATACACTGTATACCCTACACTCTATACCCTACACTCTACACTCTATATCCTACACTCTATACCCTACACTTTACACTCTACACCCTACACTCTACATTCTATACCCTACACTCTAAACTCTACACTCTATAGCCTACACTCTATACCCTACACTCTATACCCTACACTCTACACTTTATACCCTACACTCTATACCATACACTCTATACCCTACACTCTACACTTTATACCCTACACTCTATACCATACACTCTATACCCTACACTCTATACCCTACACTATACACTCTATACCCTACACTCTACACTGTATACCATACACTCTATGCCCCACACTCTCTACCCTAAACTCTACATTCTATACCTTACACTCTACACCCTAAGCTCTATACCATACACTCTATACCCTACACTCTATACCCTACACTCTATACCCTACACCCTACGCTCTATACGCTACACTCTATAACCTACACTCTATACCCTACACTCTATACCCTACACTCTATACCCTACAGTCTACACCCTACACTCTATGCCCTACACTCTATACCCTACACTCTATACCCTACACTCTACACTCTATACCATACACTCTATACCATACAATCTATACACTACACTCTATACCCTAAACTCTACACTCTATACCCTACACTCTATAACATACACTCTATACACTACACTCTATATCTTACACTCTATACCCTACACTTTGCACTCTACACCCTACACTCTACACTCTACATTCTATACCCTACACTCTATACTCCACACTCTATACCCTACACTCTATACCCTACACTCTATACCCTACACTCTACACTATATACTCTACACTCTATAGCCTACACTCTATACCCTACACTCTATACCCTACACTCTATACCCTACACTCTATACCCAACACTTTATACCCTACACCCTATACCATTCACTCTATACCCTACACTCTACAACCTGCACTCTATACCCTACACTCTATACCCTACACCCTACACTTTATACCCTACACTCTATACCCTACACTCTATACCCTACACTCTATACCCTACACTCTACACCCTACACTCTACACTCTACACTCTATACCCTACACTCTACACCCTGCACTCTGTACCCTACACTCTACACTCTTTACCCTACACTCTATACCTTACACTCTATACCCTACACTCTAATATCTATACCCTACAGTCTATACCCTACACTCTACACCCTATACCCTACACTCTATACACTACACTCTATACCATACACGCTATACTCTATACCCTACACTCTATACCATACACTCTACATCCTACACTCTACACCACTCTACACCCCACACTCTACACCCTACACCCTACACTCTATACCCTACACTCTACACCATACACTCTATACCCTATACCCTACAATCTATACCCTACACTCTATACCCTACACTCTATACCCTACACTCTATACCCTACACTCTACACTCTATACCCTACACTCTATACCATACACTGTATACCCTACACTCTATACCCTACACTCTACACTCTATATCCTACACTCTATACCCTACACTTTACACTCTACACCCTACACTCTACATTCTATACCCTACACTCTAAACTCTACACTCTATAGCCTACACTCTATACCCTACACTCTATACCCTACACTCTACACTTTATACCCTACACTCTATACCATACACTCTATACCCTACACTCTACACTTTATACCCTACACTCTATACCATACACTCTATACCCTACACTCTATACCCTAGACTATACACTCTATACCCTACACTCTACACTGTATACCATACACTCTATGCCCCACATTCTCTACCCTAAACTCTACATTCTATACCCTACACTCTACACCCTAAGCTCTATACCATACACTCTATACCCTACACTCTATACCCTACACTCTATACCCTACACTCTATACCCTACACCCTACGCTCTATACGCTACACTCTATAACCTACACTCTATACCCTACACTCTATACCCTACACTCTACACCCTACACTCTATGCCCTACACTCTATACCCTACACTCTATACCCTACACTCTACACTCTATACCATACACTCTATACCATACAATCTATGCACTACACTCTATACCCTAAACTCTACAATCTATACCCTACACTCTATAACATACACTCTATACACTACACTCTATATCTTACACTCTATACCCTACACTTTGCACTCTACACCCTACCCTCTACACTCTACATTCTATACTTACACTCTATACTCCACACTCTATACCCTACACTCTATACCCTACACTCTATACCCTACACTCTACACTATATACTCTACACTCTATAGCCTACACTCTATACCCTACACTCTATACCCTACACTCTATACCATACACTCTATACCCTACACTCTATACCCTACCCTTTATACCCTACACCCTATACCATACACTCTATACCCTACACTCTACAACCTGCACTCTATACCCTACACTCTATACCCTACACCCTACACTTTATACCCTACACTCTATACCCTACACTCTATACCCTACACTCTACACCCTACCCTCTACACTCTATACCCTACACTCTACACCCTGCACTCTGTACCCTACACTCTACACTCTTTACCCTACACTCTATACCCTACACTCTATACCCTACACTCTATACCCTACACTCTATACCCTACACTCTACACTTTATACCCTACACTCTATACCATACACTCTATACCCTACACTCTACACTTTATACCCTACACTTTATACCATACACTCTATACCCTACACTCTATACCCTACACTATACACTCTATACCCTACACTCTACACTGTATACCATACACTCTATGCCCCACACTCTCTACCCTAAACTCTACACTCTATACCCTACACTCTACACCCTACACTCTATACCCTACACTCTATACCCTACACTCTATACCCTACACTCTATACCCTACACTCTACACTCTATACCCTACACTCTATACCATACACTCTACACCCTACACGCTACACCCTACACTCTACACCCTACACTCTACACCCTACACTCTACACCATACACTCTATACCCTACACTATACACTCTATACCCTACACTCTACACTCTACACTGTATACCATACACTCTATGCCCCACACTCTATACCCTAAACTCTACACTCTATATCCTACACTCTACACCCTAAGCTCTATATCCTACACTCTATACCTTACACTCTACACTCTATACCCTACACTCTATACCCTACACTCTATACCATACACTCTACACCCTACACTCTACACCCTACAGTCTATACCCTACACTCTATACCCTACACTCTACACTCTATACCCTACACTCTATACCATACACAGTATACCCTACACTCTATACCCTACACTCTATACCCTACACTCTATACCCTACACTCTATACACTACACTCTATACCCTACACTTTACACTCTACATTCTATACCCTACACTCTATACCCTACACTCTATACTCTACACTCTATAGCCTACACTCTATAGCCTACACTCTATAGCCTACACTCTATATCCTACACCCTACACTCTATACCCTACACTCTATACCCTACACTCTACACTCTATACCCTACACTCTATATCCTACACTCTACACTCTATACCCTACACTCTATACCCTACACTCTAATCCCTACACTCTACACTCTATACCCTACACTCTATACCCTACACTCTACACTCTATACCATACACTCTATACCCTACACTCTATACCCTACACTCTACACTTTATACCCTACACTCTATACCATACACTCTATACCCTACACTCTATATCCTAAACTCTATACCCTACACTATACACTCTATACCCTACACTCTACACTGTATACCATACACTCTATGCCCCACACTCTATACCCTAAACTCGACACTCTATACCCTACACTCTACACCCTAAGCTCTATACCCTACACTCTACACTCTATACCCTACACTCTATACCATACACTCTATACCCTACACTCTACACCCTAAGCTCTATACCCTACACTCTACACTCTATACCCTACACTCTATACCATACACTCTATACCCTACACTCTTTACCCTACACTCTATACCCTACACTCTATACCCTACACTCTATACCCTACACCCTACACTCTATACACTACACTCTATACCCTACACTCTACACCCTACACTCTACACCTTACACTCTATACCCTATACCCTACACTCTATACCCTACACTCTATACCCTACACTCTATACCCTACACTCTACACTCTATACCCTACACTCTATAGCCTACACTCTATACCCTACAGTATATACCCTACACTCTATACCCTACACTCTACACCTTACACCCTACACTCTATTCCCTACACTCTATACCCTACACTCTATACCCTACACTCTATACCCTACACTCTACACTCTATACCCTACACTCTATACCCTACACTCTACACCCTATACTCTATACGCCACACTCTATACCCTACACCCTACACTCTATACCCTACACTCTACACTCTATACCCTACACTCTACACCCTACACTCTATACCCTACACTCTATACCCTACACCCTACACTCTACACTCTATACCCTACACTCTACACTCTACTCCCTACACTCTACACTCTATACCCTACACTCTACACTCTATACCCTACACTCTACTCCCTACACTCTATACCCTACACTCTACACCCTACACTCTACACCCTACACTCTATACCCTACACTCTATACCCTACACTCTATACCCTACACTCTATACCCTACACTCTACACCCTATACTCTACACCCTACACTCTATACCCTACACTCTATACCCTACACTCTATACGCTACACTCTACACCCCACACTCTACACCCTACACTCTACACCCTACACTCTGTACCCTACACTCTATACCCTACACTCTACACTCTTTACCCTACACTCTATACCCTACACCCTATACCCTACAATCTATACCCTACACTCTATACCCTACACTCTATACCCTACACTCTATACCCTACACTCTAAACTCTATACCCTACACTCTACACTCTATACCCTACACTCTATAACATACACTCTATACCCTACACTCTATACCCTACACTCTATACCCTACACTCTATACCATACACTCTACACCCTACACTCTGATCCCTACACCCTACACTCTATACCCTACACTCTATACCCTACACTCTATACCCTACACTCTACACCCTACACTCTACACTCTACACCCTACACTCTATACCCTGCACTCTATACCCTACACTCTATACCCTACACCCTACACTCTACACCCTACACTCTATACCCTACAATCTACACCCTACCCTCTACACCCTGCACTCTGTACCCTACACTCTACACTCTTTTCCCTACACTCTATACCCTACACTCTACACCTTACACCATACACTCTATTCCATACACTCTATACCCTACACTCTATACCCTACACTCTATACCCTACACTCTACACTCTATACCCTACACTCTATACCCTACACTCTACACCCTATACTCTATACGCAACACTCTATACCCTACACCCTACACTATATACCCTACACTCTACACTCTATACCCTACACTCTACACCCTACACTCTGTACCCTACACTCTATACCCTACACCCTACACTCTACACTCTATACCCTACACTCTACACTCTACTCTCTACACTCTACACTCTATACCCTACACTCTACACTCTATACCCTACACTCTACTCCCTACACTCTATACCCTACACTCTACACCCTACACTCTACACCCTACACTCTATACCCTACACTCTATACCCTACACTCTATACCCTACACTCTATACCCTACACTCTACACCCTACACTCTACACCCTACACTCTATACCCTACACTCTATACCCTACACTCTATACCCTACACTCTATACGCTACACTCTACACCCCACACTCTACACCCCACACTCTACACCCTACACCCTACACTCTGTACCCTACACTCTATACCCTACACTCTACACGCTTTACCCTACACTCTATACCCTACACTCTATACCCTACACCCTATACCCTACACTCTATACCCTACACTCTATACCCTACACTCTACACCCTACACTCTACACTCTACACCCTACACTCTATACCCTACACTCTACACTCTATACCCTACACTCTATAACATACACTCTATACCCTACACTCTACACCATACACTCTATACCCTATACCCTATACCCTACAATCTATACCCTACACTCTATACCCTACACTCTATACCCTACACTCTACACCCTACACTCTACACTCTACACCCTACACTCTATACCCTACACTCTACACTCTATACCCTACACTCTATAACATACACTCTATACCCTACACTCTATACCCTACACTCTAATCCCTACACTCTATACCATACACTCTACACCCTACACTCTAATCCCTACACCCTACACTCTATACCCTACACTCTATACCCTACACTCTACACCCTACACTCTACACCCTACACTCTATACCCTACACTCTACACTCTATACCCTACACTCTATAACATACACTCTATACCCTACACTCTACACCATACACTCTATACCCTATACCCTATACCCTACAATCTATACCCTACACTCTATACCCTACACTCTATACCCTACACTCTATACCCTACACTCTACACTCTATACCCTACACTCTATACCATACACTGTATACCCTACACTCTATACCCTACACTCTACACTCTATATCCTACACTCTATACCCTACACTTTACACTCTACACCCTACACTCTACATTCTATACCCTACACTCTAAACTCTACACTCTATAGCCTACACTCTATACCCTACACTCTATACCCTACACTCTACACTTTATACCCTACACTCTATACCATACACTCTATACCCTACACTCTACACTTTATACCCTACACTCTATACCATACACTCTATACCCTACACTCTATACCCTAGACTATACACTCTATACCCTACACTCTACACTGTATACCATACACTCTATGCCCCACATTCTCTACCCTAAACTCTACATTCTATACCCTACACTCTACACCCTAAGCTCTATACCATACACTCTATACCCTACACTCTATACCCTACACTCTATACCCTACACTCTATACCCTACACCCTACGCTCTATACGCTACACTCTATAACCTACACTCTATACCCTACACTCTATACCCTACACTCTACACCCTACACTCTATGCCCTACACTCTATACCCTACACTCTATACCCTACACTCTACACTCTATACCATACACTCTATACCATACAATCTATGCACTACACTCTATACCCTAAACTCTACAATCTATACCCTACACTCTATAACATACACTCTATACACTACACTCTATATCTTACACTCTATACCCTACACTTTGCACTCTACACCCTACCCTCTACACTCTACATTCTATACTTACACTCTATACTCCACACTCTATACCCTACACTCTATACCCTACACTCTATACCCTACACTCTACACTATATACTCTACACTCTATAGCCTACACTCTATACCCTACACTCTATACCCTACACTCTATACCATACACTCTATACCCTACACTCTATACCCTACCCTTTATACCCTACACCCTATACCATACACTCTATACCCTACACTCTACAACCTGCACTCTATACCCTACACTCTATACCCTACACCCTACACTTTATACCCTACACTCTATACCCTACACTCTATACCCTACACTCTACACCCTACCCTCTACACTCTATACCCTACACTCTACACCCTGCACTCTGTACCCTACACTCTACACTCTTTACCCTACACTCTATACCCTACACTCTATACCCTACACTCTATACCCTACACTCTATACCCTACACTCTACACTTTATACCCTACACTCTATACCATACACTCTATACCCTACACTCTACACTTTATACCCTACACTTTATACCATACACTCTATACCCTACACTCTATACCCTACACTATACACTCTATACCCTACACTCTACACTGTATACCATACACTCTATGCCCCACACTCTCTACCCTAAACTCTACACTCTATACCCTACACTCTACACCCTACACTCTATACCCTACACTCTATACCCTACACTCTATACCCTACACTCTATACCCTACACTCTACACTCTATACCCTACACTCTATACCATACACTCTACACCCTACACGCTACACCCTACACTCTACACCCTACACTCTACACCCTACACTCTACACCATACACTCTATACCCTACACTATACACTCTATACCCTACACTCTACACTCTACACTGTATACCATACACTCTATGCCCCACACTCTATACCCTAAACTCTACACTCTATATCCTACACTCTACACCCTAAGCTCTATATCCTACACTCTATACCTTACACTCTACACTCTATACCCTACACTCTATACCCTACACTCTATACCATACACTCTACACCCTACACTCTACACCCTACAGTCTATACCCTACACTCTATACCCTACACTCTACACTCTATACCCTACACTCTATACCATACACAGTATACCCTACACTCTATACCCTACACTCTATACCCTACACTCTATACCCTACACTCTATACCCTACACTCTACACCCTACACTCTACACCCTACACTCTATAACATACACTCTATACACTACACTCTATACCCTACACTTTACACTCTACATTCTATACCCTACACTCTATACCCTACACTCTATACTCTACACTCTATAGCCTACACTCTATAGCCTACACTCTATATCCTACACCCTACACTCTATACCCTACACTCTATACCCTACACTCTACACTCTATACCCTACACTCTATATCCTACACTCTACACTCTATACCCTACACTCTATACCCTACACTCTAATCCCTACACTCTACACTCTATACCCTACACTCTATACCCTACACTCTACACTCTATACCATACACTCTATACCCTACACTCTATACCCTACACTCTACACTTTATACCCTACACTCTATACCATACACTCTATACCCTACACTCTATATCCTAAACTCTATACCCTACACTATACACTCTATACCCTACACTCTACACTGTATACCATACACTCTATGCCCCACACTCTATACCCTAAACTCGACACTCTATACCCTACACTCTACACCCTAAGCTCTATACCCTACACTCTACACTCTATACCCTACACTCTATACCATACACTCTATACCCTACACTCTACACCCTAAGCTCTATACCCTACACTCTACACTCTATACCCTACACTCTATACCATACACTCTATACCCTACACTCTTTACCCTACACTCTATACCCTACACTCTATACCCTACACCCTACACTCTATACACTACACTCTATACCCTACACTCTACACCTTACACTCTATACCCTATACCCTACACTCTATACCCTACACTCTATACCCTACACTCTATACCCTACACTCTACACTCTATACCCTACACTCTATAGCCTACACTCTATACCCTACAGTATATACCCTACACTCTATACCCTACACTCTACACCTTACACCCTACACTCTATTCCCTACACTCTATACCCTACACTCTATACCCTACACTCTATACCCTACACTCTACACTCTATACCCTACACTCTATACCCTACACTCTACACCCTATACTCTATACGCCACACTCTATACCCTACACCCTACACTCTATACCCTACACTCTACACTCTATACCCTACACTCTACACCCTACACTCTATACCCTACACTCTATACCCTACACCCTACACTCTACACTCTATACCCTACACTCTACACTCTACTCCCTACACTCTACACTCTATACCCTACACTCTACACTCTATACCCTACACTCTACTCCCTACACTCTATACCCTACACTCTACACCCTACACTCTACACCCTACACTCTATACCCTACACTCTATACCCTACACTCTATACCCTACACTCTACACCCTACACTCTACACCCTACACTCTATACCCTACACTCTATACCCTACACTCTATACCCTACACTCTATACGCTACACTCTACACCCCACACTCTACACCCTACACTCTACACCCTACACTCTGTACCCTACACTCTATACCCTACACTCTACACTCTTTACCCTACACTCTATACCCTACACTCTATACCCTACACCCTATACCCTACAATCTATACCCTACACTCTATACCCTACACTCTATACCCTACACTCTATACCCTACACTCTAAACTCTATACCCTACACTCTACACTCTATACCCTACACTCTATAACATACACTCTATACCCTACACTCTATACCCTACACTCTATACCCTACACTCTATACCATACACTCTACACCCTACACTCTGATCCCTACACCCTACACTCTATACCCTACACTCTATACCCTACACTCTATACCCTACACTCTACACCCTACACTCTACACTCTACACCCTACACTCTATACCCTGCACTCTATACCCTACACTCTATACCCTACACCCTACACTCTACACCCTACACTCTATACCCTACAATCTACACCCTACCCTCTACACCCTGCACTCTGTACCCTACACTCTACACTCTTTTCCCTACACTCTATACCCTACACTCTACACCTTACACCATACACTCTATTCCATACACTCTATACCCTACACTCTATACCCTACACTCTATACCCTACACTCTACACTCTATACCCTACACTCTATACCCTACACTCTACACCCTATACTCTATACGCCACACTCTATACCCTACACCCTACACTATATGCCCTACACTCTACACTCTATACCCTACACTCTACACCCTACACTCTATACCCTACACTCTATACCCTACACCCTACACTCTACACTCTATACCCTACACTCTACACTCTACTCCCTACACTCTACACTCTATACCCTACACTCTACACTCTATACCCTACACTCTACTCCCTACACTCTATACCCTACACTCTACACCCTACACTCTACACCCTACACTCTATACCCTACACTCTATACCCTACACTCTATACCCTACACTCTATACCCTACACTCTACACCCTACACTCTACACCCTACACTCTATACCCTACACTCTATACCCTACACTCTATACCCTACACTCTATACCCTACACTCTATACGCTACACTCTACACCCCACACTCTACACCCTACACCCTACACTCTGTACCCTACACTCTATACCCTACACTCTACACGCTTTACCCTACACTCTATACCCTACACTCTATACCCTACACCCTATACCCTACACTCTATAGCCTACACTCTATACCCTACACTCTATACCCTACACTCTATACCCTACACTCTATACCCTACACTCTATACCATACACTCTACACCCTACACTCTAATCCCTACACTCTATACCATACACTCTACACCCTACACTCTAATCCCTACACCCTACACTCTATACCCTACACTCTATACCCTACACTCTACACCCTACACTCTACACTCTACACCCTACACTCTATACCCTACACTCTACACTCTATACCCTACACTCTATAACATACACTCTATACCCTACACTCTATACCCTACACTCTATACCCTACACTCTATACCATACACTCTACACCCTACACTCTAATCCCTACACCCTACACTCTATACCCTACACTCTATACCCTACACTCTACACCCTACACTCTACACCCTACACTCTATACCCTGCACTCTATACCCTACACTCTATACCCTACACCCTACACTCTACACCCTACACTCTATACCCAACAATCTACACCCTACACTCTACACTCTATACCCTACCCTCTACACCCTGCACTCTGTACCCTACACTCTACACTCTTTTCCCTACACTCTATACCCTACACTCTATACCCTACACTCTATACCCTACACTCTATACCCTACACTCTACACTCTATACCTTACACTCTATACCCTACACTCTATGCCCTACACTCTAAACTCTATACCCTACACTCTATACCCTACACTCTATACCCTACACTCTATACCCTACACTCTACACTCTATACCCTACACTCTATACCCTACACTCTATACCCTACACTCTATACCCTACACTTTATACCCTACACTCTACACTCTATACCCTACACTCTATACCCTACACTCTATACCCTACACTCTATACCCTACACTCTACACTCTATACCCTACACTCTATACCCTACACTCTATACCCTACACTTTACACTCTATACCCTACACTCTACACTATATACCCTACACTCTATACCCTACACTCTGCACTCTGTACCCTACACTCTATACCCTACACTCTACACTCTATACCCTACACTCTACACCCTACACTCTATACCCTACACTCTATACCCTACACTCTACACTCTATACCCTACACTCTACACTCTACTCCCTACACTCTACACTCTATTCCCTACACTCTACACTCTATACCCTACACATTACTCCCTACACTCTACACCCTACACTCTACACCCTACACTCTACACCCTACACTCTATACCCTACACTCTATACCCTACACTCTATACCCTACACTCTATACCCTACACTCTACACCCTACACTCTACACCCTACACTCTATACCCTACACTCTATACCCTACACTCTATACCCTACACTCTATACCCTACACTCTATACGCTACACTCTACACCCTACACTCTACACCATACACTCTACACCCTACACTCTGTACCCTACACTATATACCCTACACTCTACACTCTTTACCCTACACTCTATACCCTAAACCCTATACCCTACACTCTATACCCTACACTCTATACCCTACACTCTATACCCTACACTCTAAACTCTATACCCTACACTCTACACTCTATACCCTACACTCTATAACATACACTCTATACCCTACACTCTATACCCTACACTCTATACCCTACACTCTATACCATACACATTACACCCTACACTCTAATCCCTACACCCTACACTCTATACCCTACACTCTATACCCTACACTCTATACCCTACACTCTACACCCTACACTCTACACTCTACACCCTACACTCTATACCCTGCACTCTATACCCTACACTCTATACCCTACACCCTACACTCTACACCCTACACTCTATACCCTACACTCTACACCCTACACTCTACACTCTATACCCTACCCTCTACACCCTGCACTCTGTACCCTACACTCTACACTCTTTACCCTACACTCTATACCCTACACTCTATACCCTACACTCTATACCTTACACTCTATACCCTACACTCTATACCCTACACTCTAAACTCTATACCCTACACTCTATACCCTACACTCTATACCCTACACTCTATACCCTACACTCTACACTCTATACCCTACACTCTATACCTTACACTCTATACCCTACACTCTATACCCTACACTCTATACCCTACACTCTACACTCTATACCCTACACTCTATACCCTACACTCTATACCCTACACTCTATACCCTACACTCTACACTTTATACCCTACACTCTATACCCTACACTCTATACCCTACACTTTACACTCTATACCCTACACTCTACACTATATACCCTACACTCTATACCCTACACTCTGCACTCTGTACCCTACACTCTATACCCTACACTCTACACTTTATACCCTACACTCTATACCCTACACTCTATACCCTACACTCTACACTCTATACCATACACTCTACACCCTACACTCTATACCATACACTCTATACCCTACACTCTACACTTTATACCCTACACTCTATACCATACACTCTACACTGTATACCCTACACTCTATACCATACACTCTATACCCTACACTCTATACCCTACAATCTAATCCCTACACTCTACACTCTATACCCTACACTCTAAACCCTACACTTTACACTCTATACCCTACACTCTAATCCCTACACTCTACACCCTACACTCTACACCCTACACTCTATACCCTACACTCTATACCCTACACTCTACACTCTATACCCTACACTCTATACCCTACACTCTACACTCTATAACCTACACTCTATACCATACACGCTATACCCTACACTCTATACCATACACTCTATACCCTACACTCTATACCCTACACTCTACACCCTACACTCTATACCTTACACTCTATACCCTACACTCTATACACTACACTCTAAACTCTATACCCTACACTCTACACTCTATACCCTATAACATACACTCTATACCCTACACTCTATACCCTACACTCTATACCCTACACTCTACACTCTATACCCTACACTCTATACCCTACACTCTATACACTACACTCTATACACTACACTCTATACCCTACACTCTATACCATACACTCTACACCCTACACTCTATACCATACACTGTATACCCTACACTCTACACTCTATACCCTACACTCTATAACCTACACTCTATACCCTACACTCTATACCCTACACTATACACTCTATGCCTTACACTCTACACCATACACTCTATACCCTATACCCTACAATCTATACCCTACACTCTATACCCCACACTCTATACCCTACACTCTATACCCTACACTCTACACTCTATACCCTACACTCTATACCATACACTGTATACCCTACACTCTATACCCTACACTCTATACCCTACACTCTATACCCTACACTCTACACTGTACACCCTACACTCTATAACATACACTCTATACACTACACTCTATACCTTACACTCTACACTCTATACCCTACACTCTATAACATACACTCTATACACTACACTCTATACCCTACACTTTACACTCTACATTCTATACCCTACACTCTATACCCTACACTCTATACTCTACACTCTATAGCCTACACTCTATAGCCTACACTCCATAGCCTACACTCTATATCCTACACCCTACACTCTATACCCTACACTCTATACCCTACACTCTACACTCTATACCCTACACTCTATACCCTACACTCAACACTCTATACCCTACACTATTTACCCTACACTCTAATCCCTACACTCTACACTCTATACCCTACACTCTATACCCTACACTCTACACTCTATACCATACACTCTATACCCTACACTCTATACCCTACACTCTACACCATACACTCTACACCATACACTCTACACCATACACTCTATAGCATACACTCCATACCCTACACGATACACTCTATACCCTACACTCTATACCCTACACTCTATACCCTACACTATACACTCTATACCCTACACTCTACACCCTACACTCTATACCCTACACTCTACAACCTGCACTCTATACCCTACACTCTACACCCTACACTCTATACCCTACACTCTATACCCTACACTCTATACCCTACACTCTACACCCTACACTCTATACCCTACACTCTATACCCTACACCCTACACTCTACACTCTATACCCTACACTCTACACTCTACTCCCTACACTCTACACTCTATACCCTACACTCTACACTCTATACCCTACACTCTACTCCCTACACTCTATACCCTACACTCTACACCCTACACTCTACACCCTACACTCTATACCCTACACTCTATACCCTAAACTCTATACCCTACACTCTATACCCTACACTCGACACTCTATACCCTACACTCTACACTCTACTCCCTACACTCTACACTCTATTCCCTACACTCTACACTCTATACCCTACACATTACTCCCTACACTCTACACCCTACACTCTACACCCTACACTCTACACCCTACACTCTATACCCTACACTCTATACCCTACACTCTATACCCTACACTCTATACCCTACACTCTACACCCTACACTCTACACCCTACACTCTATACCCTACACTCTATACCCTACACTCTATACCCTACACTCTATACCCTACACTCTATACGCTACACTCTACACCCTACACTCTACACCATACACTCTACACCCTACACTCTGTACCCTACACTATATACCCTACACTCTACACTCTTTACCCTACACTCTATACCCTACACCCTATACCCTACACTCTATACCCTACACTCCATACCCTACACTCTATACCCTACACTCTAAACTCTATACCCTACACTCTACACTCTATACCCTACACTCTATAACATACACTCTATACCCTACACTCTATACCCTACACTCTATACCCTACACTCTATACCATACACATTACACCCTACACTCTAATCCCTACACCCTACACTCTATACCCTACACTCTATACCCTACACTCTATACCCTACACTCTACACCCTACACTCTACACTCTACACCCTACACTCTATACCCTGCACTCTATACCCTACACTCTATACCCTACACCCTACACTCTACACCCTACACTCTATACCCTACACTCTACACCCTACACTCTACACTCTATACCCTACCCTCTACACCCTGCACTCTGTACCCTACACTCTACACTCTTTACCCTACACTCTATACCCTACACTCTATACCCTACACTCTATACCTTACACTCTATACCCTACACTCTATACCCTACACTCTAAACTCTATACCCTACACTCTATACCCTACACTCTATACCCTACACTCTATACCCTACACTCTACACTCTATACCCTACACTCTATACCTTACACTCTATACCCTACACTCTATACCCTACACTCTATACCCTACACTCTACACTCTATACCCTACACTCTATACCCTACACTCTATACCCTACACTCTATACCCTACACTCTACACTTTATACCCTACACTCTATACCCTACATTCTATACCCTACACTTTACACTCTATACCCTACACTCTACACTATATACCCTACACTCTATACCCTACACTCTGCACTCTGTACCCTACACTCTATACCCTACACTCTACACTCTATACCCTACACTCTATACCCTACACTCTATACCCTACACTCTACACTCTATACCATACACTCTACACCCTACACTCTATACCATACACTCTATACCCTACACTCTACACTTTATACCCTACACTCTATACCATACACTCTACACTGTATACCCTACACTCTAAACCATACACTCTATACCCTACACTCTATACCCTACAATCTAATCCCTACACTCTACACTCTATACCCTACACTCTAAACCCTACACTCTACACTCTATACCCTACACTCTAATCCCTACACTCTACAACCTACACTCTACACCCTACACTCTATACCCTACACTCTATACCCTACACTCTACACTCTATACCCTACACTCTATACCCTACACTCTACACTCTATAACCTACACTCTATACCATACACGCTATACCCTACACTCTATACCATACACTCTATACCCTACACTCTATACCCTACACTCTACACCCTACACTCTATACCTTACACTCTATACCCTACACTCTATACACTACACTCTAAACTCTATACCCTACACTCTACACTCTATACCCTATAACATACACTCTATACCCTACACTCTATACCCTACACTCTATACCCTACACTCTACACTCTATACCCTACACTCTATACCCTACACTCTATACACTACACTCTATACACTACACTCTATACCCTACACTCTATACCATACACTCTACACCCTACACTCTATACCATACACTGTATACCCTACACTCTACACTCTATACCCTACACTCTATAACCTACACTCTATACCCTACACTCTATACCCTACACTATACACTCTATGCCTTACACTCTACACCATACACTCTATACCCTATACCCTACAATCTATACCCTACACTCTATACCCCACACTCTATACCCTACACTCTATACCCTACACTCTACACTCTATACCCTACACTCTATACCATACACTGTATACCCTACACTCTATACCCTACACTCTATACCCTACACTCTATACCCTACACTCTACACTCTACACCCTACACTCTATAACATACACTCTATACACTACACTCTATACCTTACACTCTACACTCTATACCCTACACTCTATAACATACACTCTATACACTACACTCTATACCCTACACTTTACACTCTACATTCTATACCCTACACTCTATACCCTACACTCTATACTCTACACTCTATAGCCTACACTCTATAGCCTACACTCTATAGCCTACACTCTATATCCTACACCCTACACTCTATACCCTACACTCTATACCCTACACTCTACACTCTATACCCTACACTCTATACCCTACACTCAACACTCTATACCCTACACTATTTACCCTACACTCTAATCCCTACACTCTACACTCTATACCCTACACTCTATACCCTACACTCTACACTCTATACCATACACTCTATACCCTACACTCTATACCCTACACTCTACACCATACACTCTACACCATACACTCTACACCATACACTCTATAGCATACACTCCATACCCTACACGATACACTCTATACCCTACACTCTATACCCTACACTCTATACCCTACACTATACACTCTATACCCTACACTCTACACCCTACACTCTATACCCTACACTCTACAACCTGCACTCTATACCCTACACTCTACACCCTACACTCTATACCCTACACTCTATACCCTACACTCTATACCCTACACTCTACACCCTACACTCTATACCCTACACTCTATACCCTAAACCCTACACTCTACACTCTATACCCTACACTCTACACTCTACTCCCTACACTCTACACTCTATACCCTACACTCTACACTCTATACCCTACACTCTACTCCCTACACTCTATACCCTACACTCTACACCCTACACTCTACACCCTACACTCTATACCCTACACTCTATACCCTAAACTCTATACCCTACACTCTATACCCTACACTCTACACCCTACACTCTACACCCTACACTCTATACCCTACACTCTATACCCTACACTCTATACCCTACACTCTATACGCTACACTCTACACCCTACACTCTACACCCTACACTCTACACCCTACACTCTGTACCCTACACTCTATACCCTACACTCTACACTCTATACCCTACACTCTATACCGTGTATGTTATAGAGTGTAGGGTATAGAGTGTAGAGTGTAAGGTATAGAGTGTAGTGTATAGAGTGTATGTTATAGAGTGTAGGGTGTAGAGTGTAGAGTGTAGGGTATAGAGTGTAGGGTATAGAGTGTAGGGTATAGAGTGTAGGGTATAGAGTGTAGGGTATATAGTGTAGGATATACAGTGTATGGTATAGAGTGTAGGGTATAGAGTGTAGAGTGTAGGGTATAGAGTGTAGGGTATAGAGTGTGGGGTATAGAGTGTAGGGTATAGATTGTAGGGTATAGGGTATAGAGTGTATGGTGTAGAGTGTAAGGTATAGAGTGTATAGTGTAGGGTATAGAGTGTAGGGTATAGAGTGTAGGTTATAGAGTGTAGGGTATAGAGTGTAGAGTTTAGGGTATAGAGTGTATGGTATAGAGTGTAGGGTGTAGAGTGTATGGTATAGAGCTTAGGGTGTAGAGTGTAGGGTATAGAATGTAGAGTTTAGGGTAGAGAGTGTGGGGCATAGAGTGTATGGTATACAGTGTAGAGTGTAGGGTATAGAGTGTATAGTGTAGGGTATAGAGTGTAGGGTATAGAGTGTAGGGTATAAAGTGTAGAGTGTAGGGTATAGAGTGTATGGTATAGAGTGTAGGGTATAAAGTGTAGAGTGTAGGGTATAGAGTGTAGGGTATAGAGTGTAGGCTATAGAGTGTAGAGTTTAGAGTGTAGGGTATAGAATGTAGAGTGTAGGGTGTAAAGTGTAGGGTATAGAGTGTAGGATATAGAGTGTAGAGTGTAGGGTATAGAGTGTAGTGTATACAGTGTATGGTATAGAGTGTAGGGTATAGAGTGTAGAGTGTAGGGTATAGAGTGTAGGGTATAGAGTGTAGGGTATAGAGTGTAGGGTATAGATTGTAGGGTATAGGGTATAGGGTATAGAGTGTATGGTGTAGAGTGTATGGTATAGAGTGTAGGGTATAGAGTATAGCGTGTATGGTATAGAGTGTAGTGTATAGAGTGTAGGGTATAGGGTATAGAGTGTAGGGTATAGAGTGTATGGTATAGATTTTAGAGTGTAGGGTATAGAGTGTAAGGTATAGAGTGTAGGGTAAAGAGTGTAGAGTGTAGGGTACAGAGTGCAGGGTGTAGAGTGTAGGGTATAGAGTGTAGAGTGTAGAGTGTAGGTTGTAGAGTGTAGGATATAGAGTGTAGGGTATAGAGTGTAGGTTATAGAGTGTAGGGTATAAAGTGTAGGGTGTAGGGTATAGAGTGTAGGGTATAGAGTGCAGGTTGTAGAGTGTAGGGTATAGAGTGTATGGTATAGGGTGTAGGGTATAAAGTGTAGGGTATAGAGTGTAGGGTATAGAGTGTAGGGTATAGAGTGTAGGGTATAGAGTGTAGGCTATAGAGTGTAGAGTATATAGTGTAGAGTGTAGGGTATAGAGTGTAGGGTATAGAGTGTAGGGTATAGAGTGTGGAGTATAGAGTGTAGGGTATAGAATGTAGAGTGTAGAGTGTAGGGTGTAGAGTGCAAAGTGTAGGGTATAGAGTGTAAGATATAGAGTGTAGTGTATAGAGTGTATGTTATAGAGTGTAGGGTATAGAGTGTAGAGTTTAGGGTATAGAGTGTAGTGTATAGATTGTATGGTATAGAGTGTATGGTATAGAGTGTAGAGTGTAGGGTATAGAGTGTAGGGTATAGAGTGTAGGGCATAGAGTGTAGGGTGTAGAGTGTAGGGTATAGAGTGTAGGGTATAGAGTGTAGGGTATAGAGTGTAGGTTATAGAGTGTAGCGTATAGAGCGTAGGGTGTAGGGTATAGAGTGTAGGGTATAGAGTGTAGGGTATAGAGTGTAGGGTATAGAGTGTATGGTATAGAGCTTAGGGTGTAGAGTGTAGGGTATAGAATGTAGAGTTTAGGGTAGAGAGTGTGGGGCATAGAGTGTATGGTATACAGTGTAGAGTGTAGGGTATAGAGTGTATAGTGTAGGGTATAGAGTGTAGGGTATAAAGTGTAGAGTGTAGGGTATAGAGTGTATGGTATAGCGTGTAGGGTATAAAGTGTAGAGTGTAGGGTATAGAGTGTAGGGTATAGAGTGTAGAGTTTAGAGTGTAGGGTATAGAATGTAGAGTGTAGGGTGTAGAGTGTAAAGTGTAGGGTATAGAGTGTAGGGTATAGAGTGTAGGGTATAGATTGTAGGGTATAGGGTATAGGGTATAGAGTGTATGGTGTAGAGTGTAGGGTATAGAGTGTAGGGTGTAGGGTGTAGAGTGTGGGGTGTAGAGTGGTGTAGAGTGTAGGATGTAGAGTGTATGGTATAGAGTGTAGGGTATAGAGTATAGCGTGTATGGTATAGAGTGTAGTGTATAGAGTGTAGGGTATAGGGTATAGAGTGTAGGGTATAGAGTGTAGGGTATAGATTTTAGAGTGTAGGGTATAGAGTGTAAGGTATAGAGTGTAGGGTGTGGAGTGTAGGGTATAGAGTGTAGGGTATAGAGTGTATGGTATAGAGTGTAGGGTATAGAGTTTATGGTATAGAGTGTAGAGTGTAGGGTATAGAGTGTACTTTATAGAGTGTAGGGTATAGAGTGTAGGGTATAGAGTGTAGAGTGTAGGGTATAGAGTGTAGGGTATAGAGTGTAGAGTGTAGGGTATAGAGTGTAGGGTATAGAGTGTAGGGTATAGAGTGTAGAGTGTAGGGATTAGAGTGTAGGGATTAGAGTGTAGGGTATAGAGTGTAGAGTGTAGAGTATAGAGTGTAGGGATTAGAGTGTAGGGATTAGAGTGTAGGGTATAGAGTGTAGGGTATAGTGTGTATGGTATAGAGTGTAGGGTATAAAGTGTAGAGTGTATGGTATAGAGTGTAGGGTATAGAGTGTAAAGTGTAGGGTATAGAGTGTATGGTATAGAGTGTAGGGTGTAGAGTGTATGGTATAGAGTGTAGGGTATAGAGTGTAGAGTGTAGGGTATAGAGTGTAGGGTATAGAGTGTAGGGTATAGAGTGTAGGGTATAGAGTGTAGGGTACAGAGTGTAGAGTGTAGGGTATAGAGTGTAGGGTACAGAGTGCAGGGTGTAGAGTGTAGGGTATAGAGTGTAGAGTGTAGGGTATAGAGTTTAGGGTATAGTGTGTAGGGTATATAGTGTAGAGTGTAGGGTATAGAGTGTAGAGTGTAGGGTATAGAGTGTAGGGTATAGAGTGTAGGGTATAGAGTGTAGGGTATATAGTGTAGAGTGTAGGGTATAGAGTGTAGGGTGTAGAGTGTAGGGTATAGAGTGTAGGGTATAGAGTATATGGTATAGAGTGTATGGTATAGAGTGTAGGGTATAGAGTGTAGGGTATAGAGTGTAGAGTGTAGGGTATAGAGTGTAGGGTATAGAGTGTAGAGTGTAGGGTATAGAGTGTTGGGTATAGAGTGTAGGGTATAGAGTGTAGAGTGTAGGGTATAGAGTGTATGGTATAGAGTGTAGGGTATAGAGTGTAGAGTGTAGGGTATAGAGTGTAGAGTGTAGGGTATAGAGTGTAGAGTGTAGGGTATAGAGTGTATGGTATAGAGTTTAGGGTGTAGAGTGTAGGGTATAGAGTGTAGAGTTTAGGGTAGAGAGTGTGGGGCATAGAGTGTATGGTATACAGTGTAGAGTGTAGGGTATAGAGTGTATAGTGTAGGGTATAGAGTGTAGCGTATAGAGCGTAGGGTGTAGGGTATAGAGTGTAGGGTATAGAGTGTAGGGTATAGAGTGTAGGGTATAGAGTGTAGGGTATAGAGCTTAGGGTGTAGAGTGTAGGGTATAGAGTGTAGAGTTTAGGGTATAGAGTGTGGGGCATAGAGTGTATGGTATACAGTGTAGAGTGTAGGGTATAGAGTGTATAGTGTAGGGTATAGAGTGTAGGGTATAGAGTGTAGGGTATAGAGTGTATGGTATAGAGTGTAGGGTATAAAGTGTAGAGTGTAGGGTATAGAGTGTAGGGTATAGAGTGTAGGTTATGGAGTGTAGCGTATAGAGCGTAGGGTGTAGGGTATAGAGTGTAGGGTATAGAGTGTAGGGTATAGAGTGTAGGGTATAGAGTGTATGGTATAGAGCTTAGGGTGTAGAGTGTAGGGTATAGAATGTAGAGTTTAGGGTAGAGAGTGTGGGGCATAGAGTGTATGGTATACAGTGTAGAGTGAAGGGTATAGAGTGTATAGTGTAGGGTATAGAGTGTAGGGTATAGAGTGTATGGTATAGAGTGTATGGTATAAAGTGTAGAGTGTAGGGTATAGAGTGTATGGTATAGAGTGTAGGGTATAAAGTGTAGAGTGTAGGGTATAGAGTGTAGGGTATAGAGTGTAGGCTATAGAGTGTAGAGTTTAGAGTGTAGGGTATAGAATGTAGAGTGTAGGGTGTAGAGTGTAAAGTGTAGGGTATAGAGTGTAGGATATAGAGTGTAGAGTGTAGGGTATAGAGTGTAGGGTATACAGTGTATGGTATAGAGTGTAGGGTATAGAGTGTAGAGTGTAGGGTATAGAGTGTAGGGTATAGAGTGTAGGGTATAGAGTGTAGGGTGTAGATTGTAGGGTGTAGGGTGTAGAGTGTGGGGTGTAGAGTGGTGTAGAGTGTAGGATGTAGAGTGTATGGTATAGAGTGTAGGGTATAGAGTATAGCGTGTATGGTATAGAGTGTAGTGTATAGAGTGTAGGGTATAGGGTATAGAGTGTAGGGTATAGATTTTAAAGTGTAGGGTATAGAGTGTAAGGTATAGAGTGTAGGGTGTGGAGTGTAGGGTATAGAGTGTAGGGTATAGAGTGTATGGTATAGAGTGTAGGGTATAGAGTGTATGGTATAGAATGTAGAGTGTAGGGTATTGAGTGTATTTTATAGAGTGTAGGGTATAGAGTGTAGGGTTTAGAGTGTAGAGTGTAGGGTATAGAGTGTAGGGTATAGAGTGTAGGGTATAGAGTGTAGAGTGTAGGGATTAGAGTGTAGGGATTAGAGTGTAGGGTATAGAGTGTAGAGTGTAGAGTATAGAGTGTAGGGTATAGAGTGTAGGGATTAGAATGTAGGGATTAGAGTGTAGGGATTAGAGTGTAGGGATTAGAGTGTAGGGTATAGAGTGTAGGGTATAGAGTGTAGGGTATAGAGTGTAGGGTATAGTGTGTATGGTATAGAGTGTAGGGTATAAAGTGTAGAGTGTATGGTATAGAGTGTAGGGTATAGAGTGTAAAGTGTAGGGTATAGAGTGTATGGTATAGAGTGTAGGGTGTAGAGTGTATGGTATAGAGTGTAGGGTATAGAGTGTAGAGTGTAGTGTATAGAGTGTAGGGTATAGAGTGTAGGGTATAGAGTGTAGGGTATAGAGTGTAGGGTACAGAGTGTAGAGTGTAGGGTATAGAGTGTAGGGTACAGAGTGCAGGGTGTAGAGTGTAGGGTATAGAGTGTAGAGTGTAGGGTATAGAGTTTAGGGTATAGTGTGTAGGGTATATAGTGTAGAGTGTAGGGTATAGCGTGTAGAGTGTAGGGTATAGAGTGTAGGGTATAGAGTGTAGGGTATAGAGTGTAGGGTATAGAGTGTAGAGTGTAGGGTATAGAGTGTAGGGTGTAGAGTGTAGGGTATAGAGTGTAGGGTATAGAGTATATGGTATGGTAACATAGTAACATAGTAACATAGTTAGTAAGGCCGAAAAAAGACATTTGTCCATCCAGTTCAGCCTATATTCCATCATAATAAATCCCCAGATCTACGTCCTTCTACAGAACCTAATAATTGTATGATACAATATTGTTCTGCTCCAGGAAGACATCCAGGCCTCTCTTGAACCCCTCGACTGAGTTCGCCATCACCACCTCCTCAGGCAAGCAATTCCAGATTCTCACTGCCCTAACAGTAAAGAATCCTCTTCTATGTTGGTGGAAAAACCTTCTCTCCTCCAGACGCAAAGAATGCCCCCTTGTGCCCGTCACCTTCCTTGGTATAAACAGATCCTCAGCGAGATATTTGTATTGTCCCCTTATATACTTATACATGGTTATTAGATCGCCCCTCAGTCGTCTTTTTTCTAGACTAAATAATCCTAATTTCGCTAATCTATCTGGGTATTGTAGTTCTCCCATCCCCTTTATTAATTTTGTTGCCCTCCTTTGTACTTTCTCTAGTTCCATTATATCCTTCCTGAGCACCGGTGCCCAAAACTGGACACAGTACTCCATGTGCGGTCTAACTAGGGATTTGTACAGAGGCAGTATAATGCTCTCATCATGTGTATCCAGACCTCTTTTAATGCACCCCATGATCCTATTTGCCTTGGCAGCTGCTGCCTGGCACTGGCTGCTCCAGGTAAGTTTATCATTAACTAGGATCCCCAAGTCCTTCTCCCTGTCAGATTTACCCAGTGGTTTCCCGTTCAGTGTGTAATGGTGATATTGATTCCCTCTTCCCATGTGTATAACCTTACATTTATCATTGTTAAACCTCATCTGCCACCTTTCAGCCCAAGTTTCCAACTTATCCAGATCCATCTGTAGCAGAATACTATCTTCTCTTGTATTAACTGCTTTACATAGTTTTGTATCATCTGCAAATATCGATATTTTACTGTGTAAACCTTCTACCAGATCATTAATGAATATGTTGAAGAGAACAGGTCCCAATACTGACCCCTGCGGTACCCCACTGGTCACAGCGACCCAGTTAGAGACTATACCATTTATAACCACCCTCTGCTTTCTATCACTAAGCCAGTTACTAACCCATTTACACACATTTTCCCCCAGACCAAGCATTCTCATTTTGTGTACCAACCTCTTGTGCGGCACGGTATCAAACGCTTTGGAAAAATCGAGATATACCACGTCCAATGACTCACCGTGGTCCAGTCTATAGCTTACCTCTTCATAAAAACTGATTAGATTGGTTTGACAGGAGCGATTTCTCATAAACCCATGCTGATATGGAGTTAAACAGTTATTCTCATTGAGATAATCCAGAATAACATCCCTCAGAAACCCTTCAAATATTTTACCAACAATAGAGGTTAGACTTACTGGCCTATAATTTCCAGGTTCACTTTTAGAGCCCTTTTTGAATATTGGCACCACATTTGCTATGCGCCAGTCCTGCGGAACAGACCCTGTTGCTATAGAGTCACTAAAAATAAGAAATAATGGTTTATCTATTACATTACTTAGTTCTCTTAGTACTCGTGGGTGTATGCCATCCGGACCCGGAGATTTATCTATTTTAATCTTATTTAGCCGGTTTCGCACCTCTTCTTGGGTTAGATTGGTGACCCTTAATATAGGGTTTTCATTGTTTCTTGGGATTTCACCTAGCATTTCATTTTCCACCGTGAATACCGTGGAGAAGAAGGTGTTTAATATGTTAGCTTTTTCCTCGTCATCTACAACCATTCTTTCCTCACTATTTTTTAAGGGGCCTACATTTTCAGTTTTTATTCTTTTACTATTGATATAGTTGAAGAACAGTTTGGGATTAGTTTTACTCTCCTTAGCAATGTGCTTCTCTGTTTCCTTTTTGGCAGCTTTAATTAGTTTTTTAGATAAAGTATTTTTCTCCCTATAGTTTTTTAGAGCTTCAATGGTGCCATCCTGCTTTAGTAGTGCAAATGCTTTCTTTTTACTGTTAATTGCCTGTCTTACTTCTTTGTTTAGCCACATTGGGTTTTTCCTATTTCTAGTCCTTTTATTCCCACAAGGTATAAACCGCTTACACTGCCTATTTAGGATGTTCTTAAACATTTCCCATTTATTATCTGTATTCTCATTTCTGAGGATATTGTCCCAGTCTACCAGATTAAGGGCATCTCTAAGCTGTTCAAACTTTGCCTTCCTAAAGTTCAATGTTTTTGTGACTCCCTGACAAGTCCCCCTAGTGAAAGACAGGTGAAACTGCACAATATTGTGGTCGCTATTTCCTAAATGCCCAACCACCTGCAGATTTGTTATTCTGTCAGGTCTATTAGATAGTATTAGGTCTAAAAGTGCTGCTCCTCTGGTTGGATTCTGCACCAATTGTGAAAGATAATTTTTCTTGGTTATTAGCAGAAACCTGTTGCCTTTATGGGTTTCACAGGTTTCTGTTTCCCAGTTAATATCCGGGTAGTTAAAGTCCCCCATAACCAGGACCTCATTATGGGTTGCAGCTTCATCTATCTGCTTTAGAAGTAGACTTTCCATGGTTTCTGTTATATTTGGGAGTTTGTAACAGACCCCAATGAGAATTTTGTTACCATTTTTCCCTCCATGAATTTCGACCCATATGGACTCGAAATCCTCATTCCCTTCGCTAATATCCTCCCTTAAAGTGGACTTTAGACAAGACTTTACATAGAGACAAACCCCTCCTCCTCTCCGATTTTTACGATCCTTTCTAAACAGACTGTAACCCTGTAAGTTAACTGCCCAGTCATAGCTTTCATCTAACCATGTCTCGGTTATTCCCACTATGTCAAAGTTACCTGTAGATATTTCTGCTTCTAGTTCTTCCATCTTGTTTGACAGGCTTCTGGCGTTTGCGAGCATGCAGTTTAGAGGATTTTGTTTTGTTCCAATCTCCTCACTGTGGATTGTTTTAGAAATGTTCTTACCTCCCTTCTGATTATGTTTTCCTGGGTCGTCTTTGTTCGAGTCTAATGTTTTTCTTCCCGTCCCCTCTTCTTCTAGTTTAACGCCCTCCTGATGAGTGTAGCGAGTCTTCTGGCGAATGTGTGTTTCCCAGGTTTGTTGAGGTGTAGTCCGTCTCTGGCGAGGAGTCCATCATACCAGTAATTCACACCGTGGTCCAGGAATCCAAATCCTTGTTGTCTGCACCATCGTCTTAGCCAGTTGTTTGCATCAAGGATCCTGTTCCATCTCCTGGTGCCATGCCCGTCTACTGGAAGGATAGAAGAAAAAACTACCTGTGCATCCAGTTCCTTTACTTTCTTCCCCAACTCTTCAAAGTCCTTGCAGATTGTCGGTAGGTCCTTCCTTGCCGTGTCATTGGTGCCAACATGAATCAGAAGAAATGGGTGGACGTCCTTGGAGCTGAAGAGCTTTGGTATCCTATCGGTCACATCCTTGATCATCGCACCTGTATAGAGTGTATGGTATAGAGTGTAGGGTATAGAGTGTAGGGTATAGAGTGTAGAGTGTAGGGTATAGAGTGTAGGGTATAGAGTGTAGAGTGTAGGGTATAGAGTGTATGGTATAGAGTGTAGGGTATAGAGTGTACAGTGTAGGGTATAGAGTGTAGAGTGTAGGGTATACAGTGTATGGTATAGAGTTTAGGGTGTAGAGTGTAGGGTATAGAGTGTAGAGTTTAGGGTATAGAGTGTGGGGCATAGAGTGTATGGTATACAGTGTAGAGTGTAGAGTGTAGCGTATAGAGCGTAGGGTGTAGGGTATAGAGTGTAGGGTATAGAGTGTAGAGTGTAGGGTATAGAGTGTAGGGTATAGAGCTTATGGTGTAGAGTGTAGGGTATAGAGTGTAGAGTTTAGGGTATAGAGTGTGGGGCATAGAGTGTATGGTATACAGTGTAGAGTGTAGGGTATAGAGTGTATAGTGTAGGGTATAGAGTGTAGCGTATAGAGCGTAGGGTATAGAGTGTAGGGTATAGAGTGTAGGGTATAGAGTGTAGGGTATAGAGTGTAGGGTATAGAGCTTAGGGTGTAGAGTGTAGGGTATAGAGTGTAGAGTTTAGGGTATAGAGTGTGGGGCATAGAGTGTATGGTATACAGTGTAGAGTGTAGGGTATAGAGTGTATAGTGTAGGGTATAGAGTGTAGGGTATAGAGTGTAGGGTATAGAGTGTATGGTATAGAGTGTAGGGTATAAAGTGTAGAGTGTAGGGTATAGAGTGTAGGGTATAGAGTGTATGGTATAGAGTGTAGAGTGTAGGGTATAGAGTGTAGGGTATAGAGTGTAGAGTGTAGGGATTAGAGTGTAGGGTATAGAGTGTAGGGTATAGAGTGTAGAGTGTAGGGTATAGAGTGTAGGGTATAGAGTGTAGATTGTAGGGTATAGAGTGTAGGGTATAGAGTGTAGGGTGTAGGATATAGAGTGTAGGCTATAGAGTGTAGGCTATAGAGTGTAGGCTATAGAGTGTAGAGTATAGAGTGTAGGGTATAGAGTGTAGGGTATAGAATGTAGAGTGTAAAGTGTAGGGTATAGAGTGTAGTGTATAGAGTGTATGTTATAGAGTGTAGGGTATAGAGTGTAGAGTGTAAGGTATAGAGTGTAGTGTATAGAGTGTATGTTATAGAGTGTAGGGTGTAGAGTGTAGAGTGTAGGGTATAGAGTGTAGGGTATAGAGTGTAGGGTATAGATTGTAGGGTATAGAGTGTAGGGTATACAGTGTATGGTATAGAGTGTAGGGTATAGAATGTAGAGTGTAGGGTATAGAGTGTAGGGTATAGAGTGTGGGGTATAGAGTGTAGGGTATAGATTGTAGGGTATAGGGTATAGAGTGTATGGTGTAGAGTGTAAGGTATAGAGTGTATAGTGTAGGGTATAGAGTGTAAGGTATAGAGTGTAGGTTATAGAGTGTAGGTTATAGAGTGTAGAGTGTAGGGTATAGAGTGTATGGTATAGAGTGTAGGGTGTAGAGTGTATGGTATAGAGTGTAGGGTATAGAGTGTAGTGTATAGAGTGTAGTGTATAGAGTGTAGGGTATAGAGTGTAGGGTATAGAGTGTAGAGTGTAGGGTATAGAGTGTATGCTGTAGAGTGTATGGTGTAGAGTGTATGGTATAGAGTGTAGGGTATAGAGTGTAGAGTGTACGGTATAGAGTGTAGGGTATAGAGTGTAGGGTATAGAGTGTATGTTATAGGGTATAGAGTGTAGAGTGTAGGGTATAGAGTTTAGAGTGTAGGGTATAGAGTGTAGGGTATAGAGTGTAAGGTATAGAGTGTAGGGTGTAGAGTGTAGGTTATAGAGTGTAGGGTATAGAGTGTATGGTATAGAGTGTGGGGTATAGAGTGTATGGTATAGAGTGTAGGGTATAGAGTGTAGAGTGTAGGGTATAGAGCTTAGGGTGTAGAGTGTAGGGTATAGAGTGTAGAGTTTAGGGTATAGAGTGTGGGGCATAGAGTGTATGGTATACAGTGTAGAGTGTAGGGTATAGAGTGTATAGTGTAGGGTATAGAGTGTAGGGTATAGAGTGTAGGGTATAGAGTGTATGGTATAGAGTGTAGGGTATAAAGTGTAGAGTGTAGGGTATAGAGTGTAGGGTATAGAGTGTATGGTATAGAGTGTAGAGTGTAGGGTATAGAGTGTAGGGTATAGAGTGTAGAGTGTAGGGATTGGAGTGTAGGGTATAGAGTGTAGGTTATAGAGTGTAGGGTATAGAGTGTAGAGTGTAGGGTATAGAGTGTAGGGTATAGAGTGTAGAGTGTAGGGTATAGAGTGTAGGGTATAGAGTGTAGGGTGTAGGATATAGAGTGTAGGCTATAGAGTGTAGGCTATAGAGTGTAGGCTATAGAGTGTAGAGTATAGAGTGTGGGGTATAGAGTGTAGGGTATAGAATTTAGAGTGTAAAGTGTAGGGTATAGAGTGTAGTGTATAGAGTGTATGTTATAGAGTGTAGGGTGTAGAGTGAAGGGTATAGAGTGTAGGGTATAGAGTGTAGGGTATAGAGTGTAGGGTATAGAGTGTAGGGTATACAGTGTATGGTATAGAGTGTAGGGTATAGAGTGTAGAGTGTAGGGTATAGAGTGTAGGGTATAGAGTGTGGGGTATAGAGTGTAGGGTATAGATTGTAGGGTATAGGGTATAGAGTGTATGGTGTAGAGTGTAAGGTATAGAGTGTATAGTGTAGGGTATAGAGTGTAGGGTATAGAGTGTAGGTTATAGAGTGTAGGGTATAGAGTGTAGAGTGTAGGGTATAGAGTGTATGGTATAGAGTGTAGGGTGTAGAGTGTATGGTATAGAGTGTAGGGTATATAGTGTAGTATATAGAGTGTAGTGTATAGAGTGTAGGGTATAGAGTGTAGGGTATAGAGTGTAGAGTGTAGGGTATAGAGTGTATGCTGTAGAGTGTATGGTGTAGAGTGTAGGGTGTAGAGTGTAGGGATTAGAGTGCAGGGTATAGAGTGTAGAGTGTACGGTATAGAGTGTAGGGTATAGAGTGTAGGGTATAGAGTGTATGTTATAGGGTATAGAGTGTAGAGTGTAGGGTATAGAGTTTAGAGTGTAGGGTATAGAGTGTAGGGTATAGAGTGTAAGGTATAGAGTGTAGGGTGTAGAGTGTAGGGTATAGAGTGTAGGGTATAGAGTGTATGGTATAGAGTGTAGGGTATAGAGTGTAGGGTATAGAGTGTAGGGTATAGAGTGTAGAGTGTAGGGTATAGAGCTTAGGGTGTAGAGTGTAGGGTATAGAGTGTAGAGTTTAGGGTATAGAGTGTGGGGCATAGAGTGTATGGTATACAGTGTAGAGTGTAGGGTATAGAGTTTATAGTGTAGGGTATAGAGTGTAGGGTATAGAGTGTAGGGTATAGAGTGTATGGTATAGAGTGTAGGGTATAAAGTGTAGAGTGTAGGGTATAGAGTGTAGGGTATAGAGTGTATGGTATAGAGTGTAGAGTGTAGGGTATAGAGTGTAGGGTATAGAGTGTAGAGTGTAGGGATTAGAGTGTAGGGTATAGAGTGTAGGGTATAGAGTGTAGAGTGTAGGGTATAGAGTGTAGGGTATAGAGTGTAGAGTGTAGGGTATAGAGTGTAGGGTATAGAGTGTAGGGTGTAGGATATAGAGTGTAGGCTATAGAGTGTAGGCTATAGAGTGTAGGCTATAGAGTGTAGAGTATAGAGTGTAGGGTATAGAGTGTAGGGTATAGAATGTAGAGTGTAAAGTGTAGGGTATAGAGTGTAGTGTATAGAGTGTATGTTATAGAGTGTAGGGTATAGAGTGTAGAGTGTAAGGTATAGAGTGTAGTGTATAGAGTGTATGTTATAGAGTGTAGGGTGTAGAGTGTAGAGTGTAGGGTATAGAGTGTAGGGTATAGAGTGTAGGGTATAGAGTGTAGGGTATAGAGTGTAGGGTATAGAGTGTAGGATATACAGTGTATGGTATAGAGTGTAGGGTATAGAGTGTAGAGTGTAGGGTATAGAGTGTAGGGTATAGATTGTGGGGTATAGAGTGTAGGGTATAGATTGTAGGGTATAGGGTATAGAATGTATGGTGTAGAGTGTAAGGTATAGAGTGTATAGTGTAGGGTATAGAGTGTAGGGTATAGAGTGTAGGTTATAGAGTGTAGGGTATAGAGTGTAGAGTGTAGGGTATAGAGTGTATGGTATAGAGTGTATGGTATAGAGTGTAGGGTATAGAGTGTAGTGTATAGAGTGTAGGGTATAGAGTGTAGGGTATAGAGTGTATGCTGTAGAGTGTATGGTGTAGAGTGTATGGTATAGAGTGTAGGGTATAGAGTGTAGAGTGTACGGTATAGAGTGTAGGGTATAGAGTGTAGGGTATAGAGTGTATGTTATAGGGTATAGAGTGTAGAGTGTAGGGTATAGAGTTTAGAGTGTAGGGTATAGAGTGTAGGGTATAGAGTGTAAGGTATAGAGTGTAGGGTGTAGAGTGTAGGGTATAGAGTGTAGGGTATAGAGTGTATGGTATAGAGTGTAGGGTATAGCGTGTAAGGTATAGAGTGTAGGGTATAGAGTGTAGAGTGTAGGGTATAGAGTGTAGGGTATAGAGTGTAGAGTGTATGGTATAGAGTGTAGGGTATAGAGTGTAGGGTGTAGAGTGTAGGGTGTAGAGTGTAGGGATTAGAGTGTAGGGTATAGAGTGTAGAGTGTAGGGTATAGAGTGTAGGGTATAGAGTGTAGAGTGTAGGGATTAGATTGTAGGGTATAGAGTGTACGGTATAGAGTGTATGGTATAGAGTGTAGGGTATACAGTGTAGAGTGTATGGTATAGAGTGTAGGGTATAAAGTGTAGAGTGTAGGGTATAGAGTGTATGGTATAGAGTGTAGGGTGTAGAGTGTATGTTATAGAGTGTAGAGTGTAGGGTTTAGAGTGTAGGGTATAGAGTGTAGGGTATAGAGTGTAGAGTGTAGGTTATAGAGTGTAGGGTACAGAGTGCAGAGTGTAGGGTATAGAGTGTAGGGTATATAGTGTAGAGTGTAGGGTATAGAGTGTAAAGTGTAGGGTATAGAGTGTAGGGTATAGAGTGTAGGGTATAGAGTGTAGAGTGTAGGGTATAGAGTGTAGGGTATAGAGTGTAGGGTATAGAGTGTAGAGTGTAGGGTATAGAGTGTAGGGTATAGAGTGTAGGGTATAGAGTGTAGGGTATAGAGTGTAGGGTATAGAGTGTAGAGTGTAGGGTATAGAGTGTAGGGTATAGAGTGTAGGGTATAGAGTGTAGGGTATAGAGTTTAGAGTGTAGGGTATAGAGTGTAGGGTATAGAGTGTAAGGTATAGAGTGTAGAGTGTAGGGTATAGAGTGTAGGGTATCGAGTGTAGGGTATAGAGTGTAGGGTAAAGAGTGTAGAGTGTAGGGTATAGAGTGCAGGGTGTAGAGGGTAGGGTATAGAGTGTAGAGTGTAGGGTGTAGAGTGTAGGGTATAGAGTGTAGGGTGTAGAGTGTAGGGTGTAGGGTGTAGAGTGTAGGGTATAGAGTGCAGGGTATAGAGTGTAGGGTGTAGAGTGTAGAGTGTAGGGTGTAGAGTGTAGGGTATAGAGTGTAGGGTATAGAGTGTAGGGTATAGAGTGTAGGGTGTAGGGATTAGAGTGTAGGGTGTAGAGTGTATGGTATAGAGTGTAGGGTATAGAGTGTAGGGTATAGAGTGTAGGGTATAGAGTGTATGTTATAGAGTGTAGGGTATAGAGTGTAGAGTGTAGGGTATAGAGTTTAGAGTGTAGGGTATAGAGTGTAGGGTATAGAGTGTAGGGTATAGACTGTAGGGTATAGAGTGTAGGGTATAGGGTGTACGGTATAGAGTGTAGGGTATAGAGTGTAGGGTAAAGAGTGTAGAGTGTAGGGTATAGAGTGTAGGGTACAGAGTGTAGGGTGTAGAGTGTAGGGTGTAGAGTGTAGGGTGTAGAGTGTAGCGTATAGAGTGTAGGGTATAGAGTGTAGGGTATAGAGTGTAGGGTATAGAGTGTGAGGTGTAGAGTGTAGGGTGTAGAGTGTAGGGTATAGAGTGTAGGGAGTAGAGTGTAGGATATAGAGTGTAGAGTGTAGGGTATAGAGTGTAGAGTGTAGGGAGTAGAGTGTAGGGTATAGAGTGTAGATTGTAGGGTGTAGTGTATAGAGTGTAGGGTATAGAGTGTAGGGTGTAGAGTGTAGGGTATAGAGTGTAGAGTGTAGGGTATAGAGTGTAGGGTATAGAGTGTAGGGTATAGAGTGTAGAGTGTAGAGTGTAGGGTATAGAGTGTAGGGTATAGAGTGTAGGGTATCGAGTGTAGGGTATAGAGTGTAGGGTAAAGAGTGTAGAGTGTAGGGTACAGAGTGCAGGGTGTAGAGGGTAGGGTATAGAGTGTAGAGTGTAGGGTGTAGAGTGTAGGGTATAGAGTGTAGGGTGAAGAGTGTAGGGTGTAGAGTGTAGGGATTAGAGTGTAGGGTATAGAGTGTAGAGTGTAGGGTATAGAGTGTAGGGTATAGAGTGTAGAGTGTAGGGATTAGATTGTAGGGTATAGAGTGTAGGGTATAGAGTGTATGGTATAGAGTGTAGGGTATACAGTGTAGAGTGTATGGTATAGAGTGTAGGGTATAAAGTGTAGAGTGTAGGGTATAGAGTGTATGGTATAGAGTGTAGGGTGTAGAGTGTATGTTATAGAGTGTAGAGTGTAGGGTTTAGAGTGTAGGGTATAGAGTGTAGGGTATAGAGTGTAGAGTGTAGGTTATAGAGTGTAGGGTACAGAGTGCAGAGTGTAGGGTATAGAGTGTAGGGTATATAGTGTAGAGTGTAGGGTATAGAGTGTAAAGTGTAGGGTATAGAGTGTAGGGTATAGAGTGTAGGGTATAGAGTGTAGAGTGTAGGGTATAGAGTGTAGGGTATAGAGTGTAGGGTATAGAGTGTAGAGTGTAGGGTATAGAGTGTAGGGTATAGAGTGTAGGGTATAGAGTGTAGGGTATAGAGTGTAGGGTATAGAGTGTAGAGTGTAGGGTATAGAGTGTAGGGTATAGAGTGTAGGGTATAGAGTGTAGGGTATAGAGTTTAGAGTGTAGGGTATAGAGTGTAGGGTATAGAGTGTAAGGTATAGAGTGTAGAGTGTAGGGTATAAAGTGTAGGGTATCGAGTGTAGGGTATAGAGTGTAGGGTAAAGAGTGTAGAGTGTAGGGTATAGAGTGCAGGGTGTAGAGGGTAGGGTATAGAGTGTAGAGTGTAGGGTGTAGAGTGTAGGGTATAGAGTGTAGGGTGTAGAGTGTAGGGTGTAGGGTGTAGAGTGTATGGTATAGAGTGCAGGGTATAGAGTGTAGGGTGTAGAGTGTAGAGTGTAGGGTGTAGAGTGTAGGGTATAGAGTGTAGGGTATAGAGTGTAGGGTATAGAGTGTAGGGTGTAGGGATTAGAGTGTAGGGTGTAGAGTGTATGGTATAGAGTGTAGGGTATAGAGTGTAGGGTATTGAGTGTAGGGTATAGAGTGTATGTTATAGAGTGTAGGGTATAGAGTGTAGAGTGTAGGGTATAGAGTTTAGAGTGTAGGGTATAGAGTGTAGGGTATAGAGTGTAGGGTATAGACTGTAGGGTATAGAGTGTAGGGTATAGGGTGTACGGTATAGAGTGTAGGGTATAGAGTGTAGGGTAAAGAGTGTAGAGTGTAGGGTATAGAGTGTAGGGTACAGAGTGTAGGGTGTAGAGTGTAGGGTGTAGAGTGTAGCGTATAGAGTGTAGGGTATAGAGTGTAGGGTATAGAGTGTAGGGTATAGAGTGTGAGGTGTAGAGTGTAGGGTGTAGAGTGTAGGGTATAGAGTGTAGGGAGTAGAGTGTAGGATATAGAGTGTAGAGTGTAGGGTATAGAGTGTAGAGTGTAGGGAGTAGAGTGTAGAGTGTAGGGTATAGAGTGTAGATTGTAGGGTGTAGTGTATAGAGTGTAGGGTATAGAGTGTAGGGTGTAGAGTGTAGGGTATAGAGTGTAGAGTGTAGGTTATAGAGTGTAGGGCATAGAGTGTATGGTATAGAGTGTAGAGTGTAGGGTATAGAGTGTAGGGTATATAGTGTAGAGTGTAGGGATTAGAGTGTAGGGTATAGAGTGTAGGGTATAGAGTGTTGAGTGTAGGGTATAGAGTGTAGGGTATAGAGTGTAGAGTGTAGGGTATAGAGTGTAGGGTATAGAGTGTAGGGTGTAGGATATAGAGTGTAGGCTATAGAGTGTAGGCTATAGAGTGTAGGCTATAGAGTGTAGAGTATAGAGTGTAGGGTATAGAGTGTAGGGTATAGAATGTAGAGTGTAAAGTGTAGGGTATAGAGTGTAGTGTATAGAGTGTATGTTATAGAGTGTAGGGTATAGAGTGTAGAGTGTAAGGTATAGAGTGTAGTGTATAGAGTGTATGTTATAGAGTGTAGGGTGTAGAGTGTAGAGTGTAGGGTATAGAGTGTAGGGTATAGAGTGTAGGGTATAGAGTGTAGGGTATAGAGTGTAGGGTATACAGTGTATCGTATAGAGTGTAGGGTATAGAGTGTAGAGTGTAGGGTATAGAGTGTAGGGTATAGAGTGTGGGGTATAGAGTGTAGGGTATAGATTGTAGGGTATAGGGTATAGAGTGTATGGTGTAGAGTGTAAGGTATAAAGTGTATAGTGTAGGGTATAGAGTGTAGGGTATAGAGTGTAGGTTATAGAGTGTAGGGTATAGAGTGTAGAGTGTAGGGTATAGAGTGTATGGTATAGAGTGTAGGGTGTAGAGTGTATGGTATAGAGTGTAGGGTATAGAGTGTAGTGTATAGAGTGTAGTGTATAGAGTGTAGGGTGTAGAGTGTAGGGTATAGAGTGTATAGTGTAGGGTATAGAGTGTAGGGTATAGAGTGTAGGGTATAGAGTGTATCGTGTAGGGTATAGAGTGTTTGCTATAGAGTGTATGGTGTAGAGTGTATGGTGTAGAGTGTATGGTGTAGAGTGTAGGTTATAGAGTGTAGGGCATAGAGTGTATGGTATAGAGTGTAGAGTGTAGGGTATAGAGTGTAGGGTATATAGTGTAGAGTGTAGGGATTAGAGTGTAGGGTATAGAGTGTAGGGTATAGAGTGTTGAGTGTAGGGTATAGAGTGTAGGGTATAGAGTGTAGAGTGTAGGGTATAGAGTGTAGGGTATAGAGTGTAGGGTATAGAGTGTAGGGTATAGAGTGTATGTTATAGAGTGTAGGGTATAGAGTGTAGAGTGTAGGGTATAGAGTTTAGAGTGTAGGGTATAGAGTGTAGGGTATAGAGTGTAGGGTATAGACTGTAGGGTATAGAGTGTAGGGTATAGGGTGTACGGTATAGAGTGTAGGGTATAGAGTGTAGGGTAAAGAGTGTAGAGTGTAGGGTATAGAGTGTAGGGTACAGAGTGTAGGGTGTAGAGTGTAGGGTGTAGAGTGTAGGGTGTAGAGTGTAGCATATAGAGTGTAGGGTATAGAGTGTAGGGTATAGAGTGTAGGGTATAGAGTGTGAGGTGTAGAGTGTAGGGTGTAGAGTGTAGGGTATAGAGTGTAGGGAGTAGAGTGTAGGATATAGAGTGTAGAGTGTAGGGTATAGAGTGTAGAGTGTAGGGAGTAGAGTGTAGAGTGTAGGGTATAGAGTGTAGATTGTAGGGTGTAGTGTATAGAGTGTAGGGTATAGAGTGTAGGGTGTAGAGTGTAGGGTATAGAGTGTAGAGTGTAGGGTATAGAGTGTAGGGTATAGAGTGTAGGGTATAGAGTGTAGAGTGTAGAGTGTAGGGTATAGAGTGTAGGGTATAGAGTGTAGGGTATCGAGTGTAGGGTATAGAGTGTAGGGTAAAGAGTGTAGAGTGTAGGGTACAGAGTGCAGGGTGTAGAGGGTAGGGTATAGAGTGTAGAGTGTAGGGTGTAGAGTGTAGGGTATAGAGTGTAGGGTGAAGAGTGTAGGGTGTAGAGTGTAGGGATTAGAGTGTAGGGTATAGAGTGTAGAGTGTAGGGTATAGAGTGTAGGGTATAGAGTGTAGAGTGTAGGGATTAGATTGTAGGGTATAGAGTGTAGGGTATAGAGTGTATGGTATAGAGTGTAGGGTATACAGTGTAGAGTGTATGGTATAGAGTGTAGGGTATAAAGTGTAGAGTGTAGGGTATAGAGTGTATGGTATAGAGTGTAGGGTGTAGAGTGTATGTTATAGAGTGTAGAGTGTAGGGTTTAGAGTGTAGGGTATAGAGTGTAGGGTATAGAGTGTAGAGTGTAGGTTATAGAGTGTAGGGTACAGAGTGCAGAGTGTAGGGTATAGAGTGTAGGGTATATAGTGTAGAGTGTAGGGTATAGAGTGTAAAGTGTAGGGTATAGAGTGTAGGGTATAGAGTGTAGGGTATAGAGTGTAGAGTGTAGGGTATAGAGTGTAGGGTATAGAGTGTAGGGTATAGAGTGTAGAGTGTAGGGTATAGAGTGTAGGGTATAGAGTGTAGGGTATAGAGTGTAGGGTATAGAGTGTAGGGTATAGAGTGTAGAGTGTAGGGTATAGAGTGTAGGGTATAGAGTGTAGGGTATAGAGTGTAGGGTATAGAGTTTAGAGTGTAGGGTATAGAGTGTAGGGTATAGAGTGTAAGGTATAGAGTGTAGAGTGTAGGGTATAGAGTGTAGGGTATCGAGTGTAGGGTATAGAGTGTAGGGTAAAGAGTGTAGAGTGTAGGGTATAGAGTGCAGGGTGTAGAGGGTAGGGTATAGAGTGTAGAGTGTAGGGTGTAGAGTGTAGGGTATAGAGTGTAGGGTGTAGAGTGTAGGGTGTAGGGTGTAGAGTGTAGGGTATAGAGTGCAGGGTATAGAGTGTAGGGTGTAGAGTGTAGAGTGTAGGGTGTAGAGTGTAGGGTATAGAGTGTAGGGTATAGAGTGTAGGGTATAGAGTGTAGGGTGTAGGGATTAGAGTGTAGGGTGTAGAGTGTATGGTATAGAGTGTAGGGTATAGAGTGTAGGGTATTGAGTGTAGGGTATAGAGTGTATGTTATAGAGTGTAGGGTATAGAGTGTAGAGTGTAGGGTATAGAGTTTAGAGTGTAGGGTATAGAGTGTAGGGTATAGAGTGTAGGGTATAGACTGTAGGGTATAGAGTGTAGGGTATAGGGTGTACGGTATAGAGTGTAGGGTATAGAGTGTAGGGTAAAGAGTGTAGAGTGTAGGGTATAGAGTGTAGGGTACAGAGTGTAGGGTGTAGAGTGTAGGGTGTAGAGTGTAGGGTGTAGAGTGTAGCGTATAGAGTGTAGGGTATAGAGTGTAGGGTATAGAGTGTAGGGTATAGAGTGTGAGGTGTAGAGTGTAGGGTGTAGAGTGTAGGGTATAGAGTGTAGGGAGTAGAGTGTAGGATATAGAGTGTAGAGTGTAGGGTATAGAGTGTAGAGTGTAGGGAGTAGAGTGTAGAGTGTAGGGTATAGAGTGTAGATTGTAGGGTGTAGTGTATAGAGTGTAGGGTATAGAGTGTAGGGTGTAGAGTGTAGGGTATAGAGTGTAGAGTGTAGGGTATAGAGTGTAGGGTATAGAGTGTAGGGTATAGAGTGTAGAGTGTAGAGTGTAGGGTATAGAGTGTAGGGTATAGAGTGTAGGGTATCGAGTGTAGGGTATAGAGTGTAGGGTAAAGAGTGTAGAGTGTAGGGTACAGAGTGCAGGGTGTAGAGGGTAGGGTATAGAGTGTAGAGTGTAGGGTGTAGAGTGTAGGGTATAGAGTGTAGGGTGTAGAGTGTAGGGTGTAGGGTATAGAGTGTAGGGTATAGAGTGCAGGGTATAGAGTGTAGGGTGTAGAGTGTAGAGTGTAGGGTGTAGAGTGTAGGGTATAGAGTGTAGGGTATAGAGTGTAGGGTATAGAGTGTAGGGTGTAGGGATTAGAGTGTAGGGTGTAGAGTGTATGGTATAGAGTGTAGGGTATAGAGTGTAGGGTATAGAGTGTATGTTATAGATTGTAGGGTATAGAGTGTAGAGTGTAGGGTATAGAGTTTAGAGTGTAGGGTATAGAGTGTAGGGTATAGAGTGTAGGGTATAGAGTGTAGGGTATAGAGTGTAGGGTATAGGGTGTACGGTATAGAGTGTAGGGTATAGAGTGTAGGGTAAAGAGTGTAGAGTGTAGGGTATAAAGTGTAGGGTACAGAGTGTAGGGTGTAGAGTGTAGGGTGTAGAGTGTAGGGTGTAGAGTGTAGCGTATAGAGTGTAGGGTATAGCGTGTAGGGTATAGAGTGTAGGGTATAGAGTGTGAGGTGTAGAGTGTAGGGTGTAGAGTGTAGGGTATAGATTGTAGGGTATAGAGTGTAGGGTATAGAGTGTAGGGTATAGAGTGTAGGGTGTAGAGTGTAGGGTGTAGAGTGTAGGGTATAGAGTGTAGGGAGTAGAGTGTAGGGTATAGAGTGTAGAGTGTAGGGTATAGAGTGTAGAGTGTAGGGAGTAGAGTGTAGAGTGTAGGGTATAGAGTGTAGATTGTAGGGTGTAGGGTATAGAGTGTAGGGTATAGAGTGTAGGGTGTAGAGTGTAGGGTATAGAGTGTAGAGTGTAGGGTATAGAGTGTAGGGTATAGAGTGTAGGGTATAGAGTGTAGGGTGTAGAGTGTAGGGTATAGAGTGCAGGTTGTAGAGTGTAGGGTATAGAGTGTAGGGTGTAGAGTGTAGGGTATAGAGTGTATAGTGTAGGGTATAGAGTGTAGGGTATAGAGTGTAGGGTATAGAGTGTATTGTGTAGGGTATAGAGTGTATGCTATAGAGTGTATGGTGTAGAGTGTATGGTGTAGAGTGTATGGTGTAGAGTGTAGGTTATAGAGTGTAGGGCATAGAGTGTATGGTATAGAGTGTAGAGTGTAGGGTATAGAGTGTAGGGTATATAGTGTAGAGTGTAGGAATTAGAGTGTAGGGTATAGAGTGTAGGGTATAGAGTGTTGAGTGTAGGGTATAGAGTGTAGGGTATAGAGTGTAGAGTGTAGGGTATAGAGTGTAGGGTATAGAGTGTAGGGTGTAGGATATAGAGTGTAGGCTATAGAGTGTAGGCTATAGAGTGTAGGCTATAGAGTGTAGAGTATAGAGTGTAGGGTATAGAGTGTAGGGTATAGAATGTAGAGTGTAAAGTGTAGGGTATAGAGTGTAGTGTATAGAGTGTATGTTATAGAGTGTAGGGTATAGAGTGTAGAGTGTAAGGTATAGAGTGTAGCGTATAGAGTGTATGTTATAGAGTGTAGGGTGTAGAGTGTAGAGTGTAGGGTATAGAGTGTAGGGTATAGAGTGTAGGGTATAGAGTGTAGGGTATAGAGTGTAGGGTATACAGTGTATCGTATAGAGTGTAGGGTATAGAGTGTAGAGTGTAGGGTATAGAGTGTAGGGTATAGAGTGTGGGGTATAGAGTGTAGGGTATAGATTGTAGGGTATAGGGTATAGAGTGTATGGTGTAGAGTGTAAGGTATAAAGTGTATAGTGTAGGGTATAGAGTGTAGGGTATAGAGTGTAGGTTATAGAGTGTAGGGTATAGAGTGTAGAGTGTAGGGTATAGAGTGTATGGTATAGAGTGTAGGGTGTAGAGTGTATGGTATAGAGTGTAGGGTATAGAGTGTAGTGTATAGAGTGTAGTGTATAGAGTGTAGGGTATAGAGTGTAGGGTATAGAGTGTAGAGTGTAGGGTATAGAGTGTAGGGTATAGAGTGTAGGGTATAGAGTGTATGTTATAGGGTATAGAGTGTAGAGTGTAGGGTATAGAGTTTAGAGTGTAGGGTATAGAGTGTAGGGTATAGAGTGTAAGGTATAGAGTGTAGGGTGTAGAGTGTAGGGTATAGAGTGTAGGGTATAGAGTGTATGGTATAGAGTGTAGGGTATAGCGTGTATGGTATAGAGTGTAGGTTATAGAGTGTAGAGTGTAGGGTATAGAGTGTAGGGTATAGAGTGTAGAGTGTAGGGTATAGAGTGTAGGGTATAGAGTGTAGGGTGTAGAGTGTAGGGTGTAGAGTGTAGGGATTAGAGTGTAGGGTATAGAGTGTAGAGTGTAGGGTTTAGAGTGTAGGGTATAGAGTGTAGAGTGTAGGGATTAGATTGTAGGGTATAGAGTGTAGGGTATAGAGTGTATGGTATAGTGTGTAGGGTATACAGTGTAGAGTGTATGGTATAGAGTGTAGGGTATAAAGTGTAGAGTGTAGGGTATAGAGTGTATGGTATAGAGTGTGGGGTGTAGAGTGTAGGATATAGAGTGTAGAGTGTAGGGTATAGAGTGTAGGGTACAGAGTGCAGAGTGTAGGGTATAGAGTGTAGGGTATATAGTGTAGAGTGTAGGGTATAGAGTGTAAATTGTAGGGTATAGAGTGTAGGGTATAGAGTGTAGAGTGTAGGGTATAGAGTGTAGGGTATAGAGTGTAGGGTATAGAGTGTAGGGTATAGAGTGTAGAGTGTAGGGTATAGAGTGTAGGGTATAGAGTGTAGGGTATAGAGTGTAAGGTATAGAGTGTAGGGTATAGAGTGTAGAGTGTAGGGTATAGAGTGTAGAGTGTAGGGTATAGAGTGTAGGGTATAGAGTGTAGGGTATAGAGTGTAGGGTATAGAGTTTAGAGTGTAGGGTATAGAGTGTAGGGTATAGAGTGTAAGGTATAGATAGTAGAGTGTAGGGTATAGAGTGTAGGGTATAGAGTGTAGGGTAAAAAGTGTAGAGTGTAGGGTACAGAGTGCAGGGTGTAGAGTGTAGGGTATAGAATGTAGGGTATAGAGTGTAGGGTGTAGAGTGTAGGGTGTAGGGTATAGAGTGTAGAGTGTAGGGTGTAGAGTGTAGGGTATAGAGTGTAGGGTGTAGAGTGTAGGGTGTAGGGTATAGAGTGTAGGGTATAGAGTGCAGGGTATAGAGTGTAGGGTGTAGAGTGTAGGGTGTAGAGTGTAGGGTATAGAGTGTAGGGTATAGAGTGTAGGGTATAGAGTGTAGGGTGTAGGGATTAGAGTGTAGGGTGTAGAGTGTATGGTATAGAGTGTAGGGTATAGAGTGTAGGGTATAGAGTGTAGGGTATAGAGTGTATGTTATAGAGTGTAGGGTATAGAGTGTAGAGTGCAGGGTATAGAGTTTAGAGTGTAGGGAATAGAGTGTAGGGTATAGAGTGTAGGGTATAGAGTGTAGGGTATAGGGTGTAGGGTATAGAGTGTAGGGTATAGAGTGTAGGGTAAAGAGTGTAGAGTGTAGGGTATAGAGTGTAGGGTACAGATTGTAGGGTGTAGAGTGTATGGTGTAGAGTGTAGGGTGTAGAGTGTAGCGTATAGAGTGTAGGGTATAGAGTGTAGGGTATAGAGTGTAGGGTATAGAGTGTAGGGTGTAGAGTGTAGAGTGTAGGGTATAGAGTGTAGGGTATAGAGTGTAGGGTATAGAGTGTAGGGTATAGAGTGTAGGGTGTAGAGTGTAGGGTGTAGAGTGTAGGGTGTAGAGTGTAGGGAGTAGAGTGTAGGGTATAGAGTGTAGAGTGTAGGGAATAGAGTGTAGAGTGTAGGGAGTAGAGTGTAGAGTGTAGGGTATAGAGTGTAGAGTGTAGGGTATAGAGTGTAGGGTATAGAGTGTAGGGTGTAGAGTGTAGGGTATAGAGTGTAGGGTATAGAGTGTAGGGTACAGAGTGCAGAGTGTAGGGTATAGAGTGTAGGGTATATAGTGTAGAGTGTAGGGTATAGAGTGTAAAGTGTAGGGTATAGAGTGTAGGGTATAGAGTGTAGGGTATAGAGTGTAGAGTGTAGGGTATAGAGTGTAGGGTATAGAGTGTAGGGTATAGAGTGTAGGGTATAGAGTGTAGAGTGTAGGGTATAGAGTGTAGGGTATAGAGTGTAGGGTATAGAGTGTAGGGTATAGAGTGTAGGGTATAGAGTGTAGAGTGTAGGGTATAGAGTGTAGGGTATAGAGTGTAGGGTATAGAGTGTAGGGTATAGAGTTTAGAGTGTAGGGTATAGAGTGTAGGGTATAGAGTGTAAGGTATAGAGTGTAGAGTGTAGGGTATAGAGTGTAGGGTATAGAGTGTAGGGTATAGAGTGTAGGGTATAGAGTGTAGGGAAAAGAGTGTAGAGTGTAGGGTACAGAGTGCAGGGTGTAGAGGGTAGGGTATAGAGTGTAGAGTGTAGGGTGTAGATTGTAGGGTATAGAGTGTAGGGTGTAGAGTGTAGGGTGTAGGGTATAGAGTGTAGGGTATAGAGTGCAGGGTATAGAGTGTAGGGTGTAGAGTGTAGAGTGTAGGGTGTAGAGTGTAGGGTATAGAGTGTAGGGTATAGAGTGTAGCGTATAGAGTGTAGGGTGTAGGGATTAGAGTGTAGGGTGTAGAGTGTATGGTATAGAGTGTAGGGTATAGAGTGTAGGGTATAGAGTGTAGGGTATAGAGTGTATGTTATAGAGTGTAGGGTATAGAGTGTAGAGTGTAGGGTATAGAGTTTAGAGTGTAGGGTATAGAGTGTAGGGTATAGAGTGTAGGGTATAGAGTGTAGGGTATAGAGTGTAGGGTATAGGGTGTAGGGTATAGAGTGTAGGGTATAGAGTGTAGGGTATAGAGTGTAGGGTGTAGAGTGTAGGGTATAGAGTGTAGGGTATAGAGTGTAGAGTGTAGGGTATAGAGTGTAGGGTATAGAGTGTAGGGTATAGAGTGTAGGGTATAGAGTTTAGAGTATAGGGTATAGAGTGTAGGGTATAGAGTGTAAGGTATAGAGTGTAGAGTGTAGGGTATAGAGTGTAGGGTATAGAGTGTAGGGTATAGAGTGTAGGGTATAGAGTGTAGGGAAAAGAGTGTAGAGTGTAGGGTACAGAGTGCAGGGTGTAGAGGGTAGGGAATAGAGTGTAGAGTGTAGGGAGTAGATTGTAGGGTATAGAGTGTAGGGTGTAGAGTGTAGGGTGTAGGGTATAGAGTGTAGGGTATAGAGTGCAGGGTTTAGAGTGTAGGGTGTAGAGTGTAGAGTGTAGGGTGTAGAGTGTAGGGTATAGAGTGTAGGGTATAGAGTGTAGCGTATAGAGTGTAGGGTGTAGGGATTAGAGTGTAGGGTGTAGAGTGTATGGTATAGAGTGTAGGGTATAGAGTGTAGGGTATAGAGTATAGGGTATAGAGTGTATGTTATAGAGTGTAGGGTATAGAGTGTAGAGTGTAGGGTATAGAGTTTAGAGTGTAGGGTATAGAGTGTAGGGTATAGAGTGTAGGGTATAGAGTGTAGGGTATACGGTGTAGGGTATAGAGTGTAGGGTATAGAGTGTAGGGTAAAGAGTGTAGAGTGTAGGGTATAGAGTGTAGGGTACAGAGTGTAGGGTGTAGAGTGTAGGGTGTAGAGTGTAGGGTGTAGAGTGTAGCGTATAGAGTGTAGGGTATAGAGTGTAGGGTATAGAGTGTAGGGTATAGAGTGTAGGGTATAGAGTGTAGGGTGTAGAGTGTAGGGTGTAGAGTGTAGGGTATAGAGTGTAGGGTATAGAGTGTAGGGTATAGAGTGTAGGGTATAGAGTGTAGGGTGTAGAGTGTAGAGTGTAGGGTATAGAGTGTAGGGAGTAGAGTGTAGAGTGTAGGGTATAGAGTGTAGAGTGTAGGGTGTAGGGTATAGAGTGTAGGGTATAGAGTGTAGGGTGTAGAGTGTAGGGTATAGAGTGTAGAGTGTAGGGTATAGAGTGTAGGGTGTAGGGTATAGAGTGTGGCGTATAGAGTATAGGGTGTAGAGTGTAGGGTATAGAGTGTAGGGTATAGAGTGTTGAGTGTAGGGTATAGAGTGTAGGGTATAGAGTGTAGGGTATAGAGTGTAGGGAATAGAGTGTAGGGTGTAAGGTGTAGAGTGTAGGGTATAGAGTGTAGGGTATATACTGTAGGGTATAGAGTGTAGGCTATAGAGTGTAGGGTATAGAGTGTAGGGTATAGAGTGTAGGGTATAGAGTGTAGGGTATAGAGTGTAGGGTATAGAGTGTAGGGTATAGGGTATAGAGTGTAAGGTGTAGAGTGTAGGGTGTAGAGTGTAGGGTATAGAGTGTAGTGTATAGAGTGTAGGGTGTAGGGTATAGAGTGTAGGGTATAGAGTGTAGGGTATAGAGTGTAGGGTATAGAGTGTATGGTATAGAGTGTAGGGTATAGAGTGTAGAGTGTAGGGTATAGAGCTTAGGGTGTAGAGTGTAGGGTATAGAGTGTAGAGTTTAAGGTATAGAGTGTGGGGCATAGAGTGTATGGTATACAGTGTAGAGTGTAGGGTATAGAGTGTATAGTGTAGGGTATAGAGTGTAGGATATAGAGTGTAGGGTATAGAGTGTATGGTATAGAGTGTAGGGTATAAAGTGTAGAGTGTAGGGTATAGAGTGTAGGGTATAGAGTGTATGGTATAGAGTGTAGAGTGTAGGGTATAGAGTGTAGGTTATAGAGTGTAGAGTGTAGGGATTAGAGTGTAGGGTATAGAGTGTAGGGTATAGAGTGTAGAGTGTAGGGTATAGAGTGTATGGTATACAGTGTAGAGTGTAGGGTATAGAGTGTATAGTGTAGGGTATAGAGTGTAGGATATAGAGTGTAGGGTATAGAGTGTATGGTATAGAGTGTAGGGTATAAAGTGTAGAGTGTATGGTATGGAGTGTAGGGTATAGAGTGTATGGTATAGAGTGTAGGGTATAAAGTGTAGAGTGTAGGGTATAGAGTGTAGGGTATAGAGTGTAGAGTGTAGGGTAAAGAGTGTAGGGCATAGAGTGTAGGGTATAGAGTGTAGAGTGTAGGGTATAGAGTGCAGGTTGTAGAGTGTAGGGTATAGAGTGTATGGTATAGAGTGTAGGGTATAGAGTGTAGGGTATAGAGTGTAGGGTATAGAGTGTAGGCTATAGAGTGTAGAGTGTAGGGTGTAGAGTGTAGGGTATAGAGTGTAGGGTATAGAGTGTAGGGTATAGAGTGTGGAGTAGAGAGTGTAGGGTATAGAGTGTAGGGTATAGAATGTAGAGTGTAGAGTGTAGGGTGTAGAGTGCAAAGTGTAGGGTATAGAGTATAAGGTATAGAGTGTAGTGTATAGAGTGTATGTTATAGAGTGTAGGGTATAGAGTGTAGAGTTTAGGGTATAGAGTGTAGTGTATAGAGTGTATGGTATAGAGTGTATGGTATAGAGTGTAGAGTGTAGGGTATAGAGTGTAGGGTATAGAGTGTAGGGTATAGAGTGTAGGGTATAGAGTGTAGAGTGTAGGGTATAGAGTGTAGGGTATAGAGTGTAGGGTATAGAGTGTAGGGTATAGAGTGTAAGGTATAGAGTGTAGGTTATAGAGTGTAGGGTATAGAGTGTAGGGTATAGAGTGTAGCTTATAGAGCGTAGGGTGTAGGGTATAGAGTGTAGGGTATAGAGTGTAGGGTATAGAGTGTAGAGTGTAGGGTATAGAGTGTATGGTATAGAGCTTAGGGTGTAGAGTGTAGGGTATAGAGTGTAGAGTTTAGGGTATAGAGTGTAGGGTATAGAGTGTAGGGTGTAGGATATAGAGTGTAGGCTATAGAGTGTAGGCTATAGAGTGTAGGCTATAGAGTGTAGAGTATAGAGTGTAGGGTATAGAGTGTAGGGTATAGAATGTAGAGTGTAAAGTGTAGGGTATAGAGTGTAGTGTATAGAGTGTATGTTATAGAGTGTAGGGTATAGAGTGTAGCGTGTAAGGTATAGAGTGTAGTGTATAGAGTGTATGTTATAGAGTGTAGAGTGTAGGGTATAGAGTGTAGGGTATAGAGTGTAGGGTATAGAGTGTAGGGTATAGAGTGTAGGGTATACAGTGTATCGTATAGAGTGTAGGGTATAGAGTGTAGAGTGTAGGGTATAGAGTGTAGGGTATAGAGTGTGGGGTATAGAGTGTAGGGTATAGATTGTAGGGTATAGGGTATAGAGTGTATGGTGTAGAGTGTAAGGTATAAAGTGTATAGTGTAGGGTATAGAGTGTAGGGTATAGAGTGTAGGTTATAGAGTGTAGGGTATAGAGTGTAGAGTGTAGGGTATAGAGTGTATGGTATAGAGTGTAGGGTGTAGAGTGTATGGTATAGAGTGTAGGGTATAGAGTGTAGTGTATAGAGTGTAGTGTATAGAGTGTAGGGCATAGAGTGTAGGGTATAGAGTGTAGAGTGTAGGGTATAGAGTGTAGGGTATAGAGTGTAGGGTATAGAGTGTATGTTATAGGGTATAGAGTGTAGAGTGTAGGGTATAGAGTTTAGAGTGTAGGGTATAGAGTGTAGGGTATAGAGTGTAAGGTATAGAGTGTAGGGTGTAGAGTGTAGGGTATAGAGTGTAGGGTATAGAGTGTATGGTATAGAGTGTAGGGTATAGCGTGTATGGTATAGAGTGTAGGTTATAGAGTGTAGAGTGTAGGGTATAGAGTGTAGGGTATAGAGTGTAGAGTGTAGGGTATAGAGTGTAGGGTATAGAGTGTAGGGTGTAGAGTGTAGGGTGTAGAGTGTAGGGATTAGAGTGTAGGGTATAGAGTGTAGAGTGTAGGGTTTAGAGTGTAGGGTATAGAGTGTAGAGTGTAGGGATTAGATTGTAGGGTATAGAGTGTAGGGTATAGAGTGTATGGTATAGAGTGTAGGGTATACAGTGTAGAGTGTATGGTATAGAGTGTAGGGTATAAAGTGTAGAGTGTAGGGTATAGAGTGTATGGTATAGAGTGTGGGGTGTAGAGTGTAGGGTATAGAGTGTAGAGTGTAGGGTATAGAGTGTAGGGTACAGAGTGCAGAGTGTAGGGTATAGAGTGTAGGGTATATAGTGTAGAGTGTAGGGTATAGAGTGTAAACTGTAGGGTATAGAGTGTAGGGTATAGAGTGTAGAGTGTAGGGTATAGAGTGTAGGGTATAGAGTGTAGGGTATAGAGTGTAGGGTATAGAGTGTAGGGTATAGAGTGTAGGGTATAGAGTGTAGAGTGTAGGGTATAGAGTGTAGGGTATAGAGTGTAGGGTATAGAGTGTAAGGTATAGAGTGTAGGGTATAGAGTGTAGAGTGTAGGGTATAGAGTGTAGGGTATAGAGTGTAGGGTATAGAGTGTAGGGTATAGAGTGTAGGGTATAGAGTTTAGAGTGTAGGGTATAGAGTGTAGGGTATAGAGTGTAAGGTATAGAGTGTAGAGTGTAGGGTATAGAGTGTAGGGTATAGAGTGTAGGGTATAGAGTGTAGGGTATAGAGTGTAGGGTAAAAAGTGTAGAGTGTAGGGTACAGAGTGCAGGGTGTAGAGTGTAGGGTATAGAGTGTAGGGTATAGAGTGTAGGGTGTAGGGTGTAGGGTATAGAGTGTAGAGTGTAGGGTGTAGAGTGTAGGGTATAGAGTGTAGGGTGTAGAGTGTAGGGTGTAGGGTATAGAGTGTAGGGTATAGAGTGCAGGGTATAGAGTGTAGGGTGTAGAGTGTAGGGTGTAGAGTGTAGGGTATAGAGTGTAGGGTATAGAGTGTAGGGTATAGAGTGTAGGGTGTAGGGATTAGAGTGTAGGGTGTAGAGTGTATGGTATAGAGTGTAGGGTATAGAGTGTAGGGTATAGAGTGTAGGGTATAGAGTGTATGTTATAGAGTGTAGGGTATAGAGTGTAGAGTGCAGGGTATAGAGTTTAGAGTGTAGGGAATAGAGTGTAGGGTATAGAGTGTAGGGTATAGAGTGTAGGGTATAGGGTGTAGGGTATAGAGTGTAGGGTATAGAGTGTAGGGTAAAGAGTGTAGAGTGTAGGGTATAGAGTGTAGGGTACAGAGTGTAGGGTGTAGAGTGTATGGTGTAGAGTGTAGGGTGTAGAGTGTAGCGTATAGAGTGTAGGGTATAGAGTGTAGGGTATAGAGTGTAGGGTATAGAGTGTAGGGTATAGAGTGTAGGGTGTAGAGTGTAGAGTGTAGGGTATAGAGTGTAGGGTATAGAGTGTAGGGTATAGAGTGTAGGGTATAGAGTGTAGGGTGTAGAGTGTAGGGTGTAGAGTGTAGGGTGTAGAGTGTAGGGAGTAGAGTGTAGGGTATAGAGTGTAGAGTGTAGGGAATAGAGTGTAGAGTGTAGGGAGTAGAGTGTAGAGTGTAGGGTATAGAGTGTAGAGTGTAGGGTATAGAGTGTAGGGTATAGAGTGTAGGGTGTAGAGTGTAGGGTATAGAGTGTAGAGTGTAGGGTATAGAGTGTAGGGTACAGAGTGCAGAGTGTAGGGTATAGAGTGTAGGGTATATAGTGTAGAGTGTAGGGTATAGAGTGTAAAGTGTAGGGTATAGAGTGTAGGGTATAGAGTGTAGGGTATAGAGTGTAGAGTGTAGGGTATAGAGTGTAGGGTATAGAGTGTAGGGTATAGAGTGTAGGGTATAGAGTGTAGAGTGTAGGGTATAGAGTGTAGGGTATAGAGTGTAGGGTATAGAGTGTAGGGTATAGAGTGTAGGGTATAGAGTGTAGAGTGTAGGGTATAGAGTGTAGGGTATAGAGTGTAGGGTATAGAGTGTAGGGTATAGAGTTTAGAGTGTAGGGTATAGAGTGTAGGGTATAGAGTGTAAGGTATAGAGTGTAGAGTGTAGGGTATAGAGTGTAGGGTATAGAGTGTAGGGTATAGAGTGTAGGGTATAGAGTGTAGGGAAAAGAGTGTAGAGTGTAGGGTACAGAGTGCAGGGTGTAGAGGGTAGGGTATAGAGTGTAGAGTGTAGGGTGTAGATTGTAGGGTATAGAGTGTAGGGTGTAGAGTGTAGGGTGTAGGGTATAGAGTGTAGGGTATAGAGTGCAGGGTATAGAGTGTAGGGTGTAGAGTGTAGAGTGTAGGGTGTAGAGTGTAGGGTATAGAGTGTAGGGTATAGAGTGTAGCGTATAGAGTGTAAGGTGTAGGGATTAGAGTGTAGGGTGTAGAGTGTATGGTATAGAGTGTAGGGTATAGAGTGTAGGGTATAGAGTGTAGGGTATAGAGTGTATGTTATAGAGTGTAGGGTATAGAGTGTAGAGTGTAGGGTATAGAGTTTAGAGTGTAGGGTATAGAGTGTAGGGTATAGAGTGTAGGGTATAGAGTGTAGGGTATAGAGTGTAGGGTATAGGGTGTAGGGTATAGAGTGTAGGGTATAGAGTGTAGGGTATAGAGTGTAGGGTGTAGAGTGTAGGGTATAGAGTGTAGGGTATAGAGTGTAGAGTGTAGGGTATAGAGTGTAGGGTATAGAGTGTAGGGTATAGAGTGTAGGGTATAGAGTTTAGAGTGTAGGGTATAGAGTGTAGGGTATAGAGTGTAAGGTATAGAGTGTAGAGTGTAGGGTATAGAGTGTAGGGTATAGAGTGTAGGGTATAGAGTGTAGGGTATAGAGTGTATGGAAAAGAGTGTAGAGTGTAGGGTACAGAGTGCAGGGTGTAGAGGGTAGGGAATAGAGTGTAGAGTGTAGGGTGTAGATTGTAGGGTATAGAGTGTAGGGTGTAGAGTGTAGGGTGTAGAGTATAGAGTGTAGGGTATAGAGTGCAGGGTTTAGAGCGTAGGGTGTAGAGTGTAGAGTGTAGGGTGTAGAGTGTAGGGTATAGAGTGTAGGGTATAGAGTGTAGCGTATAGAGTGTAGGGTGTAGGGATTAGAGTGTAGGGTGTAGAGTGTATGGTATAGAGTGTAGGGTATAGAGTGTAGGGTATAGAGTATAGGGTATAGAGTGTATGTTATAGAGTGTAGGGTATAGAGTGTAGAGTGTAGGGTATAGAGTTTAGAGTGTAGGGTATAGAGTGTAGGGTATAGAGTGTAGGGTATAGAGTGTAGGGTATAGAGTGTAGGGTATACGGTGTAGGGTATAGAGTGTAGGGTATAGAGTGTAGGGTAAAGAGTGTAGAGTGTAGGGTATAGAGTGTAGGGTACAGAGTGTAGGGTGTAGAGTGTAGGATGTAGAGTGTAGGGTGTAGAGTGTAGCGTATAGAGTGTAGGGTATAGAGTGTAGGGTATAGAGTGTAGGGTATAGAGTGTAGGGTATAGAGTGTAGGGTGTAGAGTGTAGGGTGTAGAGTGTAGGGTATAGAGTGTAGGGTATAGAGTGTAGGGTATAGAGTGTAGGGTATAGAGTGTAGGGTGTAGAGTGTAGAGTGTAGGGTATAGAGTGTAGGGAGTAGAGTGTAGAGTGTAGGGTATAGAGTGTAGAGTGTAGGGTGTAGGGTATAGAGTGTAGGGTATAGAGTGTAGGGTGTAGAGTGTAGGGTATAGAGTGTAGAGTGTAGGGTATAGAGTGTAGGGTGTAGGGTATAGAGTGTGGCGTATAGAGTATAGGGTGTAGAGTGTAGGGTATAGAGTGTAGGGTATAGAGTGTTGAGTGTAGGGTATAGAGTGTAGGGTATAGAGTGTAGGGTATAGAGTGTAGGGAATAGAGTGTAGGGTGTAAGGTGTAGAGTGTAGGGTATAGAGTGTAGGGTATATACTGTAGGGTATAGAGTGTAGGCTATAGAGTGTAGGGTATAGAGTGTAGAGTGTAGGGTATTGAGTGTAGGGTATAGAGTGTAGGGTATAGAGTGTAGGGTATAGAGTGTAGGGTATAGGGTATAGAGTGTAAGGTGTAGAGTGTAGGGTGTAGAGTGTAGGGTATAGAGTGTAGTGCATAGAGTGTAGGGTGTAGGGTATAGAGTGTAGGGTATAGAGTGTAGGGTATAGAGTGTAGGGTATAGAGTGTAGGGTATAGAGTGTATGGTATAGAGTGTAGGGTATAGAGTGTAGAGTGTAGGGTATAGAGCTTAGGGTGTAGAGTGTAGGGTATAGAGTGTAGAGTTTAAGGTATAGAGTGTGGGGCATAGAGTGTATGGTATACAGTGTAGAGTGTAGGGTATAGAGTGTATAGTGTAGGGTATAGAGTGTAGGATATAGAGTGTAGGGTATAGAGTGTATGGTGTAGAGTGTAGGGTATAAAGTGTAGAGTGTAGGGTATAGAGTGTAGGGTATAGAGTGTATGGTATAGAGTGTAGAGTGTAGGGTATAGAGTGTAGGGTATAGAGTGTAGAGTGTAGGGATTAGAGTGTAGGGTATAGAGTGTAGGGTATAGAGTGTAGAGTGTAGGGTATAGAGTGTATGGTATACAGTGTAGAGTGTAGGGTATAGAGTGTATAGTGTAGGGTATAGAGTGTAGGATATAGAGTGTAGGGTATAGAGTGTATGGTATAGAGTGTAGGGTATAAAGTGTAGAGTGTATGGTATGGAGTGTAGGGTATAGAGTGTATGGTATAGAGTGTAGGGTATAAAGTGTAGAGTGTAGGGTATAGAGTGTAGGGTATAGAGTGTAGAGTGTAGGGTAAAGAGTGTAGGGCATAGAGTGTAGGGTATAGAGTGTAGAGTGTAGGGTATAGAGTGCAGGTTGTAGAGTGTAGGGTATAGAGTGTATGGTATAGAGTGTAGGGTATAAAGTGTAGAGTGTAGTGTATAGAGTGTAGGGTATAGAGTGTAGGGTATAGAGTGTAGGGTATAGAGTGTAGGCTATAGAGTGTAGAGTGTAGGGTGTAGAGTGTAGGGTATAGAGTGTAGGGTATAGAGTGTAGGGTATAGAGTGTGGAGTAGAGAGTGTAGGGTATAGAGTGTAGGGTATAGAATGTAGAGTGTAGAGTGTAGGGTGTAGAGTGCAAAGTGTAGGGTATAGAGTATAAGGTATAGAGTGTAGTGTATAGAGTGTATGTTATAGAGTGTAGGGTATAGAGTGTAGAGTTTAGGGTATAGAGTGTAGTGTATAGAGTGTATGGTATAGAGTGTATGGTATAGAGTGTAGAGTGTAGGGTATAGAGTGTAGGGTATAGAGTGTAGGGTATAGAGTGTAGGGTATAGAGTGTAGAGTGTAGGGTATAGAGTGTAGGGTATAGAGTGTAGGGTATAGAGTGTAGGGTATAGAGTGTAAGGTATAGAGTGTAGGTTATAGAGTGTAGGGTATAGAGTGTAGGGTATAGAGTGTAGCTTATAGAGCGTAGGGTGTAGGGTATAGAGTGTAGGGTATAGAGTGTAGGGTATAGAGTGTAGAGTGTAGGGTATAGAGTGTATGGTATAGAGCTTAGGGTGTAGAGTGTAGGGTATAGAGTGTAGAGTTTAGGGTATAGAGTGTGGGGCATAGAGTGTATGGTATACAGTGTAGAGTGTATTGTATAGAGTGTAGGGTATAGAGTGTAGGGTATAGAGTGTAGAGTGTAGGGTATAGAGTGTAGGGTATAGAGTGCAGGTTGTAGAGTGTAGGGTATAGAGTGTAGGGTATAGAGTGTAGGGTATAGAGTGTATGTTATAGAGTGTAGGGTATAGAGTGTAGAGTGTAGGGTATAGAGTTTAGAGTGTAGGGTATAGAGTGTAGGGTATAGAGTGTAAGGTATATAGTGTAGAGTGTAGGGTATAGAGTGTAGGGTATAGAGTGTAGGGTATAGAGTGTAGGGTAATGAGTGTAGAGTGTAGGGTACAGAGTGCAGGGTGTAGAGTGTAGGGTATAGAGTGTAGGGTGTAGAGTGTAGGGTGTAGAGTGTAGGGTGTAGAGTGTAGGGTGTAGGGTATAGAGTGTAGGGTATAGAGTGTAGGGTATAGAGTGTAGGGTGTAGAGTGTAGGGTGTAGAGTGTAGGGTATAGAGTGTAGGGTATAGAGTGTAGGTTATAGAGTGTAGGGTGTAGGGATTAGAGTGTAGGGATTAGAGTGTAGGGTGTAGAGTGTAGGGTGTAGAGTGTAGGGTATAGAGTGTAGGGTATAGAGTGTAGGGTTTAGAGTGTAGAGTGTAGGGATTAGAGTGTAGGGATTAGAGTGTAGGGTAAAGAGTATAGGGTATAGAGTGTAGGGTATAGAGTGTAGGGTATAGAGTGTAGAGTGTAGGGTATAGAGTGCAGGGTATAGAGTGTAGGGTGTAGAGTGTAGGCTATAGAGTGTAGGGTATAGAGTGTAGAGTGTAGGGTATAGAGTGTAGGGTATAGAGTGTAGGGTATAGAGTGTAGGGTATAGAGTGTAGAGTGTAGGGTATAGAGTGTAGGGTATAGATTGCAGGTTGTAGAGTGCAGGTTGTAGAGTGTAGGGTATAGAGTGTAGGGTATAGAGTGTAGGGTATAGAGTGTAGGGTATAAAGTGTAGAGTGTAGGGTATAGAGTGTATAGTGTAGGGTATAGAGTGTAGGGTATAGAGTGTAGGGTATAGAGTGTATAGTGTAGGGTATAGAGTGTATGCTATAGAGTGTATGGTGTAGAGTGTATGGTATAGAGTGTAGGGTGTAGAGTGTAGGGTATAGAGTATAGGGTATAGAGTGTATGTTATAGAGTGTAGGGTATACAGTGTAGAGTGTAGGGTATATAGTTTAGAGTGTAGGGTATAGAGTGTAGGGTATAGAGTGTAGGGTAAAGAGTGTAGAGTGTAGGGTACAGAGTGCAGGGTGTAGAGTGTAGGGTATAGAGTGTAGAGTGTAGGGTGTAGAGTGTAGGGTGTAGAGTGTAGGGTATAGAGTGTAGAGTGTAGGGTGTAGAGTGTAGGGTGTAGGGTATAGAGTGTAGGGTATAGAGTGTAGGGTATAGAGTGTAGGGTATAGGGTGTAGGGATTAGAGTGTAGGGATTAGAGTGTAGGGATTAGAGTGTAGGGTGTAGAGTGTAGGGTATAGAGTGTAGGGTATAGAGTGTAGGGTATAGAGTGTAGGGTATAGAGTGCAGGTTGTAGAGTGTAGGGTATAGAGTGTAGGGTGTAGAGTGTAGGGTATAGAGTGTAGAGTGTATGGTGTAGAGTGTAGGGTGTAGGGGATAGAGTGTAGGGTATAGAGTGTAGGGTATAGAGTGTAGGGTAAAGAGTGTAGAGTGTAGGGTGTAGAATGTAAAGTGTAGGGTATAGAGTGTAGAGTGTAGGGTATAGAGTGTACGGTATGGAGTGTAGGGTATAGAGTGTAGGGTATAGAGTGTAGAGTGTAGGGTATAGAATGTAGGGTATAGAGTGTAGGGTATAGAGTGTAGGGAATAGAGTGTAGATTGTAAGGTATAGAGTGTAGAGTGTAGGGTATAGACTGTAGGGTGTAGAGTGTAGGGAGTAGAGTGTAGGGTATAGAGTGTAGAGTGTAGGGTATAGAGTGCAGGGTATAGAGTGTAGGGTGTAGAGTGTAGGCTATAGAGTGTAGGGTATAGAGTGTAGAGTGTAGGGTATAGAGTGTAGGGTATAGAGTGTAGGGTATAGAGTGTAGGGTATAGAGTGTAGAGAGTAGGGTATAGAGTGTAGGGTATAGATTGCAGGTTGTAGAGTGCAGGTTGTAGAGTGTAGGGTATAGAGTGTAGGGTATAGAGTGTAGGGTATAGAGTGTAGGGTATAAAGTGTAGAGTGTAGGGTATAGAGTGTATAGTGTAGGGTATAGAGTGTAGGGTATAGAGTGTAGGGTATAGAGTGTATAGTGTAGGGTATAGAGTGTATGCTATAGAGTGTATGGTGTAGAGTGTATGGTATAGAGTGTAGGGTGTAGAGTGTAGGGTATAGAGTATAGGGTATAGAGTGTATGTTATAGAGTGTAGGGTATACAGTGTAGAGTGTAGGGTATAGAGTTTATTGTGTAGGGTATAGAGTGTAGGGTATAGAGTGTAGGGTAAAGAGTGTAGAGTGTAGGGTACAGAGTGCAGGGTGTAGAGTGTAGGGTATAGAGTGTAGAGTGTAGGGTGTAGAGTGTAGGGTGTAGAGTGTAGGGTATAGAGTGTAGAGTGTAGGGTGTAGAGTGTAGGGTGTAGGGTATAGAGTGTAGGGTATAGAGTGTAGGGTATAGAGTGTAGGGTATAGGGTGTAGGGATTAGAGTGTAGGGATTAGAGTGTAGGGATTAGAGTGTAGGGTGTAGAGTGTAGGGTATAGAGTGTAGGGTATAGAGTGTAGGGTATAGAGTGTAGGGTATAGAGTGCAGGTTGTAGAGTGTAGGGTATAGAGTGTAGGGTGTAGAGTGTAGGGTATAGAGTGTAGAGTGTATGGTGTAGAGTGTAGGGTGTAGGGGATAGAGTGTAGGGTATAGAGTGTAGGGTATAGAGTGTAGGGTAAAGAGTGTAGAGTGTAGGGTACAGAGTGCAGGGTGTAGAGTGTAGGGTATAGAGTGTAGGGTGTAGAGTGTAGGGTATAGAGTGTAGAGTGTATGGTGTAGAGTGTAGGGTGTAGGGGATAGAGTGTAGGGTATAGAGTGTAGGGTATAGAGTGTAGGGTATAGAGTGTAGAGTGTAGGGATTAGAGTGTAGGGTATAGAGTGTAGGCTATAGAGTGTAGGGTGTAGAGTGTAGGGTATAGAGTGTATGGTATAGAGTGTAGGGTATAGAGTGTAGGGTATAGAGTGTATGTTATAGAGTGTAGGGTATAGAGTGTAGAGTGTAGGGTATAGAGTTTAGAGTGTAGGGTATAGAGTGTAGGGTATAGAGTGTAAGGTATAGAGTGTAGAGTGTACGGTATAGAGTGTAGGGTAAAGAGTGTAGAGTGTAGGGTACAGAGTGCAGGGTGTAGAGTGTAGGGTATAGAGTGTAGGGTGTAGAGTGTAGGGTATAGAGTGTAGGGTGTAGAGTGTAGGGTGTAGGGTATATAGTGTAGGGTATAGAGTGTAGGGTATAGAGTGTAGAGTGTAGAGTGTAGGGTGTAGAGTGTAGGGTATAGAGTGTAGGGTATAGAGTGTAGGGTATAGAGTGTAGGGTATAGAGTGTAGGGTGTAGGGATTAGAGTGTAGGGATTAGAGTGTAGGGTATAGAGTGTAGGGTATACAGTGTAGGGTATAGAGTGTAGGGTATAAAGCGTAGAGTGTAGGGTATAGAGTGTATAGTGTAGGGTATAGAGTGTAGGGTATAGAGTGTAAGGTGTAGAGTGTAGGGTATAGAGTGTAGAGTGTAGGGTATAGAGTGTAGGGTATAGAGTGCAGGTTGTAGAGTGTAGGGTATAGAGTGTATGGTATAGAGTGTAGGGTATAAAGTGTAGAGTGTAGTGTATAGAGTGTAGGGTATAGAGTTTAGGGTATAGAGTGTAGGGTAAAGAGTGTAGAGTGTAGGGTACAGAGTGCAGAGTGTAGAGTGTAGGGTATAGAGTGTAGGGTGTAGAGTGTAGGGTATAGAGTGTAGGGTGTAGAGTGTAGGGTGTGAGGTATAGAGTGTAGGGTATAGAGTGTAGGGTATAGAGTGTAGAGTGTAGAGTGTAGGGTGTAGAGTGTAGGGTATAGAGTTTAGGATATAAAGTGTAGGGCTATAGAGTGTAGGGTGTAGGGATTAGAGTGTAGGGATTAGAGTGTAGGGTGTAGAGTGTAGGGTGTAGAGTGTAGGGTATAGAGTGTAGGGTATAGAGTGTAGGGTATAAAGCGTAGAGTGTAGGGTATAGAGTGTATAGTGTAGGGTATAGAGTGTAGGGTATAGAGTGTAGGGTATAGAGTGTAGGGTATAGGGTATAGAGTGTAGGGTGTAGAGTGTAGGGTGTAGGTTGTAGAGTGTATGGTATAGAGTGTAGGGTATAGAGTGTAGGGTATAGAGTGTAGGGTATAGAGTGTAGGGTGTAGAGTGTAGAGTGTAGGGTATAGAGTGTAGAGTGTAGGGTATAGAGTGTAGGGTATAGAGTAGAGTGTAGAGTGTAGGGTATAGAGTGTAGAGTGTAGGGGATAGAATGTAGGGTATAGAGTGTAAGGTGTAGAGTGTAGAGTGTACGGTATAGAGTGTAGGGTAAAGAGTGTAGAGTGTAGGGTACAGAGTGCAGGGTGTAGAGTGTAGGGTATAGAGTGTAGGGTGTAGAGTGTAGGGTATAGAGTGTAGGGTGTAGAGTGTAGGGTGTAGGGTATAGAGTGTAGGGTATAGAGTGTAGGGTATAGAGTGTAGAGTGTAGAGTGTAGGGTGTAGAGTGTAGGGTATAGAGTGTAGGGTATAGAGTGTAGGGTATAGAGTGTAGGGTATAGAGTGTAGGGTGTAGGGATTAGAGTGTAGGGATTAGAGTGTAGGGTATAGAGTGTAGGGTATAGAGTGTAGGGTATAGAGTGTAGGGTATAAAGCGTAGAGTGTAGGGTATAGAGTGTATAGTGTAGGGTATAGAGTGTAGGGTATAGAGTGTAAGGTGTAGAGTGTAGGGTATAGAGTTTAGAGTGTAGGGTATAGAGTGTAGGGTATAGAGTGTAAGGTATAGAGTGTAGAGTGTACGGTATAGAGTGTAGGGTAAAGAGTGTAGAGTGTAGGGTACAGAGTGCAGGGTGTAGAGTGTAGGGTATAGAGTGTAGGGTGTAGAGTGTAGGGTATAGAGTGTAGGGTGTAGAATGTAGGGTGTAGGGTATAGAGTGTAGGGTATAGAGTGTAGAGTGTAGAGTGTAGGGTGTAGAGTGTAGGGTATAGAGTGTAGGGTATAGAGTGTAGGGTATAGAGTGTAGGGTATAGAGTGTAGGGTGTAGGGATTAGAGTGTAGGGATTAGAGTGTAGGGTATAGAGTGTAGGGTATAGAGTGTAGGGTATAGAGTGTAGGGTATAAAGCGTAGAGTGTAGGGTATAGAGTGTATAGTGTAGGGTATAGAGTGTAGGGTATAGAGTGTAAGGTGTAGAGTGTAGGGTATAGAGTGTAGAGTGTAGGGTATAGAGTGTAGGGTATAGAGTGCAGGTTGTAGAGTGTAGGGTATAGAGTCTATGGTATAGAGTGTAGGGTATAAAGTGTAGAGTGTAGTGTATAGAGTGTAGGGTATAGAGTGTAGGGTATAGAGTGTAGGGTAAAGAGTGTAGAGTGTAGGGTACAGAGTGCAGAGTGTAGAGTGTAGGGTATAGAGTGTAGGGTGTAGAGTGTAGGGTATAGAGTGTAGGGTGTAGAGTGTAGGGTGTGAGGTATAGAGTGTAGGGTATAGAGTGTAGGGTATAGAGTGTAGAGTGTAGAGTGTGGGGTGTAGAGTGTAGGGTATAGAGTTTAGGATATAGAGTGTAGGGCTATAGAGTGTAGGGTGTAGGGATTAGAGTGTAGGGATTAGAGTGTAGGGTGTAGAGTGTAGGGTGTAGAGTGTAGGGTATAGAGTGTAGGGTATAGAGTGTAGGGTATAAAGCGTAGAGTGTAGGGTATAGAGTGTATAGTGTAGGGTATAGAGTGTAGGGTATAGAGTGTAGGGTATAGAGTGTAGGGTATAGGGTATAGAGTGTAGGGTGTAGAGTGTAGGGTGTAGGTTGTAGAGTGTATGGTATAGAGTGTAGGGTATAGAGTGTAGGGTATAGAGTGTAGGGTATAGAGTGTAGGGTGTAGAGTGTAGAGTGTAGGGTATAGAGTGTAGAGTGTAGGGTATAGAGTGTAGGGTATAGAGTAGAGTGTAGAGTGTAGGGTATAGAGTGTAGAGTGTAGGGGATAGAATGTAGGGTATAGAGTGTAAGGTGTAGAGTGTAGGGTATAGAGTGTATGGTATAGAGTGTGGGGTATAAAGTGTAGAGTGTAGGGTATGGAGTGTAGGGTACAGAGTGTATGGTATAGAGTGTAGGGTATAAAGTGTAGAGTGTAGGGTATAGAGTGTAGGGTATAGAGTGTAGAGTGTAGGGTAAAGAGTGTAGGGCATAGAGTGTAGAGAGTAGGGTAAAGAGTGTAGGGCATAGAGTGTAGGGTATAGAGTGTAGGGTATAGAGTGCAGGTTGTAGAGTGTAGGGTATAGAGTGTATGGTATAGAGTGTAGGGTATAAAGTGTAGAGTGTAGTGTATAGAGTGTAGGGTATAGAGTGTAGGGTATAGAGTGTAGGCTATAGAGTGTAGAGTGTAGGGTGTAGAGTGTAGGGTATAGAGTGTAGGGTATAGAGTGTAGGGTATAGAGTGTGGAGTAGAGAGTGTAGGGTATAGAGTGTAGGGTATAGAATGTAGAGTGTAGAGTGTAGGGTGTAGAGTGCAAAGTGTAGGGTATAGAGTGTAAGGTATAGAGTGTAGTGTATAGAGTGTATGTTATAGAGTGTAGGGTATAGAGTGTAGAGTTTAGGGTATAGAGTGTAGTGTATAGAGTGTATGGTATAGAGTGTATGGTATAGAGTGTAGAGTGTAGGGTATAGAGTGTAGGGTGTAGAGTGTAGGGTATAGAGTGTAGGGTATAGAGTGTAGAGTGTAGGGTATAGAGTGTAGGGTATAGAGTGTAGGGTATAGAGTGTAGGGTATAGAGTGTAGGTTATAGAGTGTAGGGTATAGAGTGTAGGGTATAGAGTATAGCTTATAGAGCGTAGGGTGTAGGGTATAGAGTGTAGGGTATAGAGTGTAGAGTGTAGGGTATAGAGTGTATGGTATAGAGCTTAGGGTATAGAGTGTAGGGTATAGAGTGTAGAGTTTAGGGTATAGAGTGTGGGGCATAGAGTGTATGGTATACAGTGTAGAGTGTAGGGTATAGAGTGTAGGGTATAGAGTGTAGGGTATAGAGTGTAGAGTGTAGGGTATAGAGTGTAGGGTATAGAGTGCAGGTTGTAGAGTGTAGGGTATAGAGTGTAGGGTATAGAGTGTAGGGTATAAAGTGTAGAGTGTAGGGTATAGAGTGTATAGTGTAGGGTATAGAGTGTATGCTATAGAGTGTATGGTGTAGAGTGTATGGTATAGAGTGTAGGGTGTAGAGTGTATGGTATAGAGTGTAGGGTATAGAGTGTAGGGTATAGAGTGTAGGGTATAGAGTGTATGTTATAGAGTGTAGGGTATAGAGTGTAGAGTGTAGGGTATAGAGTTTAGAGTGTAGGGTATAGAGTGTAGGGTATAGAGTGTAAGGTATGTATTGTAGAGTGTAGGGTATAGAGTGTAGGGTATAGAGTGTAGGGTATAGAGTGTAGGGTAAAGAGTGTAGAGTGTAGGGTACAGAGTGCAGGGTGTAGAGTGTAGGGTATAGAGTGTAGAGTGTAGGGTGTAGAGTGTAGGGTGTAGAGTGTAGGGTGTAGGGTATAGAGTGTAGGGTATAGAGTGTAGGGTGTAGAGTGTAGGGTGTAGAGTGTAGGGTATAGAGTGTAGGGTATAGAGTGTAGGTTATAGAGTGTAGGGTGTAGGGATTAGAGTGTAGGGATTAGAGTGTAGGGTGTAGAGTGTAGGGTGTAGAGTGTAGGGTATAGAGTGTAGGGTATAGAGTGTAGGGTATAGAGTGTAGAGTGTAGGGATTAGAGTGTAGGGATTAGAGTGTAGGGTATAGAGTGTAGGGTATAGAGTGTAGAGTGTAGGGTATAGAGTGTAGGGTATAGAGTGTAGGGTATAGAGTGTAGGGTATAGAGTATAGGGAATAGAGTGTACAGTGTAGGGTGTAGAATGTAAAGTGTAGGGTATAGAGTGTAAGGTATAGAGTGTAATGTATAGAGTGTATGTTATAGAGTGTAGGGTATAGAGTGTAGAGTGTAGGGTATAGAGTGTAGGGTATAGAGTGTAGGGTATAGAGTGTAGGGTATAGAGTGTAGGGTGTAGGGTATAGAGTGTAGGGTATAGAGTGCACGTTGTAGAGTGTAGGGTATAGAGTGTAGGGTATAGAGAGTAGGGTATAAAGTGTAGAGTGTAGGGTATAGAGTGTATGCTATAGAGTGTATGGTGTAGAGTGTATGGTATAGAGTGTAGGGTATAGAGTGTAGAGTGTAGGGTATAGAGTGTAGGGTATAGAGTGTAGGGTATAGAGTGTAAGTTATAGAGTGTAGGGTATAGAGTGCATGTTATAGAGTGTAGGGTATAGATTGTAGAGTGTAGAGTGTAGGGTATAGAGTTTAGAGTGTAGGGTATAGAGTGTAGGGTATAGAGTGTAGGGTATAGAGTGTAGGGTGTAGAGTGTAGGGTATAGAGTGTAGGGTATAGAGTGTAGGGTATAGAGTGTATGGTATAGAGTGTAGGGTATAGAGTGTAGGGTATAGAGTGTAGGGTATAGAGTGTATGGTATAGAGTGTAGGGTATAGAGTGTATGGTATAGAGTGTAGGGTATAGAGTGTAGAGTGTAGGGTATAGAGTGTAGGGTATAGAGTGTAGGGTATAGAGTGTAGGGTATAGATTGTAGGGTATAGGGTATAGAGTGTATGGTGTAGAGTGTAGGGTATAGAGTGTAGGGTGTAGGGTGTAGAGTGTGGGGTGTAGAGTGGTGTAGAGTGTAGGATGTAGAGTGTATGGTATAGAGTGTAGGGTATAGAGTATAGCGTGTATGGTATAGAGTGTAGTGTATAGAGTGTAGGGTATAGGGTATAGAGTGTAGGGTATAGAGTGTAGGGTATAGATTTTAGAGTGTAGGGTATAGAGTGTAAGGTATAGAGTGTAGGGTGTGGAGTGTAGGGTATAGAGTGTAGGGTATAGAGTGTATGGTATAGAGTGTAGGGTATAGAGTGTATGGTATAGAGTGTAGAGTGTGGGGTATAGAGTGTATTTTATAGAGTGTAGGGTATAGAGTGTAGGGTATAGAGTGTAGAGTGTAGGGTATAGAGTGTAGGGTATAGAGTGTAGAGTGTAGGGTATAGAGTGTAGGGTATAGAGTGTATGCTATAGAGTGTATGGTGTAGAGTGTATGGTATAGAGTGTAGGGTATAGAGTGTAGAGTGTAGGGTATAGAGTGTAGGGTATAGAGTGTAGGGTATAGAGTGTAGGGTATAGAGTGCATGTTATAGAGTGTAGGGTATAGAGTGTAGAGTGTAGAGTGTAGGGTATAGAGTGTAGGGTATAGAGTGTAGGGTATAGAGTGTAGGGTGTAGAGTGTAGGTTATAGAGTGTAGGCTATAGAGTGTAGGGTATAGAGTGTATGGTATAGAGTGTAGGGTATAGAGTGTAGGGTATAGAGTGTAGGGTATAGAGTGTATGGTATAGAGTGTAGGGTATACAGTGTATGGTATAGAGTGTAGGGTATAGAGTGTAGAGTGTAGGGTATAGAGTGTAGGGTATAGAGTGTAGGGTATAGAGTGTAGGGTATAGATTGTAGGGTATAGGGTATAGAGTGTATGGTGTAGAGTGTAGGGTATAGAGTGTAGGGTGTAGGGTGTAGAGTGTGGGGTGTAGAGTGGTGTAGAGTGTAGGATGTAGAGTGTATGGTATAGAGTGTAGGGTATAGAGTATAGCGTGTATGGTATAGAGTGTAGTGTATAGAGTGTAGGGTATAGGGTATAGCGTGTAGGGTATAGAGTGTAGGGTATAGATTTTAGAGTGTAGGGTATAGAGTGTAAGGTATAGAGTGTAGGGTGTGGAGTGTAGGGTATAGAGTGTAGGGTATAGAGTGTATGGTATAGAGTGTAGGGTATAGAGTGTATTTTATAGAGTGTAGGGTATAGAGTGTAGGGTATAGAGTGTAGAGTGTAGGGTATAGAGTGTAGGGTATAGAGTGTAGGGTATAGAGTGTAGGGTATAGAGTGTATGCTATAGAGTGTATGGTGTAGAGTGTATGGTATAGAGTGTAGGGTATAGAGTGTAGAGTGTAGGGTATAGAGTGTAGGGTATGGAGTGTAGGGTATAGAGTGTAGGGTATAGAGTGCATGTTATAGAGTGTAGGGTATAGAGTGTAGAGTGTAGGGTATAGAGTATAGAGTGTAGGGTATAGAGTGTAGGGTATAGAGTGTAGGGTATAGAGTGTAGGGTGTAGAGTGTAGGGTATAGAGTGTAGGGTATAGAGTGTAGGGTATAGAGTGTATGGTATAGAGTGTAGGGTATAGAGTGTAGGGTATAGAGTGTATGGTATAGAGTGCATGGTATAGAGTGTAGGGTATAGAGTGTATGGTATAGAGTGTAGGGTATAGAGTGTAGAGTGTAGGGTATAGAGTGTAGGGTATAGAGTGTAGGGTATAGAGTGTAGGCTATAGAGTGTAGGGTATAGAGTGTAGAGTGTAGGGTATAGAGTGTAGGGTGTAGAGTGTAGGGTATAGAGTGTTGGGTGTAGAGTGCAGGGTGTAGAGTGCAGGGTGTAGAGTGCAGGGTGTAGAGTGCAGGGTGTAGAGTGCAGGGTATAGAGTGTAGGGTATAGAGTGTAGGGTATAAAGTGTAGAGTGTAGGGTATAGAGTGTAGGGTATAGAGTGTAGGGTGTAGAGTGTAGGGTGTAGAGTGTATGGTATAGAGTGTAGGGTATAGAGTGTAGGGTATAGAGTGTAGGGTGTAGAGTGTAGGGTGTAGAGTGTATGGTATAGAGTGTAGGGTATAGAGTGTAGGGTATAGAGCTTAGGGTGTAGAGTGTAGGATATAGAGTGTAGAGTTTAGGGTATAGAGTGTGGGGCATAGAGTGTATGGTATACAGTGTAGAGTGTAGAGTGTAGGGTATAGAGTGTATAGTGTAGGGTATAGAGTGTAGGGTATAGAGTGTAGGGTGTAGAGTGTAGGGTGTAGAGTGTAGGGTGTAGAGTGTAGGGTGTAGAGTGTAGGGTGTAGAGTGTATGGTATAGAGTGTAGGGTATAGAGTGTAGAGTGTAGGGTATAGAGCGTAGGGTATAGAGTGTAGGGTATAGAGTGTAGGGTATAGAGTGTAGGGTGTAGAGTGTAGGGTATAGAGTGTAGAGTTTAGGGTAGAGAGTGTGGGGCATAGAGTGTATGGTATACAGTGTAGAGTGTAGGGTATAGAGTGTATAGTGTAGGGTATAGAGTGTAGGGTATAGAGTGTATGGTATAGAGTGTAGGGTATAAAGTGAAGAGTGTAGGGTATAGAGTGTATGGTATAGAGTGTAGGGTATAACGTGTAGAGTGTAGGGTATAGAGTGTAGGGTATAGAGTGTAGGTTATAGAGTGTAGGGTATAGAGTGTAGGGTAAAGAGTGTAGAGTGTAGGGTACAGAGTGCAGGGTGTAGAGTGTAGGGTATAGAGTGTAGAGTGTAGAGTGTAGGGTGTAGAGTGTAGGGTATAGAGTGTAGGGTATAGAGTGTAGGGTATAGAGTGTAGGGTATAAAGTGTAGGGTGTAGGGTATAGAGTGTAGGGTATAAAGTGCTGGTTGTAGAGTGTAGGGTATAAAGTGTATGGTATAGGGTGTAGGGTATAAAGTGTAGGGTATAGAGTGTAGGGTATAGAGTGTAGGGTATAGAGTGTAGGGTATAGAGTGTAGGCTATAGAGTGTAGAGTATATAGTGTAGAGTGTAGGGTATAGAGTGTAGGGTATAGAGTGTAGGGTATAGAGTGTGGAGTATAGAGTGTAGGGTATAGAATGTAGAGTGTAGAGTGTAGGGTGTAGAGTGCAAAGTGTAGGGTATAGAGTGTAAGATATAGAGTGTAGTGTATAGAGTGTATGTTATAGAGTGTAGGGTATAGAGTGTAGAGTTTAGGGTATAGAGTGTAGTGTATAGATTGTATGGTATAGAGTGTATGGTATAGAGTGTAGAGTGTAGGGTATAGAGTGTAGGGTATAGAGTGTAGGGTATAGAGTGTAGGGTGTAGAGTGTAGGGTGTAGAGTGTAGGGTATAGAGTGTAGGGTATAGAGTGTAGGGTATAGAGTGTAGAGTGTAGGGTATAGAGTGTAGGGTATAGAGTGTAGGGTATAGAGTGTAGGGTATAGAGTGTAGGTTATAGAGTGTAGGGTATAGAGTGTAGGGTATAGAGTATAGCTTATAGAGCGTAGGGTGTAGGGTATAGAGTGTAGGGTATAGAGTGTAGGGTATAGAGTGTAGAGTGTAGGGTATAGAGTGTATGGTATAGAGCTTAGGGTATAGAGTGTAGGGTATAGAGTGTAGAGTTTAGGGTATAGAGTGTGGGGCATAGAGTGTATGGTATACAGTGTAGAGTGTAGGGTATAGAGTGTAGGGTATAGAGTGTAGGGTATAGAGTGTAGAGTGTAGGGTATAGAGTGTAGGGTATAGAGTGTAGGGTATAAAGTGTAGAGTGTAGGGTATAGAGTGTATAGTGTAGGGTATAGAGTGTAGGGTATAGAGTGTATAGTGTAGGGTATAGAGTGTATGCTATAGAGTGTATGGTGTAGAGTGTATGGTATAGAGTGTAGGGTGTAGAGTGTATGGTATAGAGTGTAGGGTATAGAGTGTAGGGTATAGAGTGTAGGCTATAGAGTGTATGTTATAGAGTGTAGGGTATAGAGTGTAGAGTGTAGGGTATAGAGTTTAGAGTGTAGGGTATAGAGTGTAGGGTATAGAGTGTAAGGTATGTATTGTAGAGTGTAGGGTATAGAGTGTAGGGTATAGAGTGTAGGGTATAGAGTGTAGGGTAAAGAGTGTAGAGTGTAGGGTACAGAGTGCACGGTGTAGAGTGTAGGGTATAGAGTGTAGAGTGTAGGGTGTAGAGTGTAGGGTGTAGAGTGTAGGGTGTAGGGTATAGAGTGTAGGGTATAGAGTGTAGGGTATAGAGTGTAGGGTGTAGAGTGTAGGGTGTAGAGTGTAGGGTATAGAGTGTAGGGTATAGAGTGTAGGTTATAGAGTGTAGGGTGTAGGGATTAGAGTGTAGGGATTAGAGTGTAGGGTGTAGAGTGTAGGGTGTAGAGTGTAGGGTATAGAGTGTAGGGTATAGAGTGTAGGGTATAGAGTGTAGAGTGTAGGGATTAGAGTGTAGGGATTAGAGTGTAGGGTATAGAGTGTAGGGTATAGAGTGTAGAGTGTAGGGTATAGAGTGTAGGGTATAGAGTGTAGGGTATAGAGTGTAGGGTATAGAGTATAGGGAATAGAGTGTAGAGTGTAGGGTGTAGAATGTAAAGTGTTGGGTATAGAGTGTAAGGTATAGAGTGTAGTGTATAGAGTGTATGTTATAGAGTGTAGGGTATAGAGTGTAGAGTGTAGGGTATAGAGTGTAGGGTATAGAGTGTAGGGTATAGAGTGTAGGGTATAGAGTGTAGGGTGTAGGGTATAGAGTGTAGGGTATAGAGTGCACGTTGTAGAGTGTAGGGTATAGAGTGTAGGGTATAGAGAGTAGGGTATAAAGTGTAGAGTGTAGGGTATAGAGTGTATAGTGTAGGGTATAGAGTGTAGGGTATAGAGTGTAGGGTATAGAGTGTAGAGTGTAGGGTATAGAGTGTATGCTATAGAGTGTATGGTGTAGAGTGTATGGTATAGAGTGTAGGGTATAGAGTGTAGAGTGTAGGGTATAGAGTGTAGGGTATAGAGTGTAGGGTATAGAGTGTAGGTTATAGAGTGTAGGGTATAGAGTGCATGTTATAGAGTGTAGGGTATAGAGTGTAGAGTGTAGAGTGTAGGGTATAGAGTTTAGAGTGTAGGGTATAGAGTGTAGGGTATAGAGTGTAGGGTATAGAGTGTAGGGTGTAGAGTGTAGGGTATAGAGTGTAGGGTATAGAGTGTAGGGTATAGAGTGTATGGTATAGAGTGTAGGGTATAGAGTGTAGGGTATAGAGTGTAGGGTATAGAGTGTATGGTATAGAGTGTATGGTATAGAGTGTAGGGTATAGAGTGTATGGTATAGAGTGTAGGGTATAGAGTGTAGAGTGTAGGGTATAGAGTGTAGGGTATAGAGTGTAGGGTATAGAGTGTAGGGTATAGATTGTAGGGTATAGGGTATAGAGTGTATGGTGTAGAGTGTAGGGTATAGAGTGTAGGGTGTAGGGTGTAGAGTGTGGGGTGTAGAGTGGTGTAGAGTGTAGGATGTAGAGTGTATGGTATAGAGTGTAGGGTATAGAGTATAGCGTGTATGGTATAGAGTGTAGTGTATAGAGTGTAGGGTATAGGGTATAGAGTGTAGGGTATAGAGTGTAGGGTATAGATTTTAGAGTGTAGGGTATAGAGTGTATGGTATAGAGTGTAGGGTATAGAGTGTATGGTATAGAGTGTAGGGTATAGAGTGTAGAGTGTAGGGTATAGAGTGTAGGGTATAGAGTGTAGGGTATAGAGTGTAGGGTATAGATTGTAGGGTATAGGGTATAGAGTGTATGGTGTAGAGTGTAGGGTATAGAGTGTAGGGTGTAGGGTGTAGAGTGTGGGGTGTAGAGTGGTGTAGAGTGTAGGATGTAGAGTGTATGGTATAGAGTGTAGGGTATAGAGTATAGCGTGTATGGTATAGAGTGTAGTGTATAGAGTGTAGGGTCTAGGGTATAGAGTGTAGGGTATAGAGTGTAGGGTATAGAGTGTAGGGTGTAGAGTGTAGGGTATAGAGTGTATGGTATAGAGTGTAGGGTATAGAGTGTATGGTATAGAGTGTAGAGTGTAGGGTATAGAGTGTATTTTATAGAGTGTAGGGTATAGAGTGTAGGGTGTGGAGTGTAGGGTATAGAGTGTAGGGTATAGAGTGTATGGTATAGAGTGTAGGGTATAGAGTGTATGGTATAGAGTGTAGAGTGTAGGGTATAGAGTGTATTTTATAGAGTGTAGGGTATAGAGTGTAGGGTATAGAGTGTAGAGTGTAGGGTATAGAGTGTAGGGTATAGAGTGTAGAGTGTAGGGTATAGAGTGTAGGGTATAGAGTGTATGCTATAGAGTGTATGGTGTAGAGTGTATGGTATAGAGTGTAGGGTATAGAGTGTAGAGTGTAGGGTATAGAGTGTAGGGTATAGAGTGTAGGGTATAGAGTGTAGGGTATAGAGTGCATGTTATAGAGTGTAGGGTATAGAGTGTAGAGTGTAGAGTGTAGGGTATAGAGTGTAGGGTATAGAGTGTAGGGTATAGAGTGTAGGGTGTAGAGTGTAGGGTATAGAGTGTAGGGTATAGAGTGTAGGGTATAGAGTGTATGGTATAGAGTGTAGGGTATAGAGTGTAGGGTATAGAGTGTAGGGTATAGAGTGTATGGTATAGAGTGTAGGGTATACAGTGTATGGTATAGAGTGTAGGGTATAGAGTGTAGAGTGTAGGGTATAGAGTGTAGGGTATAGAGTGTAGGGTATAGAGTGTAGGGTATAGATTGTAGGGTATAGGGTATAGAGTGTATGGTGTAGAGTGTAGGGTATAGAGTGTAGGGTGTAGGGTGTAGAGTGTGGGGTGTAGAGTGGTGTAGAGTGTAGGATGTAGAGTGTATGGTATAGAGTGTAGGGTATAGAGTATAGCGTGTATGGTATAGAGTGTAGTGTATAGAGTGTAAGGTATAGGGTATAGAGTGTAGGGTATAGAGTGTAGGGTATAGATTTTAGAGTGTAGGGTATAGAGTGTAAGGTATAGAGTGCAGGGTGTGGAGTGTAGGGTATAGAGTGTAGGGTATAGAGTGTATGATATAGAGTGTAGGGTATAGAGTGTATGGTATAGAGTGTAGAGTGTAGGGTATAGAGTGTATTTTATAGAGTGTAGGGTATAGAGTGTAGGGTATAGAGTGTAGAGTGTAGGGTATAGAGTGTAGGGTATAGAGTGTAGAGTGTAGGGTATAGAGTGTAGGGTATAGAGTGTATGCTATAGAGTGTATGGTGTAGAGTGTATGGTATAGAGTGTAGGGTATAGAGTGTAGAGTGTAGGGTATAGAGTGTAGGGTATAGAGTGTAGGGTATAGAGTGTAGGGTATAGAGTGCATGTTATAGAGTGTAGGGTATAGAGTGTAGAGTGTAGGGTATAGAGTATAGAGTGTAGGGTATAGAGTGTAGGGTATAGAGTGTAGGGTATAGAGTGTAGGGTGTAGAGTGTAGGGTATAGAGTGTAGGGTATAGAGTGTAGGGTATAGAGTGTATGGTATAGAGTGTAGGGTATAGAGTGTAGGGTATAGAGTGTATGGTATAGAGTGCATGGTATAGAGTGTAGGGTATAGAGTGTATGGTATAGAGTGTAGGGTATAGAGTGTAGAGTGTAGGGTATAGAGTGTAGGGTATAGAGTGTAGGGTATAGAGTGTAGGCTATAGAGTGTAGGGTATAGAGTGTAGAGTGTAGGGTATAGAGTGTAGGGTGTAGAGTGTAGGGTATAGAGTGTTGGGTGTAGAGTGCAGGGTGTAGAGTGCAGGGTGTAGAGTGCAGGGTGTAGAGTGCAGGGTGTAGAGTGCAGGGTATAGAGTGTAGGGTATAGAGTGTAGGGTATAAAGTGTAGAGTGTAGGGTATAGAGTGTAGGGTATAGAGTGTAGGGTGTAGAGTGTAGGGTGTAAAGTGTATGGTATAGAGTGTAGGGTATAGAGTGTAGGGTATAGAGTGTAGAGTGTAGGGTATAGAGTGTAGGGTATAGAGCTTAGGGTGTAGAGTGTAGGATATAGAGTGTAGAGTTTAGGGTATAGAGTGTGGGGCATAGAGTGTATGGTATACAGTGTAGAGTGTAGAGTGTAGGGTATAGAGTGTATAGTGTAGGGTATAGAGTGTAGGGTATAGAGTGTAGGGTGTAGAGTGTAGGGTGTAGAGTGTAGGGTGTAGAGTGTAGGGTGTAGAGTGTAGGGTGTAGAGTGTATGGTATAGAGTGTAGGGTATAGAGTGTAGAGTGTAGGGTATAGAGTGTAGGGTATAGAGTGTAGGGTATAGAGTGTAGGGTATAGAGTGTAGGGTGTAGAGTGTAGGGTATAGAGTGTAGAGTTTAGGGTAGAGAGTGTGGGGCATAGAGTGTATGGTATACAGTGTAGAGTGTAGGGTATAGAGTGCATAGTGTAGGGTATAGAGTGTAGGGTATAGAGTGTATGGTATAGAGTGTAGGGTATAAAGTGTAGAGTGTAGGGTATAGAGTGTATGGTATAGAGTGTAGGGTATAACGTGTAGAGTGTAGGGTATAGAGTGTAGGGTATAGAGTGTAGGTTATAGAGTGTAGGGTATAGAGTGTAGGGTAAAGAGTGTAGAGTGTAGGGTACAGAGTGCAGGGTGTAGAGTGTAGGGTATAGAGTGTAGAGTGTAGAGTGTAGGGTGTAGAGTGTAGGGTATAGAGTGTAGGGTATAGAGTGTAGGGTATAGAGTGTAGGGTATAAAGTGTAGGGTGTAGGGTATAGAGTGTAGGGTATAAAGTGCTGGTTGTAGAGTGTAGGGTATATAGTGTATGGTATAGGGTGTAGGGTATAAAGTGTAGGGTATAGAGTGTAGGGTATAGAGTGTAGGGTATAGAGTGTAGGGTATAGAGTGTAGGGTATAGAGTGTAGGCTATAGAGTGTAGAGTATATAGTGTAGAGTGTAGGGTATAGAGTGTAGGGTATAGAGTGTAGGGTATAGAGTGTGGAGTATAGAGTGTAGGGTATAGAATGTAGAGTGTAGAGTGTAGGGTGTAAAGTGCAAAGTGTAGGGTATAGAGTGTAAGATATAGAGTGTAGTGTATAGAGTGTATGTTATAGAGTGTAGGGTATAGAGTGTAGAGTTTAGGGTATAGAGTGTAGTGTATAGATTGTATGGTATAGAGTGTATGGTATAGAGTGTAGAGTGTAGGGTATAGAGTGTAGGGTATAGAGTGTAGGGCATAGAGTGTAGGGTGTAGAGTGTAGGGTGTAGAGTGTAGGGTATAGAGTGTAGGGTATAGAGTGTAGGGTATAGAGTGTAGAGTGTAGGGTATAGAGTGTAGGGTATAGAGTGTAGGGTATAGAGTGTAGGGTATAGAGTGTAGGTTATAGAGTGTAGGGTATAGAGTGTAGGGTATAGAGTATAGCTTATAGAGCGTAGGGTGTAGGGTATAGAGTGTAGGGTATAGAGTGTAGGGTATAGAGTGTAGAGTGAAGGGTATAGAGTGTATGGTATAGAGCTTAGGGTATAGAGTGTAGGGTATAGAGTGTAGAGTTTAGGGTATAGAGTGTGGGGCATAGAGTGTATGGTATACAGTGTAGAGTGTAGGGTATAGAGTGTAGGGTATAGAGTGTAGGGTATAGAGTGTAAAGTGTAGGGTATAGAGTGTAGGGTATAGAGTGCAGGTTGTAGAGTGTAGGGTATAGAGTGTAGGGTATAGAGTGTAGGGTATAAAGTGTAGAGTGTAGGGTATAGAGTGTATAGTGTAGGGTATAGAGTGTAGGGTATAGAGTGTAGGGTATAGAGTGTATAGTGTAGGGTATAGAGTGTATGCTATAGAGTGTATGGTGTAGAGTGTATGGTATAGAGTGTAGGGTGTAGAGTGTATGGTATAGAGTGTAGGGTATAGAGTGTAGGGTATAGAGTGTAGGGTATAGAGTGTATGTTATAGAGTGTAGGGTATAGAGTGTAGAGTGTAGGGTATAGAGTTTAGAGTGTAGGGTATAGAGTGAAGGGTATAGAGTGTAAGGTATGTATTGTAGAGTGTAGGGTATAGAGTGTAGGGTATAGAGTGTAGGGTATAGAGTGTAGGGTATAGAGTGTAGGGTAAAGAGTGTAGAGTGTAGGGTACAGAGTGCAGGGTGTAGAGTGTAGGGTATAGAGTGTAGAGTGTAGGGTGTAGAGTGTAGGGTGTAGAGTGTAGGGTGTAGGGTATAGAGTGTAGGGTATAGAGTGTAGGGTATAGAGTGTAGGGTGTAGAGTGTAGGGTGTAGAGTGTAGGGTATAGAGTGTAGGGTATAGAGTGTAGGTTATAGAGTGTAGGGTGTAGGGATTAGAGTGTAGGGATCAGAGTGTAGGGTGTAGAGTGTAGGGTGTAGAGTGTAGGGTATAGAGTGTAGGGTATAGAGTGTAGGGTATAGAGTGTAGAGTGTAGGGATTAGAGTGTAGGGATTAGAGTGTAGGGTATAGAGTGTAGGGTATAGAGTGTAGAGTGTAGGGTATAGAGTGTAGGGTATAGAGTGTAGGGTATAGAGTGTAGGGTATAGAGTATAGGGAATAGAGTGTAGAGTGTAGGGTGTAGAATGTAAAGTGTAGGGTATAGAGTGTAAGGTATAGAGTGTAGTGTATAGAGTGTATGTTATAGAGTGTAGGGTATAGAGTGTAGAGTGTAGGGTATAGAGTGTAGGGTATAGAGTGTAGGGTATAGAGTGTAGGGTATAGAGTGTAGGGTGTAGGGTATAGAGTGTAGGGTATAGAGTGCACGTTGTAGAGTGTAGGGTATAGAGTGTAGGGTATAGAGAGTAGGGTATAAAGTGTAGAGTGTAGGGTATAGAGTGTATAGTGTAGGGTATAGAGTGTAGGGTATAGAGTGTAGGGTATAGAGTGTAGAGTGTAGGGTATAGAGTGTATGCTATAGAGTGTATGGTGTAGAGTGTATGGTATAGAGTGTAGGGTATAGAGTGTAGAGTGTAGGGTATAGAGTGTAGGGTATAGAGTGTAGGGTATAGAGTGTAGGTTATAGAGTGTAGGGTATAGAGTGCATGTTATAGAGTGTAGGGTATAGAGTGTAGAGTGCAGAGTGTAGGGTATAGAGTTTAGAGTGTAGGGTATAGAGTGTAGGGTATAGAGTGTAGGGTATAGAGTGTAGAGTGCAGAGTGTAGGGTATAGAGTTTAGAGTGTAGGGTATAGAGTGTAGGGTATAGAGTGTATGGTATAGAGTGTAGGGTATAGAGTGTAGGGTATAGAGTGTAGGGTATAGAGTGTATGGTATAGAGTGTATGGTATAGAGTGTAGGGTATAGAGTGTATGGTATAGAGTGTAGGGTATAGAGTGTAGAGTGTAGGGTATAGAGTGTAGGGTATAGAGTGTAGGGTATAGAGTGTAGGGTATAGATTGTAGGGTATAGGGTATAGAGTGTATGGTGTAGAGTGTAGGGTATAGAGTGTAGGGTGTAGGGTGTAGAGTGTGGGGTGTAGAGTGGTGTAGAGTGTAGGATGTAGAGTGTATGGTATAGAGTGTAGGGTATAGAGTATAGCGTGTATGGTATAGAGTGTAGTGTATAGAGTGTAGGGTATAGGGTATAGAGTGTAGGGTATAGAGTGTAGGGTATAGATTTTAGAGTGTAGGGTATAGAGTGTAAGGTATAGAGTGTAGGGTGTGGAGTGTAGGGTATAGAGTGTAGGGTATAGAGTGTATGGTATAGAGTGTAGGGTATAGAGTGTATGGTATAGAGTGTAGAGTGTAGGGTATAGAGTGTATTTTATAGAGTGTAGGGTATAGAGTGTAGGGTATAGAGTGTAGAGTGTAGGGTATAGAGTGTAGGGTATAGAGTGTAGAGTGTAGGGTATAGAGTGTAGGATATAGAGTGTATGCTATAGAGTGTATGGTGTAGAGTGTATGGTATAGAGTGTAGGGTATAGAGTGTAGAGTGTAGGGTATAGAGTGTAGGGTATAGAGTGTAGGGTATAGAGTGTAGGGTATAGAGTGCATGTTATAGAGTGTAGGGTATAGAGTTTAGAGTGTAGAGTGTAGGGTATAGAGTGTAGGGTATAGAGTGTAGGGTATAGAGTGTAGGGTGTAGAGTGTAGGGTATAGAGTGTAGGGTATAGAGTGTAGGGTATAGAGTGTATGGTATAGAGTGTAGGGTATAGAGTGTAGGGTATAGAGTGTAGGGTATAGAGTGTATGGTATAGAGTGTAGGGTATACAGTGTATGGTATAGAGTGTAGGGTATAGAGTGTAGAGTGTAGGGTATAGAGTGTAGGGTATAGAGTGTAGGGTATAGAGTGTAGGGTATAGATTGTAGGGTATAGGGTATAGAGTGTATGGTGTAGAGTGTAGGGTATAGAGTGTAGGGTGTAGGGTGTAGAGTGTGGGGTGTAGAGTGGTGTAGAGTGTAGGATGTAGAGTGTATGGTATAGAGTGTAGGGTATAGAGTATAGCGTGTATGGTATAGAGTGTAGTGTATAGAGTGTAGGGTATAGGGTATAGAGTGTAGGGTATAGAGTGTAGGGTATAGATTTTAGAGTGTAGGGTATAGAGTGTAAGGTATAGTGTGTAGGGTGTGGAGTGTAGGGTATAGAGTGTAGGGTATAGAGTGTATGGTATAGAGTGTAGAGTGTAGGGTATAGAGTGTATTTTATAGAGTGTAGGGTATAGAGTGTAGGGTATAGAGTGTAGAGTGTAGGGTATAGAGTGTAGGGTATAGAGTGTAGAGTGTAGGGTATAGAGTGTAGGGTATAGAGTGTATGCTATAGAGTGTATGGTGTAGAGTGTATGGTATAGAGTGTAGGGTATAGAGTGTAGAGTGTAGGGTATAGAGTGTAGGGTATAGAGTGTAGGGTATAGAGTGTAGGGTATAGAGTGCATGTTATAGAGTGTAGGGTATAGAGTGTAGAGTGTAGAGTGTAGGGTATAGAGTATAGAGTGTAGGGTATAGAGTGTAGGGTATAGAGTGTAGGGTATAGAGTGTAGGGTGTAGAGTGTAGGGTATAGAGTGTAGGGTATAGAGTGTAAGGTATAGAGTGTATGGTATAGAGTGTAGGGTATAGAGTGTAGGGTATAGAGTGTATGGTATAGAGTGCATGGTATAGAGTGTAGGGTATAGAGTGTATGGTATAGAGTGTAGGGTATAGAGTGTAGAGTGTAGGGTATAGAGTGTAGGGTATAGAGTGTAGGGTATAGAGTGTAGGCTATAGAGTGTAGGGTATAGAGTGTAGAGTGTAGGGTATAGAGTGTAGGGTGTAGAGTGTAGGGTATAGAGTGTTGGGTGTAGAGTGCAGGGTGTAGAGTGCAGGGTGTAGAGTGCAGGGTGTAGAGTGCAGGGTATAGAGTGTAGGGTATAGAGTGTAGGGTATAAAGTGTAGAGTGAAGGGTATAGAGTGTAGGGTATAGAGTGTAGGGTGTAGAGTGTAGGGTGTAGAGTGTATGGTATAGAGTGTAGGGTATAGAGTGTAGGGTATAGAGTGTAGAGTGTAGGGTATAGAGTGTAGGGTATAGAGCTTAGGGTGTAGAGTGTAGGATATAGAGTGTAGAGTTTAGGGTATAGAGTGTGGGGCATAGAGTGTATGGTATACAGTGTAGAGTGTAGAGTGTAGGGTATAGAGTGTATAGTGTAGGGTATAGAGTGTAGGGTATAGAGTGTAGGGTGTAGAGTGTAGGGTGTAGAGTGTAGGGTGTAGAGTGTAGGGTGTAGAGTGTAGGGTGTAGAGTGTATGGTATAGAGTGTAGGGTATAGAGTGTAGAGTGTAGGGTATAGAGTGTAGGGTATAGAGTGTAGGGTATAGAGTGTAGGGTACAGAGTGTAGGGTGTAGAGTGTAGGGTATAGAGTGTAGAGTTTAGGGTAGAGAGTGTGGGGCATAGAGTGTATGGTATACAGTGTAGAGTGTAGGGTATAGAGTGTATAGTGTAGGGTATAGAGTGTAGGGTATAGAGTGTATGGTATAGAGTGTAGGGTATAAAGTGTAGAGTGTAGGGTATAGAGTGTATGGTATAGAGTGTAGGGTATAACGTGTAGAGTGTAGGGTATAAAGTGTAGGGTATAGAGTGTAGGTTATAGAGTGTAGGGTATAGAGTGTAGGGTAAAGAGTGTAGAGTGTAGGGTACAGAGTGCAGGGTGTAGAGTGTAGGGTATAGAGTGTAGAGTGTAGAGTGTAGGGTGTAGAGTGTAGGGTATAGGGTATAGAGTGTAGGGTATAAAGTGCTGGTTGTAGAGTGTAGGGTATATAGTGTATGGTATAGGGTGTAGGGTATAAAGTGTAGGGTATAGAGTGTAGGGTATAGAGTGTAGGGTATAGAGTGTAGGGTATAGAGTGTAGGGTATAGAGTGTAGGCTATAGAGTGTAGAGTATATAGTGTAGAGTGTAAGGGAATAGAGTGTAGGGTATAGAGTGTAGGGTATAGAGTGTGGAGTATAGAGTGTAGGGTATAGAATGTAGAGTGTAGAGTGTAGGGTGTAGAGTGCAAAGTGTAGGGTATAGAGTGTAAGATATAGAGTGTAGTGTATAGAGTGTATGTTATAGAGTGTAGGGTATAGAGTGTAGAGTTTAGGGTATAGAGTGTAGTGTATAGATTGTATGGTATAGAGTGTATGGTATAGAGTGTAGAGTGTAGGGTATAGAGTGTAGGGTATAGAGTGTAGGGTATAGAGTGTAGGGTGTAGAGTGTAGGGTGTAGAGTGTAGGGTATAGAGTGTAGGGTATAGAGTGTAGGTTATAGAGTGTAGCGTATAGAGCGTAGGGTGTAGGGTATAGAGTGTAGGGTATAGAGTGTAGGGTATAGAGTGTAGGGTATAGAGTGTATGGTATAGAGCTTAGGGTGTAGAGTGTAGGGTATAGAATGTAGAGTTTAGGGTAGAGAGTGTGGGGCATAGAGTGTATGGTATACAGTGTAGAGTGTAGGGTATAGAGTGTATAGTGTAGGGTATAGAGTGTAGGGTATAGAGTGTATGGTATAGAGTGTAGGGTATAAAGTGTAGAGTGTAGGGTATAGAGTGTATGGTATAGAGTGTAGGGTATAAAGTGTAGAGTGTAGGGTATAGAGTGTAGGGTATAGAGTGTAGGCTATAGAGTGTAGAGTTTAGAGTGTAGGGTATAGAATGTAGAGTGTAGAGTGTAAAGTGTAGGGTATAGAGTGTAGGATATAGAGTGTAGAGTGTAGGGTATAGAGTGTAGGGTATACAGTGTATGGTATAGAGTGTAGGGTATAGAGTGTAGAGTGTAGGGTATAGAGTGTAGGGTATAGAGTGTAGGGTATAGGGTGTAGGGTATAGATTGTAGGGTATAGGGTATAGAGTGTATGGTGTAGAGTGTAGGGTATAGAGTGTAGGGTGTAGGGTGTAGAGTGTGGGGTGTAGAGTGGTGTAGAGTGTAGGATGTAGAGTGTATGGTATAGAGTGTAGGGTATAGAGTATAGCGTGTATGGTATAGAGTGTAGTGTATAGGGTATAGGGTATAGGGTATAGAGTGTAGGGTATAGATTGTAGGGTATAGATTTTAGAGTGTAGGGTATAGAGTGTAAGGTATAGAGTGTAGGGTGTGGAGTGTAGGGTATAGAGTGTAGGGTATAGAGTGTATGGTATAGAGTGTAGGGTATAGAGTGTATGGTATAGAGTGTAGAGTGTAGGGTATAGAGTGTATTTTATAGAGTGTAGGGTATAGAGTGTAGGGTATAGAGTGTAGAGTGTAGGGTATAGAGTGTAGGGTATAGAGTGTAGAGTGTAGGGTATAGAGTGTAGGGTATAGAGTGTAGAGTGTAGGGTATAGAGTGTAGGGTATAGAGTGTAGGGTATAGAGTGTAGAGTGCAGGGATTAGAGTGTAGGATTAGAGTGTAGGGTATAGAGTGTAGAGTGTAGAGTATAGAGTGTAGGGTATAGAGTGTAGGGATTAGAGTGTAGGGATTAGAGTGTAGGGATTAGAGTGTAGGGTATAGAGTGTAGGGTATAGAGTGTAGAGTATAGAGTGTAGGGTATAGTGTGTATGGTATAGAGTGTAGGGTATAAAGTGTAGAGTGTATGGTATAGAGTGTAGGGTATAGAGTGTATGGTATAGAGTGTAGGGTGTAGAGTGTATGGTATAGAGTGTAGGGTATAGAGTGTAGAGTGTAGGGTATAGAGTGTAGGGTATAGAGTGTAGGGTATAGAGTGTAGGGTATAGAGTGTAGGGTACAGAGTGTAGAGTGTAGGGTATAGAGTGTAGGGTACAGAGTGCAGGGTGTAGAGTGTAGGGTATAGAGTGTATAGTGTAGGGTATAGAGTGTAGGGTATAGAGTGTAGGGTGTAAAGTGTAGGGTGTAGAGTGTAGGGTGTAGAGTGTAGGGTGTAAAGTGTAGGGTGTAGAGTGTATGGTATAGAGTGTAGGGTATAGAGTGTAGAGTGTAGGGTATAGAGTGTAGGGTATAGAGTGTAGGGTATAGAGTGTAGGGTATAGAGTGTAGGGTGTAGAGTGTAGGGTACAGAGTGTAGAGTTTAGGGTAGAGAGTGTGGGGCATAGAGTGTATGGTATACAGTGTAGAGTGTAGGGTATAGAGTGTATAGTGTAGGGTATAGAGTGTAGGGTATAAAGTGTAGAGTGTAGGGTATAGAGTGTATGGTATAGAGTGTAGGGTATAAAGTGTAGAGTGTAGGGTATAGAGTGTAGGGTATAGAGTGTAGGGTATAGAGTGTAGGGTATAGAGTGTAGGGTAAAGGGTGTAGGGTATAGAGTGTAGGGTATAGTGTGTATGGTATAGAGTGTAGGGTATAAAGTGTAGAGTGTATGGTATAGAGGGTAGGGTATAGAGTGTATGGTATAGAGTGTAGGGTGTAGAGTGTATGGTATAGAGTGTAGGGTATAGAGTGTAGAGTGTAGGGTATAGAGTGTAGGGTATAGAGTGTAGGGTATAGAGTGTAGGGTACAGAGTGTAGAGTGTAGGGTATAGAGTGTAGGGTACAGAGTGCAGGGTGTAGAGTGTAGGGTATAGAGTGTATAGTGTAGGGTATAGAGTGTAGGGTATAGAGTGTAGGGTGTAAAGTGTAGGGTGTAGATTGTAGGGTGTAGAGTGTAGGGTGTAAAGTGTAGGGTGTAGAGTGTATGGTATAGAGTGTAGGGTATAGAGTGTAGAGTGTAGGGTATAGAGTGTAGGGTATAGAGTGTAGGGTATAGAGTGTAGGGTATAGAGTGTAGGGTGTAGAGTGTAGGGTACAGAGTGTAGAGTTTAGGGTAGAGAGTGTGGGGCATAGAGTGTATGGTATACAGTGTAGAGTGTAGGGTATAGAGTGTATAGTGTAGGGTATAGAGTGTAGGGTATAGAGTGTAGGGTATAAAGTGTAGAGTGTAGGGTATAGAGTGTATGGTATAGAGTGTAGGGTATAAAGTGTAGAGTGTAGGGTATAGAGTGTAGGGTATAGAGTGTAGGGTATAGAGTGTAGGGTATAGAGTGTAGGGTAAAGGGTGTAGAGTGTAGGGTACAGAGTGCAGGGTGTAGAGTGTAGGGTATAGAGTGTAGAGTGTAGGGTGTAGAGTGTAGGGTATAGAGTGTAGGGTATAGAGTGTAGGGTATAGAGTGTAGGGTATAAAGTGTAGGGTGTAGGGTATAGAGTGTAGGGTATAGAGTGCAGGTTGTAGAGTGTAGGGTATAGAGTGTATGGTATAGGGTGTAGGGTATAGAGTGTAGGGTATAGAGTGTAGGGTATAGAGTGTAGGGTATAGAGTGTAGGCTATAGAGTGTAGAGTATATAGTGTAGAGTGTAGGGTATAGAGTGTAGGGTATAGAGTGTAAGGTATAGAGTGTAGGGTGTAGGGATTAGAGTGTAGGGATTAGAGTGTAGGGTGTAGAGTGTAGGGTGTAGAGTGTAGAGTATAGAGTGTAGGGTATAGAGTGTAGGGTATAGAGTGTAGAGTGTAGGGATTAGAGTGTAGGGTATAGAGTGTAGGGTATAGAATGTAGGGTATAGAGTGTAGGGTAAAGAGTGTAGAGTGTAGGGTACAGAGTGCAGAGTGCAGGGTGCAGAGTGTAGGGAATAGAGTGTAGGGTGTAGAGTGTAGGGTGTAGAGTGTAGGGTGTAGGGTATAGAGTGTAGGGTATAGAGTGTAGGGTATAGAGTGTAGGGTGTAGGGATTAGAGTGTAGGGATTAGAGTGTAGGGATTAGAGAGTAGGGTGTAGAGTGTAGGGTGTAGAGTGTAGGGTATGGAGTGTAGGGTATAGAGTGTAGGGTATAGAGTGTAGAGTGTAGGGATTAGAGTGTAGGGTATAGAGTGTAGGGTATAGAGTAGAGTGTAGAGTGTAGGCTATAGAGTGTAGACTATAGAGTGTAGGGTATAGAGTGTAGGGTATAGAGTGTAGGGTATAGAGTGTAGGGTATAGAGTGTAAGGTGGAGGGTATAGAGTGTAGGGTATAGAGTGCAGGTTGTAGAGTGTAGGGTATAGAGTGTAGGGTATAGAGAGTAGGGTATAAAGTGTAGTGTGTAGGGTATAGAGTGTATAGTGTAGGGTATAGATTGTAGGGTATAGAGTGTAGGGTATAGAGTGTAGAGTGTAGGGTATAGAGTGTATGCTATAGAGTGTATGGTGTAGAGTGTATGGTATAGAGTGTAGGGTATAGAGTGTAGAGTGTATGGTATAGAGTGTATGGTATAGAGTGTAGGGTATAGAGTGTAGGGTATAGAGTGTAGGGTATAGAGTGTAGGGTATAGAGTGTATGTTATAGAGTGTAGGGTATAGAGTGTAGAGTGTAGGGTATAGAGTTTACAGTATAGGGTATAGAGTGTAGGGTATAGAGTGTAGGTTATAGTTTGTAGGGTATAGAGTGTAGGGTAAAGAGTGTAGAGTGTAGGGTACAGAGTGCAGGGTGTAGAGTGTAGGGTATAGAGTGTAGAGTGTAGAGTGTAGGGTGTAGAGTGTAGGGTATAGAGTGTAGGGTATAGAGTGTAGGGTATAGAGTGTAGGGTATAAAGTGTAGGGTGTAGGGTATAGAGTGTATGCTATAGAGTGTATGGTGTAGAGTGTATGGTATAGAGTGTAGGGTGTAGGGTATAGAGTGTAGGGTATAAAGTGCAGGTTGTAGAGTGTAGGGTATAGAGTGTATGGTATAGGGTGTAGGGTATAGAGTGTAGGGTATAGAGTGTAGGGTATAGAGTGTAGGGTATAGAGTGTAGGCTATAGATTGTAGAGTATATAGTGTAGAGTGTAGGGTATAGAGTGTAGGGTATAGAGTGTAGGGTATAGAGTGTGGAGTATAGAGTGTAAGTATAGAATGTAGAGTATAGAGTGTAGGGTGTAGAGTGCAAAGTGTAGGGTATAGAGTGTAAGATATAGAGTGTAGTGTATAGAGTGTATGTTATAGAGTGTAGGGTATAGAGTGTAGAGTTTAGGGTATAGAGTGTAGTGTATAGATTGTATGTTATAGAGTGTATGGTATAGAGTGTAGGGTGTAGAGTGTATGGTATAGAGTGTAGGGTATAGAGTGTAGGGTATAGAGTGTAGGGTATAGAGTGTAGGGTGTAGAGTGTAGGGTGTAGAGTGTAGGGTATAGAGTGTAGGGTATAGAGTGTAGGTTATAGAGTGTAGCGTATAGAGCGTAGGGTGTAGGGTATAGAGTGTAGGGTATAGAGTGTAGGGTATAGAGTGTAAGGTATAGAGTGTATGGTATAGAGCTTAGGGTGTAGAGTGTAGGGTATAGAATGTAGAGTTTAGGGTAGAGAGTGTGGGGCATAGAGTGTATGGTATACAGTGTAGAGTGTAGGGTATAGAGTGTATAGTGTAGGGTATAGAGTGTAGGGTATAGAGTGTATGGTATAGAGTGTAGGGTATAAAGTGTAGAGTGTAGGGTATAGAGTGTATGGTATAGAGTGTAGGGTATAAAGTGTAGAGTGTAGGGTATAGAGTGTAGGGTATAGAGTGTAGGCTATAGAGTGTAGAGTTTAGAGTGTAGGGTATAGAATGTAGAGTGTAGGGTGTAGAGTGTAAAGTGTAGGGTATAGAGTGTAGGATATAGAGTGTAGAGTGTAGGGTATAGAGTGTAGGGTATACAGTGTATGGTATAGAGTGTAGGGTATAGAGTGTAGAGTGTAGGGTATAGAGTGTATGGTATAGAGTGTAGGGTATAGAGTGTAGGGTATAGATTGTAGGGTATAGGGTATAGAGTGTATGGTGTAGAGTGTAGGGTATAGAGTGTAGGGTGTAGGGTGTAGAGTGTGGGGTGTAGAGTGGTGTAGAGTGTAGGATGTAGAGTGTATGGTATAGAGTGTAGGGTATAGAGTATAGAGTGTATGGTATAGAGTGTAGTGTATAGAGTGTAGGGTATAGGGTATAGAGTGTAGGGTATAGAGTGTAGGGTATAGATTTTAGAGTGTAGGGTATAGAGTGTAAGGTATAGAGTGTAGGGTGTGGAGTGTAGGGTATAGAGTGTATGGTATAGAGTGTAGGGTATAGAGTGTATGGTATAGAGTGTAGAGTGTAGGGTATAGAGTGTATTTTATAGAGTGTAGGGTATAGAGTGTAGGGTATAGAGTGTAGAGTGTAGGGTATAGAGTGTAGGGTATAGAGTGTAGAGTGTAGGGTATAGAGTGTAGGGTATAGAGTGTAGGGTATAGAGTGTAGAGTGTAGGGATTAGAGTGTAGGGTTTAGAGTGTAGGGTATAGAGTGTAGAGTGTAGAGTATAGAGTGTAGGGTATAGAGTGTAGGGATTAGAGTGTAGGGATTAGAGTGTAGGGATTACAGTGTAAGGATTAGAGTGTAGGGATTAGAGTGTAGGGTATAGAGTGTAGGGTATAGAGTGTAGGGTATAGAGTGTAGGGTATAGTGTGTTTGGTATAGAGTGTAGGGTATAAAGTGTAGAGTGTATGGTATAGAGTGTAGGGTATAGAGTGTAAAGTGTAGGGTATAGAGTGTATGGTATAGAGTGTAGGGTGTAGAGTGTATGGTATAGAGTGTAGGGTATAGAGTGTAGAGTGTAGGGTATAGAGTGTAGGGTATAGAGTGTAGGGTATAGAGTGTAGGGTATAGAGTGTAGGGTACAGAGTGTAGGGTATACAGTGTAGGGTACAGAGTGCAGGGTGTAGAGTGTAGGGTATAGAGTGTATAGTGTAGGGTATAGAGTGTAGGGTATAGAGTGTAGGGTGTAAAGTGGAGGGTGTAGAGTGTAGGGTGTAGAGTGTAGGGTGTAGAGTGTAGGGTGTAGAGTGTATGGTATAGAGTGTAGGGTATAGAGTGTAGAGTGTAGGGTATAGAGTGTAGGGTATAGAGTGTAGGGTATAGAGTGTAGGGTATAGAGTGTAGGGTGTAGAGTGTAGGGTATAGAGTGTAGAGTTTAGGGTAGAGAGTGTGGGGCATAGAGTGTATGGTATACAGTGTAGAGTGTAGGGTATAGAGTGTATAGTGTAGGGTATAGAGTGTATGGTATAGAGTGTATGGTATAGAGTGTAGGGTATAAAGTGTAGAGTGTAGGGTATAGAGTGTATGGTATAGAGTGTAGGGTATAAAGTGTAGAGTGTAGGGTATAGAGTGTAGGGTATAGAGTGTAGGGTATAGAGTGTAGGGTAAAGAGTGTAGAGTGTAGGGTACAGAGTGCAGGGTGTAGAGTGTAGGGTATAGGGTGTAGAGTGTAGAGTGTAGGGTGTAGAGTGTAGGGTATAGAGTGTAGGGTATAGAGTGTAGGGTATAAAGTGTAGGGTGTAGGGTATAGAGTGCAGGTTGTAGAGTGTAGGGTATAGAGTGTATGGTATAGGGTGTAGGGTATAAAGTGAAGGGTATAGAGTGTAGGGTATAGAGTGTAGGGTATAGAGTGTAGGGTATAGAGTGTAGGCTATAGAGTGTAGAGTATATAGTGTAGAGTGTAGGGTATAGAGTGTAGGGTATAGAGTGTAGGGTATAGAGTGTAGGGTGTAGGGATTAGAGTGTAGGGATTAGAGTGTAGGGATTAGAGTGTAGGGTGTAGAGTGTAGGGTGTAGAGTGTAGGGTATAGAGTGTAGGGTATAGAGTGTAGGGTATAGAGTGTAGAGTGTAGGGATTAGAGTGTAGGGTATAGAGTGTAGGGTATAGAATGTAGGATATAGAGTTTAGGGTAAAGAGTGTAGAGTGTAGGGTACAGAGTGCAGGGTGTAGAGTGTAGAGTGTAGGGTAAAGAGTGTAGGGCATAGAGTGTAGGGTATAGAGTGTAGAGTGTAGGGTATAGAGTGTAGGGTATAGAGTGCAGGTTGTAGAGTGTAGGGTATAGAGTGTATGGTAAAGAGTGTAGGGTATAAAGTGTAGAGTGTAGTGTATAGAGTGTAGGGTATAGAGTGTAGGGTATAGAGTGTAGGGTATAGAGTGTAGGCTATAGAGTGTAGAGTGTAGGGTGTAGAGTGTAGGGTATAGAGTGTAGGGTATAGAGTGTGGAGTAGAGAGTGTAGGGTATAGAGTGTAGGGTATAGAATGTAGAGTGTAGAGTGTAGGGTGTAGAGTGCAAAGTGTAGGGTATAGAGTGTAAGGTATAGAGTGTAGTGTATAGAGTGTATGTTATAGAGTGTAGGGTATAGAGTGTAGAGTTTAGGGTATAGAGTGTAGTGTATAGAGTGTATGGTATAGAGTGTATGGTATAGAGTGTAGAGTGTAGGGTATAGAGTGCAGGGTATATAGTGTAGAGTATAGAGTGTAGGGTATAGAGTGTAGAGGGTAGGGTATAGAGTGTAGGGTATAGAGTGTAGGGTATAGAGTGTAGGGTATAGAGTGTAGGTTATAGAGTGTAGGGTATAGAGTGTAGGGTATAGAGTATAGCTTATAGAGCGTAGGGTGTAGGGTATAGAGTGTAGGGTATAGAGTGTAGGGTATAGAGTGTAGAGTGTAGGGTATAGAGTGTATGGTATAGAGCTTAGGGTATAGAGTGTAGGGTATAGAGTGTAGAGTTTAGGGTATAGAGTGTGGGGCATAGAGTGTATGGTATACAGTGTAGAGTGTAGGGTATAGAGTGTAGGGTATAGAGTGTAGGGTATAGAGTGTAGAGTGTAGGGTATAGAGTGTAGGGTATAGAGTGCAGGTTGTAGAGTGTAGGGTATATAGTGTAGGGTATAGAGTGTAGGGTATAAAGTGTAGAGTGTAGGGTATAGAGTGTATAGTGTAGGGTATAGAGTGTAGGGTATAGAGTGTAGGGTATAGAGTGTATAGTGTAGGGTATAGAGTGTATGCTATAGAGTGTATAGTGTAGAGTGTATGGTATAGAGTGTAGGGTGTAGAGTGTATGGTATAGAGTGTAGGGTATAGAGTGTAGGGTATAGAGTGTAGGGTATAGAGTGTATGTTATAGAGTGTAGGGTATAGAGTGTAGAGTGTAGGGTATAGAGTTTAGAGTTTAGGGTATAGAGTGTAGGGTATAGAGTGTAAGGTATATAGTGTAGAGTGTAGGGTATAGAGTGTAGGGTATAGAGTGTAGGGTAAAGAGTGTAGAGTGTAGGGTACAGAGTGCAGGGTGTAGAGTGTAGGGTATAGAGTGTAGAGTGTAGGGTGTAGAGTGTAGGGTGTAGAGTGTAGGGTGTAGGGTATAGAGTGTAGGGTATAGAGTGTAGGGTATAGAGTGTAGGGTGTACAGTGTAGGGTGTAGAGTGTAGGGTATAGAGTGTAGGGTATAGAGTGTAGGTTATAGAGTGTAGGGTGTAGGAATTAGAGTGTAGGGATTAGAGTGTAGGGTGTAGAGTGTAGGGTGTAGAGTGTAGGGTATAGAGTGTAGGGTATAGAGTGTAGGGTATAGAGTGTAGAGTGTAGGGATTAGAGTGTAGGGATTAGAGTGTAGGGTATAGAGTGTAGGGTATACAGTGTAGAGTGTAGGGTATAGAGTGTAGGGTATAGAGTGTAGGGTATAGAGTGTAGGGTATAGAGTGTAGGGAATAGAGTGTAGAGTGTAGGGTGTAGAATGTAAAGTGTAGCGTATAGAGTGTAAGGTATAGAGTGTAGTGTATAGAGTGTATGTTATAGAGTGTAGGGTATAGAGTGTAGAGTGTAGGGTATAGAGTGTAGGGTATAGAGTGTAGGGTATAGAGTGTAGGGTATAGAGTGTAGGGTGTAGGGTATAGAGTGTAGGGTATAGAGTGCACGTTGTAGAGTGTAGGGTATAGAGTGTAGGGTATAGAGAGTAGGGTATAAAGTGTAGAGTGTAGGGTATAGAGTGTATAGTGTAGGGTATAGAGTGTAGGGTATAGAGTGTAGAGTGTAGGGTATAGAGTGTAGGGTATAGATTGTAGGGTATAGAGTGCATGTTATAGAGTGTAGGGTATAGAGTGTAGAGTGTAGAGTGTAGGGTATAGAGTTTAGAGTGTAGGGTATAGAGTGTAGGGTATAGAGTGTAGGGTATAGAGTGTAGGGTGTAGAGTGTAGGGTATAGAGTGTAGGGTATAGAGTGTAGGGTATAGAGTGTATGGTATAGAGTGTAGGGTATAGAGTGTAGGGTATAGAGTGTATGGTATAGAGTGTATGGTATAGAGTGTAGGGTATAGAGTGTATAGTATAGAGTGTAGGGTATAGAGTGTAGAGTGTAGGGTATAGAGTGTAGGGTATAGAGTGTAGGGTATAGAGTGTAGGCTATAGATTGTAGGGTATAGAGTGTAGAGTGTAGGGTATAGAGTGTAGGGTGTAGAGTGTAGGGTATAGAGTGTTGGGTGTAGAGTGCAGGGTGTAGAGTGCAGGGTGTAGAGTGCAGGGTATAGAATGTAGGGTATAGAGTGTAGGGTATAAAGTGTAGAGTGTAGGGTATAGAGTGTAGGGTATAGAGTGTAGGGTGTAGAGTGTAGGGTGTAGAGTGTATGGTATAGAGTGTAGGGTATAGAGTGTAGGGTATAGAGTGTAGAGTGTAGGGTATAGAGTGTAGGGTATAGAGCTTAGGGTGTAGAGTGTAGGATATAGAGTGTAGAGTTTAGGGTATAGAGTGTGGGGCATAGAGTGTATGGTATACAGTGTAGAGTGTAGAGTGTAGGGTATAGAGTGTATAGTGTAGGGTATAGAGTGTAGGGTATAGAGTGTAGGGTGTAGAGTGTAGGGTGTAGATTGTAGGGTGTAGAGTGTAGGGTGTAGAGTGTAGGGTGTAGAGTGTATGGTATAGAGTGTAGGGTATAGAGTGTAGACTGTAGGGTATAGAGTGTAGGGTATAGAGTGTAGGGTATAGAGTGTAGGGTATAGAGTGTAGGGTGTAGAGTGTAGGGTATAGAGTGTAGAGTTTAGGGTAGAGAGTGTGGGGCATAGAGTGTATGGTATACAGTGTAGAGTGTAGGGTATAGAGTGTATAGTGTAGGGCATAGAGTGTAGGGTATAGAGTGTATGGTATAGAGTGTAGGGTATAAAGTGTAGTGTGTAGGGTATAGAGTGTATGGTATAGAGTGTAGGGTATAACGTGTAGAGTGTAGGGTATAGAGTGTAGGGTATAGAGTGTATGTTATAGAGTGTAGGGTATAGAGTGTAGGGAAAAGAGTGTAGTGTGTAGGGTACAGAGTGCAGGGTGTAGAGGGTAGGGTATAGAGTGTAGAGTGTAGGGTGTAGATTGTAGGGTATAGAGTGTAGGGTGTAGAGTGTAGGGTGTAGGGTATAGAGTGTAGGGTATAGAGTGCAGGGTATAGAGTGTAGGGTGTAGAGTGTAGAGTGTAGGGTGTAGAGTGTAGGGTATAGAGTGTAGGGTATAGAGTGTAGCGTATAGAGTGTAGGGTGTAGGGATTAGAGTGTAGGGTGTAGAGTGTATGGTATAGAGTGTAGGGTATAGAGTGTAGGGTATAGAGTGTAGGGTATAGAGTGTATGTTATAGAGTGTAGGGTATAGAGTGTAGAGTGTAGGGTATAGAGTTTAGAGTGTAGGGTATAGAGTGTAGGGTATAGAGTGTAGGGTATAGAGTGTATTTTATAGAGTGTAGGGTATAGAGTGTAGGGTATAGAGTGTAGAGTGTAGGGTATAGAGTGTAGGGTATAGAGTGTAGAGTGTAGGGTATAGAGTGTAGGGTATAGAGTGTAGGGTATAGAGTGTAGAGTGTAGGGATTAGAGTGTAGGGTTTAGAGTGTAGGGTATAGAGTGTAGAGTGTAGAGTATAGAGTGTAGGGTATAGAGTGTAGGGATTAGAGTGTAGGGATTAGAGTGTAGGGATTAGAGTGTAGGGATTAGAGTGTAGGGATTAGAGTGTAGGGTATAGAGTGTAGGGTATAGAGTGTAGGGTATAGAGTGTAGGGTATAGTGTGTATGGTATAGAGTGTAGGGTATAAAGTGTAGAGTGTATGGTATAGAGTGTAGGGTATAGAGTGTAAAGTGTAGGGTATAGAGTGTATGGTATAGAGTGTAGGGTGTAGAGTGTATGGTATAGAGTGTAGGGTATAGAGTGTAGAGTGTAGGGTATAGAGTGTAGGGTATAGAGTGTAGGGTATAGAGTGTAGGGTATAGAGTGTAGGGTACAGAGTGTAGGGTATACAGTGTAGGGTACAGAGTGCAGGGTGTAGAGTGTAGGGTATAGAGTGTATAGTGTAGGGTATAGAGTGTAGGGTATAGAGTGTAGGGTGTAAAGTGGAGGGTGTAGAGTGTAGGGTGTAGAGTGTAGGGTGTAGAGTGTAGGGTGTAGAGTGTATGGTATAGAGTGTAGGGTATAGAGTGTAGGGTATAGAGTGTAGGGTATAGAGTGTAGGGTATAGAGTGTAGGGTGTAGAGTGTAGGGTATAGAGTGTAGAGTTTAGGGTAGAGAGTGTGGGGCATAGAGTGTATGGTATACAGTGTAGAGTGTAGGGTATAGAGTGTATAGTGTAGGGTATAGAGTGTATGGTATAGAGTGTATGGTATAGAGTGTAGGGTATAAAGTGTAGAGTGTAGGGTATAGAGTGTATGGTATAGAGTGTAGGGTATAAAGTGTAGAGTGTAGGGTATAGAGTGTAGGGTATAGAGTGTAGGGTAAAGAGTGTAGAGTGTAGGGTACAGAGTGCAGGGTGTAGAGTGTAGGGTATAGAGTGTAGAGTGTAGAGTGTAGGGTGTAGAGTGTAGGGTATAGAGTGTAGGGTATAGAGTGTAGGGTATAAAGTGTAGGGTGTAGGGTATATAGTGCAGGTTGTAGAGTGTAGGGTATAGAGTGTATGGTATAGGGTGTAGGGTATAAAGTGTAGGGTATAGAGTGTAGGGTATAGAGTGTAGGGTATAGAGTGTAGGGTATAGAGTGTAGGCTATAGAGTGTAGAGTATATAGTGTAGAGTGTAGGGTATAGAGTGTAGGGTATAGAGTGTAGGGTATAGAGTGTAGGGTGTAGGGATTAGAGTGTAGGGATTAGAGTGTAGGGTGTAGAGTGTAGGGTGTAGAGTGTAGGGTATAGAGTGTAGGGTATAGAGTGTAGGGTATAGAGTGTAGAGTGTAGGGATTAGAGTGTAGGGTATAGAGTGTAGGGTATAGAATGTAGGGTATAGAGTGTAGGGTAAAGAGTGTAGAGTGTAGGGTACAGAGTGCAGGGTGTAGAGTGTAGAGTGTAGGGTAAAGAGTGTAGGGCATAGAGTGTAGGGTATAGAGTGTAGAGTGTAGGGTATAGAGTGTAGGGTATAGAGTGCAGGTTGTAGAGTGTAGGGTATAGAGTGTATGGTAAAGAGTGTAGGATATAAAGTGTAGAGTGTAGTGTATAGAGTGTAGGGTATAGAGTGTAGGGTATAGAGTGTAGGGTATAGAGTGTAGGCTATAGAGTGTAGAGTGTAGGGTGTAGAGTGTAGGGTATAGAGTGTAGGGTATAGAGTGTAGGGTATAGAGTGTGGAGTAGAGAGTGTAGGGTATAGAGTGTAGGGTATAGAATGTAGAGTGTAGAGTGTAGGGTGTAGAGTGCAAAGTGTAGGGTATAGAGTGTAAGGTATAGAGTGTAGTGTATAGAGTGTATGTTATAGAGTGTAGGGTATAGAGTGTAGAGTTTAGGGTATAGAGTGTAGTGTATAGAGTGTATGGTATAGAGTGTATGGTATAGAGTGTAGAGTGTAGGGTATAGAGTGCAGGGTATATAGTGTAGGGTATAGAGTGTAGGGTATAGAGTGTAGAGGGTAGGGTATAGAGTGTAGGGTATAGAGTGTAGGGTATAGAGTGTAGGGTATAGAGTGTAGGTTATAGAGTGTAGGGTATAGAGTGTAGGGTATAGAGTATAGCTTATAGAGCGTAGGGTGTAGGGTATAGAGTGTAGGGTATAGAGTGTAGGGTATAGAGTGTAGAGTGTAGGGTATAGAGTGTATGGTATAGAGCTTAGGGTATAGAGTGTAGGGTGTAGAGTGTAGAGTTTAGGGTATAGAGTGTGGGGCATAGAGTGTATGGTATACAGTGTAGAGTGTAGGGTATAGAGTGTAGGGTATAGAGTGTAGGGTATAGAGTGTAGAGTGTAGGGTATAGAGTGTAGGGTATAGAGTGCAGGTTGTAGAGTGTAGGGTATATAGTGTAGGGTATAGAGTGTAGGGTATAAAGTGTAGAGTGTAGGGTATAGAGTGTATAGTGTAGGGTATAGAGTGTAGGGTATAGAGTGTAGGGTATAGAGTGTATAGTGTAGGGTATAGAGTGTATGCTATAGAGTGTATAGTGTAGAGTGTATGGTATAGAGTGTAGGGTGTAGAGTGTATGGTATAGAGTGTAGGGTATAGAGTGTAGGGTATAGAGTGTAGGGTATAGAGTGTATGTTATAGAGTGTAGGGTATAGAGTGTAGAGTGTAGGGTATAGAGTTTAGAGTGTAGGGTATAGAGTGTAGGGTATAGAGTGTAAGGTATATAGTGTAGAGTGTAGGGTATAGAGTGTAGGGTATAGAGTGTAGGGTAAAGAGTGTAGAGTGTAGGGTACAGAGTGCAGGGTGTAGAGTGTAGGGTATAGAGTGTAGAGTGTAGGGTGTAGAGTGTAGGGTGTAGAGTGTAGGGTGTAGGGTATAGAGTGTAGGGTATAAAGTGTAGGGTATAGAGTGTAGGGTGTACAGTGTAGGGTGTAGAGTGTAGGGTATAGAGTGTAGGGTATAGAGTGTAGGTTATAGAGTGTAGGGTGTAGGAATTAGAGTGTAGGGATTAGAGTGTAGGGTGTAGAGTGTAGGGTGTAGAGTGTAGGGTATAGAGTGTAGGGTATAGAGTGTAGGGTATAGAGTGTAGAGTGTAGGGATTAGAGTGTAGGGATTAGAGTGTAGGGTATAGAGTGTAGGGTATACAGTGTAGAGTGTAGGGTATAGAGTGTAGGGTATAGAGTGTAGGGTATAGAGTGTAGGGTATAGAGTGTAGGGAATAGAGTGTAGAGTGTAGGGTGTAGAATGTAAAGTGTAGGGTATAGAGTGTAAGGTATAGAGTGTAGTGTATAGAGTGTATGTTATAGAGTGTAGGGTATAGAGTGTAGAGTGTAGGGTATAGAGTGTAGGGTATAGAGTGTAGGGTATAGAGTGTAGGGTATAGAGTGTAGGGTGTAGGGTATAGAGTGCACGTTGTAGAGTGTAGGGTATAGAGTGTAGGGTATAGAGAGTAGGGTATAAAGTGTAGAGTGTAGGGTATAGAGTGTATAGTGTAGGGTATAGAGTGTAGGGTATAGAGTGTAGAGTGTAGGGTATAGAGTGTAGGGTATAGAGTGTAGGGTATAGAGTGCATGTTATAGAGTGTAGGGTATAGAGTGTAGAGTGTAGAGTGTAGGGTATAGAGTTTAGAGTGTAGGGTATAGAGTGTAGGGTATAGAGTGTAGGGTATAGAGTGTAGGGTGTAGAGTGTAGGGTATAGAGTGTAGGGTATAGAGTGTAGGGTATAGAGTGTATGGTATAGAGTGTAGGGTATAGAGTGTAGGGTATAGAGTGTATGGTATAGAGTGTATGGTATAGAGTGTAGGGTATAGAGTGTATGGTATAGAGTGTAGGGTATAGAGTGTAGGGTATAGAGTGTAGGGTATAGAGTGTAGGCTATAGAGTGTAGGGTATAGAGTGTAGAGTGTAGGGTATAGAGTGTAGGGTGTAGAGTGTAGGGTATAGAGTGTTGGGTGTAGAGTGCAGGGTGTAGAGTGCAGGGTATACAGTGTAGGGTATAGAGTGTAGGGTATAAAGTGTAGAGTGTAGGGTATAGAGTGTAGGGTATAGAGTGTAGGGTGTAGAGTGTAGGGTGTAGAGTGTATGGTATAGAGTGTAGGGTATAGAGTGTAGGGTATAGAGTGTAGAGTGTAGGGTATAGAGTGTAGGGTATAGAGCTTAGGGTGTAGAGTGTAGGATATAGAGTGTAGAGTTTAGGGTATAGAGTGTGGGGCATAGAGTGTATGGTATACAGTGTAGAGTGTAGAGTGTAGGGTATAGAGTGTATAGTGTAGGGTATAGAGTGTAGGGTATAGAGTGTAGGGTGTAGAGTGTAGGGTGTAGAGTGTATGGTATAGAGTGTAGGGTATAGAGTGTAGGGTATAGAGTGTAGAATGTAGGGTATAGAGTGTAGGGTATAGAGCTTAGGGTGTAGAGTGTAGGATATAGAGTGTAGAGTTTAGGGTATAGAGTGTGGGGCATAGAGTGTATGGTATACAGTGTAGAGTGTAGAGTGTAGGGTATAGAGTGTAGAGTGTAGGGTATAGAGTGTAGGGTATAGAGCTTAGGGTGTAGAGTGTAGGATATAGAGTGTAGAGTTTAGGGTATAGAGTGTGGGGCATAGAGTGTAGGGTATAGAGTGTAGGGTATAGAGTGTAGGGTATAGAGTGTAGAGTGTAGGGATTAGAGTGTAGGGATTAGAGTGTAGGGTATAGAGTGTAGGGTATACAGTGTAGAGTGTAGGGTATAGAGTGTAGGGTATAGAGTGTAGGGTATAGAGTGTAGGGTATAGAGTGTAGGGAATAGAGTGTAGAGTGTAGGGTGTAGAATGTAAAGTGTAGGGTATAGAGTGTAAGGTATAGAGTGTAGTGTATAGAGTGTATGTTATAGAGTGTAGGGTATAGTGTAGAGTGTAGGGTATAGAGTGTAGGGTATAGAGTGTAGGGTATAGAGTGTAGGGTATAGAGTGTAGGGTGTAGGGTATAGAGTGCACGTTGTAGAGTGTAGGGTATAGAGTGTAGGGTATAGAGAGTAGGGTATAAAGTGTAGAGTGTAGGGTATAGAGTGTATAGTGTAGGGTATAGAGTGTAGGGTATAGAGTGTAGAGTGTAGGGTATAGAGTGTAGGGTATAGAGTGTAGGGTATAGAGTGCATGTTATAGAGTGTAGGGTATAGAGTGTAGAGTGTAGAGTGTAGGGTATAGAGCTTAGAGTGTAGGGTATAGAGTGTAGGGTATAGAGTGTAGGGTATAGAGTGTAGGGTGTAGAGTGTAGGGTATAGAGTGTAGGGTATAGAGTGTAGGGTATAGAGTGTATGGTATAGAGTGTAGGGTATAGAGTGTAGGGTATAGAGTGTATGGTATAGAGTGTATGGTATAGAGTGTAGGGTATAGAGTGTATGGTATAGAGTGTAGGGTATAGAGTGTAGGGTATAGAGTGTAGGGTATAGAGTGTAGGCTATAGAGTGTAGGGTATAGAGTGTAGAGTGTAGGGTATAGAGTGTAGGGTGTAGAGTGTAGGGTATAGAGTGTTGGGTGTAGGATGCAGGGTGTAGAGTGCAGGGTATACAGTGTAGGGTATAGAGTGTAGGGTATAAAGTGTAGAGTGTAGGGTATAGAGTGTAGGGTAATGGAACTAGAGAGAGTACAAAGGAGGGCAACAAAATTAATAAAGGGGATGGGAGAACTACAATACCCAGATAGATTAGCGAAATTAGGATTATTTAGTCTAGAAAAAAGACGACTGAGGGGCGATCTAATAACCATGTATAAGTATATAAGGGGACAATACAAATATCTCGCTGAGGATCTGTTTATACCAAGGAAGGTGACGGGCACAAGGGGGCATTCTTTGCGTCTGGAGGAGAGAAGGTTTTTCCACCAACATAGAAGAGGATTCTTTACTGTTAGGGCAGTGAGAATCTGGAATTGCTTGCCTGAGGAGGTGGTGATGGCGAACTCAGTCGAGGGGTTCAAGAGAGGCCTGGATGTCTTCCTGGAGCAGAACAATATTGTATCATACAATTATTAGGTTCTGTAGAAGAACGTAGATCTGGGGATTTATTATGATGGAATATAGGCTGAACTGGATGGACAAATGTCTTTTTTCGGCCTTACTAACTATGTTACTATGTTATAGAGTGCAGGGTGTAGAGTGTAGGGTGTAGAGTGTATGGTATAGAGTGTAGGGTATAGAGTGTAGGGTATAGAGTGTAGAGTGTAGGGTATAGAGTGTAGGGTATAGAGCTTAGGGTGTAGAGTGTAGGATATAGAGTGTAGAGTTTAGGGTATAGAGTGTGGGGCATAGAGTGTATGGTATACAGTGTAGAGTGTAGAGTGTAGGGTATAGAGTGTATAGTGTAGGGTATAGAGTGTAGGGTATAGAGTGTAGGGTGTAGAGTGTAGGGTGTAGATTGTAGGGTGTAGAGTGTAGGGTGTAGAGTGTAGGGTGTAGAGTGTATGGTATAGAGTGTAGGGTATAGAGTGTAGACTGTAGGGCATAGAGTGTAGGGTATAGAGTGTAGGGTATAGAGTGTAGGGTGTAGAGTGTAGGGTATAGAGTGTAGAGTTTAGGGTAGAGAGTGTGGGGCATAGAGTGTATGGTATACAGTGTAGAGTGTAGGGTATAGAGTGTATAGTGTAGGGCATAGAGTGTAGGGTATAGAGTGTATGGTATAGAGTGTAGGGTATAAAGTGTAGTGTGTAGGGTATAGAGTGTATGGTATAGAGTGTAGGGTATAACGTGTAGAGTGTAGGGTATAGAGTGTAGGGTATAGAGTGTAGGTTATAGAGTGTAGGGTATAGAGTGTAGGGAAAAGAGTGTAGAGTGTAGGGTACAGAGTGCAGGGTGTAGAGGGTAGGGTATAGAGTGTAGAGTGTAGGGTGTAGATTGTAGGGTATAGAGTGTAGGGTGTAGAGTGTAGGGTGTAGGGTATAGAGTGTAGGGTATAGAGTGCAGGGTATAGAGTGTAGGGTGTAGAGTGTAGAGTGTAGGGTGTAGAGTGTAGGGTATAGAGTGTAGGGTATAGAGTGTAGCGTATAGAGTGTAGGGTGTAGGGATTAGAGTGTAGGGTGTAGAGTGTATGGTATAGAGTGTAGGGTATAGAGTGTAGGGTATAGAGTGTATGTTATAGAGTGTAGGGTATAGAGTTTAGAGTGTAGGGTATAGAGTGTAGGGTATAGAGTGTAGGGTATAGAGTGTAGGGTATAGAGTGTAGGGTATAGGGTGTAGGGTATAGAGTGTAGGGTATAGAGTGTAGGGTATAGAGTGTAGGGTATAGAGTGTAGGGTATAGAGTGTAGAGTGTAGGGTATAGAGTGTAGGGTATAGAGTGTAGGGTATAGAGTGTAGGGTATAGAGTTTAGAGTGTAGGGTATAGAGTGTAGGGTATAGAGTGTAGAGTGTAGGGTACAGAGTGCAGGGTGTAGAGGGTAGGGTATAGAGTGTAGAGTTTAGGGTGTAGATTGTAGGGTATAGAGTGTAGGGTGTAGAGTGTAGGGTGTAGGGTATAGAGTGTAGGGTATAGAGTGCAGGGTATAGAGTTGTAGGGTGTAGAGTGTAGAGTGTAGGGTGTAGAGTGTAGGGTATAAAGTGTAGGGTATAGAGTGTAGCGTATAGAGTGTAGGGTGTAGGGATTAGAGTGTAGGGTGTAGAGTGTATGGTATAGAGTGTAGGGTATAGAGTATAGGGTATAGAGTGTAGGGTATAGAGTGTATGTTATAGAGTGTAGGGTATAGAATGTAGAGTGTAGGGTATAGAGTTTAGAGTGTAGGGTATAGAGTGTAGGGTATAGAGTGTAGGGTATAGAGTGTAGGGTATAGAGTGTAGGGTATATGGTGTAGGGTATAGAGTGTAGGGTATAGAGTGTAGGGTAAAGAGTGTAGAGTGTAGGGTATAGAGTGTAGGGTACAGAGTGTAGGGTGTAGAGTGTAGGGTGTAGAGTGTAGGGTGTAGAGTGTAGCGTATAGAGTGTAGGGTATAGAGTGTAGGGTATAGAGTGTAGGGTATAGAGTGTAGGGTGTAGAGTGTAGGGTGTAGAGTGTAGGATATAGAGTGTAGGGTATAGAGTGTAGGGTATAGAGTGTAGGGTATAGAGTGTAGGGTGTAGAGTGTAGGGTGTAGAGTGTAGGGTATAGAGTGTAGGGAGTAGAGTGTAGAGTGTAGGGTATAGAGTGTAGAGTGTAGGGAGTAGAGTGTAGAGTGTAGGGTATAGAGTGTAGAGTGTAGGGTGTAGGGTATAGAGTGTAGGGTATAGAGTGTAGGGTGTAGAGTGTAGGGTATAGAGTGTAGAGTGTAGGGTATAGAGTGTAGGGTGTAGGGTATAGAGTGTGGCGTATAGAGTATAGAATGTAGAGTGTAGGGTATATATGTAGGGCAGATGAGTGGAAGCATGTGACCAAAAGAAGCAAGAAGACCATGGAGAAATCACCAACCACACAACTGAAGAACCGATATCAAATCTTTGTAGAGGATGAAGATGGCACACCTAAGAATGAAGCAATACCAGCAAGCAAAAAAGAAAAGGGCACACAGCAACAAGTGACAGCAAAAAGTACAGCCAAGAAGCAACGAAGAGTGGTGGTGGTGGGAGACTCACTACTGAGAGGCACCGAAGCAGCCATCTGCAGACCGGACATAACTGCAAGAGAAGTATGCTGCCTTCCAGGTGCGATGATCAAGGATGTGACCGATAGGATACCAAAGCTCTTCAGCTCCAAGGACGTCCACCCATTTCTTCTGATACATGTTGGCACCAATGACACGGCAAGGAAGGACCTACCGACAATCTGCAAGGACTTTGAAGAGTTGGGGAAGAAAGTAAAGGAACTGGATGCACAGGTAGTTTTTTCTTCTATCCTTCCAGTAGACGGGCATGGCACCAGGAGATGGAACAGGATCCTTGATGCAAACAACTGGCTAAGACGATGGTGCAGACAACAAGGATTTGGATTCCTGGACCACGGTGTGAATTACTGGTATGATGGACTCCTCGCCAGAGACGGACTACACCTCAACAAACCTGGGAAACACACATTCGCCAGAAGACTCGCTACACTCATCAGGAGGGCGTTAAACTAGAAGAAGAGGGGACGGGAAGAAAAACATTAGACTCGAACAAAGACGACCCAGGAAAACATACTCAGAAGGGAGGTAAGAACATTTCTAAAACAATCCACAGAGGGGAGATTGGAACAAAACAAAATCCTCTAAACTGCATGCTCGCAAACGCCAGAAGCCTGACAAACAAGATGGAAGAACTAGAAGCAGAAATATCTACAGGTAACTTTGACATAGTGGGAATAACCGAGACATGGTTAGATGAAAGCTATGACTGGGCAGTTAACTTACAGGGTTACAGTCTGTTTAGAAAGGATCGTAAAAATCGGAGAGGAGGAGGGGTTTGTCTCTATGTAAAATCTTGTCTAAAGTCCACTTTAAGGGAGGATATTAGCGAAGGGAATGAGGATGTCGAGTCCATATGGGTTGAAATTCATGGAGGGAAAAATGGTAACAAAATTCTCATTGGGGTCTGTTACAAACCCCCAAATATAACAGAAAGCATGGAAAGTCTACTTCTAAAGCAGATAGATGAAGCTGCAACCCATAATGAGGTCCTGGTTATGGGGGACTTTAACTACCCGGATATTAACTGGGAAACAGAAACCTGTGAAACCCATAAAGGCAACAGGTTTCTGCTAATAACCAAGAAAAATTATCTTTCACAATTGGTGCAGAATCCAACCAGAGGAGCAGCACTTTTAGACCTAATACTATCTAATAGACCTGACAGAATAACAAATCTGCAGGTGGTTGGGCATTTAGGAAATAGCGACCACAATATTGTGCAGTTTCACCTGTCTTTCACTAGGGGGACTTGTCAGGGAGTCACAAAAACATTGAACTTTAGGAAGGCAAAGTTTGACCAGCTTAGAGATGCCCTTAATCTGGTAGACTGGGACAATATCCTCAGAAATAAGAATACAGATAATAAATGGGAAATGTTTAAGAACATCCTAAATAGGCAGTGTAAGCGGTTTATACCTTGTGGGAATAAAAGGACTAGAAATAGGAAAAACCCAATGTGGCTAAACAAAGAAGTAAGACAGGCAATTAACAGTAAAAAGAAAGCATTTGCACTACTAAAGCAGGATGGCACCATTGAAGCTCTAAAAAACTATAGGGAGAAAAATACTTTATCTAAAAAACTAATTAAAGCTGCCAAAAAGGAAACAGAGAAGCACATTGCTAAGGAGAGTAAAACTAATCCCAAACTGTTCTTCAACTATATCAATAGTAAAAGAATAAAAACTGAAAATGTAGGCCCCTTAAAAAATAGTGAGGAAAGAATGGTTGTAGATGACGAGGAAAAAGCTAACATATTAAACACCTTCTTCTCCACGGTATTCACGGTGGAAAATGAAATGCTAGGTGAAATCCCAAGAAACAATGAAAACCCTATATTAAGGGTCACCAATCTAACCCAAGAAGAGGTGCGAAACCGGCTAAATAAGATTAAAATAGATAAATCTCCGGGTCCGGATGGCATACACCCACGAGTACTAAGAGAACTAAGTAATGTAATAGATAAACCATTATTTCTTATTTTTAGTGACTCTATAGCGACAGGGTCTGTTCCGCAGGACTGGCGCATAGCAAATGTGGTGCCAATATTCAAAAAGGGCTCTAAAAGTGAACCTGGAAATTATAGGCCAGTAAGTCTAACCTCTATTGTTGGTAAAATATTTGAAGGGTTTCTGAGGGATGTTATTCTGGATTATCTCAATGAGAATAACTGTTTAACTCCATATCAGCATGGGTTTATGAGAAATCGCTCCTGTCAAACCAATCTAATCAGTTTTTATGAAGAGGTAAGCTATAGACTGGACCACGGTGAGTCATTGGACGTGGTATATCTCGATTTTTCCAAAGCGTTTGATACCGTGCCGCACAAGAGGTTGGTACACAAAATGAGAATGCTTGGTCTGGGGGAAAATGTGTGTAAATGGGTTAGTAACTGGCTTAGTGATAGAAAGCAGAGGGTGGTTATAAATGGTATAGTCTCTAACTGGGTCGCTGTGACCAGTGGGGTACCACAGGGGTCAGTATTGGGACCTGTTCTCTTCAACATATTCATTAATGATCTGGTAGAAGGTTTACACAGTAAAATATCGATATTTGCAGATGATACAAAACTATGTAAAGCAGTTAATACAATAGAAGATAGTATTCTGCTACAGATGGATCTGGATAAGTTGGAAACTTGGGCTGAAAGGTGGCAGATGAGGTTTAACAATGATAAATGTAAGGTTATACACATGGGAAGAAGGAATCAATGTCACCATTACACACTGAATGGGAAACCACTGGGTAAATCTGACAGGGAGAAGGACTTGGGGATCCTAGTTAATGATAAACTTACCTGGAGCAGCCAGTGCCAGGCAGCAGCTGCCAAGGCAAACAGGATCATGGGGTGCATTAAAAGAGGTCTGGATACACATGATGAGAGCATTATACTGCCTCTGTACAAATCCCTAGTTAGACCGCACATGGAGTACTGTGTCCAGTTTTGGGCACCGGTGCTCAGGAAGGATATAATGGAACTAGAGAGAGTACAAAGGAGGGCAACAAAATTAATAAAGGGGATGGGAGAACTACAATACCCAGATAGATTAGCGAAATTAGGATTATTTAGTCTAGAAAAAAGACGACTGAGGGGCGATCTAATAACCATGTATAAGTATATAAGGGGACAATACAAATATCTCGCTGAGGATCTGTTTATACCAAGGAAGGTGACGGGCACAAGGGGGCATTCTTTGCGTCTGGAGGAGAGAAGGTTTTTCCACCAACATAGAAGAGGATTCTTTACTGTTAGGGCAGTGAGAATCTGGAATTGCTTGCCTGAGGAGGTGGTGATGGCGAACTCAGTCGAGGGGTTCAAGAGAGGCCTGGATGTCTTCCTGGAGCAGAACAATATTGTATCATACAATTATTAGGTTCTGTAGAAGGACGTAGATCTGGGTATTTATTATGATGGAATATAGGCTGAACTGGATGGACAAATGTCTTTTTTCGGCCTTACTAACTATGTTACTATGTTACTATAGAGTGTAGGGTATAGAGTGTTGAGTGTAGGGTATAGAGTGTAGGGTATAGAGTGTAGGGTATAGAGTGTAGGGAATAGAGTGTAGGGTGTAAGGTGTAGAGTGTAGGGTATAGAGTGTAGGGTATATACTGTAGGGTATAGAGTGTAGGCTATAGAGTGTAGGGTATAGAGTGTAGAGTGTAGGGTATAGAGTGTAGGGTATAGAGTGTAGGGTATAGAGTGTAGGGTATAGGGTATAGAGTGTAAGGTGTAGAGTGTAGGGTGTAGAGTGTAGGGTATAGAGTGTAGTGTATAGAGTGTAGGGTGTAGGGTATAGAGTGTAGGGTATAGAGTGTAGGGTATAGAGTGTAGGGTATAGAGTGTAGGGTATAGAGTGTATGGTATAGAGTGTAGGGTATAGAGTGTAGAGTGTAGGGTATAGAGCTTAGGGTGTAGAGTGTAGGGTATAGAGTGTAGAGTTTAGGGTATAGAGTGTGGGGCATAGAGTGTATGGTATACAGTGTAGAGTGTAGGGTATAGAGTGTATAGTGTAGGGTATAGAGTGTAGGATATAGAGTGTATGGTATAGGGTGTAGGGTATAAAGTGTAGAGTGTAGGGTATAGAGTGTAGGGTATAGAGTGTATGGTATAGAGTGTAGAGTGTAGGGTATAGAGTGTAGGGTATAGAGTGTAGAGTGTAGGGATTAGAGTGTAGGGTATAGAGTGTAGGGTATAGAGTGTAGAGTGTAGGGTATAGAGTGTATGGTATACAGTGTAGAGTGTAGGGTATAGAGTGTATAGTGTAGGGTATAGAGTGTAGGATATAGAGTGTAGGGTATAGAGTGTATGGTATAGAGTGTAGGCTATAAAGTGTAGAGTGTATGGTATGGAGTGTAGGGTATAGAGTGTATGGTATAGAGTGTAGGGTATAAAGTGTAGAGTGTAGGGTATAGAGTGTAGGGTATAGAGTGTAGAGTGTAGGGTAAAGAGTGTAGGGCATAAAGTGTAGGGTATAGAGTGTAGAGTGTAGGGTATAGAGTGCAGGTTGTAGAGTGTAGGGTATATAGTGGATGGTATAGAGTGTAGGGTATAAAGTGTAGAGTGTAGTGTATAGAGTGTAGGGTATAGAGTGTAGGGTATAGAGTGTAGGGTATAGAGTGTAGGCTATAGAGTGTAGAGTGTAGGGTGTAGAGTGTAGGGTATAGAGTGTAGGGTATAGAGTGTAGGGTATAGAGTGTGGAGTAGAGAGTGTAGGGTATAGAGTGTAGGGTATAGAATGTAGAGTGTAGAGTGTAGGGTGTAGAGTGCAAAGTGTAGGGTATAGAGTATAAGGTATAGAGTGTAGTGTATAGAGTGTATGTTATAGAGTGTAGGGTATAGAGTGTAGAGTTTAGGGTATAGAGTGTAGTGTATAGAGTGTATGGTATAGAGTGTATTGTATAGAGTGTAGAGTGTAGGGTATAGAGTGTAGGGTATAGAGTGTAGGGTATAGAGTGTAGGGTATAGAGTGTAGAGTGTAGGGTATAGAGTGTAGGGTATAGAGTGTAGGGTATAGAGTGTAGGGTATAGAGTGTAAGGTATAGAGTGTAGGTTATAGAGTGTAGGGTATAGAGTGTAGGGTATAGAGTGTAGCTTATAGAGCGTAGGGTGTAGGGTATAGAGTGTAGGGTATAGAGTGTAGGGTATAGAGTGTAGAGTGTAGGGTATAGAGTGTATGGTATAGAGCTTAGGGTGTAGAGTGTAGGGTATAGAGTGTAGAGTTTAGGGTATAGAGTGTGGGGCATAGAGTGTATGGTATACAGTGTAGAGTGTAGGGTATAAAGTGTAGGGTATAGAGTGTAGGGTATAGAGTGTAGAGTGTAGGGTATAGAGTGCAGGTTGTAGAGTGTAGGGTATAGAGTGTAGGGTATAGAGTGTAGGGTATAAAGTGTAGAGTGTAGGGTATAGAGTGTATAGTGTAGGGTATAGAGTGTAGGGTATAGAGTGTAGGGTATAGAGTGTAGGGTATAGAGTGTATGTTATAGAGTGTAGGGTATAGAGTGTAGAGTGTAGGGTATAGAGTTTAGAGTGTAGGGTATAGAGTGTAGGGTATAGAGTGTAAGGTATATAGTGTAAAGTGTAGGGTATAGAGTGTAGGGTATAGAGTGTAGGGTATAGAGTGTAGGGTAATGAGTGTAGAGTGTAGGGTACAGAGTGCAGGGTGTAGAGTGTAGGGTATAGAGTGTAGAGTGTAGGGTGTAGAGTGTAGGGTGTAGAGTGTAGGGTGTAGAGTGTAGGGCGTAGGGTATAGAGTGTAGGGTATATAGTGTAGGGTATAGAGTGTAGGGTGTAGAGTGTAGGGTGTAGAGTGTAGGGTATAGAGTGCAGGGTATAGAGTGTAGGTTATAGAGTGTAGGGTGTAGGGATTAGAGTGTAGGGATTAGAGTGTAGGGTGTAGAGTGTAGGGTGTAGAGTGTAGGGTATAGAGTGTAGGGTATAGAGTGTAGGGTATAGAGTGTAGAGTGTAGGGATTAGAGTGTAGGGATTAGAGTGTAGGGTATAGAGTGTAGGGTATAGAGTGTAGGGTATAGAGTGTAGGGAATAGAGTGTAGAGTGTAGGGTGTAGAATGTAAAGTGTAGGGTATAGAGTGTAGAGTGTAGGGTATAGAGTGTACGGTATGGAGTGTAGGGTATAGAGTGTAGGGTATAGAGTGTAGAGTGTAGGGTATAGAATGTAGGGTATAGAGTGTAGGGTATAGAGTGTAGGGAATAGAGTGTAGATTGTAAGGTATAGAGTGTAGAGTGTAGGGTATAGACGGTAGGGTGTAGAGTGTAGGGAGTAGAGTGTAGGGTATAGAGTGCAGGGTATAAAGTGTAGGGTGTAGAGTGTAGGCTATAGAGTGTAGGGTATAGAGTGTAGAGTGTAGGGTATAGAGTGTAGGGTATAGAGTGTAGGGTATAGAGTGTAGAGTGTAGGGTATAGAGTGTAGGGTATAGATTGCAGGTTGTAGAGTGCAGGTTGTAGAGTGTAGGGTATAGAGTGTAGGGTATAGAGTGTAGGGTATAGAGTGTAGGGTATAAAGTGTAGAGTGTAGGGTATAGAGTGTATAGTGTAGGGTATAGAGTGTAGGGTATAGAGTGTATAGTGTAGGGTATAGAATGTATGCTATAGAGTGTATGGTGTAGAGTGTATGGTATAGAGTGTAGGGTGTAGAGTGTAGGGTATAGAGTATAGGGTATAGAGTGTATGTTATAGAGTGTAGGGTATACAGTGTAGAGTGTAGGGTATAGAGTTTAGAGTGTAGGGTATAGAGTGTAGGGTATAGAGTGTAGGGTAAAGAGTGTAGAGTGTAGGGTACAGAGTGCAGGGTGTAGAGTGTAGGGTATAGAGTGTAGAGTGTAGGGTGTAGAGTGTAGGGTGTAGAGTGTAGGGTATAGAGTGTAGAGTGTAGGGTGTAGAGTGTAGGGTGTAGGGTATAGAGTGTAGGGTATAGAGTGTAGGGTATAGAGTGTAGGGTATAGGGTGTAAGGATTAGAGTGTAGGGATTAGAGTGTAGGGATTAGAGTGTAGGGTATAGAGTGTAGGGTATAGAGTGTAGGGTATAGAGTGCAGGTTGTAGAGTGTAGGGTATAGAGTGTAGGGTGTAGAGTGTAGGGTATAGAGTGTAGAGTGTATGGTGTAGAGTGTAGGGTGTAGGGGATAGAGTGTAGGGTATAGAGTGTAGGGTATAGAGTGTAGGGTAAAGAGTGTAGAGTGTAGGGTACAGAGTGCAGGGTGTAGAGTGTAGGGTATAGAGTGTAGGGTGTAGAGTGTAGGGTATAGAGTGTAGAGTGTATGGTGTAGAGTGTAGGGTGTAGGGGATAGAGTGTAGGGTATAGAGTGTAGGGTATAGAGTGTAGGGTATAGAGTGTAGAGTGTAGGGATTAGAGTGTAGGGTATAGAGTGTAGGCTATAGAGTGTAGGGTGTAGAGTGTAGGGTATAGAGTGTATGGTATAGAGTGTAGGGTATAGAGTGTAGGGTATAGAGTGTATGTTATAGAGTGTAGGGTATAGAGTGTAGAGTGTAGGGTATAGAGTTTAGAGTGTAGGGTATAGAGTGTAGGGTATAGAGTGTAAGGTATAGAGTGTAGAGTGTACGGTATAGAGTGTAGGGTAAAGAGTGTAGAGTGTAGGGTACAGAGTGCAGGGTGTAGAGTGTAGGGTATAGAGTGTAGGGTGTAGAGTGTACGGTATAGAGTGTAGGGTGTAGAGTGTAGGGTGTAGGGTATAGAGTGTAGGGTATAGAGTGTAGTGTATAGAGTGTAGAGTGTAGAGTGTAGGGTGTAGAGTGTAGGGTATAGAGTGTAGGGTATAGAGTGTAGGGTATAGAGTGTAGGGTATAGAGTGTAGGGTGTAGGGATTAGAGTGTAGGGATTAGAGTGTAGGGTATAGAGTGTAGGGTATAGAGTGTAGGGTATAGAGTGTAGGGTATAAAGCGTAGAGTGTAGGGTATAGAGTGTATAGTGTAGGGTATAGAGTGTAGGGTATAGAGTGTAAGGTGTAGAGTGTAGGGTATAGAGTGTATGGTATAGAGTGTGGGGTATAAAGTGTAGTGTTTAGGGTATGGAGTGTAGGGTATAGAGTGTATGGTATAGAGTGTAGGGTATAAAGTGTAGAGTGTAGGGTATAGAGTGTAGGGTATAGAGTGTAGAGTGTAGGGTAAAGAGTGTAGGGTATAGAGTGTAGAGTGTAGGGTATAGAGTGTAGGGTATAGAGTGCAGGTTGTAGAGTGTAGGGTATAGAGTGTATGGTATAGAGTGTAGGGTATAAAGTGTAGAGTGTAGTGTATAGAGTGTAGGGTATAGAGTGTAGAGTATAGAGTGTAGGGTAAAGAGTGTAGAGTGTAGAGTGTAGGGTATAGAGTGTAGGGTGTAGAGTGTAGGGTATAGAGTGTAGGGTGTAGAGTGTAGGGTGTGAGGTATAGAGTGTAGGGTATAGAGTGTAGGGTATAGAGTGTAGGGTGTAGAGTGTAGGGTGTGAGGTATAGAGTGTAGGGTATAGAGTGTAGGGTATAGAGTGTAGAGTGTAGAGTGTAGGGTGTAGAGTGTAGGGTATAGAGTGTAGGGTATAGAGTGTAGGGCTATAGAGTGTAGGGTGTAGGGATTAGAGTGTAGGGATTAGAGTGTAGGGTGTAGAGTGTAGGGTGTAGAGTGTAGGGTATAGAGTGTAGGGTATAGAGTGTAGGGTATAAAGCGTAGAGTGTAGGGTATAGAGTGTATAGTGTAGGGTATAGAGTGTAGGGTATAGAGTGTAGGGTATAGAGTGTAGGGTATAGGGTATAGAGTGTAGGGTGTAGAGTGTAGGGTGTAGGTTGTAGAGTGTATGGTATAGAGTGTAGGGTATAGAGTGTAGGGTATAGAGTGTAGGGTATAGAGTGTAGGGTGTAGAGTGTAGAGTGTAGGGTATAGAGTGTAGAGTGTAGGGTATAGAGTGTAGGGTATAGAGTAGAGTGTAGAGTGTAGGGTATAGAGTGTAGAGTGTAGGGGATAGAATGTAGGGTATAGAGTGTAAGGTGTAGAGTGTAGTGTATAGAGTGTATGGTATAGAGTGTGGGGTATAAAGTGTAGAGTGTAGGGTATGGAGTGTAGGGTATAGAGTGTATGGTATAGAGTGTAGGGTATAAAGTGTAGAGTGTAGGGTATAGAGTGTAGGGTATAGAGTGTAGGGTATAGAGTGTAGAGTGTAGGGTAAAGAGTGTAGGGCATAGAGTGTAGAGTGTAGGGTAAAGAGTGTAGGGCATAGAGTGTAGGGTATAGAGTGTAGGGTATAGAGTGCAGGTTGTAGAGTGTAGGGTATAGAGTGTATGGTATAGAGTGTAGGGTATAAAGTGTAGAGTGTAGTGTATAGAGTGTAGGGTATAGAGTGTAGGGTATAGAGTGTAGGGTATAGAGTGTAGGCTATAGAGTGTAGAGTGTAGGGTGTAGAGTGTAGGGTATAGAGTGTAGGGTATAGAGTGTAGGGTATAGAGTGTGGAGTAGAGAGTGTAGGGTATAGAGTGTAGGGTATAGAATGTAGAGTGTAGAGTGTAGGGTGTAGAGTGCAAAGTGTAGGGTATAGAGTGTAAGGTATAGAGTGTAGTGTATAGAGTGTATGTTATAGAGTGTAGGGTATAGAGTGTAGAGTTTAGGGTATAGAGTGTAGTGTATAGAGTGTATGGTATAGAGTGTATGGTATAGAGTGTAGAGTGTAGGGTATAGAGTGTAGGGTATAGAGTGTAGGGTATAGAGTGTAGGGTATAGAGTGTAGAGTGTAGGGTATAGAGTGTAGGGTATAGAGTGTAGGGTATAGAGTGTAGGTTATAGAGTGTAGGGTATAGAGTGTAGGGTATAGAGTATAGCTTATAGAGCGTAGGGTGTAGGGTATAGAGTGTAGGGTATAGAGTGTAGGGTATAGAGTGTAGAGTGTAGGGTATAGAGTGTATGGTATAGAGCTTAGGGTATAGAGTGTAGGGTATAGAGTGTAGAGTTTAGGGTATAGAGTGTGGGGCATAGAGTGTATGGTATACAGTGTAGAGTGTAGGGTATAGAGTATAGGGTATAGAGTGTAGGGTATAGAGTGTAGAGTGTAGGGTATAGAGTGTAGGGTATAGAGTGCAGGTTGTAGAGTGTAGGGTATAGAGTGTAGGGTATAGAGTGTAGGGTATAAAGTGTAGAGTGTAGGGTATAGAGTGTATAGTGTAGGGTATAGAGTGTAGGGTATAGAGTGTAGGGTATAGAGTGTAGGGTATAGAGTGTATGCTATAGAGTGTATGGTGTAGAGTGTATGGTATAGAGTGTAGGGTGTAGAGTGTATGGTATAGAGTGTAGGGTATAGAGTGTAGGGTATAGAGTGTATGTTATAGAGTGTAGGGTATAGAGTGTAGAGTGTAGGGTATAGAGTTTAGAGTGTAGGGTATAGAGTGTAGGGAATAGAGTGTAAGGTATGTATTGTAGAGTGTAGGGTATAGAGTGTAGGGTATAGAGTGTAGGGTATAGAGTGTAGGGTAAAGAGTGTAGAGTGTAGGGTACAGAGCGCAGGGTGTAGAGTGTAGGGTATAGAGTGTAGAGTGTAGGGTGTAGAGTGTAGGGTGTAGAGTGTAGGGTGTAGGGTATAGAGTGTAGGGTATAGAGTGTAGGGTATAGAGTGTAGGGTGTAGAGTGTAGGGTGTAGAGTGTAGGGTATAGAGTGTAGGGTATAGAGTGTAGGTTATAGAGTGTAGGGTGTAGGGATTAGAGTGTAGGGATTAGAGTGTAGGGTGTAGAGTGTAGGGTGTAGAGTGTAGGGTATAGAGTGTAGGGTATAGAGTGTAGGGTATAGAGTGTAGAGTGTAGGGATTAGAGTGTAGGGATTAGAGTGTAGGGTATAGAGTGTAGGGTATAGAGTGTAGAGTGTAGGGTATAGAGTGTAGGGTATAGAGTGTAGGGTATAGAGTGTAGGGTATAGAGTGTAGGGAATAGAGTGTAGAGTGTAGGGTGTAGAATGTAAAGTGTAGGGTATAGAGTGTAAGGTATAGAGTGTAGTGTATAGAGTGTATGTTATAGAGTGTAGGGTATAGAGTGTAGAGTGTAGGGTATAGAGTGTAGGGTATAGAGTGTAGGGTATAGAGTGTAGGGTATAGAGTGTAGGGTGTAGGGTATAGAGTGTAGGGTATAGAGTGCACGTTGTAGAGTGTAGGGTATAGAGTGTAGGGTATAGAGAGTAGGGTATAAAGTGTAGAGTGTAGGGTATAGAGTGTATAGTGTAGGGTATAGAGTGTAGGGTATAGAGTGTAGGGTATAGAGTTTAGAGTGTAGGGTATAGAGTGTATGCTATAGAGTGTATGGTGTAGAGTGTATGGTATAGAGTGTAGGGTATAGAGTGTAGAGTGTAGGGTATAGAGTGTAGGGTATAGAGTGTAGGGTATAGAGTGTAGGTTATAGAGTGTAGGGTATAGAGTGCATGTTATAGAGTGTAGGGTATAGAGTGTAGAGTGTAGAGTGTAGGGTATAGAGTTTAGAGTGTAGGGTATAGAGTGTAGGGTATAGAGTGTAGGGTATAGAGTGTAGGGTGTAGAGTGTAGGGTATAGAGTGTAGGGTATAGAGTGTAGGGTATAGAGTGTATGGTATAGAGTGTAGGGTATAGAGTGTAGGGTATAGAGTGTAGGGTATAGAGTGTATGGTATAGAGTGTATGGTATAGAGTGTAGGGTATAGAGTGTATGGTATAGAGTGTAGGGTATAGAGTGTAGAGTGTAGGGTATAGAGTGTAGGGTATAGAGTGTAGGGTATAGAGTGTAGGGTATAGATTGTAGGGTGAAGGGTATAGAGTGTATGGTGTAGAGTGTAGGGTATAGAGTGTAGGGTGTAGGGTGTAGAGTGTGGGGTGTAGAGTGGTGTAGAGTGTAGGATGTAGAGTGTATGGTATAGAGTGTAGGGTATAGAGTATAGCGTGTATGGTATAGAGTGTAGTGTATAGAGTGTAGGATATAGGGTATAGAGTGTAGGGTATAGAGTGTAGGGTATAGATTTTAGAGTGTAGGGTATAGAGTGTAAGGTATAGAGTGTAGGGTGTGGAGTGTAGGGTATAGAGTGTAGGGTATAGAGTGTATGGTATAGAGTGTAGGGTATAGAGTGTATGGTATAGAGTGTAGAGTGTAGGGTATAGAGTGTATTTTATAGAGTGTAGGGTATAGAGTGTAGGGTATAGAGTGTAGAGTGTAGGGTATAGAGTGTAGGGTATAGAGTGTAGAGTGTAGGGTATAGAGTGTAGGGTATAGAGTGTATGCTATAGAGTGTATGGTGTAGAGTGTATGGTATAGAGTGTAGGGTATAGAGTGTAGAGTGTAGGGTATAGAGTGTAGGGTATAGAGTGTAGGGTATAGAGTGTAGGGTATAGAGTGCATGTTATAGAGTGTAGGGTATAGAGTGTAAAGTGTAGAGTGTAGGGTATAGAGTATAGAGTGTAGGGTATAGAGTGTAGGGTATAGAGTGTAGGGTATAGAGTGTAGGGTGTAGAGTGTAGGGTATAGAGTGTAGGGTATAGAGTGTAGGGTATAGAGTGTATGGTATAGAGTGTAGGGTATAGAGTGTAGGGTATAGAGTGTAGGGTATAGAGTGTATGGTATAGAGTGTATGGTATAGAGTGTAGGGTATACAGTGTATGGTATAGAGTGTAGGGTATAGAGTGTAGAGTGTAGGGTATAGAGTGTATGGTATAGAGTGTAGGGTATAGAGTGTAGGGTATAGATTGTAGGGTATAGGGTATAGAGTGTATGGTGTAGAGTGTAGGGTATAGAGTGTAGGGTGTAGGGTGTAGAGTGTGGGGTGTAGAGTGGTGTAGAGTGTAGGATGTAGAGTGTATGGTATAGAGTGTAGGGTATAGAGTATAGCGTGTATGGTATAGAGTGTAGTGTATAGAGTGTAGGGTATAGGGTATAGAGTGTAGGGTATAGAGTGTAGGGTATAGATTTTAGAGTGTAGGGTATAGAGTGTAAGGTATAGAGTGTAGGGTGTGGAGTGTAGGGTATAGAGTGTAGGGTATAGAGTGTAGGGTATAGAGTGTATGGTATAGAGTGTAGGGTATAGAGTGTATGGTATAGAGTGTAGAGTGTAGGGTATAGAGTGTATTTTATAGAGTGTAGGGTATAGAGTGTAGGGTATAGAGTGTAGAGTGTAGGGTAGAGAGTGTAGGGTATAGAGTGTAGAGTGTAGGGTATAGAGTGTAGGGTATAGAGTGTATGCTATAGAGTGTATGGTGTAGAGTGTATGGTATTGTGTAGGGTATAGAGTGTAGAGTGTAGGGTATAGAGTGTAGGGTATAGAGTGTAGGGTATAGAGTGTAGGGTATAGAGTGCATGTTATAGAGTGTAGGGTATAGAGTGTAGAGTGTAGAGTGTAGGGTATAGAGTATAGAGTGTAGGGTATAGAGTGTAGGGTATAGAGTGTAGGGTATAGAGTGTAGGGTGTAGAGTGTAGGGTATAGAGTGTAGGGTATAGAGTGTAGGGTATAGAGTGTAGGGTATAGAGTGTAGGGTGTAGAGTGTAGGGTATAGAGTGTAGAGTGTATGGTGTAGAGTGTAGGGTGTAGGGGATAGAGTGTAGGGTATAGAGTGTAGGGTATAGAGTGTAAGGTATATAGTGTAGAGTGTAGGGTATAGAGTGTAGGGTATAGAGTGTAGGGTATAGAGTGTAGGGTAATGAGTGTAGAGTGTAGGGTACAGAGTGCAGGGTGTAGAGTGTAGGGCATAGAGTGTAGAGTGTAGGGTGTAGAGTGTAGGGTGTAGAGTGTAGGGTGTAGAGTGTAGGGTGTAGGGTATAGAGTGTAGGGTATATAGTGTAGGGTATAGAGTGTAGGGTGTAGAGTGTAGGGTGTAGAGTGTAGGGTATAGAGTGTAGGGTATAGAGTGTAGGTTATAGAGTGTAGGGTGTAGGGATTAGAGTGTAGGGATTAGAGTGTAGGGTGTAGAGTGTAGGGTGTAGAGTGTAGGGTATAGAGTGTAGGGTATAGAGTGTAGGGTATAGAGTGTAGAGTGTAGGGATTAGAGTGTAGGGATTAGAGTGTAGGGTATAGAGTGTAGGGTATAGAGTGTAGGGTATAGAGTGTAGGGTATAGAGTGTAGGGAATAGAGTGTAGAGTGTAGGGTGTAGAATGTAAAGTGTAGGGTATAGAGTGTAGAGTGTAGGGTATAGAGTGTACGGTATGGAGTGTAGGGTATAGAGTGTAGGGTATAGAGTGTAGAGTGTAGGGTATAGAATGTAGGGTATAGAGTGTAGGGTATAGAGTGTAGGGAATAGAGTGTAGATTGTAAGGTATAGAGTGTAGAGTGTAGGGTATAGACGGTAGGGTGTAGAGTGTAGGGAGTAGAGTGTAGGGTATAGAGTGTAGAGTGTAGGGTATAGAGTGCAGGGTATAGAGTGTAGGGTGTAGAGTGTAGGCTATAGAGTGTAGGGTATAGAGTGTAGAGTGTAGGGTATAGAGTGTAGGGTATAGAGTGTAGGGTATAGAGTGTAGGGTATAGAGTGTAGAGTGTAGGGTATAGAGTGTAGGGTATAGATTGCAGGTTGTAGAGTGCAGGTTGTAGAGTGTAGGGTATAGAGTGTAGGGTATAGAGTGTAGGGCATAGAGTGTAGGGTATAAAGTGTAGAGTGTAGGGTATAGAGTGTATAGTGTAGGGTATAGAGTGTAGGGTATAGAGTGTAGGGTATAGAGTGTATAGTGTAGGGTATAGAGTGTATGCTATAGAGTGTATGGTGTAGAGTGTATGGTATAGAGTGTAGGGTGTAGAGTGTAGGGTATAGAGTATAGGGTATAGAGTGTATGTTATAGAGTGTAGGGTATACAGTGTAGAGTGTAGGGTGTTATGGCTGGCAATCAGGCAACACAGCGTGCAGTAATCAGCGCACATACAGAGATCTGGCAATAACCAAAAACAATAGGACGAGCTCTGAGACGTGGAATCTCTGTAGACTGCAGTACCTAATCTATCCTCACACAACTATAAGCAGCAGTGGATTGCGCCTATAACTACCTATGCAACTCGGCACTGCCTGAGGAGCTGACTAGCCTGAAGATAGAAATACAAGCCTGACTTACCTCAGAGAAATACCCCAAAGGAATAGGCAGCCCCCCACATATAATGACTGTTAGCAAGATGAAAAGAGAAACGTAGGAATGAAATAGATTCAGCAAAGTGAGGCCCAATATTCTAGACAGAGCGAGGATAGCAAAGAGAACTATGCAGTCTACAAAAAACCCTAAAACGAAAACCACGCAAAGGGGCAAAAAGACCCACCGTGCCGAACTAACAGCACGGCGGTGCACCCCTTTGCTTCTCAGAGCTTCCAGCAAAAGTAATAGCAAGCTGGACAGAAAAAACAGAAAACAAACTAGAAGCACTTATCTAGCAGAGCAGCAGGCCCAAGGAAAGATGCAGTAGCTCAGATCCAACACTGGAACATTGACAAGGAGCAAGGAAGACAGACTCAGGTGGAGCTAAATAGCAAGGCAGCCAACGAGCTCACCAAAACACCTGAGGGAGGAAGCCCAGAGACTGCAATACCACTTGTGACCACAGAAGTGAACTCAGCCACAGAATTCACAACAGTACCCCCCCCTTGAGGAGGGGTCACCGAACCCTCACCAGAACCCCCAGGCCGACCAGGATGAGCCACATGAAAGGCACGAACAAGATCTGGGGCATGGACATCAGAGGCAAAAACCCAGGAATTATCTTCCTGAGCATAACCCTTCCATTTGACCAGATACTGGAGTTTCCGTCTAGAGACACGAGAATCCAAAATCTTCTCCACAATATACTCCAATTCCCCCTCCACCAAAACAGGGGCAGGAGGCTCCACAGATGGAACCATAGGTGCCACGTATCTCCTCAACAACGACCTATGGAATACATTATGTATGGAAAAGGAGTCTGGGAGGGTCAGACGAAAAGACACCGGATTGAGAATCTCAGAAATCCTATACGGACCAATAAAACGAGGTTTAAACTTAGGAGAGGAAACCTTCATAGGAATATGACGAGAAGATAACCAAACCAGATCCCCAACACGAAGTCGGGGTCCCACACGGCGTCTGCGATTAGCGAAAAGCTGAGCCTTCTCCTGGGACAAGGTCAAATTGTCCACCACCTGAGTCCAGATCTGCTGCAACCTGTCCACCACAGAATCCACACCAGGACAGTCCGAAGACTCAACCTGTCCTGAAGAGAAACGAGGATGGAACCCAGAATTGCAGAAAAATGGAGAGACCAAGGTAGCCGAGCTGGCCCGATTATTAAGGGCGAACTCAGCCAACGGCAAAAATGACACCCAATCATCCTGGTCAGCGGAAACAAAACATCTCAGATATGTTTCCAAGGTCTGATTGGTTCGTTCGGTCTGGCCATTAGTCTGAGGATGGAAGGCCGAGGAGAAAGATAGGTCAATGCCCATCCTACCACAAAAGGCTCGCCAGAACCTCGAGACAAACTGGGAACCTCTGTCAGAAACAATATTCTCAGGAATGCCATGTAAACGAACCACATGCTGGAAGAACAAAGGCACCAAATCAGAGGAGGAAGGCAATTTAACCAAGGGCACCAGATGGACCATTTTAGAAAAGCGATCACAGACCACCCAAATGACCGACATTTTTTGAGAAACGGGAAGGTCAGAAATGAAATCCATCGAAATATGTGTCCAAGGCCTCTTCGGGACCGGCAAGGGCAAAAGCAACCCACTGGCACGTGAACAGCAGGGCTTAGCCCTAGCACAAATTCCACAGGACTGCACAAAAGCACGCACATCCCGTGACAGAGATGGCCACCAGAAGGATCTAGCAACCAACTCCCTGGTACCAAAGATTCCTGGATGACCGGCCAGCACCGAACAATGAAGTTCAGAGATAACTTTACTAGTCCACCTATCAGGGACGAACAGTTTCTCGGCCGGACAACGATCAGGTTTATTAGCCTGAAATTTCTGCAACACTCTCCGCAAATCAGGGGAGATGGCAGACACAATGACGCCTTCCTTGAGGATACTCGCCGGCTCAGATAACCCCGGAGAGTCGGGCACAAAACTCCTAGACAGAGCATCCGCCTTCACATTTTTAGAGCCCGGAAGGTATGAAATCACAAAATCAAAACGAGCAAAAAATAACGACCAACGGGCCTGTCTAGGATTCAAGCGCTTGGCAGACTCAAGATAAGTAAGGTTCTTATGATCAGTCAAAACCACCACGCGATGCTTAGCACCCTCAAGCCAATGACGCCACTCCTCGAATGCCCACTTCATGGCCAGCAACTCTCGGTTGCCCACATCATAATTACGCTCAGCAGCAGAAAATTTCCTGGAAAAGAAAGCACATGGTTTGAACACTGAGCAACCAGAACCTCTCTGTGACAAAACCGCCCCTGCACCAATCTCAGAAGCATCAACCTCGACCTGGAACGGAAGAGAAACATCAGGTTGACACAACACAGGGGCACAGCAAAAACGACGCTTCAACTCCTGAAAAGCTTCCACGGCAGCAGAAGACCAATTAACCAAATCAGCACCCTTCTTGGTCAAATCGGTCAATGGTCTGGCAATGCTAGAAAAATTACAGATGAAGCGACGATAAAAATTAGCAAAGCCCAGGAATTTCTGCAGACTTTTTAGAGATGTCGGCTGAGTCCAATCCTGGATGGCCTGAACCTTAACCGGATCCATCTCGATAGTAGAAGGGGAAAAGATGAACCCCAAAAATGAAACTTTCTGCACACCGAAGAGACACTTTGATCCCTTCACGAACAAGGAATTAGCACGCAGTACCTGGAAAACCATTCTGACTTGCTTCACATGAGACTCCCAATCATCTGAGAAGATCAAAATGTCATCCAAGTAAACAATCAAGAATTTATCCAGATACTCACGGAAAATGTCATGCATAAAAGACTGAAAAACAGATGGAGCATTGGCAAGTCCGAACGGCATCACCAGATACTCAAAATGACCCTCGGGCGTATTAAATGCCGTTTTCCATTCATCTCCCTGCCTGATTCTCACCAGATTATACGCACCACGAAGATCTATCTTGGTGAACCAACTAGCCCCCTTAATCCGAGCAAACAAGTCAGAAATCAATGGCAAGGGATACTGAAACTTAACAGTGATCTTATTAAGAAGGCGGTAATCAATACACGGTCTTAGCGAACCATCCTTCTTGGCTACAAAAAAGAACCCTGCTCCCAATGGTGACGACGATGGGCGAATATGTCCCTTCTCCAGGGACTCCTTCACATAACTGCGCATAGCGGTGTGTTCAGGTACGGACAAATTAAATAAACGACCCTTAGGGAATTTACTACCAGGAATCAAATCGATAGCACAATCACAATTCCTATGCGGAGGTAGGGCATCAGACTTGGACTCTTCAAATACATCCTGAAAGTCCGACAAGAACTCTGGGATGTCAGAAGGAATGGATGGCGAAATAGACAAAAATGGAACATCACCATGTACTCCCTGACAACCCCAGCTGGTTACCGACATAGAGTTCCAATCCAATACTGGATTATGGGTTTGTAGCCATGGCAACCCCAACACGACCACATCATGCAAATTATGCAGTACCAGAAAGCGAATAACTTCCTGATGTGCAGGAGCCATGCACATGGTCAGCTGGGCCCAGTACTGAGGCTTATTCTTGGCCAAAGGTGTAGCATCAATTCCTCTCAACGGAATAGGACACCGCAAAGGCTCCAAGAAAAATCCACAACGTTTAGCATAATCCAAATCCATCAGATTCAGGGCAGCGCCTGAATCCACAAACGCCATGACAGAATACGATGACAAAGAGCACATTAAGGTAATGGACAAAAGGAATTTGGACTGTACAGTACCAATAACGGCAGAGCTATCGAACCGCCTAGTGCGTTTAGGACAATTAGAAATAGCATGAGTAGAATCACCACAATAGAAACACAGTCTGTTCAGACGTCTGTGTTCTTGCCGTTCTACTTTAGTCATAGTCCTGTCGCACTGCATAGGCTCAGGTTTACTCTCAGACAACACCGCCAGATGGTGCACAGATTTACGCTCGCGCAAGCGACGACCGATCTGAATGGCCAAGGACATAGACTCATTCAAACCAGCAGGCATAGGAAATCCCACCATTACATCCTTAAGAGCTTCAGAGAGACCCTTTCTGAACAAAGCCGCTAGTGCAGATTCATTCCACAAAGTGAGTACTGACCACTTTCTAAATTTCTGACAATATACTTCTACATCATCCTGACCCTGGCATAAAGCCAGCAGATTTTTCTCAGCTTGATCCACTGAATTAGGCTCATCGTAAAGCAATTCTCAATGCAGAATCTCCTGGTGCAAGAGAAAACGCCCAGTCCTGTGGGTCGCCGCGCAAAAAAGAAATAATAATCAAAACCTGTTGAATAGGATTACCAGAAGAATGAGGTTTCAAGGCCAAAAATAGCTTACAATTATTTCTGAAGCTCAGGAACTTAGTTCTGTCACCAAAAAACAAATCAGGAATCGGAATTCTTGGTTCTAGCATCGATTTCTGATCAATAGTATCTTGAATCTTTTGTACATTTACAACGAGATTATCCATTGAGGAGCACAGAGCCTGAATATCCATGTCCACAGCTGTGTCCTGAAGCACTCTAATGTCTAGGGGAAAAAAAAGACTGAAGACAGAGCTAAGAAAAAAAAATGATGTCAGGATTTCTTTTTTCCCTCTATTGGGAATCATTGGTGTGGCTCCTTGTACTGTTATGGCTGGCAATCAGGCAACACAGCGTGCAGTAATCAGCGCACATACAGAGATCTGGCAATAACCAAAAACAATAGGACGAGCTCTGAGACGTGGAATCTCTGTAGACTGCAGTACCTAATCTATCCTCACACAACTATAAGCAGCAGTGGATTGCGCCTATAACTACCTATGCAACTCGGCACTGCCTGAGGAGCTGACTAGCCTGAAGATAGAAATACAAGCCTGACTTACCTCAGAGAAATACCCCAAAGGAATAGGCAGCCCCCCACATATAATGACTGTTAGCAAGATGAAAAGACAAACGTAGGAATGAAATAGATTCAGCAAAGTGAGGCCCGATATTCTAGACAGAGCGAGGATAGCAAAGAGAACTATGCAGTCTACAAAAAACCCTAAAACGAAAACCACGCAAAGGGGCAAAAAGACCCACCGTGCCGAACTAACAGCACGGCGGTGCACCCCTTTGCTTCTCAGAGCTTCCAGCAAAAGTAATAGCAAGCTGGACAGAAAAAACAGAAAACAAACTAGAAGCACTTATCTAGCAGAGCAGCAGGCCCAAGGAAAGATGCAGTAGCTCAGATCCAACACTGGAACATTGACAAGGAGCAAGGAAGACAGACTCAGGTGGAGCTAAATAGCAAGGCAGCCAACGAGCTCACCAAAACACCTGAGGGAGGAAGCCCAGAGACTGCAATACCACTTGTGACCACAGAAGTGAACTCAGCCACAGAATTCACAACAGTAGGGTATAGAGTTTAGAGTGTAGGGTATAGAGTGTAGGGTATAGAGTGTAGGGTAAAGAGTGTAGAGTGTAGGGTACAGAGTGCAGGGTGTAGAGTGTAGGGTATAGAGTGTAGAGTGTAGGGTGTAGAGTGTAGGGTGTAGAGTGTAGGGTATAGAGTGTAGAGTGTAGGGTGTAGAGTGTAGGGTGTAGGGTATAGAGTGTAGGGTATAGAGTGTAGGGTATAGAGTGTAGGGTATAGGGTGTAGGGATTAGAGTGTAGGGATTAGAGTGTAGGGATTAGAGTGTAGGGTATAGAGTGTAGGGTATAGAGTGTAGGGTATAGAGTGCAGGTTGTAGAGTGTAGGGTATAGAGTGTAGGGTGTAGAGTGTAGGGTATAGAGTGTAGAGTGTATGGTGTAGAGTGTAGGGTGTAGGGGATAGAGTGTAGGGTATAGAGTGTAGGGTATAGAGTGTAGGGTAAAGAGTGTAGAGTGTAGGGTACAGAGTGCAGGGTGTAGAGTGTAGGGTGTAGGGGATAGAGTGTAGGGTATAGAGTGTAGGGTATAGAGTGTAGGGTATAGAGTGTAGAGTGTAGGGATTAGAGTGTAGGGTATAGAGTGTAGGCTATAGAGTGTAGGGTGTAGAGTGTAGGGTATAGAGTGTATGGTATAGAGTGTAGGGTATAGAGTGTAGGGTATAGAGTGTATGTTATAGAGTGTAGGGTATAGAGTGTAGAGTGTAGGGTATAGAGTTTAGAGTGTAGGGTATAGAGTGTAGGGTATAGAGTGTAGGGTATAGAGTGTAGGGTATAGATTGTAGGGTATAGGGTATAGAGTGTATGGTGTAGAGTGTAGGGTATAGAGTGTAGGGTGTAGGGTGTAGAGTGTAAGGTATAGAGTGTAGAGTGTACGGTATAGAGTGTAGGGTAAAGAGTGTAGAGTGTAGGGTACAGAGTGCAGTGTGTAGAGTGTAGGGTATAGAGTGTAGGGTGTAGAGTGTAGGGTATAGAGTGTAGGGTGTAGAGTGTAGGGTGTAGGGTATAGAGTGTAGGGTATAGAGTGTAGGGTATAGAGTGTAGAGTGTAGAGTGTAGGGTGTAGAGTGTAGGGTATAGAGTGTAGGGTATAGAGTGTAGGGTATAGAGTGTAGGGTATAGAGTGTAGGGTGTAGGGATTAGAGTGTAGGGATTAGAGTGTAGGGTATAGAGTGTAGGGTATAGAGTGTAGGGTATAGAGTGTAGGGTATAAAGCGTAGAGTGTAGGGTATAGAGTGTATAGTGTAGGGTATAGAGTGTAGGGTATAGAGTGTAAGGTGTAGAGTGTAGGGTATAGAGTGTATGGTATAGAGTGTGGGGTATAAAGTGTAGAGTTTAGGGTATGGAGTGTAGGGTATAGAGTGTATGGTATAGAGTGTAGGGTATAAAGTGTAGAGTGTAGGGTATAGAGTGTAGGGTATAGAGTGTAGAGTGTAGGGTAAAGAGTGTAGGGTATAGAGTGTAGGGTATAGAGTGTAGAGTGTAGGGTATAGAGTGTAGGGTATAGAGTGCAGGTTGTAGAGTGTAGGGTATAGAGTGTATGGTATAGAGTGTAGGGTATAAAGTGTAGAGTGTAGTGTATAGAGTGTAGGGTATAGAGTGTAGGGTATAGAGTGTAGGGTAAAGAGTGTAGAGTGTAGGGTACAGAGTGCAGGGTGTAGAGTGTAGGGTATAGAGTGTAGGGTGTAGAGTGTAGGGTATAGAGTGTAGGGTGTAGAGTGTAGGGTGTGAGGTATAGAGTGTAGGGTATAGAGTGTAGGGTATAGAGTGTAGAGTGTAGAGTGTAGGGTGTAGAGTGTAGGGTATAGAGTGTAGGGTATAGAGTGTAGGGCTATAGAGTGTAGGGTGTAGGGATTAGAGTGTAGGGATTAGAGTGTAGGGTGTAGAGTGTAGGGTGTAGAGTGTAGGGTATAGAGTGTAGGGTATAGAGTGTAGGGTATAAAGCGTAGAGTGTAGGGTATAGAGTGTATAGTGTAGGGTATAGAGTGTAGGGTATAGAGTGTAGGGTATAGAGTGTAGGGTATAGGGTATAGAGTGTAGGGTGTAGAGTGTAGGGTGTAGGTTGTAGAGTGTATGGTATAGAGTGTAGGGTATAGAGTGTAGGGTATAGAGTGTAGGGTGTAGAGTGTAGAGTGTAGGGTATGGAGTGTAGAGTGTAGGGGATAGAATGTAGGGTATAGAGTGTAAGGTGTAGAGTGTAGGGTATAGAGTGTATGGTATAGAGTGTGGGGTATAAAGTGTAGAGTGTAGGGTATGGAGTGTAGGGTATAGAGTGTATGGTATAGAGTGTAGGGTATAAAGTGTAGAGTGTAGGGTATAGAGTGTAGGGTATAGAGTGTAGAGTGTAGGGTAAAGAGTGTAGGGCATAGAGTGTAGAGTGTAGGGTAAAGAGTGTAGGGCATAGAGTGTAGGGTATAGAGTGTAGGGTATAGAGTGCAGGTTGTAGAGTGTAGGGTATAGAGTGTATGGTATAGAGTGTAGGGTATAAAGTGTAGAGTGTAGTGTATAGAGTGTAGGGTATAGAGTGTAGGGTATAGAGTGTAGGGTATAGAGTGTAGGCTATAGAGTGTAGGGTGTAGAGTGTAGGGTATAGAGTGTAGGGTATAGAGTGTAGGGTATAGAGTGTGGAGTAGAGAGTGTAGGGTATAGAGTGTAGGGTATAGAATGTAGAGTGTAGAGTGTAGGGTGTAGAGTGCAAAGTGTAGGGTATAGAGTGTAAGGTATAGAGTGTAGTGTATAGAGTGTATGTTATAGAGTGTAGGGTATAGAGTGTAGAGTTTAGGGTATAGAGTGTAGTGTATAGAGTGTATGGTATAGAGTGTATGGTATAGAGTGTAGAGTGTAGGGTATAGAGTGTAGGGTAGAGAGTGTAGGGTATAGAGTGTAGGGTATAGAGTGTAGAGTGTAGGGTATAGAGTGTAGGGTATAGAGTGTAGGGTATAGAGTGTAGGTTATAGAGTGTAGGGTATAGAGTGTAGGGTATAGAGTATAGCTTATAGAGCGTAGGGTGTAGGGAATAGAGTGTAGGGTATAGAGTGTAGGGTATAGAGTGTAGAGTGTAGGGTATAGAGTGTATGGTATAGAGCTTAGGGTATAGAGTGTAGGGTATAGAGTGTAGAGTTTAGGGTATAGAGTGTGGGGCATAGAGTGTATGGTATACAGTGTAGAGTGTAGGGTATAGAGTATAGGGTATAGAGTGTAGGGTATAGAGTGTAGAGTGTAGGGTATAGAGTGTAGGGTATAGAGTGCAGGTTGTAGAGTGTAGGGTATAGAGTGTAGGGTATAGAGTGTAGGGTATAAAGTGTAGAGTGTAGGGTATAGAGTGTATAGTGTAGGGTATAGAGTGTAGGGTATAGAGTGTAGGGTATAGAGTGTATAGAGTAGGGTATAGAGTGTATGCTATAGAGTGTATGGTGTAGAGTGTATGGTATAGAGTGTAGGGTGTAGAGTGTATGGTATAGAGTGTAGGGTATAGAGTGTAGGGTATAGAGTGTAGGGTATAGAGTGTATGTTATAGAGTGTAGGGTATAGAGTGTAGAGTGTAGGGTATAGAGTTTAGAGTGTAGGGTATAGAGTGTAGGGTATAGAGTGTAAGGTATGTATTGTAGAGTGTAGGGTATAGAGTGTAGGGTATAGAGTGTAGGGTATAGAGTGTAGGGTAAAGAGTGTAGAGTTTAGGGTACAGAGTGCAGGGTGTAGAGTGTAGGGTATAGAGTGTAGAGTGTAGGGTGTAGAGTGTAGGGTGTAGAGTGTAGGGTGTAGGGTATAGAGTGTAGGGTATAGAGTGTAGGGTATAGAGTGTAGGGTGTAGAGTGTAGGGTGTAGAGTGCAGGGTATAGAGTGTAGGTTATAGAGTGTAGGGTGTAGGGATTAGAGTGTAGGGATTAGAGTGTAGGGTGTAGAGTGTAGGGTGTAGAGTGTAGGGTATAGAGTGTAGGGTATAGAGTGTAGGGTATAGAGTGTAGAGTGTAGGGATTAGAGTGTAGGGATTAGAGTGTAGGGTATAGAGTGTAGGGTATAGAGTGTAGAGTGTAGGGTATAGAGTGTAGGGTATAGAGTGTAGGGTATAGAGTGTAGGGTATAGAGTGTAGGGAATAGAGTGTAGAGTGTAGGGTGTAGAATGTAAAGTGTAGGGTATAGAGTGTAAGGTATAGAGTGTAGTGTATAGAGTGTATGTTATAGAGTGTAGGGTATAGAGTGTAGAGTGTAGGGTATAGAGTGTAGGGTATAGAGTGTAGGGTATAGAGTGTAGGGTGTAGGGTATAGAGTGTAGGGTATAGAGTGCACGTTGTAGAGTGTAGGGTATAGAGTGTAGGGTATAGAGAGTAGGGTATAAAGTGTAGAGTGTAGGGTATAGAGTGTATAGTGTAGGGTATAGAGTGTAGGGTATAGAGTGTAGGGTATAGAGTGTAGGGTATAGAGTGTAGAGTGTAGGGTATAGAGTGTATGCTATAGAGTGTATGGTGTAGAGTGTATGGTATAGAGTGTAGGGTATAGAGTGTAGAGTGTAGGGTATAGAGTGTAGGGTATAGAGTGTAGGGTATAGAGTGTAGGTTATAGAGTGTAGGGTATAGAGTGCATGTTATAGAGTGTAGGGTATAGAGTGTAGAGTGTAGAGTGTAGGGTATAGAGTTTAGAGTGTAGGGTATAGAGTGTAGGGTATAGAGTGTAGGGTATAGAGTGTAGGGTGTAGAGTGTAGGGTATAGAGTGTAGGGTATAGAGTGTAGGGTATAGAGTGTATGGTATAGAGTGTAGGGTATAGAGTGTAGGGTATAGAGTGTAGGGTATAGAGTGTATGATATAGAGTGTATGGTATAGAGTGTAGGGTATAGAGTGTATGGTATAGAGTGTAGGGTATAGAGTGTAGAGTGTAGGGTATAGAGTGTAGGGTATAGAGTGTAGGGTATAGAGTGTAGGGTATAGATTGTAGGGTATAGGGTATAGAGTGTATGGTGTAGAGTGTAGGGTATAGAGTGTAGGGTGTAGGGTGTAGAGTGTGGGGTGAAGAGTGGTGTAGAGTGTAGGATGTAGAGTGTATGGTATAGAGTGTAGGGTATAGAGTATAGTGTGTATGGTATAGAGTGTAGTGTATAGAGTGTAGGGTATAGGGTATAGAGTGTAGGGTATAGAGTGTAGGGTATAGATTTTAGAGTGTAGGGTATAGAGTGTAAGGTATAGAGTGTAGGGTGTGGAGTGTAGGGTATAGAGTGTAGGGTATAGAGTGTATGGTATAGAGTGTAGGGTATAGAGTGTATGGTATAGAGTGTAGAGTGTAGGGTATAGAGTGTATTTTATAGAGTGTAGGGTATAGAGTGTAGGGTATAGAGTGTAGAGTGTAGGGTATAGAGTGTAGGGTATAGAGTGTAGAGTGTAGGGTATAGAGTGTAGGGTATAGAGTGTATGCTATAGAGTGTATGGTGTAGAGTGTATGGTATAGAGTGTAGGGTATAGAGTGTAGAGTGTAGGGTATAGAGTGTAGGGTATAGAGTGTAGGGTATAGAGTGTAGGGTATAGAGTGCATGTTATAGAGTGTAGGGTATAGAGTGTAGAGTGTAGAGTGTAGGGTATAGAGTATAGAGTGTAGGGTATAGAGTGTAGGGTATAGAGTGTAGGGTATAGAGTGTAGGGTGTAGAGTGTAGGGTATAGAGTGTAGGGTATAGAGTGTAGGGTATAGAGTGTATGGTATAGAGTGTAGGGTATAGAGTGTAGGGTATAGAGTGTATGGTATAGAGTGTATGGTATAGAGTGTAGGGTATACAGTGTATGGTATAGAGTGTAGGGTATAGAGTGTAGAGTGTAGGGTATAGAGTGTAGGGTATAGAGTGTAGGGTATAGAGTGTAGGGTATAGATTGTAGGGTATAGGGTATAGAGTGTATGGTGTAGAGTGTAGGGTATAGAGTGTAGGGTGTAGGGTGTAGAGTGTGGGGTGTAGAGTGGTGTAGAGTGTAGGATGTAGAGTGTATGGTATAGAGTGTAGGGTATAGAGTATAGCGTGTATGGTATAGAGTGTAGTGTATAGAGTGTAGGGTATAGGGTATAGAGTGTAGGGTATAGAGTGTAGGGTATAGATTTTAGAGTGTAGGGTATAGAGTGTAAGGTATAGAGTGTAGGGTGTGGAGTGTAGGGTATAGAGTGTAGGGTATAGAGTGTATGGTATAGAGTGTAGGGTATAGAGTGTATGGTATAGAGTGTAGAGTGTAGGGTATAGAGTGTATTTTATAGACTGTAGGGTATAGAGTGTAGGGTATAGAGTGTAGAGTGTAGGGTAGAGAGTGTAGGGTATAGAGTGTAGAGTGTAGGGTATAGAGTGTAGGGTATAGAGCTTAGGGTGTAGAGTGTAGGATATAGAGTGTAGAGTTTAGGGTATAGAGTGTGGGGCATAGAGTGTATGGTATACAGTGTAGAGTGTAGAGTGTAGGGTATAGAGTGTATAGTGTAGGGTATAGAGTGTAGGGTATAGAGTGTAGAGTGTAGGGTGTAGAGTGTAGGGTGTAGAGTGTAGGGTGTAGAGTGTAGGGTGTAGAGTGTATGGTATAGAGTGTAGGGTATAGAGTGTAGAGTGTAGGGTATAGAGTGTAGGGTATAGAGTGTAGGGTATAGAGTGTAGGGTATAGAGTGTAGGGTGTATAGTGTAGGGTATAGAGTGTAGAGTTTAGGGTAGAGAGTGTGGGGCATAGAGTGTATGGTATACAGTGTAGAGTGTAGGGTATAGAGTGTATAGTGTAGGGTATAGAGTGTAGGGTATAGAGTGTATGGTATAGAGTGTAGGGTATAAAGTGTAGAGTGTAGGGTATAGAGTGTATGGTATAGAGTGTAGGGTATAACGTGTAGAGTGTAGGGTATAGAGTGTAGGTTATAGAGTGTAGGGTATAGAGTGTAGGGTAAAGAGTGTAGAGTGTAGGGTACAGAGTGCAGGGTGTAGAGTGTAGGGTATAGAGTGTAGAGTGTAGAGTGTAGGGTGTAGAGTGTAGGGTATAGAGTGTAGGGTATAGAGTGTAGGGTATAGAGTGTAGGGTATAAAGTGTAGGGTGTAGGGTATAGAGTGTAGGGTATAAAGTGCTGGTTGTAGAGTGTAGGGTATAAGGTGTATGGTAGAGGGTGTAGGGTATAAAGTGTAGGGTATAGAGTGTAGGGTATAGAGTGTAGGGTATAGAGTGTAGGGTATAGAGTGTAGGCTATAGAGTGTAGAGTATATAGTGTAGAGTGTAGGGTATAGAGTGTAGGGTATAGAGTGTAGGGTATAGAGTGTGGAGTATAGAGTGTAGGGTATAGAATGTAGAGTGTAGAGTGTAGGGTGTAGAGTGCAAAGTGTAGGGTATAGAGTGTAAGATATAGAGTGTAGTGTATAGAGTGTATGTTATAGAGTGTAGGGTATAGAGTGTAGAGTTTAGGGTATAGAGTGTAGTGTATAGATTGTATGGTATAGAGTGTATGGTATAGAGTGTAGAGTGTAGGGTATAGAGTGTAGGGTATAGAGTGTAGGGTATAGAGTGTAGGGTGTAGAGTGTAGGGTGTAGAGTGTAGGGTATAGAGTGTAGGGTATAGAGTGTAGGTTATAGAGTGTAGCGTATAGAGCGTAGGGTGTAGGGTATAGAGTGTAGGGTATAGAGTGTAGGGTATAGAGTGTAGGGTATAGAGTGTATGGTATAGAGCTTAGGGTGTAGAGTGTAGGGTATAGAATGTAGAGTTTAGGGTAGAGAGTGTGGGGCATAGAGTGTATGGTATACAGTGTAGAGTGTAGGGTATAGAGTGTATAGTGTAGGGTATAGAGTGTAGGGTATAGAGTGTATGGTATAGAGTGTAGGGTATAAAGTGTAGAGTGTAGGGTATAGAGTGTATGGTATAGAGTGAAGAAACAATGAAAACCCTATATTAAGGGTCACCAATCTAACCCAAGAAGAGGTGCGAAACCGGCTAAATAAGATTAAAATAGATAAATCTCCGGGTCCGGATGGCATACACCCACGAGTACTAAGAGAACTAAGTAATGTAATAGATAAACCATTATTTCTTATTTTTAGTGACTCTATAGCGACAGGGTCTGTTCCGCAGGACTGGCGCATAGCAAATGTGGTGCCAATATTCAAAAAGGGCTCTAAAAGTGAACCTGGAAATTATAGGCCAGTAAGTCTAACCTCTATTGTTGGTAAAATATTTGAAGGGTTTCTGAGGGATGTTATTCTGGATTATCTCAATGAGAATAACTGTTTAACTCCATATCAGCATGGGTTTATGAGAAATCGCTCCTGTCAAACCAATCTAATCAGTTTTTATGAAGAGGTAAGCTATAGACTGGACCACGGTGAGTCATTGGACGTGGTATATCTCGATTTTTCCAAAGCGTTTGATACCGTGCCGCACAAGAGGTTGGTACACAAAATGAGAATGCTTGGTCTGGGGGAAAATGTGTGTAAATGGGTTAGTAACTGGCTTAGTGATAGAAAGCAGAGGGTGGTTATAAATGGTATAGTCTCTAACTGGGTCGCTGTGACCAGTGGGGTACCGCAGGGGTCAGTATTGGGACCTGTTCTCTTCAACATATTCATTAATGATCTGGTAGAAGGTTTACACAGTAAAATATCGATATTTGCAGATGATACAAAACTATGTAAAGCAGTTAATACAAGAGAAGATAGTATTCTGCTACAGATGGATCTGGATAAGTTGGAAACTTGGGCTGAAAGGTGGCAGATGAGGTTTAACAATGATAAATGTAAGGTTATACACATGGGAAGAGGGAATCAATATCACCATTACACACTGAACGGGAAACCACTGGGTAAATCTGACAGGGAGAAGGACTTGGGGATCCTAGTTAATGATAAACTTACCTGGAGCAGCCAGTGCCAGGCAGCAGCTGCCAAGGCAAACAGGATCATGGGGTGCATTAAAAGAGGTCTGGATACACATGATGAGAGCATTATACTGCCTCTGTACAAATCCCTAGTTAGACCGCACATGGAGTACTGTGTCCAGTTTTGGGCACCGGTGCTCAGGAAGGATATAATGGAACTAGAGAGAGTACAAAGGAGGGCAACAAAATTAATAAAGGGGATGGGAGAACTACAATACCCAGATAGATTAGCGAAATTAGGATTATTTAGTCTAGAAAAAAGACGACTGAGGGGCGATCTAATAACCATGTATAAGTATATAAGGGGGCAATACAAATATCTCGCTGAGGATCTGTTTATACCAAGGAAGGTGACGGGCACAAGGGGGCATTCTTTGCGTCTGGAGGAGAGAAGGTTTTTCCACCAACATAGAAGAGGATTCTTTACTGTTAGGGCAGTGAGAATCTGGAATTGCTTGCCTGAGGAGGTGGTGATGGCGAACTCAGTCGAGGGGTTCAAGAGAGGCCTGGATGTCTTCCTGGAGCAGAACAATATTGTATCATACAATTATTAGGTTCTGTAGAAGGACGTAGATCTGGGGATTTATTATGATGGAATATAGGCTGAACTGGATGGACAAATGTCTTTTTTCGGCCTTACTAACTTACTAACTATGAGTGTAGGGTATAAAGTGTAGAGTGTAGGGTATAGAGTGTAGGGTATAGAGTGTAGGCTATAGAGTGTAGAGTTTAGAGTGTAGGGTATAGAATGTAGAGTGTAGAGTGTAAAGTGTAGGGTATAGAGTGTAGGATATAGAGTGTAGAGTGTAGGGTATAGAGTGTAGGGTATACAGTGTATGGTATAGAGTGTAGGGTATAGAGTGTAGAGTGTAGGGTATAGAGTGTAGGGTATAGAGTGTAGGGTATAGAGTGTAGGGTATAGATTTTAGGGTATAGGGTATAGGGTATAGAGTGTATGGTGTAGAGTGTAGGGTATAGAGTGTAGGGTGTAGGGTGTAGAGTGTGGGGTGTAGAGTGGTGTAGAGTGTAGGATGTAGAGTGTATGGTATAGAGTGTAGGGTATAGAGTATAGCGTGTATGGTATAAAGTGTAGTGTATAGAGTGTAGGGTATAGGGTATAGAGTGTAGGGTATAGATTGTAGGGTATAGATTTTAGAGTGTAGGGTATAGAGTGTAAGGTATAGAGTGTAGGGTGTGGAGTGTAGGGTATAGAGTGTAGGGTATAGAGTGTATGGTATAGAGTGTAGGGTATAGAGTGTATGGTATAGAGTGTAGAGTGTAGGGTATAGAGTGTATTTTATAGAGTGTAGGGTATAGAGTGTAGGGTATAGAGTGTAGAGTGTAAGGTATAGAGTGTAGGGTATAGAGTGTAGAGTGTAGGGTATAGAGTGTAGGGTATAGAGTGTAGAGTGTAGGGTATAGAGTGTAGGGTATAGAGTGTAGGGTATAGAGTGTAGAGTGCAGGGATTAGAGTGTAGGATTAGAGTGTAGGGTATAGAGTGTAGAGTGTAGAGTATAGAGTGTAGGGTATAGAGTGTAGGGATTAGAGTGTAGGGATTAGAGTGTAGGGATTAGAGTGTAGGGTATAGAGTGTAGGGTATAGAGTGTAGGGTATAGAGTGTAGGGTATAGTGTGTATGGTATAGAGTGTAGGGTATAAAGTGTAGAGTGTATGGTATAGAGTGTAGGGTATAGAGTGTATGGTATAGAGTGTAGGGTGTAGAGTGTATGGTATAAAGTGTAGGGTATAGAGTGTAGAGTGTAGGGTATAGAGTGTAGGGTATAGAGTGTAGGGTATAGAGTGTAGGGTATAGAGTGTAGGGTGTAGAGTGTAGGGTACAGAGTGTAGAGTTTAGGGTAGAGAGTGTGGGGCATAGAGTGTATGGTATACAGTGTAGAGTGTAGGGTATAGAGTGTATAGTGTAGGGTATAGAGTGTAGGGTATAAAGTGTAGAGTGTAGGGTATAGAGTGTATGGTATAGAGTGTAGGGTATAAAGTGTAGAGTGTAGGGTATAGAGTGTAGGGTATAGAGTGTAGGGTATAGAGTGTAGGGTATAGAGTGTAGGGTAAAGGGTGTAGAGTGTAGGGTACAGAGTGCAGGGTGTAGAGTGTAGGGTATAGAGTGTAGAGTGTAGAGTGTAGGGTGTAGAGTGTAGGGTATAGAGTGTAGGGTATAGAGTGTAGGGTATAAAGTGTAGGGTGTAGGGTATAGAGTGTAGGGTATAGAGTGCAGGTTGTAGAGTGTAGGGTATAGAGTGTAGGGTATAGAGTGTAGGGTATAGAGTGTAGGGTATAGAGTGTAGGGTATAGAGTGTAGGCTATAGAGTGTAGAGTATATAGTGTAGAGTGTAGGGTATAGAGTGTAGGGTATAGAGTGTAGGGTATAGAGTGTAGGGTGTAGGGATTAGAGTGTAGGGATTAGAGTGTAGGGATTAGAGTGTAGGGTGTAGAGTGTAGGGTGTAGAGTGTAGAGTATAGAGTGTAGGGTATAGAGTGTAGGGTATAGAGTGTAGAGTGTAGGGATTAGAGTGTAGGGTATAGAGTGTAGGGTATAGAATGTAGGGTATAGAGTGTAGGGTAAAGAGTGTAGAGTGTAGGGTACAGAGTGCAGAGTGCAGGGTGCAGAGTGTAGGGAATAGAGTGTAGGGTGTAGAGTGTAGGGTGTAGAGTGTAGGGTGTAGGGTATAGAGTGTATGGTATAGAGTGTAGGGTATAGAGTGTAGGGTGTAGGGATTAGAGTGTAGGGATTAGAGTGTAGGGATTAGAGTGTAGGGTGTAGAGTGTAGGGTGTAGAGTGTAGGGTATGGAGTGTAGGGTATAGAGTGTAGGGTATAGAGTGTAGAGTGTAGGGATTAGAGTGTAGGGTATAGAGTGTAGGGTATAGAGTAGAGTGTAGAGTGTAGGCTATAGAGTGTAGACTATAGAGTGTAGGGTATAGAGTGTAGGGTATAGAGTGTAGGGTATAGAGTGTAAGGTGTAGGGTATAGAGTGTAGGGTATAGAGTGCAGGTTGTAGAGTGTAGGGTATAGAGTGTAGGGTATAGAGAGTAGGGTATAAAGTGTAGTGTGTAGGGTATAGAGTGTATAGTGTAGGGTATAGAGTGTAGGGTATAGAGTGTAGGGTATAGAGTGTAGAGTGTAGGGTATAGAGTGTATGCTATAGAGTGTATGGTGTAGAGTGTATGGTATAGAGTGTAGGGTATAGAGTGTAGAGTGTATGGTATAGAGTGTATGGTATAGAGTGTAGGGTATAGAGTGTAGGGTATAGAGTGTATGTTATAGAGTGTAGGGTATAGAGTGTAGAGTGTAGGGTATAGAGTTTACAGTATAGGGTATAGAGTGTAGGGTATAGAGTGTAGGTTATAGTTTGTAGGGTATAGAGTGTAGGGTAAAGAGTGTAGAGTGTAGGGTACAGAGTGCAGGGTGTAGAGTGTAGGGTATAGAGTGTAGAGTGTAGAGTGTAGGGTGTAGAGTGTAGGGTATAGAGTGTAGGGTATAGAGTGTAGGGTATAGAGTGTAGGGTATAAAGTGTAGGGTGTAGGGTATAGAGTGTAGGGTATAAAGTGCAGGTTGTAGAGTGTAGGGTATAGAGTGTATGGTATAGGGTGTAGGGTATAGAGTGTAGGGTATAGAGTGTAGGGTATAGAGTGTAGGGTATAGAGTGTAGGCTATAGATTGTAGAGTATATAGTGTAGAGTGTAGGGTATAGAGTGTAGGGTATAGAGTGTAGGGTATAGAGTGTGGAGTGTAGAGTGTAAGTATAGAATGTAGAGTGTAGAGTGTAGGGTGTAGAGTGCAAAGTGTAGGGTATAGAGTGTAAGATATACAGTGTAGTGTATAGAGTGTATGTTATAGAGTGTAGGGTATAGAGTGTAGAGTTTAGGGTATAGAGTGTAGTGTATAGATTGTATGTTATAGAGTGTATGGTATAGAGTGTAGGGTGTAGAGTGTATGGTATAGAGTGTAGGGTATAGAGTGTAGGGTATAGAGTGTAGGGTATAGAGTGTAGGGTGTAGAGTGTAGGGTGTAGAGTGTAGGGTATAGAGTGTAGGGTATAGAGTGTAGGTTATAGAGTGTAGCGTATAGAGCGTAGGGTGTAGGGTATAGAGTGTAGGGTATAGAGTGTAGGGTATAGAGTGTAGGGTATAGAGTGTATGGTATAGAGCTTAGGGTGTAGAGTGTAGGGTATAGAATGTAGAGTTTAGGGTAGAGAGTGTGGGGCATAGAGTGTATGGTATACAGTGTAGAGTGTAGGGTATAGAGTGTATAGTGTAGGGTATAGAGTGTAGGGTATAGAGTGTATGGTATAGAGTGTAGGGTATAAAGTGTAGAGTGTATGGTATAGAGTGTATGGTATAGAGTGTAGGGTATAAAGTGTAGAGTGTAGGGTATAGAGTGTAGGGTATAGAGTGTAGGCTATAGAGTGTAGAGTTTAGAGTGTAGGGTATAGAATGTAGAGTGTAGGGTGTAGAGTGTAAAGTGTAGGGTATAGAGTGTAGGATATAGAGTGTAGAGTGTAGGGTATAGAGTGTAGGGTATACAGTGTATGGTATAGAGTGTAGGGTATAGAGTGTAGAGTGTAGGGTATAGAGTGTAGGGTATAGAGTGTAGGGTATAGAGTGTAGGGTATAGATTGTAGGGTATAGGGTAT